>NC_141244.1:13975307-14642807 GCF_054856555.1 Leptonotus elevatus
GATAAGAGTGGCTATTGTTCTATGATTTACAGTGTCAATAAAAAAAAATAGATCACATTTAAAATGAACCCCAAAGGCTCATATATTAAATGAATTACCACAGACGAAAACAAAGGATATTATTGCTAGAATTATAGATCATTTTGTAATCATAAAATGTGATTTCAGTTTCAGTTTTTTAAAAAGGTTTTTTTTTTCATTAACGAAAATGTTTTTTTGCTTTAGTAAATAAAATAACCTTGCTGCTGTCATACAGTTGCTGTCCGAGGATGTTTTAGTACTATACTTTAGTAATGGATGCATGTGTTTTTTGGCAAAATTGTGAGCGAGCCCAATTCCTTGGCTGAGAAGCAACCCTGCAAATGAATGGTCACATGATGCTTTCCTTTTGGCATGAAGCAGGACTGATGGTAGCGCTCACCTTTTCTTCTCCAGACAAGCATTTTTCCGGATGCCCCAAACATTTGGAAAGGGGGTTAATCAGAGAAAATAACTTCAACTCTTTTTTTCTTATTTTGGTCTGTATTTATGGAATCCCCTTTTCACTGGTCACACCAGGCCATCCTCCAAAAGTCTTACTCCCTCACCATGGGTGTAGATGCACTCATACCTGCTTACTGCCATTCCTGAGCAAGCTCTACACTGGTGGTGATGTCCTTATCCCGCAGCTGAATCAACTTTGGGAGATAGTCCTGGCATTTGCTGGATTTTCTTGGGTGCCCTGAAGCCTTCTTCACTTAAAGTTTGTAAGGTCACTAAAGGAAATTACTTTAATTTTCATGGCAAATAGGGACTTTGCAATTCATCTAATCACTATAACATTCTGGAGTACATGCAAATTGCCATCATAAAAAAACAATAATAATAAGTCAGCACTGGAGATTTTTAGAAAATCAATGTCATTCTCAAAACATTTGGCCACTGGTGTACAGAAAGATGTTACATTGTAAAGGCAGGGTGGGATGTTAAATGATGAATCAATATACGGCACTGACAGTTTCTCTGTCTCTGCCTCCAGCTGTTCAAAGTGATGTGATAAACAGCTGTTAACCATTGTATATTTTCAAATAAACAACCACTGCAAGAATTAAATGCTGAAATATATAATTAAATGTCATAGTGTATTTCATTATTTAATTTATCTACTTAGGAATTGGTGGCTGCAAAAAAAAAAAAAGGCTCTGCGTCTACAGACAAACATTCACAATACACAGCATTTTGAGAAAAAACGGAATTATGGGGACATGTGCGTAATTGTGGGGACAGGTGACGGTCAGCCAATCAAATGCTGTGAAATATACACTGGTGTGAATAATTCATGAAGTGGTGCATTACGAGGACCTTCCTACAGGGGGCGTCATCAAATACACAAAAATACACAAATTCATGTAATTATGGTTTACAAGGACATTGGCTAAAACTTTGGATTTAAGCCTTCTACAGCCCTAGAAGCACTTCTGCATTGAATGAATTATGAGGACATGGGCTGTGTCCTCATAATTCAAAATGTCCTCGCAGTGTTGCGTGTATTCAGGTGACATGTCCTCATAATACACAAAGGCAAACACACACACACACACACACACACACACACACACACACACACACACAAGAGTTTTTAATCTGATGGTTTTGCTATTACTTAGCGTTGAGAGGGGGATAGGCGTGGCAGAAGACGTTGACAGCCTTACATTTTATCAGCAACATTTCACAGCAGGAACAAAAACCCATGAAAACATTTTCATATGTAGTCTATCATCTATCGACCAATGAAGTCAGCTGCTAATGTTAGCTACTGCTGCTAGTGCCAACAGCTCACAAGTAAGCTACAGCCAGTGCCACGGAGGTAGCTCGAAAGATTATTACATTTGGATTCAATTATATTTTTCATATATTATTGCTGCTTCAGAAATCAGCTCAAAATTTTTCTACTGAACAAAATTATAATTATTTCTGAAAAAAGTGCCTATGCACACATTTACTTTTTTGCACTCTTTCTTTAACGTAATTTAACCCAAACACCCTGAACTTGAATAACTTTAGAAATAATTCACCAATTATTTTTAGTTTTTAGATTTACCAAGAATATTTAATGTTCTAAGAGTCTACCAAATTTGACCTTCGAGATGCTATGGACTACTGAGGAAATGACATTTATATTTGAGGCACATTTTCGGCTGAAGTCTATCCGCGCAGCTCAATTGCAATTCAAAGAACGGTTCGGATGTCGTGAATTTCCTGCCCACTCAATGATCTACAGATGGGTCAACACGTTCAGAACCCATGGGATTGTGCATAACCTCAATGGTAAAGACACCAACAGACAATCACACTCTGCATGACTGAAATCATCAAGGACACCACACAACGTTGCTGCAGTCAGAGACTCTGTTGTCCGCAGCCCAAGCAAGTCTGTGCGTTGGCGAAGTCAGGAGCTTGGAATCAACCGGGAGTCTGTGCTGAGAATTTTGATCGCAGATCTGTCTGTTAGTGTCTTTACCATTGAGGTTATGCACACAGTCCCATGGGTTCTGAACTTGTTGACCCATCTGTAGATCATTGAGTGGACAGCAAATTCAAGACATCCGAACCGTTCTTTGAATTGCAATTGATCTGCGTGGATAGACTACAGCCAAAAATATGCCATCCATCCATCATCTGGCGCTTCTCCAGGGTGGGGTCACGAGGGCAGCAGCTTTAGCAGGGAAGCCCAGACTTCCCTCTCCCCAGCCACTTCAACCAGCTCCTCCAGCGGGTTCCCAAGGCGTTCCCAGGCCAGCCGAGAGACATAGTCTCTCCAGCGTGTCCTGGGTCGTCCCTGGGGCCTCCCGCTGGTGGGACATGCCACACAACAACACCTCTCCAGGGAGGCGTCCAGGAGGCATCTGAACCAGATACCCGAGCTACCTCAACTGGTTCCTCTCAATGCGGAAGAGTAACGGCTCCCGGAGTCCCTCCCGGATGGCCGAGCTTCTCACCCTATCTCTAAGGGAGAGCCGAAAATATGCCTCAACTATAAACGTCTTTTCCTCGGTAGTCCATGGCATCTCGAAGGTCAAATTTGGTAGACTCTTAGAACATTAATTATTCTTGGTAAATCTGGAAAAAAAAATATTGATTAATTATTTCTAAAGGTATTCAAGTTTAGGTGATGACTTTTGTCACCCTGTACAAGAGGAAAACGAGGGCCACAAAAAAGTACTATCAAGAGGAAAATGAGTCCCACCAGACCCAAAAACAAAGAACTGACAGCAAGTACCAGGAAAGCCTGGGCTTGCAGGACCCGCAGGCAATGCCACGGCGCATCGAGGCAGTGATTAAGGCAAAGGGAATCCAACCAACTATTGAAGATTGACATATCATTTTGAAATATCCATCCATCCATCCATCTTTTTTTCCCCATGCAAAACACTGGGAAGTATGCATGGTGATTTCTTTACATAATTTTTTGACATTCTTTTTTCATGGATTTTTTGAGCTGGAAGCCCTAATAATGTAAAAATAAACAAATATATACTAAGTTGAAATCACATAAATTGTGGTCCCTGAATCTATAATCTATGAAAATGTGACTTTTTGAAAGGAAACACGGAAATTATTTAACTTTTTGGGGATATCCAAAATTTTTGACGAGCACCTGTGTATATATATATATATATATATATATATATATATATATATATATATATATATATATATATATATATATATATATATATATATATGCATTATGCAAGAATGATTAAAACTAGAAGTGGTTGGAGACCTGGAGACGATTGGGTGGTTGTAGATGACCGCTATTTGTCCCTTCAGGGGATTAGGTTGCAATACTATATATCATATACAGTATGTACCATGACACACATTCATCCATTTTCTAGACCGCTTGTCCTCATTAGAAGAATTTGTAATTGAACAGTTTTATGAATTAAATCAAATCAAATCTGAAGGCACGACAATTTTTTTTTTGGGCTTTCAAACATATGCCTCCATTCTAAAAGGCTTCAATGTGTTCTCCCATGGATAGAAGAACAAGCATTAAAGCGCACACACCTCTGCCAACTGATCGGCTTTTGGCTTTGCTAGGGTGGAGTTTGCCATCCAGCCTGACCCGTTTTCAGAAAATCTACTTTAATTAACATATCAGAGGCCCAAACGGGGCTAAAGCCCTTCTCTGCAAACTGTAATCTGCCCAGTTTGAAGTGATCAACCACAGAGCGGACACAACGAGGCCTGCCAAGCCAAACACAAGGATAATCCAGTTATACCTGCTTATACGGTGGACGGCTAAAAGCACTGAACTGACGCTCTCGCCCAGACGGGAAACAGCTTGCAAAGCATTTTCATCCAACCAAAAGCGTTTTGATGGACATTTACGGCGTGGCTCCAGCTCCAAACTGCAGTTTAGCCACATGCTGCCATATGAGCGCCTCCTCCTCTTCCACCTGGAATGAGATTAAATATCAAGCAAGTGCAAGTGCCCTTCTCTTATTACTCCCCAGTGGCTTTCATCACTTAATTTCCACCTGTACAACTTGCTGCCCCCCTGGGTGCCCCTGCCTCACTTACAACTCTTCATCTGTCACAAAATGTGTTTGCTTTCTTTGACCGTTCCCCCCTTATGCGTACATCGTCACACCCACTTTGTCTGAAATGTTGATCTAAGGGTATCGCTGAAGTAGTGAGACGGGGGCTGTGCTTTCCCCCCGACTTGTGCACCCCCCCGAGGACCATCAGGGAAAGTTGAGGGGGCAACAGATGGAGGCCATTGTGCCTCCAAAAGAAAAGTAGGGGGCGATTATAAAGAGTCTGTGCATGTCTGTGCATGTATGTGTTGTGTGGAGGAGGGGCCAAGGGTAGTTTAACACAAGATGTTTAAAATCTGCTTGGTTAATAGTCTCCTGGAATGCCACCTCCTGCAGTTTTAATGAACCAACCCAAGTCAAAAGGTCCAATGGAGTGTGCTCTGTTTGCCAAAGCAGTCCTTGGTTTGACGTCCTTTGACCCCCGCCACTCCCACGCCACTTGAAGGCCGTCTCCATGGTGACCAGCCAAGAAAGTCTAGCAGGCTCAGACTTTCAATGATTGTCAAGATGCTGATATCGGTTTAAGAAGCTAAATGGTTTCTTGACTCCCCTCTTTTCTCATGCTGGCAAAAACAACTATTTGGATAAAAAAAAAAAAAAATTAATCGTATAAAGTTTTTTCGTAACAACTCTTAGTCCTTATTAGCTTGTGAAAGACACACATACAAAGTATAGCAGTAGTATTAGCTCAGCATGCTCTTATTTAAACACGTGCAGTGTGCTAAAGACAAGATACTCTTTTTGTAAAGAGTGTACGTGAAATGTGAATGCACAAACTGCACATTCTGTCTGTCAATTCCATCTTTGACCAGTTAGATCAGGAGTATCCAAACTTTTTTCCTTTGAGGGCCACATATCGAAAAATCAAAGGATGCCACTTGGATTTTTTTTCAAGCACGCCAAAATGAGCCAATCCAGCAATTAACAGTTAAATTCCTTTTCAATTTGTTTATCGTATGAATCGCTATGACAACTGTGTGATTAATATACACATGGCCTAAACAATTGGCTTTCTTTTTCTTTAAAAAGACAACAACAACAAAAACAGGATGCCGGGATGGCGACATCTGGTCACCCAATATGTGCAGCATGTATACACAAAATTTGACATTTACAGTAAACTGCACTTGGGAATGAAATTCAGCCATAGTGTGACAAGCTGCTAACAACTTTACATGTAATTATGCGCATACTCTTTATTGCAAATGTTCTAAAGCCTGTATTGACTTATCTTATGACATCAATAGTCCACATTTGGAGGCTACATGTGCCATAATTTATTCAGCATAAAAGGTTTCCTCTGTTATAAGATGGATCCAACGTGGGCCCCCTCTGCCATTTACCTGCAGCGGGCCTTTGAAGAAAACAAAGTGGAAAACCTGAAAGGGCAATCAGAGCTACTCTCCCTGTCTGACACTCATGAGCTCAGCTTTCTAATGGCACCATTCATTATAACCCCTATTTAAATAAATACAAGCTTAACGATATAATAACAAGTGAGGCAGGCTGCATATAGCATCATAATCAACAGAAAAGAAAAAAAGTAAGGAACTAAAGGAACTATTACATTACCTCCCCCAAAGCCAATCTCGCAGTCTCCCACACATGGACACGTTCGTCTATTCATTCACATGGAAATAAAGTAATCAAGGTGAGTTTAATTAGTGTGCAGGCTGCATAAACCGGTGAGGAAAAGGACTGCTTTCACTTGGCGATGCATTTCGAATCTCGGAATGTGCAGTTGAGGTGTGATGAGTGGGTGGTGACGGTTTATTTACAACACTGCGATAGGAAGAAGAGCCTTACAATCGGACAAAGCAGGAAAGATGCACATTTGACACACTCGCAACACATACAAACATTAAAAGACGTGAACTACATACTGGAGATATATAGAGTGCCACCCGCTGACACTCTTATGGAATCCAATTGATGAAAATTTTATGAATATGATGCTCATTCATAGTAATTGAGTGGCAATCCCTTGGCCATATGGCGTATATTTGACACACTTGTATGCCACATATTTCAATATGCAAATTGAAACATGACAGAAGCTTAAAGTGGCTTAAAAATGTGGCATCATTTTTTATTTTTAATAATCCATCATAATAAAATATGTAATAAACTACTTTCCCGACCTGCCCTGAACTAGGCTAAGTGTATTCTCTAGCTGTTGGGAATCCGCTCTCTCTTTGTTATTCTTTGACTCTTAGATATGCTTTATAAAACAACAAGATTTGGATATATTGCATTTTCTACCAGGAAAATGAGCAATCCAGGATTTTTTTTTTTTACATGAAACTAAGCCTGCGAATGCAAACGGGTCTGTCAGTGACAACATTATACATTTTGATGAAATGTTTCCAATTTAAATTATGTACAATATATGTCATGAACCAAATCCATCTTAAAACTTTGCTGAACAATTCCGACTGCTCAGCCAAAAAGCTGGTTTATACTAGGCAGAAAGAGAAAAGGAAAGAACAGAGATTTGGAATGTTGGGAACTTAACTCCTGGAGAGTGCCACCATTTTTCATCAGTGCTATTGGGTGTTAATCAGTGTTTTCTGAAGAATTTTGGAGGGCTGTAAAGACAAACAAACAAACATGTTTTTTTTAGTGCTGCCAATGTTAAAGCGTTATATGTAATTAATTAATCACAAAAAAAAATCACATTAATCATGTATTAACGCAGATTAATGACACTATCAATTTTGACAGCAGATGATCCTTAGCTGGCAGCAAATGGTTAACGTTAAAAGTAATAACTGAGTAATAAACATAACTACATGCATTAAAGTAAAGCATTTAATAAATGTTTACATATGACATTCAGAATATTTGTTCATGTCACACTATTAGTGGACTAGTGGATTTTTGGGGGGAAGAAACACATAACAGGTGCTCTTTAAATTTAAAATTTAAAAAAATGCTGGAAAAAAAGCCTTTCTAATTAAGCGATTAATCATGATTAATTAAAATTCTAAGATGTTATTAATGTGATAAAACATTTTTATTGTTTGACAGCTCTAGTTTTGTTTTTGTTTTTTGTATGTTGTTTTTTTAACTAGCTTGGCGCTAGCTAGGATGAGGCAAGTAGCATCGTAGATGGTTTTAAAATGGCCAGGGTAGGATGCGGAAACCTGGAGGTTAAAGTAAGTTATTTGAAATGAAAAAGGTTCATCTTTATTTATGGCAATACATTTGTTCTAATTAGATTCTTCGTTTGTTGG
Organism: Leptonotus elevatus; assembly: GCF_054856555.1. Taxonomy (NCBI): domain Eukaryota; kingdom Metazoa; phylum Chordata; class Actinopteri; order Syngnathiformes; family Syngnathidae; genus Leptonotus; species Leptonotus elevatus. Next base: position 13,983,130 of record NC_141244.1, read on the forward strand.
ATTTGTGTTTTTTGGCAAAAGTACAGCGTTTAAGCTATTTGAGTTGATTTGCTCATTGGTCTATATTGTAGGTAGGTGGGTAAAAATAATCAGTTGCTTTTGTTGTTTTACTGTTGGTGCAAATAAAAGGGGAAAAAAAGGGTCTTGTATATTGCATTAAGAAAGGTTTATATTCGCTCTGAACCAGAGTGCTGATGAAGACGTGCTTCATAGAGCCATATTTTGATTGTAGCCAGTGCACATTTGGGCCCGCTGCTGGACGAATCAACATAAGTAAATTGAACTAATTGCACCGTAGTCCGCCCAATGGACCCGTCTGGTTCTCGGGAGGGAAGAGAGTTGAGAGAAGGAGAGAACATTAGTGAATCCCACTAATTGCTCTCACACCTGTGCCTGTCCACTTGACTCAGCTGGGGATTGAAAGCACGCGGGTGTGGCAACAGAAGGTTCACGATGTGGTATTGTCACTTTTAAAGAACGATGTTGTTTAGCTGATCCAGCAGATAACGTGCCAGATCCCGTCCACGTGGAAATTGTGCTTCCAGAGGAATATTCATTGCTCCATTTGGTCGTGAAAGCTGGGAAATTAAAGTGGCCAGTTTTATTACCATTCTGTCTGAATAAATAATGATGTTCATGTGTAAAGTATAAAAAAAAGAGTGAATCATGAATGTGAACACAAATGGCCACACAGTACTATTTCCGTTAGCCTGGAATTGGGAATTTACTTGTGTTCTTTTACTGAACACCAGCATCCCTGTTATTATTATTATAATAATAAAGAACATAGTGAGTGTGATTTTGCCAGCTTGGTACAGTACACAAACCTGAAGTGCATGGATGCAGATGCCCACTGGGTCTTTATTCAAGATACAACACTGTATACATTTGTATAAAATTGGGAATAATTTTTTCATCACAATTCAGGTCCTGAGGCTGACAAGCAGTCCCAAACCAAGACGCCCCGTCCATAATACTTTACGGTTGGGATGAGGATTTGATAGTTGCTCCGCACATAGAATTGCAATTTCCTTCCAAGCAATTCAACTTTGTTTGTTTTTTTGTTTTTTGTTTTGTTTTTTTTCCTTCTTTTTTTCAATTTATTTAAAAAAAAGAAAAGAAAAAAAATCAACTTTGGTTACAACTGTCCAGAGTTTTTGTTTTGCCAGAAGAAGTGTGGAACATCCAGGCACTTTTTTGTCAACTTTAAACCTGCAGCTGTGGAGTCCTACAATGACATCCATTGTATTTATTTATTTATTTGTAATGTTTTACTTAACATCTATGTTGACACATCTATGATAACATGCCATTGAGATCTTTAAGTATTCAACCAGCTACTGACATTCTATTGCTTATATTACATTGTGTCAGTTACTTAGCTGTGTAGTTAATTAGTAGCTTAGTTGCTTAGTCACAGGTATGGATGTAACGAAATCAATACATCACAATACGATATTATCACCATATGAAGGTCACGATCAATGTTCCCTCTAAGCTGCGCGCGTGCGCAATCGCGCACTGCCCGCACATTCTCAGCGCGCAAGAAAATCTATCCAGCGCATAAACAACATCAACATAACGTATTAATTAATATCTAATATTAGACTTAATCTAATCTAATCTAATTCGCCCAATAATATTGTTTTTTTGTTTCTCACTCAGTGAGTGACAGGTGTCCAGCCAATGATACGATACGGTTCACTTACGGTACGAAGCCAATCATGGCATTGACGGTGCTTGCGTCTGGGCCCTGCCTATATGCGCCGTGCAGGTTAGCTAGCAGGTTAATAGATGCTAATACAAACCCCGCATCATGGCGAAACGAACAGGCAGCGACACATCCACTCACCAAGCCACAGTAAAAAAGAAATGCAGTTCTTTTAAGATGGAATGGTTGTCGGAGTATGTGCAAATTGAAGAAAAAGCGGTGAAATTGGGTGAGATTTTTTCTTTTTCAAGTGAGAAAGGTCTACTCTGCAAAACATGCAGCGATGCCAAAGTAGCAAGTGAGTTTTCAGAGGGAAAAATGTGGATTGAATGGAAGCTGGACTATCTTAAGCGTCACGTTCAGTATAAAAGTCATTTAAAAGCTGTCGAAACTGTACGAAGACTCAAGATGGGACAGGGGATTGGTACATTATTGCGGGAGAGCGCAAAAGACCGAGAGAAAAGGAACGAGCTGTCACACAAAACAAAATCGGACCCTGAACAAGTTAAAGTTCTCATTGACAATATTTTACTTGCCATCAAAAGGAATGCATCAATGCTGTCATCAACCTGGACAAAGTGTACAACCATTGGAGAAGTGAGAAGGACAGACGTGAAAAATAAGGTAAAATTTAAGTCAAGATTTGTGCATATTCTAGTGACGGTTATTAAGATTTTGTCTTTATGGATATTAATCATTAAATGTTGTTACTATTAGATCATTTATGGGTAGTAGAAATGCCAAGAAAAACTGTGTAATTAGATATTTTACAGACAAAGTGTTACAGGAATTTGCACTGCATCACAAGCTACAGCACAAGTCATTGTGCAAAATGTGAATGTTTTAATGTGAGCAAAATGTTATGTCTGAAAGGTGTATATGTCTCTTCCAGAACAGGACCCTCAGCCAGGCCAAAGCAGGACTCTTCCCATGGCCAAAGCAGGACTCTCACATACTGTATAACATTTACACATCCCATTTTTTCAGATTTTTGTCTTTTTTTTAAGTGGACCAAATTACTTATTTAAAAATAAAGCGTGCATATCTGATGTTGCTCACAGTAGTCCTCAGTTTGCTCAGGGAGCTTGTGTGTATGCCCAGATACATGAAAAATTAGAGGGAACATTGGTCACGATACGATAATTATCACAATATTGTGGGGAGGATGGCAATACATAAAAAGATCACAATATTGTAAAAAAAAAAAAAAAAAAGGAGCTAATAACAAAAAAGAAAAACACACAATATTGTGCTTTTGTACATAACAGCGATGCATATAAACAACCTACAATCTCTAATAACACTTAATATCGAGGCACTTCCTTGGTAATGCACACACACATTGAGTTCCTCCACATATTATTGACTCTCTTCACAAGCATATTGCGTTCACCTTCATCTGACCATTAGCGTGGATTATAAACATAGAAGAGCCAAAACATACCTTGTGAAAATTTAACTGCACAAAAAAACTAGCCACCAGAGGGCGCTAGAACTGCACAAATGGAAATCAACCTGACTTTTTTAACAGACGTGCTGCTTTTAATATCGTGACATGACGACGACGATATATTGTGGCAGTTTTAATATCGCGATATCACGATATTGCCATTATCGCTACATCCCGAGTTACAGGTATACGTACTTAGTTACAAACTGGGTGTGTGGCTGTGTTCAAAATTAGTCACCTGTTACCTAAAACTGTTCATAATTCCCTCCACCTTTTCTAAGGCCTCCATTCCAACTGAAGAAAATGATTGATATGATTGGTTAATTCTGAGCACAGACATATCAGAGTACTAAGACTGTGTGCACACTTTTACTGTCTTCATTATTTATCATTTTTAAGTTTTTGGTTACACAATCAGTAAAAAAAATGGATTGAGATGATTGATCTAGCTCTTAGTTCTTTATATCACATCACAAAAATCTGGCGTTTGAAGGGTGTGTAGACTTTTGATATCTGTTGTCATTGTTTATGTGGCATTAGTTTAACTATATTTTGTTTATTGTTGACTTAGATGGTGGTCAAATCACATTTTATGACCAGTTTATGCAGAATTCCAGGTAATTCCAAAGGATTTGCATACTTTCTCCTGAAACTATATCGCCGCCGACTGGCCACAATTTGGTAAATCTAATACTGCGGGTGTTATTATTTTACAAATTATTGAACGAATCTAAAGTGTTGAAAATAGCATTCTCTCTTTGACAATGCAATGTTAATGATGAACAAAAATGCCGTTTTGGGGGTCTCCTAGTGATGATTTTTTGTTTCTTGTGTTCTACTTCTTTGTACAATTAATCTATTGCCTACAAACCCCAGAGTGTAAAAAGACAGATGATCCTTCCAAACCATATGGCGGTATATACTGGTAGAAATTGGGCTTTAGTGTTTGGACTAAGCAAGTCAATGATGAACTCAACCAAAACAATTGTGGCAGCCCCCAAAGAGGTAGAACAGAGGTAGTTGTTTTTGTCATAGCCATGATATTGTTTTTTTTGGGGCTTATTTTATCAATCTGAGCCAAACAACAGTTCTCTGCTACCTTCGTCACAAATGTGTCAAAAGCATCTGCTTAAAAACTTGCAGAAAGACTCAAAGTACTGACTCATGTCCAGTCACAATATTTTTCCACAATGCCATCTGTTTTTAGTTCGCCAAGTTGGAAGGAACACCATACGGTGCACAAAATATTAGCTTTGGTGGACATTAATCACATTCTTGTCAACGTTGTGTATGTGCTACAAATAGGAAACACTTTGTTTAACATCAAATACTATTACAAAATAAGACTTTCAAATTGATTGGCTGTAATAAAAGATACAAGCCGATAATGCTGTTTGAAAAGGGGCTTTAGTTGTAAGGAAACAACATTCTATTGCCTCCCACGGCAGGAATGCCACACACCATTCAACCTTACAAATAGCAATGTGTAGCATAACATTTCAATATTGTGTCCATATAATTCCCATTAAACGCACATTAAGTAGAATTGCACCCGGTGGAGCGTAGACGTCGGCTATGGGGGAATTGTTACGGAAAAAGAAAAATATATCATGAAGGGCCCTATTAATTTTGGTTTATCAGAGGACATTGTGGAGACTTTCTGCGATCGGCAGTGCGCAGTAGAGGGCAACTAAATGGCCGTTATTGTGAAGTCACATGCAAAAAAATAAAAATAAAGTACACACAGCAAAAGTCTTACATTGTTCTTACTTCATTTTGAACCTAATTTACACCAAAATGTACTGGGTTCTTGCTTGTCACATGCAACGCCCAGTGGTTGTCTCCCTGTGTATACATCAGTGACTTGAACTGAACCTGTTACACGAAAAAGGCTCCTGCAGATGGAGAAGATTTAGTGTGCAGAACCATCTGTTCAAGTTGACTTTGTTTTCATTTGCGGTTCCGACCCAACCTTCAGTTCCACTGTGCTCAGGTGAGGTTAACGCTCGCTTGGTAGGATGTACAAACGAGAACAAAAAGAGCACCATCTGCATTTGTTTGGAATAAAGGGATGTTTGAGCGAGTGATACAGAGCACAAAGGCAAAAAAAAAGAAGGCTAAAGGCTCTTGTACTCCTCCCTTGGAGTAGAGTCTGACTAAAATGTAACTAACGACACTAGTCTCCCCTCACCAAATGGCAATCTGAACCTTCCCTATGGTGAGCGTCACTCAAGTGTGGCTCTGTGAAATAGAATTTGGAACCATGGGGCTCCTTGCGTTACCAAGGGAGAGGGGTTGAGAAAATAACAGTTGGAGAGCCCATAAATGAGCTGTGGAGCGAGGGAGAGATGGATGCGCTATGTATGTGTGGGAGGCCGATGAGTCCAGCCAGTCTTAGAATGCCATATGCTACCTTGAGGCAGGCGTGCTCCTGCGAAGGCGAAGGAGAGGAAGACAAGAGGCGAGACTGACTGGCATCATCAGAGCTGGCCACAGGCAGCATGTGCATTCACATGCCTCCGAGTGTGGCTGATGGACAGAGGGAGGCCGTATTGAATGCGTGAACGGGCATTATTAGATAATGAGCTTGGTGTTCATCAAGGGGGAACGGCAGAAAGGAAAACAGGAGAGTGTGAATTAAGGGGAAGCCAGAGAGGCACAGAGAGAATCCAAAGAGGGTATATGAGGAGTTTTATAACTATGTATGTACATAATTATAACACATATAGCAGACTGATTACACTGGGGAACACATTTTTTGTTAAGTCTGCTTTTTTAAACTCATTTTTGGGTGTGAAATCCAAGTTGCCATGTAGCTATAGATGAGCCCAATCTTAACTCATTTGCTCCCAAAAACGTACAAATACGTTTTATTTTAAATATTACCAGTGTCCCAAAATAATGTTTAATGTTTTTTTTTTTTTTTTAATGCTAGAGGATACAGAAGGCTTTGAGGCAGCTTCTGAACTGAAGAAAACGGTTCAAGCAATGGTAGTTATTACAAAAACGGCCAATAGATGGCAGCAGAGTATAAGAGATCAACCATGGCCATGTTGCACAGTTTTAAAGAGATTTGTGAATAATGATGAAACTTAGTTATATTCTAATGCTAATTGCTGCAAAACACTGCAAAACAGGAACATCATTTTTTTTTCTTGATGAAAGAAGAGACTCTAATCCAGTAAAACAACCGGGAGCGAAAGGGGTTACCTCAGTGAAAATGGCTAGGAGTGAATGAGTTAATCAGCTCTTCTTACTACAGTCTTGCTACAGCTAATCAATGGAATTTTGCTCATCTGTGACATGATGCTAGTAAAAAAAACTGACTGCAATTTTGGAATCAATATGCCAATTTCTGTTTTAATCATCATAAAAATCTAACTCAACAGATTTTTTTAATTATTGTTCCCCAGTGTTATTGCTATGGTGCAGCCAATGAGGGCTGAAGCCCTCAGTGCCGCCAGGCAAATGTAGTATTAGTCACTTCAATAATTAATCACCCTGGGAGCGTCGTTGCAGCCATGCACTGACCCATTTCGTTAGCATTTTGCTCACAGGACTGTGTTGTACCACGTACCCGCAGAGCCCCTCTGCTCACATGCCTTCATGGTCAGGTGGGGGATGCAGAGCCAAATCCTCTGGGTCACGCCTGGTCATTTATTCGCCACTTTTCTCAGGAGGAATAAAGCAATCTCACGGGTGCCCTAAAATGTTGGAAACCATACAAGGAGGCAGAATTGCGACCTCGGCTGTGGCCCAACGGGTCTTGTCGACTGTCTTTCGAGTTGAAATATTGAGCCCATATGTAGGACGGCCATGCGAAAGTGGGAACCCAACAGGGTTCCTTTAGGCTTTGATGCTCATCACCACAAAAACAGATGGCCCTGTTCTGGTCCTCAAACTTTTTGTGCCCCTCATCTTTTATCCAATCCTGTCCCGCCTATTAGCCCCCTGCTTGTCATGGTCTAGCAGCCTGTGCTCAGCCCTCAGGGGGGCTTCCACAGCTAAGGAATGAAGTCAAGCTTCCCTATTGACACAGGTCTCACCGCAAAGCTTTGAATAGAAGTCAACCGAGTGAAAAGGGATGTTTTAGAGGACAAAATAGAATAAGGGGCTCGCCAGATCAATACAGCTGGGCTATTTGGACCTGAAATGCTTTGCTCACCATGTGCTCAGTCAAAGCAGTGCGAACCACAGGTGGCAAAGAATTTTCCTGCCCATTGGTTAAAAAGTAACAAAAAGTGTTAATGGTAGAAAAACCTGCATGCGTCTGTCTGCAAGATGAGATCAAAGCAGACAGACAGCCCACTGTGTTTGCGCTCCACACTGTAGATTTTTGTGTCCTTGCTATAAAAGCAGGCAGAATTGATTACAAAGGTCCAACGACCAAACTGTTTACCCTTCGCACCCAAGCAATTGCTAAATCAGAAAGGCGTCAGAGAGCTCTAGGCAGATGCAGTACAAACAGGTTTGAAAGCCCATCTGCAGTAATCAAACAGTCCCTCCTGCACTCAGTCTGCTTGCTCCTCAGCCTCTCGATGACACAAGCCAATTAACGGTTAGTTACAGAGACACAGATGAACGCCTTAATTGATTACCTGGCAAATGCCAATCCAATTATCAATTCTGGCACAAAAAGCTGACCCAAGAGACTTAAAATCCTGGACGTTTGCAGACACGGTGGTATATAAATAATTGTGCAGAGCTGGATTTGCATTACAAGGTTTAAATGAAACAATATGTTTTGCTCTTACAAGGTCTAGCTTGGATATGGGCCTCACTCGCAAATAGTGTAAATAGACAGCTCGATCAATGACTTAAACATTCAAATATGGCTGCTACCTGTTGCCAATCAACAGAAAAAGCAAAGTTCATTAACTTATTTGCTCCCAAAAACGTATAAATACGTTCTATTTTAAATGTTAAGTATTCCAAAGACATATTTATACGTTTTTTTTATGTTAGACTCAGTCTAACATAAAAAAAAACGTTAGAGCATACTAAAGGCTTTGATGCAGCCTCTCAACTGCAAGGAACAATTGAAGAAATGCTAGTTGTTACACAAACGGCCAGCAGGTGGCAGCAGAGCAAAAGAGATCAACCAGGCCCAAGTTGAAAAAAAAGCTATTTTACTCACATTTCTAAATAGACTTGTGAATAATGATGAAATTTAGCTATATTCTAATGCCAATTGCTGCAAAATGGAAACTGATAGAAATATACTTTTTTTTCCTGATGAAAGAAGAGGTTGCATGTTTTTATAGCAATAGAACACAATATTCTGTGGGCCTTGCAAAAGCAGTCAAGATCTAAATCAATCAATTGTAATAAAACTCCGGACACTAATTAGTGAACCGCCAGGCTTCCAATTTTGTCTTCCTCTGTTGGTCATTCCTCGAACGGGTTGTGACTGAAAAAACATTTGTTTTTGCCGCCCAATGTTGACATTTGTGTGGTTGTTTTCCTGCATGTTGGTATTGTATTCAGATTGTTTCAGGTGTGTCGCTTGAAAATATCTGTAAAAACAATGCAATATGGCTACCATATTGAAATTTGGAAATCAAAATTCAGATGGTGCTTGGTGCACGACAACGAGGATGGAAAAAACTTGCGAATCTGTGGATTGTTTGTTCATTGTTTCTGACTTACACTTCTCCTCTACTTCCTGCTCCCAAAAAAACAAAAACAAAAAACTCTTTGTTGCCAGGAGCACACAAAGAAGCTCGGGTAGAACGACAGAGGCAGACTCACTTGAGAAACACAACCACAAACACACAAACAGGCATTTGTATGCATACAAACCAAAACTAATAAATATTGTTTATTATAAGCTATAAATATATCGATATGGGAATGTTCTATATAGGTGCATATGAAGAGGTCAAATTTACATATAAAATAGCCCCACACACATACATAAACATGAAATATGTATGTACATGATTAAGAAAAGAGTAATACACACATAGACACCTCCGTGCATATGAGCCAATATATGAAGTCACACACAGGGGCAAAAGTCAATTTACATAACAGCATTTTGGAGCCTGAAAATGCAAACTGGTCTCAGAGTGGTGGTTGAATCATCGCTCATGCAGAGTTGTAAAGGTAAGTCAAGATGATCTCTGTCACAAATATTTGGAGCGTGGAAGTACATACTGTGCCTCAATTGTCATAAGGGGAACAACATGAAAAATATTCCGATCGTGTTCTTAGCAGAAATTAAACATGCTAAAAAAAAAAAAAGTCACCAGTCAACCAGACCAGTCAAAAAAATTGGAAACAAATCTGTACATGAGGTGCGGCATTTAGACACAAAAGGAGACAAGACATGGAAATTAAAGTCTTTTTAGACAAAAAAAATAATCCTAATATGGTTTATGGCACATACAAAGCTGGTCTATACTGTCTGAGTTTGCTCTCAAACAAGTCTTGCTATAGATGGGGAAATAAAGGGGGGAAAAAGGAAGTGTAAAATTTAGCAAAAAAAAAAACAGGAACAGCTCAAAAGATCCCTTAACTGACCAAGCACTGACAAAAACACAAAGAAAATACACCATTCACATGTCATTGTCATGAAAACATAATTACACTTTTGCCAATTGAATCACATGAGAAATTGATCCCGTCCGATCATCCTTGAGACTCTACTTTGCTCCTTCACGGATGGAGATAGAGTGGGTGAAGTGTTTGTGCTAACAAAGTCTCAAAAAGCGCAGTCTTCCGATAATTCCAAATTTCCCAGGAGAGATCCGTATCTCACTCCACATTGTTTTGTCATTCAAGCCAGTGGGAGATCAGTACCTGAACTATTGGAGGGGAGAAAGCAAATGGATGAAGTCTATTCAACTGACTATCTACTATTCTCCCTCAAAGTCTCTCTCGTATATCTATATCGCTTAATGGTCTGCACAGTATCTCATGGCCATGGGCTAGATCTTTAATGTGTACATGTTGTTGGGTGTCTATGGTTGTATAAACTTCCTCTACCCAGCATGCATTTCTCCGACTGCAGGGGCTGAGGGACAATGAAGATGCAAAGCAGGGGGTTACATGAGTCTAAAGCCCTGCAAGGAGTCCTCCCTGATGGTAGCATCCCAACATCTTATCCAACGCCTTTATCAAAGACATGCTCTTAACGCCGCATGCTCCTCACATACTCTGACGGGCTCGGAGCTTCTGACCCATGGTGCTGAAGTTTTTTGAGAGGCAGGGTGTCCCAAGTACAGCAATTCCCTGCCTCCCTTTAGTGTTTTTCTTTACAAGAACGAAAAAGACCTCAGTGACAGCCTCTAGTCTGAAACGTACGGGAGTGCGGCTGCACACTCTTATCTTCGTCAAGAACCGTCTTCCCTAAATGTCTCCAACACCCCCTCCTAACAACACACAAACCCAAGAAAGTTCAGTACATACACAAAGGCGCGCACAGACCAGCACGACTCCCCGGGCATCCACTAAGGGATTGAAGCAGCGTTGTCGGACAGGCTTGGCATAGGCAAGATGGAAAGTCTAGAAGAGAAAGAGCAGCAAAAAGACAGATTACCAAATGGGAAGAGCAGGATGCGCACAGCATTCCTAATCAGCTGACTGCTGACTTGCAACTCCACTACTTTCATCGAGTCTATGCAAGGTCACCTGTGAGATGAAGTGAAACAAAGTATTCCAGTAAATGGGGGGTTGAAAAAAAATGCCTGTCTCAGATGGCTATTTGGTTACAACTAAATTTAGAAGGAAAAATAACCATCAAATTTGTTGTATTTCAAATACTTGTAATGGGATTTGAGAGTTTGTGCTTGAACCTTTCTTCAAGATGTGATCAATCAAACAACACAAGAGACTCAGCATGGGGTGAACTCCCGTTGCAAACATTTCAGACTCACCTGCGACATTCCTCAGTGCCTGTTCTCACTCTCACACGAATAGTTCTACAAATAAAAATCAAAGCATGTTTTTTGTCACTTCTAGATGAAGGTTAGTGTAAAACTGTCACATAAAAGATAGAATCAGACTTTGTATATTTAAAAAAACGAGTTTTGACTAATGAGAATTTTAAACCTACACCTGTCTATCTACAATTACCTACAACTTCTTTACTTATTTTTCTAAACTGGGGACACCAGATGATTTTGATGATTTCATTTTAATTGTGCACTGGAGAGTAAACACGCTAGCACGCTATCATAGCATCCTCAGATGTCACTGACTGCCCCTTAGCATTGCATCACATTAGTGGCCTATGGACTGCACCAAATTGATTATCTTCTATTGTTGTATGAGAAGAAATATAGTTTAAAAAAAAAACATGGAGGGAATAAATGTTTTCTATACATAATTTATTTGACACCATTAATTGAATTAGCTTTATTTGGAAGTAATTTGATTATTAGATGAGTATTCAACTTACTACTATCCTGGTTGCCTGCAACCAGTCAGCGGTGAACAACTTGTGCCATCCTTGCCTTTCTGGACTTGGTTTATGGGCTGCACATAATCTCCCGCACGTCTTTGGTCTTTTCCGGTTTTGAAAATGTTTGCAAAGCCGCGAAATCCCCAGCAGTCATTGGCATCACGGTATTTTGTGAAAAGAGCACAGGGGTTTGAAAAACAAGAACAACAACTTTGGTTTGAGTCTTGTCTAGTAGATGGTGCCATTTATTTGTCATAATATAACTTGGCAAATAAATTACACCTTCAGATTATGAAAAATCCCCACTGATTTCAGTGCATATGCTAATATTAGCTGCTCATGCTAGCTACTGGTTGAATGGTGACCTTGTTGTTACCAATTACACTGAGTATTTCAGTGATATGATAGCCAAAAAGGATTTAACATTGAGCCTGGAGTTGACCGAGCATGAAGTGAAGATTGTGAGGTTACAGAGAGAAGAGTAAATGCCACTGAACTAGGTTTGGCTGCTAGTGTTAGCTGCTAGCGCTAGCCGTGTTGTCATGTGTGGGCAATGGTTTCAGGTGTCTCAACCACAGAATTTTCCTTGACTCATTTTCTACTCTTCCACAGTAGCTCATGGGACTTGGTTATGTAATTGTTGTGTAATCCTGACAATCTAACAAACCAACTAAATGGTGATCATAACAACACCTCTTGCACTTAGCAGAGGGAATAATTCACAAAGCCATACAACTTTTGGATGCTTCCGTCACCTCCATGATTGCACTTGCTACTACTCAAACCACAAGAAAGTAATTTCTGAAACAGGTCAATGTTTGTTCATGAGTGTAAGTGTGTGTGACAGAGGTTTTTCCTTTATCCTTTGACCTAGATTTAAGGCAGAACCGAGCAGGACATGAAAGACATGCACCTCCCTGTGGTGCAGGGTTTTTGTGCAACCTGAATGCTGGCACACACCGGCACAGCCACCTGAGCAGAAAACACTATTATGCATACTCACAGTCTAAACAGCCACTCATGACGCATATGCTCACAAAAATGTATGCATGTGCACACATCATCAAAATAAAAAAATAAATATAATTAAGTTCACCCAAACATGGCAGCACACCTGCAGCCTTTCCTGACAAGTCTCACCTTTGTCTTCTCCATGTACGCTGCATATTAGCTCAAATAAATTAATCTGCATGCACATATTATTTCAAATCGCTATTTAAACAAGAAATTACTAATACACAATATCCAACATATGTAGATTATCAAGTGTGTTGCTATTGGCAACTATATCTCAGTATCATTGACTGTGTTCACAGTTACACAAGTTATCGCATGGTCACAATATATAGCTATCAGGCTGCCTAGGTTGAAGGACTTTCAGGTTTTCAAATTCTCCAGCTAATCAGTGTGACATATTATAGCATTTTGACCTAAAGGTGGCGTGGGCGAGAAGAAAAGGGCGCCAGAGATAAAAAAAAGTGGTTTTGTCTATTCAGGTCAAGGGTGGCTTATTTTCTGTATTTTAATTAACGTGAGGCAAAGCCTTAAAATAAATACACGGACTGAGCACCAACTGAAGCAGGTTTACGTATGTCGATCCGTGGCTTTGCTGAAAATGCGGAAGCGGCATTCCATCAACTCTGAAGAGAAGAACCTTCAACCTCAGTATCTGAATGTGGTTTCATTGGGCTGATAAAACCTACACAGTGCAACATCAAAATGCCAGGCCCTTTGGCATGTTGCACTCCATACACAACCGTATTGATGGCACACTCTGTCACAGAGGCAGATAACAACGAATTTGGGATTTACCACAAAACTTTACAATTACAATAAAATTGTTACTCTCTTGCAGCTGCAGCAAAGTAGATATACATAATTGTGTTGTTGCTACAACATTTGCGGAGCACAATTACTTGTGCCCCATAGGCCAATAAAAGAATTGGCAAACTAGGGGCTAACGTACCCCTGGCCAGAGAGTTGGCAGGAACAGGAAGTCAGACAGTATTCCAAAATCAGCACTCTAAGTTTGAAGAAAAAAGCCATTAGCAGTGAATAAATGCATCCAGCAGCATCCTACCTCTATTAATCTGTGCTCTGTATTAAATACAAAGTGCATACAGTATTACAAAATGTCTGCCTGCAGCATCACCAGTAAGAATTATTTGTATGATGGTGCACGCTAAGGCCATTAAACCCGGAAACATGTTTATGACTAATTGTCTCATATGATTGACACACACTGGACAGACAGCCATTAAGGGGAATACATGTAAATCAAACAGCCTCCTGCTGGTACATACCTCCCAAACAAAGAAAAATATTTCACAAAAAGCACATATTGTTGTTCAGCACTTAAAATCATTATTACCACCCCATTGAACTGCTGCTAAGTTCAATTAATGTTTGACAGCTGTTCTGCTTGGTACTCAACATTAAGGGTTGGAATCGGGGGGTTAGATCACCAAATGATTAATGAATTTTGCCCCACTTGGGTGGGTGTGACAATCAGTGGTACTTTCATGAAATACCTTTTCTAGTTGCTTTACCTTGAATCAAAGTATGTAGAAACACAAGGAATTTGCATCCGGTAGTGTGAGCCACTTAAGTATTGCAGAAGAAGCAACAACAACAACAAAAATAAGCTTAGTCTTGTAGAAGGGGTATCCGCTTTTGATTAAGGGGGCATGAAGCTAAAACAATTTTCGTCCACACCATCTTCCGTCATGCCCAAGAGAGATAAGGTTGTGCTGAAAATAATGGTAGCTACACAAAATATTGACAGTTAGGGCATTTTCACTTAGAGGTCTACTCACTTTTGTTGCCAGGGGTCTACCAGTACACCTAATGGATGTGTATGTGTTATTTTAAGGGAAGAATACATTTACACTGTTATATACCGTATTTTCACGACCATAAGACGCACCTAAAAGTCGTAAATTTTCAAAAAAATCGACACCGCGCCTAATAATGAGGTGCGCCTTATGTGTGCACCGAGTTCCAAAATCTGTAAATGTTGTGTGCGACTTCAGTAAGCGTTCCGTTTGACGGACTGTGTGTGGGTGTGGGAGCATTTCTGCCGACACATTGTTTATATACAGGAAATGTGGTCCTGGTTGTGGACTGGCAGGCATGAAGGGAACCCGAAAGACTCAACTGAAAGATGACATCGTCAATCCTCAATCAGGGCCGGATTTCCTAAATTAAGACACAGATGGACGTCCTTGATGCTTTGGCTATTTAAGAGCGAGTTACGCCACAATTTGTGAATGGATTGTGCATGTTTGGGCTAACGTGTCTGCCTGCACTAATGTTCGAGCTTTCACAAAAGCCAGCATCATTTCTGAGGAGCCGCACGGTATCGAGTCTGACTCTGACAATACTACAATGTTGAGAAGGAACATGACGTGTTTGATGGAGAACTTGCCCAGCGGCTTGTTTCAGATACAGAAGATGAGGACTTTGAGGGATTTGTGGATGAGGATTGATCAAAATAAAGGTGAGTACATTGTTAAATACTTCAACTACAACCGAACTCACTGTTAACATTGTTAAATACTTCAATAAAATACAACCGAGTTTTGCTCCGCTGCCAACTAGCATGCATGCTAGCGTGAAAGGATGCTCTACCGCATGTTCTAAGCTAGCGAAAGTTTTACCATGCCTGAGCCCAATAATATGGTGCTCCTTATGTATGTGTTAAATCCAGCAATAGCATCCATAACTGAAATTGAAAACACTGATACTATTCATTGTATCAAGGTGTAATTTTGTCAGTGTTGTCACATGAAATATATATAATGAAATAACGGCAGAAATGTGAGGTGTGTACTCGCTATGTGGACATACTAGGTTCGGAGTATATAATGTAGCCTTGGGTGTAAACATGTAAATAGACATGTAAACAGAGTGATAAATGCAATATCCCATACACCCGTAAACTAGAAGATGACAGTGATTGAGCATTTCTCGTTAATTTCAATAGGTTACTGCCTGCTTTATGTTTGTGCTATTGACGATATAAACATAGCAATTGAAATGGAAATGCCCTTTTGACACTCAATTTTTGTTTTTGTGCATATGTTTTCCATACTTGAGAATTACCTTGTACCGGGTACGGTCTCCTCGTCCTCTCGGCCCATTGAAGCCTGGGAGCTGGCGCACATGGTTCCGGCCCGTGTTACAATGCATAAGGACAAGAGGGAATGAGCAGGCTAGAGGGGACTCGGAGGCATAAAAGTTCTTTTCTTCTCTGCCCTTGCCTCTTCTCTTTGAAGCAGAATAGAGGGTTGCCACGGCGATGAGTTTGGTCCGTCTCCCACAGTGTGGTGTGGGAAGAGCAGCAGCTTGCTGTGACATTTACTTAGAAGCAAGGGTACAGACACCACAGTGGAGAAAAATGCTTAAACATACAACGAGCGGAGAAAGAAGCAGCTGACATGTAGTCAATGACAAACACCTGTATCATCGCAGGTCTCAGTCGCTTTCGCAGCATTTCAGGCCTCCCACTTCATTTGCTCTCATTTTCATCTCGCCAGTAAGCCAACACATATTTCCATCCTGATCACAATCACTGCCAAACTCATGTACACAACCAGGCGTTGTGGCATACACAAAATGCACGAACAAACAAACACATGGTGCAACTAAGCTATGGCCGCTCTACTGAGAAGCCAAGCCGCAAGCATGCCAACAAGTTCTGTCCTCCAAAAGTGGGAAACTTGGCAAGGGATTGTTGTGAAACACGGCTTTTGTTTCATTTTTCGGCACAGGAAATGGCAAAACAACAGAACATTTCAGCAAACTCCTTTCTATTTCTTATCTACTGGTGCAAGCGTGGATGCTTGTGCTTGCGGTAGCATTTTGGGAATGAATGGATTTCTTGCAGCTTCAAACTGAGTCAGCTCAGAGGATCTCAGTAAGAACCATCTGAAGTTTGAATTTAAAGGCAAACAGGAAGCTGGATTAGAAGATAAGAGTCAACATGGATGGAATGCGACTGCAGGAAAAACATTTTATCAAATGCACCCAAATGTGCTATTTATTTTAGGGAATCTCCGAATGAGCGCATTGAAATACAGAGGGCTCTCTGTCGCTCATGAATAGGCTTTGTATTGCTTCAGCCTAGAGCTCTAGTTGAAAAGTTCACTTTTAGCCTACATCTTTTATTTTGGACTTGAAATAAAGGCTTCTTTAATGAACAAAATGTGCTTCAAGGCCATTAATGTAACTGAACAGTGCATGATGATACACTCCAAAATGATTAGAATTAGAGATTTTTTTATTTTATTTAGATTTGACATTGCATTGAAAAGATGAGTATCTGACCAGATATCAACATTTCAGCTGCGAGAAATGTCTTTAGGGCAACTAACATGCCTACGGCAGCAGACTTCACCTGCTCCAGTGCTAAATATGAAGAACAATGGAAACACTCAAACCTTAGGGAAGCTGTAGTATGCTATCCTAAAGAAGACTTGACCTTTGTGTTCAGCAGATGGTTTCATTCACACAGATCTTGAATCTCAGTTGAACCACTGGATACGATCTCCCTTATACCCAACCCATCATAGACAGTGAATCAGCCATATTTTTCCTATGCTGAAGTAAAAACTAAAGAAACTGTTAGGCTCCGCCTCTGGGGATCAGCAGGGTTGAAATCAAACCAAAAAAGCACCTGACTAATATGGTTTATTTCCTGAGTTTTTCAAATCAGGCAGTAAAATCATGGTCCATGAACTTTTACCATCTTTAGGTGACTCCAGCAACTACAGCGGAATCGTGTTGATCAATATTGGCAGTGAAAATAATAGCTTGGTTCAATCTAAATCTGATCAGATCGTGCCAGGATCACAATGTGGCTGTCATTCCAATCGACATACAGTTTTCTTCTGTGTTCATCATTTGCAAGAAAAAAATCATCAAACAACGGAAGTCCTTAGTGGCTTTGCAAATCTCACAAAAAGTCAGTCAGTGTAGTCTGTTCATGACATTACAGACACTTTGTTGTCCTCCCATGTTACTAAAAAACAGAAATGAATTCCACAACAACTTGAGGTCCCCAATCGGAAGACTTACCAATCCTTTGTGCGGTAAATCAACGATGCGCTCTTGCACATACACATTTTGGAGTATTCTACTCAGCTCTTCTGCGTCATGCCTTCCTTCATGCCTCAGGCAGTCTGTTGCACAGCCGCGGCACAGGCAACTTATTTAATCTTTCAAGACTCCGTGCAAAAACAGAAGTGTAAGGCATTCTTATTCAAGAAACTACTGCATGCAGACGGCGCTGCCTTTGTCTCTCACTCAGAAGCTGAAATACAAGGCCTCTGCTCAGTCTTGAGATCAGCCTGTGAGGATTTTGTCCTCTGCCAAAAAGAGACGGTTGTTTTAGTCGAACATCAGTTTTTCCAAGAAGCAGCTTAAACGGCAATACCTTGCAATGGTTGAAAAGTGAATTTACATCGGATCCCTCAGATAAACAACTCCAACAGCATGAAAGACAAACTAAATACGTGCATTGGCAGAGCTTTAGAAACTTTTGGAATATGAGCAAGTGAGTCTGGAACAACAGGAACTTCTCATTACAGTACAAAGTCAGGGTTTATCCTGCTTGCATCTTAAGCACTCTCAGGCGAGTCACCAGGAATGATATATATATATATATATATATATATATATATATATATATATATATATATATATATATATATATATATATATACTACTTCAATGCCACAAATTGAAAATGTCATGTGCCCAGAGAATTGTGATAGATATTACATTTTCATCACTGCTTGAGAAATAGTTTTTATCATGCTTGAGAAACAATCGTCACACTTTGTACTCACATCGACTTGTTGTCAAGCAACTCAAGTTGCACGTTGTGGCAACAGTGGACAAGATAGTCGTCCATTGCTGGAGTGCAAGCTGGCGAGACTTCCTTGTTCGCTGAGCCGCTCACTTGACTAGTGAAAGGCAGTTTGCAACGTGGCGGAGTCCCACCCAAGACACGCTTAGGACCGCCCCCTCATTTGAATAACATTTCGTCCTGGAAGAGCATCTGCAGCATGAAATAAATAAATGTGAGAGCAGAGCGTTATTTATTGATTGATATTTAATTCTATTTATATATTTATTTTTATATTTATTTGTATTTTTTTCAGCTCGTTTTTAATTTTAATTTTTTACTTATATTTATTTAGTTATTTATTTATGCATATATTTATTTGTGTTATTTTTATTTCCATTTATATATTTTTTTTATTACATTTTTGAAAATTATTTGTATATCCGTTTTTATTTTCACTTTTAGTTATTCATTTATTTATTTATCCAGTTATTCATTTTTTTATTTTGGCAGTTTTGGTCCTCCATAAGTGCAGCCCGCCCCCTCAAAGTTCCAGCCTGGCTCAGCAAGACTCTGCTGCTGAGATAGAACTCGGATGTCCCCTGGGGAATTTAATTACCCCGGAAATTGTTATTAGTGGGAACGACTCACGAACTGAATTTTACCAAGGTAAATTGAAAAGTTCTCCAAAAGTTCCGGCTGTGGAAAAGCCCCTCAGGTTAAGAACCACTGATATATAATTTGATTGCCCACAGTTAAATTATTCTTTTTTTCTTCATATCTGATTCATGTGCCAGTATGTTAATAGCATGTATTCATTATTAAGATTTCATACCTAAAAAGCACCTTGAGTGTACCAAAAAAAATACTGATTAGAGCAAAATTATAAAGTATTGTTGTTGTTTAATATTTATTCCAGATACAAGATGAACAAGGGTGATACAATACAACATTACAATAATTTGTATGATACATGTATTTAATCAACATGCTGGCATGGTCAAACTTTGTCTCTCTTCACTCCCGGGGTGATATGAGACCAAATAATGTTGAGCAGAAGCGCCATCCTTCTTTGTATCTAATCTTATCAGCCGCTGGAGGCTTTCCCTCCAAATCAGCACGGTCTCAAACGTGCTCTGTCACTGCTGTGCGTCCCATCGAGGCGAGTGTCAGTCTCGGGAGGGGTGGTCACTAACTCTGTCGTAAATGAACTCTGGGATAGAAACCACCCGAGCGAGATGAGCCTGGAGGGAATCTTCTCACCCTGAGATGAGTGATTACTTCTTTGGCACTAAGTTATGCTAATGCATTCATTTCCAAAAGCACCATGATTATTTAGAGTTCATTGCCAACTGTTTCACATTTTTTACTCACTTGCTATTTTATGCAAAGACATTTTCTTTTTATTTTGCAGGCGCTTGTGTTGGCACAGTAGTATGCACGCCAAGGGAGATAAGATGGGAGAGATTTTAGATGATTAAATTATTCTTCTTCCCCCTCACTCTAATTTGTCCTTGATGTGTGAATGAAGCAAATCAAATATGCCATTTTTTCCTTCCCAATGTATCACAAGTGACAAATTTACAAAATGATATTTGAAGTCAATATACTGGTGAATAGTGTCTCTGCTTCATTGGACATTTATCATAGGATTCCATCTCGTCACTGGGATCTATGTTATCACTGTGTACTCAGTGGACACAATATATTAGAGCTGTGTCAGAAATTCTTAACTAACAATGGACTATTTGTGTGAATTTTTTTTTATGTGGTGCTGTACAATTCTACACTAGGCTTTATTCACAGGGGGCCCCGGCCCCCCGGAAATTGTGGTTAGGAGCAAATGTAGCGCACGATCACAGAATGTAATTGTCAAACAAGACCGACACATAATTAGTTATTGGTTAAACTTCAGTGAATGAGTTGTGGTTGGACGAAACTTACACTTACCAGGTGTCGGTATTGGTGTCGATACCAGCCTTATTTTAAGGTATCGGTACTCGTGACGTGGCCGATACCAATATCGGTCGCCCTCTTGTGGCCGTGTTATGATCAGGAACTAGAAATAAAAAATTTGAGGAATAGAAAATTGCCATGAATTTCAATTTTTTAGGAGAAATACTATATTGGTAAATATATGTATTTCTTTAAAATGATTTGTCATAGGGGGGATATGTAGCATCGATATTTGGTATCGTATCGGTGACTACTGACAAGTTGAGTATCGGTATCGGTCTGAAAAACTGGTATCGAATATCCTGACTTCTAAGGAAATGTTTTTCTTTTTAGTTAAAAATGGCTGACCGTAACTAATATATTGCGTTGCATTGTGGCCAAAAGTAGAATCCTAGTCAGTTATTGTATTTAGGGGGGGCTATACATTTTTATTGTACAGTAAGGAAGCCGCATGCTAAACTAGCGATACGTCACACACACTCTGCTTCTTCTTCTACTACTTTCTTTTGGGTGTTGGCAAATACTTTTGGTACATTACCACCACCTTTTTAGCATGAAAAAGAAGGTGGCCACCGGCGGTAATGCATGACTGCTACTTATTTTAATT
The DNA here is from genome assembly GCF_054856555.1 of Leptonotus elevatus. NCBI lineage: Eukaryota > Metazoa > Chordata > Actinopteri > Syngnathiformes > Syngnathidae > Leptonotus > Leptonotus elevatus. The sequence continues at coordinate 14,004,111 of NC_141244.1, forward strand.
ATTCTTGCATTTCTTTTTCTACTCACTTTTTTGGGTTGGCGAATACTTTATGCATTAGGTCTTATTGTATTTGTGCACAAAACATTTTGCTAGTTAGGGCTATGTTGACAATTGTTGGTTAACTGACTTGTGATGATGTCTAACTTGAATATCCTTAAATTTCTGTTGGAAGCCTCTTAATAAAGGCCTAACTGCACACTCCCAACCAAAATACTCAACAGTGGTCGAGTGTTTACAACCTTCACCTCCCAAGATGATTGCAGGTTCAAGCACCTGCTAAGTGGAAGAGAAAAAATATGAATGAGTTCTTATCATGGGTTAGAGCAACCTCCAAAATTTAATTTATATCGAAATCATACAAAAACTTGGAGGTCACCATGATTTACGGCATAAGAGTGTTTTTCATTATTTTGGGCTTTTTTTTCCAGAAAATCTCCCTTTCAACATGGGAAAGGAGTTCAGTCTCAGTACAATATGTCCATTATAAAGCAAAATCACTCATTAAGAGGGAATGTACACCACAAAGTGGGGCTGACTTCACATGCGAGGCGGGGGGACTCCTTGAGCTCGAGATGGAATGTGGACGAAGAGAAATTAAATAATTCCATGAAGTCAGACCTTTTGAAAGGAGAGCGTGTCGGGGAAGCACAATGTGAATGAGTGTGGACTTGACTCGATAAGCCAAAAAACGCTATTAATCAGCAGTCCAAAGACGAGAACTTGGTTTAGCAGCTAGGCTTGGCTAACTGCATGATGTGAAGCTAATGTTTTATTCTGCTTTTTTCTAAATGTTATTTCATATGTCTCGGTCTGACCCAGCATAGATTATCATCGCCGTCATCCTATGTAGCTATATGTAACTCTACCAGCTGCCACTGTGTCCACATTAAAGTCATGCTTCTTCAAAGGGTTTGATGTTAAGTGGGCCGGATCAGTGTGTGCCCTAATAAGGTATAAATAACGACAGGTCAAAATAATTCCTGTATTTATTTATTTTTTGGTGCGGATAATTACAAGTAGCCTACATTCTGAAAATATCCCCATTTATTAATGTATTATCTTATTGCACATAATACATAGTACATAATATGAAAGGACTTACCAAAAAGGAGCGCAACAGTTTTACATCAAATTCTGAGTAACAGCCAAATTTCAGAACGTCTTTTAAAGTGGTTGTCAGTGGATCACCCAGTGGACAAAATGACAACAATAACAGTTCATGTTACTGAAACTGCAGTTTGTGTTCTGTCCTTACGGGCCAGATTGGACAACCTGATGGGCCAGTTCTGGTCCGAAGGCCATATGTTTGACACCACTGATATGAAGTCTTCAATACGAACATATTGGATGTCAACCAGCATTCTTGAATAGATTGTGTTAAACCCTAGAGGTTCCACTGTATATTACAAAGACATTTTCAATATTGCTCTTTACAGATTTTTTTTAAGCATTCAGTATAACAATTTCAACATGTCATCCTTTGTTTTTCTTCCTCTGCCTAAAATCGGAATCCCCCGCCCGCCTTTGTCCCTACTTTGCATGCTTGGATGTCATATTCCACCCGGGGTTCTGCATATGGTTTGCAGTGTGGCAGTGCTTCTGCGAATCAGCGTCAGGAGATCTCAGCATAATACTGACTGAATATGTTTGAGCACATTTGCTCCGCTAGTGAGCACGCTGATAATGAAAGGGGACGTGGCTTCCTACCACTGTGAATGGAGGCTGAACTCTGTGAAGGTGTGTTGCAGGAAGGTTGAGGAGCTGCCCTGGGGGGCTAGAGGAGGAGGTCAAAGGAGTTAAAAGAGCCTTTCGGTAAAAAAGACAAAAATGAAAAACGCAGGGAGTTCAGGACAAGGTGATGCTTCAGAAAAAAATTGAAAATGGACAAAATTGGCAGCTTTTTAGAAGCATCCGAAACCTTGCAGGGATTTGTTGAGAATTTAGAGGAGATTTCTGGAAATGAGAGCACTGGCCAGATGCAGCGCATGAAGCGGCATCTGCAGCTTTAATTACAATAACACCCCCACCCCTCGCACACTCCCCCCTCACTGTACTCCACCACCTGTTTCCTTTCTACGTGAGAGAAATCCAGGATATCAACAATTCAACACAATAGCTGATGCAACCACAACACCCCGCAGCTCCTCCCCTAGGTACTCACCACCACCTCCACAAACAAACCCCTGCGGGTATCTTGATGTCTCATCTATTAGGATGTGAGAGTGAGAAACAGAACAAATCTGTCACCCAAGACGTCTCGTCCACGATGTTTGTTTCTTCTTTGCGGCTGGATTGATTTGGCGAGCCGGCCGCCCGGCTGATGGAGAGATTGTCGCTCCCGAGAGGCTCGAAAGCCCCTCTCGCTTTGCAGCGTGATGAGCACGCTGCCATGCCAGGGCCGTGCTGTGCCATTGTGGCGCTATCTGAAGCCCGAGATTACATCTTCTCAGCCGGGATTGTTTTCATGTTGCGCTCGTGGATGGATGCAGAAATTGTACCGCAGACAAGTGCTGCATTTGAGGCTGCTGGGAAGTTAAAGATTTTGGAGCTCACGTAACTGTTCGACACCCAAATGCCCCAACCGAATGTAAACTGATAAACACAAAAAGCTACTATTTGTTTTGTCAAAGAGAGGAAATCTTTTGACTTTGTGCATTTCCCACCAAACATTTTTTATTTTACTAGATGTGTTTCATTGAATCAAACATTAAATATTTATTTTAGATGCCACACATCAAAATGAAAATAATGATGTAATCTGTTTGTGATGCTGGTTGATGTTCCATTTTTTCCCAAATTTTATAAATGAATTCATTCTTTTAACAAAACCTAACAAAAGGAGAAGTCAAAAGAAAAGTTGTCTTTACAATGTGTTTAATGCAATATTATGATGAATATTGTGTTTGTGGAATATGAATAAAGCAGCAAAGTCCACCTGTTTTTATTCATCTCAGGGTGCGGCCATTTTGCCACTTGCTGTCAAGTGAAGATGACATTACATTTACTCAGGGCTCACCAATCACGGTTCAGCTTGCGAATGTCACATGACAGAAAACAGGTGATCCGTGATTGGTTGTTAACTGAGCAAAGAGCAAATATGATGTTATTTTCAGATGACAGCAAGTGTCAAAATGGCCGCCATCTGTGATGGATAACGCAATATTGATCACAATGCCACGTGTAGACTAGTGGGGTCGCCTAGAACATATTGTAGCGAAAAGTACTTACATTACTACAAACCTTTGTCAATTTAATGTAGAGGCCACATGGAGTGATCTTTTCATGTAGTCACATTTTAAAGTTGCTACTGGAGTTAATTAATTAATTTGACAGTGTTTGTTTTTTAGTGTTGTAAAAATTATTAGCATTTTCATGCTAGTTAATAGCCACTATGCTTTAGGCTACACACTACTTAAGTCAGCCGCTGCTTCGTGAAACTAATTTGTGTATGTAACATATTATATTCGTTTTAGTACTTCATATTCAGCCAATCTTTATTTCCAGTTCAGTGGTTATTATTTCCAAATTTGAGTACTCTTCTGCAGTGGCATCACTACAAAACCGGGGTGGAAAAAATTGTCAACAAGGTGTCACATCTTTTAACCGTGTAGAGGCTCTTACGGTGCGAGAGAAAGAGTGCTCGCATGAGTAAAGTAACTTGGCTAGTAATACAGGCAGCGTGTCTAATGTCTGTAAAAGAAAGTCATGCAAAGAGGATTTGTGGTGAAAACCATCAGATCAACTCTGTTTCTGCAGATTTGCCTCATGAGACCGAGCAGCAGAGGCCTGGGCTTATCTGAATAGAGGTGAAAGATTGATGGGGGTGAGGGGGATGCGTAAGCAGTACAAGCCTCTTATAATTGAAGATCTCTTTCAGCGAGAAAGCATGTGAGAGGCCACCACTCTGCCCCGCCTAACCCGTGAGCCGTTAACTGCCTCGCCTCCAAATACTGCTGGGTTTCAAATGATCAATCAAATAACTTAGTGGCAATTTAGACTGGTTAGATGTTGTCGATCAATTGTATGGATCCCAACAGTCAGCGCTCCATTTGAAATATATCGAACCGCACCATTAGAAACAGGGGCAACACGTAGCATCTTTTTACTCCTGATAAATTCTGACTGGAATCAGGAATGGTAGTAATAAGTATAAGATGCATTTCAGATTTTAAAGTAAAAGTAATTAACACGGACATGTCTACAGATGATAAAGGACTCCACTTCAATTTTTTGCTGAGCCTGGCTGATCCACGCCGCTACATGGAATAAATAAGATTACCCATTTGGACATGCAAGTAAATCTTCCTATATTGGAGGAGGGAGCGGGGCTTGGCGACAGGGCCAAAGCAGCAGTGAGCTTTATAGAGGCCAAGACAGTGGCAGCCATGGGTGCTGAACACAATTGCTCTCTCAAACAAATCTTTTTATTTCATTTTTACACTCACTGGATTCTTCTTCTCCTTCTTCTTCAGGGCATCAGAAATAGTGAGGTTTCACATCCACCCTTGGCAAAAGCATTAATCTCCGTGGCGTGGACATGAATGCTATATTGTATCAGATAATACTCATCACCATTGGGTTGGTAAAAAGGCTTCATTATAGAAGATTTTTTCCCTACTTTTCTTCCCTCCTCCGTGTGGCTTCATACGCTGTAGCACAAAATGTGACTAAAATGGAACTCTGAACATTGCCATTGGCAAGAAAGAGATTTTTTTTTTCTTCTCTTTTAACTGTGCAGTCATTGTACTTGTAGATGTTCTCATCAGTTTGAGTGGGCTCCTGTGAAGATAAACTGTAGAGGAGTCTTAGTGTATCTTTATTTACTGAGATTACAGTCTAACTGCTTTACTGAAAGGATACACTTCTGAGGAGCTTGTTTGTGCTGTTGATGGGACGTGATTCATTCAGATCCGACAGCAGGTTTTCATGAGACTGAAAACAGAAACAGTGCTGGTCTGACCATTGTTTCATGCAACAACACAATCTTAGAGTCTGAAAATGCAAATATGGATGTTCACCCAAAATCAGCACGACATTCTCATTCACGTTAACAAGCGAGTCCTGAATCAATTCAAATGGGTTAATTATTGTACTTTTCCCCTTCATAGCCCAACAAATGAAAAAATCAATTTGATCAAACTATTAAATGGTAAATGGAGTGCTTTTATATAACATTTTATCTTCATCATATATTCACAAAGCCATATTTGCTTATTCCATTCATACATATCAGAGTGTTAGCCTACCTACACTAGCCCAATGACACATTATATCAACCTACCCAAAAATTGTATTTTATTTTTTGAGAGAGCTCAGTATTGTTCATTCGGCAATCTTCCCGATTCAACATGTCTCTCATAAGAAAACAAAAGAAAGTTTTTACTTTTCAGTTTAAAATAACTTGCTTTAACCTCCAGGTTTGCGTGCTTTAACGTTGTTTCCTCTCTCGTCCCATTCTCGTTGTGTTGTACTAGCCTCGTCTAAAAACTAAGCTAGTTTGTCTCTCAGGTCCCTTTCGTTATATAAATATTCCCGTTGCTACAACGGTGTAAAATGGCCAAATATCTCCACTCACACACAGAACTATTTCCCGACATTTGCTCATATGTAGTTTACGCACACGTGTAATCGTTATGTAGAAGGTTGACAGGACATCCCATCTTAACATTTGAATTAATACCCATGTATTATTGACAAAATAAATAAATAAATATATATATATAATATATTAGACAAAATGAGAAGTTGCTGTGTTCAGAGACTGGGACGATAAGAACAACTACTGTCAAATAATGTTAATAACGGATTTCGGGCTTATGCATGGAAATATTTTGGGACTTGTTTCGAAAATGTAAGCGACATGAACATACAAAAAAAAAGAAAAAAAAAGAGAGACAGAGAGAGAGAGATTAATACTGTAGAAGCGCTCTGCGTACACACAACTGTTAGGGGAGGAGGATAGAAAAAACAGACCTTGATCTTCTCAAATCCTTGTGTATCTGATGTTAAATCCATGTAATGTGGACTAAGACCTGTGCAAAAATACATATAGCTACAACACAGAACAGATTGTGTGCGACGTCTTTGCCAAATCCTTGCTTGTTTGCCCTGAAAAAAGAAAAAAAAGGATGATGGGTCATAAGGTTATTTGACTTGAACACGTACTGTACCATCAAATCAAATAGAAACTTGCAGGGATTTTGCCACTCTATGTAGTATAAAGAAGTTGGCATCATAGTGAAATTATACATATTTTTGTTAATGTTTCAGTGTTTGGGAGGGGCATTTTAAGTGCAGTGTGCCAGTTGTTTTCCAGGAAGCTGTTGCGACAGACATTCAAATAGCTCAGAATTATATATTTTTAGGGTTTAGTCCTTAAAACGGGTGAGATTATTGCATTCAATAAAATATTCTGCCTTGATTGTTTTTATCCCTGTTAAAAATCTCAACCAATTTAGGATAAAGATACAAAAAAATATGGTGGAAAAAGTATATATACTGGGACAACGGTATCACCCTGACTTTATTTAGATACCAAATTGCAGAGGGAAGTGAAAAGCGACATTACTTGCAGATTGGCCGGATAATGTACACTCACACACAGTCAGTTATTTCTCTTCTGTGAAGCCTGCACTGTCCATTAAAGACAGCTTTTTCTGCAAACATGCCAACAAATCCTTTTTTTAAGCTTATCTCCATAAAAAGATCCATGCAAGATTCCCTACTGTGTGGCTTTAAAATAGCCGTCGCGTCCTCTCGCTCTCTCACTTGTTCATGCCCCTATATAGTGTATTAATTATCCTTTCAAACGCAAAGTTTCAAGAAGTACTTTCTCGACTGTCGCCCTGCCATCTTCTTTCTTTCTTTTTTCTTAACCGTAAACACATCCAATTATGTTCCAATCCCCTGCTGGGGGAAATTACATTAAAAAAGAAAGAAAAAGAAATCACTGAGAGACAAAAACAACATTGCACTGCCGTATATACAGCAGCAAAGATGTGTAAATATGTTCCCGAGCCAGAAAAATAATAACACCTCGCCGAGTTGAACACCTGCTGGATGCTGCAGATTTCAGCATCCCAAACATGTTTGAACGTGCCAGATGAGCAGAAGCCAGGTAAAATGGAATTTTTGTTTTTCTCAAGCCTCCAAAAGAGCATTCTTTTCATCATGGCCGCTATTAGCTCAGCATCCCTCCAGCCTTTTGTTGGCTGGCATCAAGTTGACTCGTGTGGGCTATTTGCATTGACCCACATTGCTGCTCTTCATGTACAGATAGCAAGTCAGTATGGATATTTATGTACTGTACACTGTCAATGCAAATGAGCACTTATCTTTGAAAGCTGATATTTTGTATATGATTGCATATGGCTAGTGACAACTCAACATTAGTTGGTGCTACTTATCATTTCCATATGTGTGTTAATATTAACTTAAAGTAAAGTAAGCAAAGTAACCAACAAAGTTAAGTGACTCTTGATGTTACTTGTGACTTACTAAAATGGACCCCTCAGGAATAATGAATTGAATACGGTTTAAAATGTAATCACAATAATTTTCAAGTTATGGTCCTACATACGGCATTAGCATCAATGCTACTTGAAAATGTGCATGATGTGGTCCGGTGGCGGGCTTTGCAAACTTCACTCGCATTTTCATGCCTTCCACATCATCACTTGGGCACTATTGTTCAAATGAATCAACATATTTGTTGTATTGCCTTGTTCTTGACGACATACCTGAACAACGGCTTCATTTACTCCATGTCACTCTGGAGATAACGCCATACAATTGATGGTAAGGAAATTCTCCTGTGAAAATAGCTTCATCTTCGGAAGTTATCGCCGAGTCATCTGCCCATCAGATGCGTGTTTTGCGGCACATTCTGTCATTGATACTATTACTTTTTGTTCTTTCTTCTTCTTTCCCTTTGCAAAAGCTGGACTCTGATTGACATTTCTGCCACGTCTGATTAAGTAAATATGCTCACAGCTTGCAGCTGTAATGTGAAAAATTCTCAATCATATAATCACCCAGCCCTACTTGTATTGTGGCGGGTTTTATGTGTGCGTGTTGTTATTGTAATATACAGTCCTGCTCACTGTTATTGGCACCCCTTCATTTTTTGCATGATCTCTACAATATCTTCGGAAATAAATGGAAATGTACCAAATGTATATCATCAGGACCTTTTAATTGGATGTCCAAAGTAATTCAACAAAGGAAATTGTTCTTCAACTTGTATAATGTAATTTCAAAGAAGAAATAGAAAACACAGCATGTGCAGCAATAGCCATTATTATTTATTATACCCCTTTTTAATATTTGTTTGCTCACCCTTTGGCAGTGATGACAGCTTCCAAACGCTTCTTGTAGCCATCTCTAACCTTCTTGCACTTCTCCGCTGGTATTTTCTCCTACTCTTCCTTTGCAAATTGTTCAAACTATTGAAAGTTTGAAGGTTTCTTTTCCCAATGGCACATTTCAGCTCATATCTAAGATTTTCAATCAGATTGAAATCAGGGGTCATTGCCGGCCATTTTAAAACGGTATTATTATTATTTATTTATTTTTTTAACCATTCCTGTGTGCTTTTGGATGTGTGCTTTGGGTCTTTGTCTTGCTGGAGGACCCATGACCTTCGACTCAAACCAAGTTGTCTAACACTTGGTAGGACAGAATGTCTTTCATGATTCCTGTTATACGATCAAAGCCTTCGGTACCAGATGCAGCAAGGCAGCCCCGCAGAATGATGGATCCTCCACCATGCCTAACTGTAGGGAGGGTGCTCTTTTCCTCCATCCGTCCACAAAACATTCCCAAAAAAATTGTGGTTTGTCCAAGGTATTCCTTGGCAAAGGTTAGCCATTCTTTTTTAATGTCTGTCTCAGGTATGGTCTTTGCCCATGAAGCCCTATTTTTGGTTTAGTGTGTGGCATATGGTGCTTCTTGAAACCATGATCCCAGACTGTTCCAGGTTGGCTTTCAGGTCTTTGGATGTTTAACGTGGTGTTTTTTTCCACCATTCACACCAACCGTCGAAGACTTCTGTCATCAATTCCTCTCTTCCCCCCACGTCCATGGAGGTTCTTGACAGTTCCATGCTCGTCAAACTTAATATTACGCATTGCTGAAATAGGGCTACCAAAGTCTTTGGAGATGGCTTTATACCCTTTGGAGGTCTTGGGTTTGCGAATTATAGCTCTTCTGATGTCCTCAGACAGCTCCTTTGTTTACACGATTGTCACAAAGGAAAAGGGGATAACAAGAGGCTTTTTAAAACATCAAAGTCATCATTCATTGGTTAATTCATGTGAGTCACAATGTGTTTCCATACTGATTTACAGGAAAGGGTGCCAATACCAGTGACAGAGCCCATTTGAAGTTTTCAGTTTTTCCGCCTATTGTTTATTGTTTTAAATATATATTTTTTATATATATATAATTTGGTTTTTCACATAAACATAAGTTCTCTATAAAAAATTTAATATTTTTGTTGATTTTTTTTTCCCAGAGGATATTCCACATTATGTACTTTACCTTCATGGGTGCCAATAATGGTGAGCAGGACTGCATTAAAAACCGTATTTTATCAAAAGAAAAAAGAAGGTTAGAGTTTTACGTACTTCACTTTCTGAGCGTTCTAATAAGGTCCTGAGCTGTGTCAGCGGCCAAGAATTTTAGCTCACTGATCACTGAACTGGAGTAAGATGTCAAAAGAAAGTTTGTTTTTTTGTTATTTTCTACCCATACAGAGGAGGCATACGTTAAAATAGTTAGACTGTATGACATTTTGGAGTAAACCTTGAGTATCGTTTAAGTATCTCGAGGCTAGGGACGAGTGTCTTCTATTTTGGAATTCGATATATGGTCAACCTACAGTTCATCTCAGCCCTACTTACCTTGGTTTGGGTTTTTCGGTTTTCCTCACTGCATACACATCAGTCGGGGCTCTCCTATATTTCCTTTTTAGCATGTAACTGTAACTGGTAACCCCAGTAAGGATGTGAATTTTATTCGAGAGGTGAATGATTGCAGCAAAAAAAATAAAAAAAATGGGCACAGCAGCAGCAGTAAGACAGTTATTGGGAAACCCAACTTTAGAAGGTGTTTTTAGCGGCGGACCAATGACTTTACTGTTTGTCATCCGTATGGTATCAAGTAAAACTTTTCCAGGGCATGTACTAGAGTACTTTAAAGTACTTTTTGCCAATTGGATCAATAGTCAGTAGAAGCATGTCGAGCCAAGTAGGTACCAGACAGTGAAAAAGGGGTCAAATTGGTTGCAGCAATTTCTTTCTGGCCCTACCACTGTGTGTCAGAGCAAAGATGGCCCATAGATAAATGAAATGTGAAACAAAAGCATGAGACAAAATCATCTTCACAGTCCTGTAATGCGTGTAGAGCTACAAAGCCAATGTGGATCCCAACGTGTGTACCGGGGGAGTGTGCGTCGATTGCGTTTGTGAAGGCAGTGAGAGTGACCGCTTTAATGAGGTAAGATTACCACACCACAAATGATGAAAAATTCATGGTACAAGTTGGCGCTGGCGTAGGCCGCCGCTCAGGAATTTCATTTGCTGTTTGATATGCTTACTTGCCAGCTCAGCAGGCAGCATTGTGTGACTGGAAGAAGGGAAACACACACACATATACTTAGGGCTGAAAGTTGAAGCTATTACCGTGAATAGCCTTTAGACACAACAAAGCGTGTGTGTGTGTGTGTGTGTGTGTGTGTGTGTGTGTGTGTGTGTGTGTGTGTGGGGGTGTGTGTGTGTGTGGGGGTGTGTGTGTGTGTGTGTGTGTGTGTGTGTGGGGTGTGTGTGTGTGTGTGTGTGGGTGTGTGTGTGTGTGTGTGTTTGCCTTTGTGTATTATGAGGACATGTCACCTGAATACACGCAACACTGCGAGGACATTTTGAATTATGAGGACACAGCCCATGTCCTCATAATTCATTCAATGCAGAAGTGCTTCTAGGGCTGTAGAAGGCTTAAATCCAAAGTTTTAGCCAATGTCCTTGTAAACCATAATTACATGAATTTGTGTATTTTTGTGTATTTGATGACGCCCCCTGTAGGAAGGTCCTCGTAATGCACCACTTCATGAATTATTCACACCAGTGTATATTTCACAGCATTTGATTGGCTGACCGTCACCTGTCCCCACAATTACGCACATGTCCCCATAATTCCGTTTTTTCTCAAAATGCTGTGTATTGTGAATGTTTGTCTGTAGACGCAGAGCCTTTTTTTTTTTTGCAGCCACCAATTCCTAAGTAGATAAATTAAATAATGAAATACACTATGACATTTAATTATATATTTCAGCATTTAATTCTTGCAGTGGTTGTTTATTTGAAAATATACAATGGTTAACAGCTGTTTATCACATCACTTTGAACAGCTGGAGGCAGAGACAGAGAAACTGTCAGTGCCGTATATTGATTCATCATTTAACATCCCACCCTGCCTTTACAATGTAACATCTTTCTGTACACCAGTGGCCAAATGTTTTGAGAATGACATTGATTTTCTAAAAATCTCCAGTGCTGACTTATTATTATTGTTTTTTTATGATGGCAATTTGCATGTACTCCAGAATGTTATAGTGATTAGATGAATTGCAAAGTCCCTATTTGCCATGAAAATTAAAGTAATTTCCTTTAGTGACCTTACAAACTTTAAGTGAAGAAGGCTTCAGGGCACCCAAGAAAATCCAGCAAATGCCAGGACTATCTCCCAAAGTTGATTCAGCTGCGGGATAAGGACATCACCACCAGTGTAGAGCTTGCTCAGGAATGGCAGTAAGCAGGTATGAGTGCATCTACACCCATGGTGAGGGAGTAAGACTTTTGGAGGATGGCCTGGTGTGACCAGTGAAAAGGGGATTCCATAAATACAGACCAAAATAAGAAAAAAAGAGTTGAAGTTATTTTCTCTGATTAACCCCCTTTCCAAATGTTTGGGGCATCCGGAAAAATGCTTGTCTGGAGAAGAAAAGGTGAGCGCTACCATCAGTCCTGCTTCATGCCAAAAGGAAAGCATCATGTGACCATTCATTTGCAGGGTTGCTTCTCAGCCAAGGAATTGGGCTCGCTCACAATTTTGCCAAAAAACACATGCATCCATTACTAAAGTATAGTACTAAAACATCCTCGGACAGCAACTGTATGACAGCAGCAAGGTTATTTTATTTACTAAAGCAAAAAAACATTTTCGTTAATGAAAAAAAAAACCTTTTTAAAAAACTGAAACTGAAATCACATTTTATGATTACAAAATGATCTATAATTCTAGCAATAATATCCTTTGTTTTCGTCTGTGGTAATTCATTTAATATATGAGCCTTTGGGGTTCATTTTAAATGTGATCTATTTTTTTTTATTGACACTGTAAATCATAGAACAATAGCCACTCTTATCAACAAAGTTCATAATCCAACGACTGAACCAATTTGTTGATTTGAACGGGATTTATTATATTGCCCTGAGTACGGAAGTGACGTCATCTAGCAGCCCCGATAGAGAACCGCCCCCGGCTCTATTTACTTCACGAGATGTGATGGCGTGTAGCTGTGCTAATGAGGTAGGTTTGAAGCTCGAATTTTTCCTGTTGTTGTTGGTCGCTTGTGTACATTGCTCCCTCTTTCGCGAAAATGATTTATAATGCAAGTCCAGTGTAAGTGCAGCTAAGCTTACGTTAGCATACCTAACCATCTGTTGATTATGATGGATGCAGCTAATTATTTAGAATTGCTACGCTTCTGTTAGCGACGGTTAGCATAGCAGAGCTAACCGTCTGTTGAGTAAGATGAATGCTAATTGCAATTTTTAAGAGGAAAGCAATAACAGGCTGGTTTTTGATGTGAAAATATACAATGGCTTAGTATTACCAGTACAGTATAAATGAAGTATTGGTAAATTGCTGCATTTGTGTTTACTTAAATTTGTTCTTTCAATAGAAATATTTCAGTAAAGTCTGTTAGTGTTCATTACATTTAATTTATGCAAATATTTAGCAGAGCTGTGCTATCCACTGTATTTTATTTTCGTTGGCACATTTACTGCACACTGCACAGGCTATTATGGTACACTGAAAGTTAACTTCAAGACATCTGCACCAAGTTACCTATCAAACTGATTGAAACTCATTTTTTTCTATAGCTTTAGATCATTATCTTCAGTGAGACATGTCAGTCATGAGGCCACAGAGGGCAAAAGTTAAACCCAAAGAAGAGGTAGCATACTTTTCATCCTTAGGTAAAGACAAGAATGGCTTCACCATAAAATATATTAATTAATTCAAAGGTGAGTATTGGTAAAATATTCTTTAGTATGGGTCTAGTTTTCATTATTGTTATAATGAAATATTTCTGTTGTATCCTTTTTTCTTTGTAAGGTCGAGGAGTGTTCAGTTCCTGCTCCTTTCAGAAGAGAGACTTTCCTACTGAATATCGAGGAGAAGTTCTAAGCAAACAGGAACGTGAAAACAGGCTGAGAGTGTATCATGATGCCCGGAAGGTTTTCATGTTTGAATTTCGCTACAATGGAAAAACACTATGGTATGTTTATATGGTGTGTTGTCACACTTAATTTTGTTTTTTTGGGGGGGATATCGTGCAAGGTTTGACAAAACATAAAAGATTAATTAAAACTCAAAAGCAAAAGTACATTCTTTTCTCAATATATATTTTTTATTTTTTTATTTCATTTTTTACAATATTGTGACTTTTTTTTTTATTTTACTTTTACAGTTATCGTGAGTATCGCTAACCTCACAATATCATGTTAATTATTATATCGTGATTTCTTATGACATTTGGATATTGTGTCATACATGTGACATACTAGAATTACTGGTCGCACATTCATGATTACATGAAATTATATTATAGCAGTCTAGTCTTAGTAAGAATTTAATTGTATTGGTATTTTTCTATTCATCTGCCCCAGGTTTCCACTGAAGCACAACCTGATGAAGACACAGCTATCAGACTGCGCCAAAGTTGACCAGGTGACTAGATTTCTTTTTGAATGTTGTTGAAATCAGTTTTCCGAAGCAAGACATTAGTGGAGGGTGGAGATACTAGGGCTGCACAATATGTGGAAAATATCTTGCCGCACGAATGACTCATGCAATATGTGTATTGCAAAGACGTGCAACAAATGAATATTGGATTAATTGTATACTTTAGTCTGAGGCTAAGCGATATGGCCAAAAAATAAAATAAAAAGTATTTAAAACCAACCATCCAGCATTCTGCCACCACTTGTGCAAAATTACAACTCACAATAACATCTGGATGTAACAGAACATAACAACAGCTTTTAATAATCCAGAAGACAAAATACATTTCACGATTAAGCAAATTTTCAACGATTCAATTTAAATTTAATTTATTCAATTAATTTGATTTATTGCCAGGCCCTACTTGAGTCTGAATTTGACCAATCAGAGACAACATTAATTGCGCATCGCCATACAAGAGAATTGTATCGAGGAGCATTACTAACAAAAAATAACTTATTTGGATAAGACTAGATCACAATGAGCATGATTATTTTTCTGCATGTACGTGTATTTCTTTAATTAGATTATATAGATATATATATTAGGTCCATGTTCAATGTCAAAATAATCTCCATCACTGTATAAAACACCCATGTCGCATGTTTTGTCAATACTGTGCAGACCTCACAGGTGCATAGTCTTCACAATGTCGTAGTTGTGAATAACTGACACTCTGAGGACAGTGTATTTACACACTGCGAATGTAAAATAAGTTTTCAGGGGTTTGGAGTTACACATAGAGTCCTCATAATTCATACTCTGGTATGGACACTCTGAGGACTGTGTATTTTCTATTAATTGTTTCATTGTGAAAAATAGACGTCACCAATTTACACAAACCACTAGTGCTGACGGATTATTTATTTTTCAAATAGCAAATAAAATGTATTTGCATTCACAATACTTTAACCTATTCATTGTTCTTTATGTACTGTAACTGTAAATGCACAGGTACAGTCGTGTTACTAAGAATTTAATTTTATATGTATTTTTCTCTTCATGTGTACCAGGTTTCAAATGAAGCACAACCTGAAGACATAGCTAAAGATGTAGCTGTCACAGACCAAGTTGACCAGGTGACTAGATTTGTTTTTGAATGTTGATGTTGAAATACATTTTTCAGAAGCAAGACGTAGGACAATATATAAAAAAATATTTTGTCGCACGAATGGCTCATGCATATACTGTATGTATGTATACAGTATATGTGTATTGCAAAGACATGCAACAAATGAATATTGGATTGTATACTTTAGTCTGACTTTGACCAATCAGAGACTACCTTAATTGCGCATCGCCATACAAGAGAACCGTATTGAGGGGCATTACTAACAAAAAATAACTTATTTGTATAAGACTAGATCACAATAAGCATGCTTATTTTTCCGCATTAACGTGTATTTCTTTCTTTGGATTATAAAGATTTCTCTATTTCTCTATCTTTATCTCTATATCTATCTATCTATATCTATATATCTGTCTCTCTATGTCTCTCTCTCTCTATATACAGTATATATATATCTATACATCTATATCTGTATGCATGTGTGTGTGTGTATATATATAAATATATATATATATGTGTGTATATATATATATATATGTGTATATATATATATATATATATATGTGTATATATATATATATATATATATATATATATATATGTATATATATATACATACATATATAGATATGTATGTATATATACATACATATATATATATATATATAGATATATACTGTATATATAGAGTGTGTATGTATACAGTATATGTATAGATCTTTTTTTTAGGTCCGTGTTAAATGTTTAATCTCCATCACTGTATAAAACACCCATGTCGCATGTTTTGTCAATACTGTGCAGCCATCCCAGGTGCATAGTCCTCACAATGTCGTAGTTGTGAATAACTGACACTCTGAGGACAGTGTATTTACACACTGCGAATGTAAAATAAGTTTTCAGGGGTTTGGAGTTACACATACAGTCCTCATAATTCATACTCTGGTATGGACACTCTGAGGACTGTGTATTTTCTATTGATTGTTTCATTGTGAAAAATAGACGTCACCAATTTACACAAACCACTAGTGCTGACGGATTATTTATTTTTCAAATAGCAAATAAAATGTGTTTGCATTCACAATACTTTAACCTATTCATTGTTCTTTATGTACTGTAACTGTGTAAATGCACAGGTGGTCGTGTTACTAAGAATTTAATTTTATATGTATTTTTCTCTTCATGTGTACCAGGTTTCAACTGAAGCACAACCTGAAGACATAGCTGAAGACGTAGCTGTCACAGACCAAGTTGACCAGGTGACGAGATTTCTTTTTGAATGTTGATGTTGAAATCCATTTTTCAGAAGCAAGATGTTGCACAATTTATAAAAAAAAATATCTTGTCGCACGAATGGCTCATGCAATATGTGTATTGCAAAGACATGCAACAAATGAATATTGGATTGTATACTTTAGTCTGATTTTGACCAATCAGAGACTACCTTAATTGCGCATCGCCATACAAGAGAATTGTATTGAGGAGCATTACTAACAAAATATAACATTTGGATAAGACTAGATCACAATGAGCATGCTTATTTTTCCGCATTAACGTGCATTTCTTTCTTTGGATTATAAAGATCTCTCTATCTCTATCTTTATCTCTATCTATCTATCTATATCTATATATCTGTCTCTCTATGTCTCTCTCTCTCTATATACAGTATATATATCTATACATCTATATCTGTATGCATGTGTGTGTGTATGTATGTATGTGTATATATATATGTATGTGTGTATACATATATATATATATATATATATGTATGTGTATATATATATATATGTATATGTATGTGTATATATATATATATGTATATATATATATATATATATATATATATATATATGTATGTGTATATATATATATATATATATATATATATGTATGTGTATATATATATATACTGTATATATAGAGTATGTATGTATGTATATATGTATGTATGTGTATATATACAGTATATGTATAGATCTTTTTTTTAGGTCCGTGTTAAATGTTTAATCTCCATCACTGTATAAAACACCCATGTCGCATGTTTTGTCAATACTGTGCAGCCATCACAGGTGCATAGTCCTCACAATGTCGTAGTTGTGAATAACTGACACTCTGAGGACAGTGTATTTACACACTGCGAATGTAAAATAAGTTTTCAGGGGTTTGGAGTTATACATACAGTCCTCATAATTCATACTCTGGTATGGACACTCTGAGGACTGTGTATTTTCTATTGATTGTTTCATTGTGAAAAATAGACGTCACCAATTTACACAAACCACTAGTGCTGACGGATTATTTATTTTTCAAATAGCAAATAAAATGTGTTTGCATTCACAATACTTTAACCTATTCATTGTTCTTTATGTACTGTAACTGTGTAAATGCACAGGTGGTCGTGTTACTAAGAATTTAATTTTATATGTATTTTTCTCTTCATGTGTACCAGGTTTCAACTGAAGCACAACCTGAAGACATAGCTGAAGACGTAGCTGTCACAGACCAAGTTGACCAGGTGACGAGATTTCTTTTTGAATGTTGATGTTGAAATCCATTTTTCAGAAGCAAGATGTTGCACAATTTATAAAAAAAAATATCTTGTCGCACGAATGGCTCATGCAATATGTGTATTGCAAAGACATGCAACAAATGAATATTGGATTGTATACTTTAGTCTGATTTTGACCAATCAGAGACTACCTTAATTGCGCATCGCCATACAAGAGAATTGTATTGAGGAGCATTACTAACAAAATATAACATTTGGATAAGACTAGATCACAATGAGCATGCTTATTTTTCCGCATTAACGTGCATTTCTTTCTTTGGATTATAAAGATCTCTCTATCTCTATCTTTATCTCTATCTATCTATCTATATCTATATATCTGTCTCTCTATGTCTCTCTCTCTCTATATACAGTATATATATCTATACATCTATATCTGTATGCATGTGTGTGTGTATGTATGTATGTGTATATATATATGTATGTGTGTATACATATATATATATATATATATATATATATATATGTATGTGTATATATATATATATGTATATGTATGTGTATATATATATATATGTATATGTATATATATATATATATATATATATATATATATATATATATATATATATGTATGTGTATATATATATATATATATATATATATATATATACTGTATATATAGAGTATGTATGTATGTATATATGTATGTATGTGTATATATACAGTATATGTATAGATCTTTTTTTTAGGTCCGTGTTAAATGTTTAATCTCCATCACTGTATAAAACACCCATGTCGCATGTTTTGTCAATACTGTGCAGCCATCACAGGTGCATAGTCCTCACAATGTCGTAGTTGTGAATAACTGACACTCTGAGGACAGTGTATTTACACACTGCGAATGTAAAATAAGTTTTCAGGGGTTTGGAGTTACACATACAGTCCTCATAATTCATACTCTGGTATGGACACTCTGAGGACTGTGTATTTTCTATTGATTGTTTCATTGTGAAAAATAGACGTCACCAATTTACACAAACCACTAGTGCTGACGGATTATTTATTTTTCAAATAGCAAATAAAATGTGTTTGCATTCACAATACTTTAACCTATTCATTGTTCTTTATGTACTGTAACTGTGTAAATGCACAGGTGGTCGTGTTACTAAGAATTTAATTTTATATGTATTTTTCTCTTCATGTGTACCAGGTTTCAACTGAAGCACAACCTGAAGACATAGCTGAAGACGTAGCTGTCACAGACCAAGTTGACCAGGTGACGAGATTTCTTTTTGAATGTTGATGTTGAAATCCATTTTTCAGAAGCAAGATGTTGCACAATTTATAAAAAAAAATATCTTGTCGCACGAATGGCTCATGCAATATGTGTATTGCAAAGACATGCAACAAATGAATATTGGATTGTATACTTTAGTCTGATTTTGACCAATCAGAGACTACCTTAATTGCGCATCGCCATACAAGAGAATTGTATTGAGGAGCATTACTAACAAAATATAACATTTGGATAAGACTAGATCACAATGAGCATGCTTATTTTTCCGCATTAACGTGCATTTCTTTCTTTGGATTATAAAGATCTCTCTATCTCTATCTTTATCTCTATCTATCTATCTATATCTATATATCTGTCTCTCTATGTCTCTCTCTCTCTATATACAGTATATATATCTATACATCTATATCTGTATGCATGTGTGTGTGTATGTATGTATGTGTATATATATATATATATATATAGATATATAGATATATATATATACTGCATATATAGAGTATGTATGTATGTATATATGTATATGTATGTATGTGTATGTATAGATCTTTTTTTTAGGTCCGTGTTAAATGTTTAATCTCCATCACTGTATAAAACACCCATGTCGCATGTTTTGTCAATACTGTGCAGCCATCACAGGTGCATAGTCCTCACAATGTCGTAGTTGTGAATAACTGACACTCTGAGGACAGTGTATTTACACACTGCGAATGTAAAATAAGTTTTCAGGGGTTTGGAGTTACACATACAGTCCTCATAATTCATACTCTGGTATGGACACTCTGAGGACTGTGTATTTTCTATTGATTATTTCATTGTGAAAAACAGACGTCACCAATTTACACAAACCACTAGTGCTGACGGATTATTTATTTTTGAAATGGCAAATAAAATGTGTTTGCATTCACAATACTTTAACCTATTCATTGTTCTTTATGTACTGTAACTGTGTAAATGCACAGGTACAGTCGTGTTACTAAGAATTTAATTTTATATGTATTTTTCTCTTCATGTGTACCAGGTTTCAACTGAAGCACAACCTGAAGACATAGCTAAAGACATAGCTGTCACAGACCAAGTTGACCAGGTGACAAGATTTCTTTTTGAATGTTGATGTTGAAATACATTTTTCAGAAGCAAGACGTTGCACAATTTATAAAAAAAAAAAGATCTTGTCGCACGAATGGCTCATGCAATAGGTGAATTGCAAAGACATGCAACAAATGAATATTGGATTGTATACTTTAGTCTGATTTTGACCAATCAGAGACTACCTTAATTGCACATCACCATACGAGAACCGTATCGAGGGGCATTACTAACAAAAAATAACTTAATTGGATAAGATTAGATCACAATGAGCATGCTTATTTTTCCGCATTAACGTGTATTTTTTTTTCATTGGATTATAAAAATATATAGATATAGATAGATCTTTTTTTTTAGGTCCATGTCGAAATAATCTCCATCACTGTATAAAACACCCATGTCGCATGTTTTGTCAATACTGTGCAGCCCTCGCAGGTGCATAGTCCTCACAATGTCGTAGTTGTGAATAACTGACACTCTGAGGACAGTGTATTTACACACTGCGAATGTAAAATAAGTTTTCAGGGCTTGGAGTTACACATACAGTCCTCATAATTCATACTCTGGTCAGGTATGGACACTCTGAGGACTGTGTATTTTCTATTAATTGTTTCATTGTGAAAAATAGACATCACCAATTTACACTAACCATTAGTGCTGACGGATTATTTATTTTTGAAATGGCAAATAAAATGTGTTTGCATTCACAATACTTTAACCTATTCATTGTTCTGTATGTACTGTAACTGTGTAAATGCACAGGTACAGACTTGTGTGTTACTAAGAATTGAATTTTATATGTATTTTTCTCTTCATGTGTACCAGGTTTCAACTGAAGCACAACCTGAAGACATAACTGAAGACGTAGCTGTCACAGACCAAGTTGACCAGGTGACGAGATTTCTTTTTGAATGTTGACGTTGAAATACATTTTTCAGAAGCAAGACGTTGGCACAATATATAAAAAACTATCTTGTCGCACGAATGGCTCATGCAATATGTGTATTGCAAAGACAAGCAACAAATGAATATTGGATTGTATACTTTAGTCTGACTTTGACCAATCAGAGACTACCTTAATTGCGCATCGCCATACGAGAAACGTATCGAGGGGCATTACTAACGAAAAATAACTTAATTGGATAAGATTAGATCACAATGAGCATGTTTATTTTTCCGGATTATCGTGTATTTTTTTTCATTGGATTATAAAAATATATAGCTATAGATAGATCCTTTTTTTTAGGTCCATGTTCAATGTCGAAATAATCTCCATTACTGTATAAAACACCCATGTCGCATGTTTTGTCAATACTGTGCAGCCCTCACAGATACTTAGTCCTCACAATGTTATAGTTGTGAATAACTGACACTGAGGACAGTGTATTCATACACCGTGACTGTAAAATAAGTTTTGAGGGCTTGGAGTTATTATACAATTCATACTCTGGTCAGGTATGGATTCTCTGAGGACTGTGTATTTTCTTGTTTTTGTTTCATTGTGAAAAATAGACGTCACCAATTTACACAAACCTGTAGTGCAGAAGGATTTATTTATTTATTTTTGTAATGGCAAATAAAATGAGTTTGCATTTACAATACTTTAACCTATTAATTGTTCTGTATGTACTGTAACTGTGTAAATGCACAGGTACAGTCGTGTTACTAAGAATTGAATTTTATATGTATTTTTCTCTTCATGTGTACCAGGTTTCAACTGAAGCACAACCTGAAGACATAGCTGAAGACGTAGCTGTCACAGACCAAGTTGACCAGGTGACGAGATTTCTTTTTGAATATTGATGTTGAAATCAGTTTTCAGAAGCAAGACGTTAGGAGTGAAGAGTGTAGAGTAGATGCTAGGGCTGAACTATATAACTAACAAATATAATCACAACAATTTTTTATGCAATGTGTATTGCCAAGACGTTCAAAATATTGTATCCAACAATAAGCTTGTATGGGACTAAAATTCCTACAAGTCAACATTAAAAATATCTCAAATTGAAGATTTGTTGGCAGTTTGGTGATTTGGATTATGCACTGTAGTGATCTTTTGTTCCCATTAATTTATTTATGGTGGATTTTAGAGATGAACTCGCTATCAATTTTATTTTATTTTTTTAAACAGAAGTGTAAACATCAGGTAGTTAATTTACTTGTATCAAGCTTGGATAAATGTGCTTTATGTTTTGGACCTTTCGCTGCACTAGAATGGACTGGCATGATGGGTATTTTATCTTCTGTGTTATTTGTATCTGCAATGGATCTTTGTTTCACGCAACCAGAATTAATAGTGCAGGCATTTTCATTGAATGAATATAATTTAGTCAAGAGGATAAATTATGACCCATGTTTATACCTTTATCTTTAGTTGCAAGCAGCTAAATGTTGAGCAATTGTCTCAATCTTAACGACTGTCTGACTCTGTAAAATAGAAAAGTCTACTGTAACTGAAGGACTGTATCACACAATATCTGTTTTAGGGGCAATGCCATAGATTAAGCATATTAACTATCCCTCTTGTTAAATGCTTCATCTCATCTTTCGAATAAATGTGACTAGATTTATAATAATCTTTAGTATGTGCACAAACTTTAGGTTCTAAATGCTTTTCTAGTTTGCTCCAGCATCTGGCACATATCCCGTTTAAAAAAAATGCAAAACTGCTTGATGATGAAGACCTTTGGTAAATTAACTTTAGCACATTAGCCCATCAATGGCGGGAGCTACTTCTGCCGCGAGCGCTCGACACTTTTCTCAAGCTTCTACTTCGAGTGTAACATCACTAAGTAACAGCGAAGTAAAGCTAGTAAATATTTATGACCACCCGCCAAAATGAATTTTAACCCGCATATGGCAGGTTAATTTTAGAGCCACTGTATATATGCATAAGTATGTGTGCATCTACTGTATATATGGATATCATTGCTGTCCTGTGAAAAACACGTTTCCATTTTTAGGTCGCGGGCTGCTCTCCGGTAGCTCCTATGGTGGAAGTGTTTTTCACAGAACAGCGACAATATGTGTATGTATGTATGTATGTAATAATTGTTTTCGTTTAAAAAATTAGGTTGCTGATGTATCCAGTTCAAGTGAGGATTCGTTAGCAGAGGAATATGTTCCAGATTCTCACAGTACTTCGGACACTTCCTACATTGAACCTGTTTCAGAAATTCAGAAATCCGAAGGTATTTCAGGAATGAGCTATGAGAAAACTGCTCATCCTTTAAGATGAGAGGTAGTCATGTTTTAAAGAATAAAATGTTCAATGTTCACTGACTCTTTTGCATCTGGTTTCATGTCGAGCTTATCCATTACAAAGCTGTGTTTGACCTAGATAACCTGTTCACATAAGAAGCAGTTTTATTAACATACCAGTTTCAGTCTGTCCTAAAATTGTAAGTTGTAACATGAGCACCATGTTAAAACTTACAATTTTAGGACAGATCAGGTATGACTTTGCATTTCACAGTATTGTTATGTACAACAATGTGTCCTTATATCAGGTAAGTCATTACACATCAATGCCATTTTAGTTTGTGTAAAGTCAGAATGCCAGAACTTTCAAATCACTTCAGTGACATGGTTGCTGTGTGTTGTGTAAACTTTGTCCTTGTAATGTGAGTTGGTCCTCATAATTACCATTTTTGCAATGGGCGTGGCTTATTTAGGTCATTATCTATGTCCTCACAATTACGGATTTTTTTCAGGTTTTTCTTTTTTTCGTGTGTTGAGTTTTTTCAAGTTTTGAAGTGAAATTCTCCTGGACAACCCCAAAAAAATTTTTTGGGTGCAAGTCCCATCTCTCTGGCATTAGCAGAAAGGGGTGTCCCTGTAATACACAATTAAACCGGTTTGGAAAAAATGTCCTCATAATACACAGAGGCAAGTATGTGTGGGTGTGCCCGCATCTCTACCTAATGTATATTGTAAGTGCACATGAGCTGTTTGTGTGTTGGCAGCAGTGTGTGTGACGGGGCAGCGCAGGTGAAATGATGCATACTGAATGTTAAACTTGCCCATCTCATTGGCATTGCAGCGCTCGTACAACCAACTCCGATAAGTGCATTTATGGAAAAGTCGGCGCCGCTTTATCTCGTCATTGCAGGTTCGATGGCAGATAAAAGGATTGGGCGAACAAAAAGTGAATATATCAAAAAAAGTAAAACCAAGCCTGAGCTCGGGTCTGAGTTTCGTCTTCCCAGCGTATCGCCAGCGCTCATCAGCATGGCCTCGATCAGCCCCGGACTCTCCGAGACCGCCGAGCATGCTTTAAGATAACATTTTCCCAGAGAAACTACTGATAATAGGTTTTGCAGCTGATAGTTGTCTCCCACCACCATCCCAACCCCCTCCCCGGGCTATCATGAGTAAAATTCTGCTAGCATGTAAATTCAAACAGCTTTTCAAAGCATTTAATCCCACACTGCTGTTACCATATACTCCCTTTTTCATCTGCTCCCATCTCTTTCTATGCCTGCAAACCTCTCCGTCCATCCTCTCTATGTTTGGAAATGAGGTTCCAGCAGTGGGTCCTTGGGGTGATGGTGATGGAATGTATTTGGGGGGCCAGCAGCCTTTCTCTTTCCAACCTGCATGCAAAATCATCCCAATGGGGAATCTCTGGCTCCCGTTTATGACACCAACAGAGAATCGAGAGCACCATGGTAACAATGTGGCTCTTGTAAAAAAAAATAAAATAAAAAAAAGCTTGGCATATCAGTACTCCACAGTTAAGACGTTTTACTGTCTAATATAGCTAAGGAGAAAAAAATTGGCAGAAAGGACACTGGCGCAGGACCAGTCACATTGGATGTCTGTATTGGATTTTTTTAATTCAAGTTTTGTGCTAATTAAAATTATCTGCGTGCATAGAAGAACAAGGGAAGCACTGGTGACATAATGGTTGGTTTTGGCCTTCCTTATTCTTGCGCCTCTAAAATTTCCCTAACTTTAAACGTGAGTGTGAATAATAGTTTATTTCTGCCCTGTGATTGGTTGGTGGTCAGTCCAGGTTGTACCCTGCCTCTGGTCTCGTCTAATGTCTGCTGGGATAGACTCGAGCAACTCTAATGAGGACAAGCAGATAGAAAATGGTTGGCTGGATGGAATGCAAGATGCTTTGACGGTGAAAAAACATACTCCACAAGTGAAGCGAAAATGAAAATGACTAATGACAAGCATGAAAATGACGTGAGAAGCTTGCTAAACGGAATTTTTTTTACTGTGCTGAAAATGTATTTAAACATTTGGACAACTTCAACAACGTTTAGATTAGTTTAATCAACACAGCATGAACGATCCTTTCCTCTACTTTCGTGTCTGCTGAGCAATAGTTTTAACTTTGTTTTATTTAATTTTGAACTTTATGCCTTATACATTTAACAAAATTAACTGATTTTTACATTCATATGCATGCAAGAGGGAAAATATGATCAAATGTGATAGCAATCATCAGTGGTCAGGAACAGGTTATATCTGACTTTAAGTTTCACTTCATTTATGAGTAGAACACAACAAAATGTTTTCAAACTATTGGACAGACATGCAGTATTGAAATACTTTTTTTTTCATCTTTGGGGCTCAGAGGGGCAGCTTTTACCAGAATTATTATTTTTTTTAATGGCTTGACGACACTGCCAACCTTGAAGAACTTACTATGGCCACAAATGGAGTAACTTAAAAGCAAAAGCTCATGCAGCTAAGCTATTTTATTGTGCTATATTTTTCGGGCTTTCATTTTCAATGTCAAAAAAAAATGAAGAAAAAAATGAAGCAAATACAAACAAAACCCGTAAATCCGACTTGAATCAAGTCATCCAGTGTATAAGTAGGCAAACCAGAATGACTGTTTAATGCACAAAAAGCCCTGCAAAGTGCTCGCTATACAAAAAATTAACAATAAAGTTATGCTGCTGTGCATGTGTGTGCATCCAAAGCTCTCACACAAACTCAATTATAGTCAGTGCTGTTTGTATTTTTATTTCCCTGCCTAGCAGAGTGCTCAAGAGATTATGGTCTTGGTAATTTAGTGTATTTCTACCAAAACTGAATGTATCACCCTGTCTTCCAAATGGGAAAAAAAAACTGGAAAAACATTTAATTGATTTCCCCTGCACATTTTTTTGCAGTGACCCAAAGTGTTCCATATTCATGAGCCATTAAAAACAAAAGATGCACATTTTGTATATCTGACCCTTGTTATGCACAGCCAAGTCTATAATCTGTTCAATCCGGTACATTGTCCCACTCAGGGGTGAGGCGGGTGCTGTTTGTGCAACGAGAAAAACACCATTAGTTTCCCACATGTTCTGCGTTGATTAGAGATGGAGGAGAGAGACTCCAATCCGCTCATTTGGCACTCAGAAAAGCACACAACTGTCTTCATAACATGCTGTTGTTCTGAAATAAAATGCATTTTTCCCCTTCATTATAACATTTTGATAAGATAACTGAAGGGGGATTCGGAACGAAACCAAGGGAAGTCATAAAATGTTTAATTAAGATGTGGATACGTTTGGAAGAGAGAATAGAAAAATTCATTCTTCAGCATCCCTTTATGGAAGGTGAGGGACAAAGAAGAAAGCCAATGAAATAAAGCGAGCTTCAATCCCTACAAAATGCAAAAACAAAAACAAAAAAACTATGAGAAACCTCCCAGTGCCTCTTTCATCTAAAAATGAGCATTGACTTTTAACCTTCCAAACCTGCAACCTCATCTGGAAACGTCTGAGAAAAGGTCAGCATTCTTTTTGTGTCATATATACACACACATATATATCTCGTTTTGCTCTTCAGTGAACATCTTTAAACGGCGGCTATTGCACGACTGGGAACGGCTGGCTCAGCGTGAAGCTGGAGGAAATTTGCACGGGCTGCCGAATCCATGCTGGATCTGCGTCGAGTTCTGAGACCGAACCCGAGTCTAATCAGCCATAGAGGGTTTAAAAGTAGCCGCATGTAGCTCTTCAGTGGCAGCGGTGTAGAGACCACCATAGGATGCGTATTGGCGGTAGGGGGTTCAGCCCAAGTAATGAAAGGCAGAGAATGATCCAACCTTCCTGTTTGTTCCATGTGTGTGACTTAATTCCACCTTCATTAAATCCTAATGTCTAAATTACATTCAAGCTGCTTAAAATCAGCCATTTTATACAGTGACTCTGTGACCACACACATCTTCACAGTGTGCATCAAGCGGCACTTTTATCTCATTGAACAGCCAAGGAAATGAAACCAACAAATGTTTTTGTTCATTTTATATCACGACATACATGGGGAGTTGGAAAAGTTTATTTTCAATGTGAACTAGTAGAATATTTAAGAAAAATATATAGTAAAATAAGAAAATTAT
This sequence comes from Leptonotus elevatus, assembly GCF_054856555.1. Taxonomy (NCBI): domain Eukaryota; kingdom Metazoa; phylum Chordata; class Actinopteri; order Syngnathiformes; family Syngnathidae; genus Leptonotus; species Leptonotus elevatus. The sequence continues at coordinate 14,031,499 of NC_141244.1, forward strand.
TACTTCAAATAAGCAAAATTATCTGCCAACAGAACAAGAAAATGTTACTTAAATTTAACTGTAATAAATTAAAAAATAAGAAAATAATACTATGCCATATCAACTGCAGCTGTAATAAAAAGGAACTATTTCCTTAAACTACATAAGTATTATTTTTTTTGCAATCAGATAACTTTGCCTGAGTGTCAAGCAGGGAGGTAACGGCTCCCATTTTAATTGTCTTTGGTATTACCCAGGCAGGGATTAAACTCACAACCTCCAAATGTGAGGGTAGGCACTCTACCACTAGATCACTGAACTGGCAATGTAAGAAGGAAACATTTGCTTAAGATGTCAGTTATTGCAGTGAAAATGAACTAGTACAGTTCATTTTGAACTGAGTACAAAACAAAAAACAACAAAAACAGAGGAGAAGCGGCAGTAAAACAGGCCAAAATCCAGGGCAAAAGACTTATGTGGTTTAACCAAGAGTTTAGAAATGCTATGTTCACACTGCAGGCAAATGTGAACCAGGTCAGATCTTTTTGCCCAAATGCGACCTGTATCTGACTTTTTTATGTCAGTCTGAACGGCTCAATTCCAATTTTTTCATATCCGGTCTAGGTCGCTTTCATATGTGGTCCTAGATTGGATATGTATCCAAATTTTTGCAATGCGACCGCAGTCTGAACGGCCAGGTCGCATATATCCGACCTCCACGTCATCAAAAGTCCGACAGTATGGAGGCATTAAGCTTGATTGATGCTTGACGACTCCGCGAGGTCCGCACGGCTCCGGAGACGTACGTGAATCGGCAAAGTTGTTTCCAGTAACAGTTGTGACTTTATATTTGACGCTAATTTAATCCCACTTGAAACATGAAGTATAAAGATGACATTTGTGGTGGTGATATTAATAATTTAGCCACGCAGACGGCTCATTTATTATGCGCGGCATTGATGTGATGTCATCGTTAGGGAGGGGGAAAAAAGGGAGGTCTCCGTAAGATGACAAAATATTATTTCTACCTCCTCCTGCATCACTCCTCTGTAGATATGAGATGGTAAAAATATGAGCCCCGACGACGGACTTATAAAAGTCCGTGGCCCTGACATGCTGGACCAAACGTATTTACCAAACACAGCGTTGTAACGTATCTTCTTCTACGCATGCGGGTCACTTTGGGGACGCAGTACGTCCACACAGCAGACAGACTGAGGTCGCAATTAATAGGTAATGTGAACACTTATCTTATTTCAACAAAAAATCTGAATTAAGCATGTGAACGTAGCCTTAAGTCTTAAATCGAGATTTAAACATTTCTCATGAGGAAGCCGTTCTAATTTCCGAATAGAGAATGCTCTAGGACCAACCTGCTGACTTCTTTTCTTCGTGTGGCTTTGTGGCTTGGGTTGCCAAATAAGGTCTTTATCTGCCTACATATGAAGGCTTGTTGACTGTGTGTTTAGCCAGGTTTTCCGCTGAACACAAATGAACTGTCACTCAAAAGCTGTTCAGAGATGCATTCACAACAACTTTACCAGGCAGAAATACACAACTTCCATTTCACGTTTGCCCAAAATATAAATATATAATATAAACACCGACTACATGAATGTATCTCTTGAAAAAAATCAGGCAACACTTTCCATAGACTTCCTCAAAGAAAGTCTAGTTTTCCCCTGTGATCCTCCATCCCTTTTCTAATATCAGGATTGTGGCCATTCATTCTAAGAGCACATATAGAGACACTGAGCGGGAACTAAAGCCACACTGGCCTGTACTAAAGTCAGACGACTGCCTTTTATCATCATTACCCAAAGATTTACTTACACTGGACACTTAATTAATTGCATCCTTATTTCAAAATGGCACCAAATTGTATATCTTTGCGGGCTTGCTGCATATGGCTGATTTTTGTCATTAAGCGTCATGCATTATTCACTGAGAAATTAAGGAGAATGACAAGATCTCACAATGTTAATAAATGAATGAGATTATGACAGTGGTCATAATGTTTTTACTGGTGAATATGTAGTATATATACGGTTTATATAGTAGCTTATGAAGTTCTTGATTGTAAGTATTGATTAGTGCATGGAAAGATTTAAATCACAGAATTGCGCTTCGTAACATCTAGTTTGTGCAAAATCAATGCAATATAAAACTGCAGTTTTATAGCATTTGGTGGCCAAGGGTTTTCTATTTTATGTTGTGTTTACAAAACTTTAGCCTCGTAAGAAAGTGTCACATATGGATGACAAAACAATCCCCGTGCATACCTGAAAATGCTGTTATATGCACGTCTCAGTCATGGCTGTGTTGTATTTGTGACGGCCCATTTATGTTTGAAAATGAAACAAATCAAATGTTACGTTACTCTTCCCCTCATTGGTTCAAACGACATAACCTAAGCATTACTCACTCAATCATTATTTGACTTAATGGTCTGTGCAGCTAATCATATTTGGAGCAGCTATGATTTGAGTGTATTTAAATTTATGAATATATGACACCAATAACCGTATTTTGCACATAGAATTTATGCTGCAGTTACATAGGTCATATTTTTATCCACATTTGGAAGATTTAATTGAGTTTTTTAACACTGCCATCACATACGTCCCCCAAATTGTACCACTTGGGAACAAACAATGGGAATTGTGTCACTTGAATCATGTCATGTAAATTTTTCCTTTGAGATGCTTTCAAACGCTTGTGTCTTCGGTAAACTGTTGTGTTAATGGTCCCTTAATGTAATACTTCTGAAGGATGGAAAACAAATGCCAGGAAAATAACATCATTACCTCCAGGGTAATCGTTGTTGTTGACATTATCACGTAATACCGCTTCAAAAGCAGATCCTCAGCTCGACCTTCAAAGCAATCGGGTAATCTTTATAGGGGTTGAGAGGTCAGGTATGAGGGTCAAGTTCTACCTAGTAACCATTCTGAGTGCGAGTTGACTTCTTGGATGCAATGTACGATGTGGCAACGGTGCAAAGTAGATCGCACACTTCCCAAAGATCTTTCATAAGTTCCGTGCGGCGGCCATCAGCACGATCGGCGTCTTGACTGTGTAAAAATAAGTCACAGGCTAAATACACTGAGGCTGAACCACTGCTTTGCTATCTCAAACTCTTTATCCTCTTGTCATTTACCTCTCATCCCTGATTTCTTTGCTAAGCCGACTCCAGCTGGATCACCCTGTAAATGCTTGGAGCCTCAGTCAGGTCATTGCTCCAGAATATGCTTAATTACGAGCACGGATGGGAAAAACATGGAACTGTTTGCAATCAATGAGCCACAAACACAATAAAGATATAGGGCAAGTGACACTCAAAACAGATTGCAGAACCCACGATATCCATCCTATTATTTACGAAATAATCAGCCGCTAGTCACTTTAGATTGGTTAGAAAAGAGATCAAACAAGTGAAGTCCCAGAAAAAAAGGGTTTCTATCTTTTCTGCATTTGTATATCACGATCGCATCTTTTAGTGACTTGAAATTGCTGTGACATATGGAGCTGTGCGAGGGGGGAACTAACAGAAAGTTAATCTGCCCCTGATTCCCATGGCTTGGCCATACTTCCCCCTTTTAATAAACTAGGTCACAACTAAGCACAGCCAATGCGGGAAATGGGAAGGAAAAAAACACCAACTAAAAATAAAAATTTGTTGCTCACCGTGTTCCAATACGGCATTTCATTTTTCGAAAAGGCCATGTGAGAAACTGAAGGTGTTGTCGAGGGCCCCACCAACATGTTAACCTTAATTCTGTCTTTATAAAAACAGTAATGTATTGTTTTAATAAGATACTACTTATTTAGCTATGGTATACTGTATGTTGTTATAAATAGAAAATTAAATTTGTTTAAAAAGTAATGATCACTCACGTTAAAAGGACAAATATGTCAAACCACTAACTCATATATTTAGGACTCCAATGTTATTATTACAAGGCAAATGTCCCCGCTTGCCTTCACCGGTCATACGAATGTTGCTAACATGAGGACCACAATTAGCGTTGGTGCTTACCTTTGAGAACCTGCACAAAATTGTTATGTGCTATAGTTCTTCTCAACATGACCCCCTTTACACTGTATACCACCAATCAAACTCTGTGTTGAGGATGGTTATTATTTTCATTTTGGAAGCGCAAAATTAATCCAGAGAAACATTTTTCGAAAAAGGCAGAAAATAATAAAAGCTTTACTTGGTTGTTTAATTTCACAGTTGATGAGTGGGCAGATTACACTAGAAATGTACTTATTTGTTAACATACAATAAAAAGTCAATTTGACATGTGTCCCTTTCAATATGTTGCTTTACTGATACAAAGTTACTAATTAATTGATTTTGTTATTTAATGAGGGCATGTTTGGGAATACACTCTGAAACTGTGCACTACACTGAGAGTGTGCATGTTCGAAGAGTCAAAGTGCGCTTTGCTCCCATTCATTTCTGATCTCACAAGTACTTGCGTTTTGTTTACAACTCGACTCGGTAGCAATCAACTCGCTAGCCCACACAGCTAGCTAACGTCAACGATAGCCAGCCTAGCAACCCCACTTCAGGAAAAGTCCCTGACCTAGCACTACTAAACCGCAAAACTTCCGGAAAAAAACAACTCCATTACTTACCATCTTGAGAATTTATCCACGGTAAACGAATATTGAACGAAAATGTTTATATCCCCCGTCAGGGCAAAACCCTTGCATCTTGCTAGTACCGTTTCCATCTCCTACTGCCCAACATACTAGCAGTCGGAGCGCTCTGAATTTCGAGCAACACACTGAGCTTCTGAACCGAGTGAACAAGTGAACCAGCATATTGTGCGTATTTCCGAACGTGCCCATAGTGAAATATTAACTAGCATGTGTGGCAACCTGTTTTGTTTGTTTATTGTTTTTTTTTAAGAACTATTAACAAGAATAATATATAGTAATATGTTAAATAGACTTCCTGTGCCACTAAACATGATTAAATCAAATACATGTCCACTAATGAGTGGGACTACCAGATAACACACATTATGCTAATGTGATGTATTCAGGGGCTGTTAGTGTGAGTGGCACTTCCTATTTATAGGCTTGGTAGTTGTAATAAGCATAGCATACTATTATCTTGTGTGTTGTGTATTAAAGCTGTCAAACGATTTAAATTTGTAATCAGATTAATCTCATTTTAGAATTTTGATTTATCACGATTAATCGCTTAATAAAAAAAAGGCTTTTTTATCAACATTTTTTTCCCTGCCAAATTTGAAGAGCACTGGTTATGTGTTCATTCTATAATTATTATTTAATGTTATAAGGACGTCTTCAACATTTGTTTGATCCACTGCACACGCCTCCTCTTTTTCTAATCAGTTAATTACTTGCATAATTTAAAATGGAAAAAATGACCCCGATATTTTGACATGAACAAATATTCTAAATGTGATACGCAAACATTTATTAAATGCTTTACTTTAATACAAGTAATTATGTTTATTGTTAAAACACAACCTGTGCTACCTTAGCCATCCGCTGTCACGCTAAAGGATCATCTATGGTCAAAATTAAAAGTGGCGATTAATCTGCGTTAATTTATGACTCATGCGATCTAGTTAAAATGAATGCAATGTTTCAATATCATTTTTTTTTTTAAATGCTTTCATCATTACTACTATCATTTCATAGGGGCAAGGGTGTCTAAAAACACCCATGTCGACTAGCATCTTCTCCTGTCCTCTCCTGGGGGTTTTGTTTCACTTTGTCGTGGCAACCCCGCAGGCACGCTGCGTCTCCTCAAAGCTTCTGTAGCACCTTGGATGTGCCTCTCGTGGGGGAAGGACCCGAAAAGAGAGTCTAGGACTTAGGGAAAAAAAGAAAAGAAAGTAGCACAGGAGAGCGGAGAGATGAGACAGATGAGGAGAAAATGAGATAGGTTTTCATGTTTGCAGCCTGTCCTTTTGATGTACACACCAAAACAAGCGCAAGCCCACAGCAGCCCGTCCCAGTGGCCAACATGACAGTCGGCTTGGCAGCCGCTGTGCACGCTTGGGCCTCCGCTCCGCCTCCATTCCCACCCTGTCCTGCCGCGCTCATCCATTCCCGATCCCCTACCTCCATGGCTTCTCACAACACAACCTGCCATCACACATGCCAAAACACAGTTGGCACCCCAGGACGGATCCTCTCATTTCTGCCAAGCAGTCTCCGTGCGATGCCAACACTTTTGGAAACAACACCATGAAACCGGCGTGCTATTTGATGCACAATATTGCTCACTTAGACTCAACTTATTACAAAAACAAAATTGCTTTTGTGTGTATTAAGGCCATACTGAACAGAACAGTTTTGTATTCATCATGAGAAAAAAGTCACGTTATGATAGTATTACAATGCTATTATAATCACACAAGTAAGGCAATGCATTAGGACAGTAAAAAAAATTCTAAAAGAAAGTAAATAACTAATTAGTAATTGATTTTAAAAAACAAAACATCTAAATATAGGGATATTATGCTCATCACAACTTAATAATGACAAAAAATACTGATAAAATGTCGTTTGCTTTACTATTTGCAGAATTGCTCTTGAAATTCTGTTACGTGATTTTCTTAAAACTTCGATTTTCTTGATTATGATAAAATCGCAACTTGGTTGTTGTTACTGTTTGACTTTATCTAAAAGTGCTACTTTATTATTGTTTTATAATGTTGTTGTCGTAAAAGCATGGCTTTACTCTTGTTGTATTTGGACTTTATTGTTGTATTTACGTGTTTTGTTTTTTTGGAAGGATTTGGTTAGAATTATGATTATATTGTCATTATTCTATGACATTGTTCTCTTCAAAGTATGACTTTATTCTTCTTAATTCATACCGTTATTTGTGCAAAAGTACAACACGTTTTGACGTTTCTCTCTTAATTCAAAATTTATTTTTCGGTACCATTCTGTCCATTTTTATTCTCTTCAAATTCAGAAATTCAGACTTTATTCTCATGATGTTTTGACTCTATCCTCACAGATTTGGTGTTGTTGTTGTTTTTTACACTCATAGCATATTTCTTTTGTTCGTTTTGTGTGTGAGAGATCTCCAAAGGACTGTTCTATGCTTCTATGAGTTGACACACACACACATGCACATGTTCAAAATACACAACTGAGCGTCATTGTATCCGCACAGCTGCAACACAAACACACCCATAAACATAATTATTTTCCATTACTGAATTCCTAATAACGACAAGGCTTGTGCCAAATAAAAAATAATTACAGCAAAGACAAGAATGCTAATTAGGAGAGGGATAATAATGATGTGCATACATGGCCAACAGTGTTGTGATCATCCCAGTTATTGTTCTTCATTGTCTTTCATCTCTGTTAAGAGGCGATGAAAATCAATGGCAGGCTCTCCCAGCAGCTTGGCAGCTGACTGACAATAATGATGGCCTTCCTCACATGCACACGCACACACACGCACATATGACACTCGCACACACACAGGCACACAGTCAGTGGCTGGTGTGAGGGAGATTACTATCAGGGTTGTGCTGGCTTTTAATTGATCTTGGTCACAGTTTAATGTGAGGCAAGGATTAACTGTTATCAGTGGAAGGGAGAAGAGCTTTGGAGAGGAGATATCACAGTCCCTGACGTTAAAACCCGCTGCCCTTGATGACAGAAATTCAGCGATGTGACCCACAAAGATGTGATACTACTGCTGGAAAAAAAAAAAAAAAGAAGGAAAGCTGGCCAGTGGTGAGACACTCGATATCAAGCCAATTTTGATCCCAATTTCCCTATGACGTTTTGGTCCAAATCTCAGCTATTTCCAGCGCTGCAAGGAGCGAGGGCTAGAACCGTTGCCATGTGTGCTTTTTTTTAATTATTATTTTTCAATCCCGAACTTGTTATCATGCCGTATAAGTCATGGATGTGTTTGATTATCAGCAGGTGAGCCACCAGCTAAGGTCAAGCAAGGGTTGGCCTGGCAGAGGAAAACAACCGAGGAATAAGATCAGTCCACAGGGGTCAACATTTATTACCAAATTACACTCTGGAAGCATCCAGTGGAGACCGATCCACCTGTTTGGAGCTGTGAATTTCAAAGAGGGCTTTGGCTGTAAATGCCAGGGCAAGATTAAAAAAAAACAAAAAAACTACGCCAGATGGCGAAGCTTCAAACATCACAGCTAAATACTACCTGCTTCATTCTATTTCAAGTTCTAACCAAAGAAACCATCCAGGATATCCTAATTACCGGAACAAAATAAACAGCCACAGAATTTCGAAAACAAAACAAAAACACAGAGCAAATGTGATTTGTGTATTATGTCAAATGACCCAAAAATCGAACATTTTGGGAGGGAGATACTGGTAATGACAAAGGTGGTACACAGTAAATTCTGCAGAGCAGGGATGTCAAACTCATATTAGCTCAGGGGCAGCACAGAGGAAAATATATTACCAAGTGGGCCGGATCAGTAAAATAATGGTATATAACTTAAAAACAATTGCCGTCAATTATTTGTGGGCCAGCCCTAAATTACAGAGCTCAACTATAATCATATCGTTCCAAAAAATAACACAGATGTGTTAAATCGACCTGTTTTCAGAGACATATTGTTCCCAGAATGCATTGTGTGGCGCAGTTAATGAAGTTATAAGGACGTTAATCCTTGTTATATGTATTTGTGTTACCAGTAATTGAATTTGTGTCGTATGTAACACGTTTATGTCGTTCTATGATTTAAAAAATAAAAAATAAATAAACAAACCGTAACTTTAGGTTGTGTGTAAATAATGACATCCAGGACGATTCCAAGTACAAGTTGCATTGCTCATCTGAGGACTACTGCTTGTGAAATTAAGAATTTATATATTTTGATTGTGGCCGGCTGGTTAATTGGTCCGACATAAAAAAAAAAAAGTTTGCCGTTTGTTTGACACTCCTGCTGTAGAGTAAATATGACTCTATTTAGAGTGGGACCAAATAGACTAGGCTAATATTTACACTTGGAAGAGAGTAAAATAAAGAATTGAAAAAAATAAAAGTCACTAGAGGTTGAAGAACAAACTCACGACCTTCAGTTTGGGAGACTGCCACGCTACCACCTGAGCTATGCTCCTCCTACTGTTTGCTTACCACTAAGAGGACACCAAAAACATAATTTTTGATCTCTTGGAGTTAGGAACATTCCAGCTGACACAAGCGATATAATGTCAGACAGCAAGAGCTGCGTGGCTCAGGGAGTAGATCGGCTGTCTCCCAAGCTTCGTTCCTCATCCCTTCAGTGACTTTTATTTATTTAGGTTTGTCAATTCTTTGTTTTACTCTCTTCCAAGTGTAAATATTACTCTAAAACTGAGTCTATAGCCCCACTCTAAATAGAGTCAAATTTACTCTACAGAATTTACTGTGTACATGTGAAGATAATAACCAAAAAACAGAACATGCATAGCCCTATTGGGAACATTACACAAATTTGTACACAAGTCCAAACATAGTCTATCGCTAACTTATGCTAACATTGTGGTAAATCGTAATTACAGTAAATATTTCCATTAAAAAACATTTCCAGGTAATAAATAGCCTATAGAAAAAGAAAAAAAGAAAAAGAGTAATTACAATAATAACAGCGTTCCATCTTGCGCTGCATGGAAAATATCAATGAGAAGCACAGTTTGATTTTACCAAGCAGATGCTAACAAATTTAGACATGCGCAATTGCTAGCATTATAAAGACAAGAGAAGCTAACCAACAAAGAGCATAACATCTTCATAAGGGTGGGAAATGTTACTTTGACATTGGTCATATGTTTGTGTAAGAATGTCAAACTGTTACCTAACACAAGTAATCAATGTTTTATGATAGCTAGAATGACTTGGCATGCTTCCTTGTCCCAAAAGTTGTTTTGTAATTAGACCAACTTGGAAGTCAGCTAGCATAGCATCACGGAACAGATTGTTTTCAATTTTGGAGGTTTGACTGCGACTGTGATGCCAGGAATCTTTACATGACACTCTGGCTTTCACAGCACAGTGTTTCAGTGACAGCACGGCCGCTAGCTTCAGGGGGCGCAGACAAGAAAAACAAATCATCCCAGGCCTTGCTTCTTGCTTTCTCTTCTCATTTCTCCTCTTGGATGCTTTTCTCATTCAGCGCTCTCCACTGACAGTAGACTATAAGTTCAAGAGCCTCTTAACAGTGTCGCTCACCCCACTCCACCCCCAGCTGCAAGCTTTTCTCCAAATTCCCAAGACAACACTTAGAAGGCAAAAGATGGATGAAAAGTCAGGGACGGCACGATGTTCCGTTTCTCCGCAAAGGATGGGCTAAATGAGGCAGAATTTGATTTGCGAGCCTTGCGTCATTCGTAACTTGTGCAAATGGTCAGTACGGCATTGTGTCTAATGGGCTGGCCTGCGAGATATACTGTAGAACAAGATAGTGTCAGCAATTAAGCTCCTTTCTAACACTTAACTCCTGATTCACAACATTATTCAACACTGTGACTGACATGGTATTGACTTTCCCTTTGTATGTGCTAATTAAATTAGAAATGTTTTATGCGCTCCAGCATGAAGCGCTCAGCTCTATAGTCATACACGCACACACGCACCTTTATGAGCGGCAAACATCTCAGCTCCAACTCATTCAGAGCTATAAAAACATATTTATGGAAGCATCAGGCCATTGAGCCACAGAAATGTTTGCCATTTTCTTTGCAATCTATGATTCCATCCAAGCATCAAGACTGATTCGGTTTAGGTGAACGGTGTGGGATTTTTTAATAGGTTTTAGGTGAACTAATGAATACACACTCACACGCACGCACACACGCACATGCACATACACGTACTCACCCACATACAAAATAAAAATGTATTTAAAAAATATATATATACAAAAAAAAATAAAAATGAGCAATGATGATGACATGTCAAATCGGTAAAATTACCGAATGAACAATACTGAGCTCTCCAGAAAGAAAAAAAATAATAATACAAACTGTGCAAGCCCCTCCCCACCGGCAACATAAACCAACCTTCCCTTTAGAACAATGTATTATGCAAGAACGGGTTTTTTGTTGTTGTTGTCGTTGACTCTAAATAAGCATTCACTTAGCAGGAGTACAAAGTCTACTTTAAACTAAAAACACAGTGGAACCTCTAAGAATACATTCATGTTTGTACAGAGGTGAATTTGATTCATGTAAATTTGTAACAGGGAAAGAGGACAATCAAGCAACCTGCTCTATCTAGTATGTTACTTTTAGCACTGAAATAATAATAATACTTTAGGCATATCAACACCCGGTTATAACAAGTATTGTTAACGCTCTCAATACATATGACTTATCAATACGTCATAAGCTTCTTCTTTTTTTTTATGCAAGAGTGTACAGGAGGGTGTGGCGCAGCTTCTGACTGAAGGATTAGGCTTGACTGCAATGTTATTTAAAAGAAACGGTCAGCAGGTGGCAGCAAGTATACGATCAACCAGTACCACGCAAGGATCTTGTTGTAGAAGAAGAGAAGCAGGAAGTGTAGATTGGGACTGGGAGTGTCGGTGTCAGTACCAGATGTGATCAGATGTGAGCCTAACGAACACGTTGCGCTACAGGATTGGCCGGAAATTATCCAGTTGACGTGAAACATAGGAAATAAAATGATGTAATTTTTTTTTTTGTTTTTAATGTACGGACTGAAATTGCAAAAACATAAATAAACCTAAGAATATAAACACAATATATGAGATTAAAATCGATTAATTAGATTAATTAATTAAAAATCCTGTAATTAATTTTTTTTATCACCTGACAGCACTAATTTAAATATACAACGTTAAAGCTGCTTTGTAACAATTTGTCCTAAAATATCTTTACAATAGCCTTTTTACTTGACCATTTATGACTGAAACATTTTAGTTTAGTAGATTCACACTTAAAACTGTTCATAATGGGAACTTTTGCAAGCCTCTGGCCAATACTTTTCAGACTGGATTCGGGTTCTTTGAAGTCATGTGCGTATTTGTATACGTAAAGAAAGGAAAATGCTGTTTCATTTTTCGGCCACAGGTGGCAGTAGTGATTTTTAATAAAATGTTCTCCGTTCAGTAACTTTAATTCTCTTTTGTTTTACGCTACTTCAATTGGGACTGACAAATAAACACCATACTTTGCTTTTGATTGGAGATGTGTATGAGGGAGAAAGTGAAAAAAGGTGCTAAGGAATACTTTTAAAAGTGTGCTATGATGTCCATTAAATGTAAGTGAGTTTAAAATGGACTTGAATATGCACATTATCAGCAGTTGTTCGTGAACTAAAAAAAAAGAAAAAAAAAAGAGGTAATTATACGGATGCTATGAGTAGTGTTGCTGCTGGTGTCAGTGCAGCATTTTATTGCCCGCAAGGCCCAATACAAGTCTCATATTGTTGTCCGTGGAGAGACAGATTGTCATATGGTAGGACACTGGCAGTTGAACAATCCCCAACAACAGTCGTGCCTGGCAATTGTCAGCCTGTCATTTCTAATGGCCACACTGGGCCATAAAGTGACACATGCAGCAAAGTTGTGTACCTGTGTGCTGGCGGGGAGCCACTGTTGTTTCTGCACACGCACTCCATCCTTCGGGGGAAGAGCTGAATGTTTGCAGTACTAATATAGGAAAAAATGTACTGTATGCTCACACGGATGTATGCAGCATACGCATATGTGCGAGGGCTGCGTTTGTGTGTCCCAGCAAGTGTGCAATTGGCGTCAAGCTTCCCCGCAATGAAGGACTCGCTGGGCTAGGCACTACTACAGTCATTACATCCACGCTCTCGCACAAGCAGATGGCGAAGCAGATGATCCCCGCTCATCTCACTCATGACCATCCATATTTATTTCATGGTTGCTGGCCCACAGACTCCCCATGCCCATCACTTCTCCATGAGCGCCTTGGCAGGGAGATGGCTGCCGACGCACACAAGTGTTTGGGAAACAAACCAGGCATGAAAAAAAAAAGGGAAGCAAGTGAGAAAGAAAACAAGTGCGAGCAAACACGAGGAAAAAGCTGTGAAAGGCAAAAAGGAAAACAATGGCTCTCTCGCCAAACGCTCGCCCATCAAGGCTTCACATTGATCAAAACGCAGCAAATCCATGAGTAGTTGTGAGCTAGTGTTTGTGACGAAGGTGCTGGTCGATGCTTGTTGACGTGATTTATTCCGCTTCTTGGGGTGCCAATAAATGAAAGGTCTGATTGGTTTAGTCTTCGCTCGCAGCCTTTTGAGGTCTTGCTACCTGTGACTGAAGGGAAATGAGTAACCAACTCCTGGAAAAGCCCATACATAAGCAGTCTGTCCCCTGGAGCCTGGCCAGAGCTAAAAAGCCCAATTTGGTCCGCAGCGACGCTGTTAAATGGAACAGGGTATGACAAGAAGTCATTTTTAAATCCACTTGACCAGCTCAATACACACATCAGTGACATCAGTGCCGTGGAGCTTTTTTGCTGAGACATGGAAATGGGCCCTTTTACCTGATATCCTCATTATTTCCAGCCTCACTTCTCTGTTTTATGTGCGGATGCGGGCATTAACTGCTCCTATGATATATATTCTGCCGCCATCATCACATCTTACCTTGGCACCAGGGCTATTATAATTTGGGAATTTTCATTACACATACTTTTTATTTTGTTAGTTATTTTAGTTATTTTGGAGTTTGTTTTTTGTTTTTTGTTGTTAGTTTTGATTCATTTTCAGGGTGACTTTTTTTGTTTTTATTAGTTGTATTTTTTTTCCAGAAATGCTTAGTTTTACACGGTAAATTCTGTAGCAATAGATAGATAGATAGATAGATAGATAGATAGATAGATAGATAGATAGATAGATAGATAGATAGATAGATAGATAGATAGATAGATAGATAGATAGATAGATAGATAGATAGATAGATAGATAGATAGGGACCAAATAGACTCAGTTTTAGAGTAATATTTACACTTGCAAGAGAGTAAAATAAAGAATTGGAAAAAATAAAAAGTAAAATATTTGTTTTCATATATGTTTGACCAAATTGTGTGCATTACTTGTGTGCACATTTTAAATAAAAACAATCCCCCCAATGGTAAGGATTGTGTAAGAAAAATATCATTACATTTTTATTTTTATTTTTATTTTAAAACAACCATCCATCCCCGAATCAAATACAGGTACTGTGTATCAGTCGGAAGACTTTAAATTACAATAAGTGCAGTGCATAATACTGCAGGGTTTCCCCCAGTGTCTTATAGGCCTGGCCTCCATTCAATGACTAGAAATCGCAGCATATTCCCCGCTAGCGTGCTCACTTGCTTCCCCCGTCGAGGAATGACAAATATGATTAAGTACATGTCGTTAGGTTAGGCTAGCCTAGGCTAGTAGGACTACATTTCCCCTGATTGTTAGGCACGGAAGTAGGAAGTAGTTCTAGTTCCAGTATGACAAATAGACGCCTGTTAGCTATTAGATGCCGATGATAATGAGAATGCAAACGTGAATGTGAAAGTAAGTAGGAAGCAATTTAACAGGTAAATTGTTTTTTAACTCATTCGCTTCTAGCCATTTTCACTGAAACCCCTTCGCTCCCGGCTGTTTTACTGGATTTTGACTGATTTTGCAAGGTTCACAGAATTCTTTTGATATAAAAACATGGAACTTACCAACAATAAAGATTAGAGTCTCTTCTTTCATCAGGAAAAAAAGTGTATTTCTATCTGTTTCCTTTTTGCAGCAATTAGCATTAGAATATAGCTAAGTTTCATCATTATTCATAAATCTGTTTAAAATGTTGGGTAAATTTGCTTTTTGTAACGTAGCCCTGGTTGATCTCTTATACTCTGCTGCCTCCGGCTGGCCGTTTTTGCTTCAACCATTCTCTTCAGTTCAGAGGCTGCATTAAAGCCTTCTGTATGCTCCAGCATAAAAAAACATATAAATACGTCTTTGGGAGCATGGTAATATTTAAAATAGAACGTATTTATACGTTTTTGAAAGCAAATGAGTTAAATTAGTTTGACTTATGGAAATGACAACTGTGTGACATACACATGGCCGAAAATGAGACGCGAGCTGCATAAAATAGGACATAACGATGGGGGTGGGGCTTGCGACGCAATGCTCACGCGGGACTGTCCCGTTTAATACACACTTAAAATTAACGTCATTCATTTTGTTATCAAAAATGTTTTAGTTTTAGTTATTTCATTAGTTTCCCGTTAACTAAAATAAACTTGCTTGGCGCTCGCCTTTACTTTCCTCTCCTTGCTCTTTTATCCTGCATGTCTCAACGCATACTTGGCGGCCTTAGCACAGCACAACAACGTCTTGGACGATGGATGAAATTTAGGTTAATCATATGAAGTGACACAGAGGTGTCCCTCCAGGGCGAGCGGCTGAGTGAGCAACTCAATTAAGAGCAAACAGCCTCGGACAGGACCGCCCATGTTAGGCTTGATCTCTCAGGGCTGCGGGCGACGAGGGAGGGAAGATCTCAGCAAAGTCTTGCCTCGCGTCTCTTTCGCGCTCCTTGGGCATCCGGGACTGGCACTGGCCCCTCGCAGCCGGGAGGGTGGGTGACCATGTGCTCCACTTACTCAGTCGCAGATGATTCAACAGAAACGAGGGGAAGGGGAAGGGGGAAGGCTGCAAGCAGGACATGTGACGCAAAATACAAATGATTCCACTGCAGCTCGGTTCCATTATCAGTCAGTACAAGAGGCTAAGAGATTGAGGGAAGGAGAGCTCGGGTGCATCGGAACAGCCGTTTATCTCCATCCATTTTCCCTTGGAGCACGACTTGCAGGCACCAAGGCACGGCTGGTGATCAGGGCAGCTTGTTGCCGAACAGTTCGCAGGGCCGCAGAGCGCCGAGGGGCTCAGAATAGATAGTTGGTGTTATCAAGGCTAAGAACAGGCCGTCATTTCCAATGGCAACAAGACGATCAAAAAAGCTGATGCCCCTGGCAAAGCTCTCCTATTAAATTGTTTGACACAAGAACAGGTAAGATTTAAAAAAATAAAAAAGTATGCTGTGCAGGATTAAAAGAGGCAAAAACGTGTTTGCTTATTCATCTCTCTAGCAATGTTGTGTTAATTGCAAACTATAAAAAAAAAAATACCACACTGTTGAGCAAAGCAAATATTTATTTGCAGTGTTTCGGTTGTTGTTTTTTTCCCCTGTTCATTAGCATACATGTTTGAGTAGCAGCAGCGCGGTGCTCCGGGGCACACGCACGCCAGAGTGAGTAACAAGCAAAGTTGGCAACATTCAGCTGTCAGTTTACACATGGAGATGGTCGGGCATGAGAAGAGCGCACAAGCTCTACTGCATCTTCATTATGACTAATAAGTATACAACTTTCACCAGAGCAGCATGCCCTCACAATTATATACAAAATATGCTGTTTGAGTAATGGGATATGGCACATGGCGGCGTTTTTTTCAATGTCGCAAAGCAGAGACGTGTGCGCTTTGTGAAAGTTGTGACAAAGTACAAAATATATGTTTTAGGGACAAGATCATCAATGGGTGGTTGGGGTTATTGCCGTCCAAAAGTGTGTTACTCTTATCTTAACGGCGATCACAATGGAAAACTATCATAGACAAAAGTCAGATATTTTGTTTATATTTGTATTTATAAACTACTTACCGTGAAGCTAATTTGAATTGACACGGGATGAAAAGTCTGACGGTATGGTAACCGTGAAAATTACAGATCTACAGTAAATTAGCCTATACCCAAATATTATTTTATTTGATCTGTTTCAACCCCCAACCCAAAAAAATTCTTATATTGCGAGTGTGAAAATGACTTTTAAAACCCTAAAACACTTTTTCCAGGTTTACATAGCTCCACACTCTACAATTAACACTTAAATAGTGAACCATTTTACACAGTTTTAGAGTTACTTAATTTACTTAGCTTATACATTTTTGCAGTTGAAATCTCTAATACATGTTAACACTCCAATTGTTGCTGTGTTAAATAAAAACAGCATCTGTTTCCCATTAACACAATGTATTTTAATCATTCATTTTCCAAAACCGCTTTTTAAACAACATATAGAATATGAATGAATAAATAAATGTGTACATTCTTCTCCTGGTTTAATTTTTCTTAGTAAGTCACAGTGTCCCATCACTGGTGAGCTATTTTTAAAACCTGTGGCCTACTCATATTGTCCTTTTTTTTTTTTTTTTTTAGAACAATACACATTAAATCGGTTAATTTGTCTGTTTTTATCTACCTTCCTGTTTTCTATCTAGCTTTTGAAAAGTCTCCTCTGGTTGACAAATTACGATTACATGTTCTAAAGCACAAGGCTTTGTGAGCTGCAGCCTATCCCAGCTGATTTCAGGTGAAAGGTGGACTGCGCCCTGGTCTGGTTGCCAGTCAGTCGCAGGGTACGTACATAGAGACACACATCCGTTCACTTTCGCACTCGCACAATCACTGAGTGGGAACTGAACCCACGCTGCCTCCATTGCAGTCTGGCAAATGTACCACTACACCATCTGTGACTATCAACTAAACAAATAAATAAAAAAGTAAAAGTAAACTTGCCGGGTGAATCATCCCCATAAATGCCTCCGGCAACTCAAGCCCTCACTTTTACCAACCGGAAAACCCCCAGCATGTGCTGTAATTGAGTTCATAGATGTCCACACACAAACATTAAAGAGCCCATTTGAACTCTGTTGAACATCAAAACAGCAGCACCTATGTATGTAAACTAATTAATTTAAATGTGGCATTTTGCAGCAGTAATAAAGATGAACTTTTTTTCAAAAGCTATCGTTAAGTGGAGATGGAGTTCCGGTTTCAAAGCAAACGTGGTGAAGCAGCATTTAGCTGTTATGCTGCATACAAATGGAATAAGTTCCCAAAACGAAGTGAAAACAGCACCAAATATAAATAAGGTCTTTAAATTGTTTGTTTGTAAATGCGTTAAAAATGTTTCAATGTACATTCTTCCAATCATTTTTATTCAAATGTTCTGTTAGTAAATGCTTTTAGGCGTTGTGCTTTAGGTTGTGTGAAGCTTGTCTATGAAATTTGCGCTACAAATATAAATGCCTTGCCTGGCCTTGGAGAAGCATACCCCAAAATAGACATCTTTGAATGGTTATAGTATGTTACAAGACTCAGTTTAGTTACTTGTTTAATTATATTTTGGAATAATGATATACCGGTGTATTATACGGTTATTTCATTATATTTAATTACTGTATTTATTATTATCACAATTCTTTGCTAAGACCCTAATTAACTTGGTAACTTAATTGAAATTCACAGTTGCCTATATGCAATTTTTACAGCTGTAATGGAATGAGGGCACAAATAAATTGTTGCACCCATTTGTTATATATTCCTGCACACCAGTAATTAGAGCATATGAAAATGAAAGTTAAAAAAACAAACATACCTATATTACAATCATTTTAATTATATATTGTATTCAACTACTCCCCTGGAGTGTTGGTTAATTCAATTATGACTGCTGCCAAGAAAGTTGTGGAGTTTTTATTGTTAGTTCATTCCTATTTGAGGGTTATTTACTTAATTGCCAAGGTGCTGTGTTTCCAAAATCCGAGTGGATAGCATGCTTTTTACTCATAAGGGAGGACACAGTGTGAAACTGTAATATACACTCAGTTGAATAATAATTTGCCATCCAGTCAAAAAGAAACAACACTGTTGGCCACCTCTGCAAAAATCAGCTACCAGATCATTTGATTATACACCTGAAATGAAATTATTAATAATATCAGTATGTGTTTAGTTTTTCGTGTTTTCTGGAAAAACTGAAAAAAATGTGTTAGGACATTATTTTAGAAGGGAAACTTTAATAATAATAATAATAATAATAATAATAATAATAATAATAATAATAATAATAATAATAATAATAATAATAATAATAATAATAATAATAATAAAAGCTCATTCCTTCATTTTCAGACCCTCCTTTATGTGAAAAAACAAAAAACAAAAAAAACATGTAAAAGACATTTAAGAAAACAATGCTTGAAATAAAATAAATTACATAACTCTTATAATGGTAAAATTTATTATTTATTAATGGTAAAATTAATAAAAAAGTCAATATACAACCATCATTTTCCAGGACGGAAATTTAGAATTTCCAACTATTTATGATATGACAATGCATATTTGTCATTTTTGCATTAAGTTGATTCTGTTTTGGTGCAATGTGTCTTCCTGACAAACACAACACATTTGTTGTGACATGAAACTGAGATGACATCTTGTGTCCTTTGTCCTGAATAACCCCCCCCCCCCCCCCTGCAAAAATATCAAGTGTGGCGATATTGATTTATCAGGGCCAGAAAAGCTTAGCACACAAATGTAGCCTGTGGTTGAAGACTCCATTATACTGTGTTGTCTGAAATAAATGGTCATCTTCCTTCACTTCACTCTGCCTTCTAATAACTACAGTAGATGCATGGGAAACATTTTCGACGATAAGATCACGGATGCAAATATGCTTAAACCGATTCCATCCCCACCATCAATCACGCAGTGTGACTGGCGGCTGTCAGTCTCAATAGCAAACACAACGAGAGACTGAAATGTGCTGCCGAACGTCACCTCTGACTAAGTGCAGGTGGCGGCGTGCTGACCTGTGGTCGCTCTGCATGGATAATGAGCCTCATTGTTGGCAACAGGAATAGCGTGGGTAGCTAAGGTTTCCTCATAACGACCTTCCATCCTTTTACCAAAAATCAACAAGGCTTTTTTTGTTTGTTTGTTTTTTTAAATCTCACCGCCATCTGAGCAATCCAAAAGAAAAGAAATCCGGACCAAATTTGCAAAGAGCCCGGAGCATGATCAAGAGCATCAGTGAACAATAAGAAAGGCAACACCAGCTGACATTTTCAGGTCAGCGTCACTCCGCTCTTCATCTCCGGCTTGGTATCGGCTAGTCTTGAATAGCCGCGGTGGCTTGCAGGGCCCACGTTCAAAACCGCTTGTCGGCCGAGCTAATTAGTAGCGACAAACAAAGCAGCAAAGCAAGAAAAAAAAAACAACAACACGGGCTACTATGCAGATGATGTCTTTTGAAGGCGCTGAGGAGCACAAACCTACGCTGCCCTCCCCGTCGGGTTGTGGTGCCTTTGAGTCTGTGGAGAAGGAGGAGGTGGACAGTGCCATCAAACGCATGTCATCTTCCTCCAATGGGCAGGGAACAGAGGTGACCCAGGGAACTGTTATCGTGTGTGCGTGTCATGAGCTGATGGGAGCTGATAAGAGGAAGACTGAGAAGACAGCCTGTCAAACATAAACACTAGTGACAACTGTGCTGAAATCCTGCACAACTGCTACTATCCTCCATCTTCGTAAGGCTATCATGCCTTCACATGAAATCCAATAGAGAATTGATTTGATATATCCCCAAATTAAGGGCCATGTTTTTTTCCAGGTCCATACTGTGCCCCCTTTTAAACTAGCATAGATTGGGCCTTGTTTTTCCCCCTCCTTCCTTTTTCCTGTCTCCTTTTTTCCCCATCTAAGAAACTCAGGGCGCTAATTTGCAAACCAACAGGCTTCCCATTCTCTCTCCCTCTGTAGGTCCTTTTGGTCATTATCCGTGTTTTTCGGAAGGGTTTTGATAACATATTTCGGCAGTAAATCTGATTCTGATTTTTCTAACGGGCAGCGCAACGTCTTGGGCAGCTCTGGTTTCATGAATGAGCTGAAAAAATAACACCCACTAACTATGGCCAGCAGATGGCAGCATTGGGATCCCGTGGATCAAATAACATGACAACATGGCGGATCTTAGGAAATACGTTTTCAAGGATGTCGTGAATGATTAAACCGTTTGGCACATTCAATTTAATTCACAGAGCGTCACTAAACAATAAATATTAGTCAAAGTCACTGTTGTGCAGAAAATCTATATTTTGCCAAAAAAAACGTGTTTTCTCATGTTTCCATTATAGCTTGGTGGTCACTCAAATGACCGATTTCTAAATGGTGATAAGGTAGAATCCAACTTTTTTTCTAATGAGAGAATGGAATCCAATCTTTCATATGGTATCAACCCTATTTACGTAGTCATAGCACACAATATTCTGTTTGCCTTAAAAGAAGAGTGAAAATGCTCGAAATCGGCTGCCAATCTAGGGGTTGTCTTTTTGGATAACGTTTGGCAGTAAAGTTGTTAATAGAACAACTAGGGTGCAATAGTAACATGAAAATTAAAAACTACTGTTATACAAGCGTCAAAATAAGATGAATGGCCCAAAAATAAAAGTGCTCACATGGATAGTCACCCTTGATAATGTCACAGTCAAGTACAAGTACAAATTTGTCATGTTTTGGGTTCTGTTTTCCTTGTGTGTCTCCCTTGGTCTTGTGTAAGTGTGATCCTGCCCTTCCTCGTGTGATCCAATCAGTGCCCTCAGCCACTTGTGTCTTGCCCCAGGTGTGTCTTGTTGTGTCGTTAGTGTCTGTGTATTTAGTCTGCTGTCGGTTCATTGTTTTTCCCCATGTCATGCTGCCTGTTTTTTTGCCTTGTCTTTCCTCGTGTCATGCTGCTCGTTTTTGCCTTGTTGTTCCCTTGTTGTTCCCCCCGTGTTTTGGTTCTAGTTTTGGTTTTGCTTGTAATTTGGAAGGTCACCTTTTGTTTGTATAGAAATTAAATCCCTCTTGTGACTGAACCTCGGCCTCCTCGCTCTGTCTTCCCGCATTTGGGTCCTCAAGCTCCCCCATCTCTGACAAAATTGTTGTTTCTAACTTGCAAATAAGATAACTCCTGTATAATGTATTACGACTTCAAAACAATAAATGTGGCACTCACCCTTAACTCTAATGACCGCGGTGGTGGATGCAGTCATAAAGACTGAACACAGCTCAATTGACAGCGCATATTCTGTTCTTCTTCTGTAAACATTGGTTGTTGCTTTGGCAATACAAAACCCGTACAGACAACAAACTTTATATGACCTTTGATTTCATTAGGAATTAAACGCCTCTCATTCTCACCGCGGTTCATTGTTAACATTTGGCCGAGTGGAAAGAAATCTTGACGCTGGGTGCAGATACACTGCATTCATAGAATACTAGCTGCGTTTGCTTGGACAGTAACAATAACCACAGCAGAAAAATCTATCTGCTATCCTGAACCAAGTGTGATTATTGTCAAGAGGCCATATGTCTTACTTCCATCTATCCATTTTCTATACCGCTTTCCCTGCTCCGGTTTGCTGGTGAGCTTGAGACTCTCCGAGAGACAGCATTTCACACTCACAGTGAGTGGGAACTGAACCCATACAAGAATGTACCACTAGATCACTAAATCACAAAAACAATAAGGTAATCACAAACACAAATTTAAAAAAAAAACACCAAAAATGAACCAAAAAACTAAAATGTCATCGCAAATGCAAATCAAAAAACACAAACACCAAAAATTTAACAAAGCAACGAAAAAGTAATTACAAACACAATTATTTAAAAAACAAACACATTAACAAATGATGAAACACAACAACATTTTGTTAACGGAAGTGGTGTTTACGTGAGGGGAGGGCACGGGGGATCCGAGGACCTTACCTTTTTTGTGTTCATGTTTTTTTTTTGTGTGTTTGTGATTTTTGGGTTGTTTTTTTGTTTTGTTTCATATTTTGTGTTTGTGTTTTTAGTTTTGCGTTTGCGCTTACTTTTTTGTTTTGTTTCAAATTTTGTGTTTGTGTTTTTTTTTACTTGTGTTCGTGTTTTTGATTTGTATTTGTTTTGTTTTTTTATGTTTGTGATTACATTTAGTTTTTGTGATTTTTTTCATTTGCGGTTGTGTTTCATTTGTGTTTTTGTGTTTTGTTTATTTGGTTTGTGTTTTTTGGTTTGCAGATTTGTTCACTTTATGGCACACACAAACTAAACTCAGACTATAAAGGCACTCAGGAGAGCACAGACCTCAGCCAAGGTGGAAGCCTGTTGTCTGCATACCAACACAAAGGCTTGCTGGTAAATAACAGATTAAAACAAATATCTGTATTCACAAATTACACGTAAGTGAAAGTGTATTCATCAAAAAAAATATGATGTAGTTGTTCTGCCAAGTGCCAAGGGGAAGTATGAAATAAACATTTGCACACAATGCTAAGGTACCACAAATGCGAACATGGGGTGCAACTATCTTGCATTTAAATACATGTGTTAATTTTTGAATCAAATTGAATCCCAGCACCAATATTTATATATATATATATTTGGAGACGAACAGAGATGAGCAAATATACATGTCCCTATAAACAATTTAATGGGTTCTTGCTGTGCACACGCAGCAGTTATCCACAAAGTTTTATGGAAGTCAGTCGTGCAGTTTTTGTGTAATCCTGCTGATTTAACACACAATCCAACCAACTAATGGGTGAGAACAATACATCTCACCTTCACGCTTCTAATTAAAACATTACCTGCTACGCCAAGATATAATCTGCCATACTGCATTTCTGTCATAATGTGGTTATCCATCCAATCATTTTTTTATTATCCTTTTTAGGGTCACAGGTGAGCTGGAGCCTATCCCAGCTGACATATACATGTTTGATAGATATAGATGGAAAACAACACAAGCACTGGGGTACTAAAATTATTGTTGTGAATATCTCTTAGAATGTGACCTAATTTGGGTTAAGGTAAAATGCTGTTTACATGGCAGCATCTGACTGCGGGTGCTGCTTTAATTGAGTTAATATTGGACTATTGCTGCCCATGTAAACATAGCCAGTGAGGCATCGAGGGAAACGCTACTCATTGGCCCCGCAGACGCTCAATAGCTCTCGGCGAGCCATGATTTCATTGAGGCTTTAATAGAAGTGCTAATGGCTGCTGACAGACACGCTCACACCCTGCTCACCACGCTGTGTCGTATTGTTTTCCCCAACACCACCAGGCTCTGACTTTTCCCAAGAGTGATTTAATCTGACCTTTGTCCCAGTTGTGTTCAATCCACATGAAGTCATGCGGGATTAATGAGGAGAGCAGAATGGTCAGGTGACCATGAATAAGACATACAAAATTTATATCTAATGTTAAAGTCAACATAAAAAAAAAACAGTTTTTCCAATAATATGTTCTATGCAGCCCCCGGTATTTTGGTTAAAATTGCATTAGTGGAATATGAGTTAATCAGCCAAATCCAGCAGTTTTTATCAATATCAGAAGGCGGATATTTTGCCACTTGCAGTTGAGTGAAAATAACGTCACAGTTGCTCAGTCTGAGGTAACAACCAATCACAGCTCAGCATCAGAAAACAGGTGAGCTGCGATTGGTCGTTGCCTGAGCCCTGAGCAACTGTGATGTCATCTTCAGTCGACAGTAAGTGCCAAAATGGTCGCCCCCTGAGATGGATAAAAGCGGCTGTAATTTGCTGCATACCTCATATTCCACAAAAGTAATATTAATCAGAATGTCATGTTTAGACTAGCGAGGTCACATGTAACATATTATTGTCAAGAAATGTTTAAATTTGACATTCCCTTTAAAAATGTATGTAGTTGCTGCGTTCACAAACTGTTGCCAGCATTTAGCGGTAGCAGCACTAGCGTGAGCAGCTAGCCGCTAAGTAAGTGCCAGCGAGAGCTGTCAGTTAACTTATCAAAGGCGGTTTAATACACAAAAATGGCTTTCGCATGTTGATGCTGACAGCCCGACACAGCTGCCGTTCCTACTGATCACTTTTTTAACAAACCAGCCTTCCTCAAATGTGATGTTTAAGCCAGAAAAATCACAGCTGATGTTAATTCATCTCAAAGATGAAATTTGTGGGGAGCGATTTGTCTAAAATCTCACTAATGTTTCCAGAGAGGAATGCTATACACACTTAAATCTACATAAAAAAAATGTTGATGATGTAAAAATGAAAACCAGTTGGTGAAAACATGATTTTAAAAATGCTTTGAAAGACCGTATAGGAAAACAGCATAGTTTTAACCTGGATTTAAAAGCATTTACACTTTATTGATATGTTTTGAATCTTCATTTATATCATCGATTTTGATAACACTGGTCAACACACATTTTGGTGGCAAGAATGTTTCAACGGTTTTAGGGTCATTTGATGTCACTGAGTCATAAAACTGGCTTTAGTTTTTGAGATATTCAATGTTTTTGTTAACAAAAGTGCAGAAAATATGAAAATTTTGATATTGGTATTCTCTTTATGCTACAACTTTGAGGCTATAGCTGTCTTTTCAAGCATGTCTATACCATATCCTTTAATTTTTTTAATGCAATATTGTGAAAGAGAATCATCACTGAGAGCCTTTTTTTATGCAAATCATGTTAAAATTCAACAGAAATTCAGAAAATGTGCCAATATTAGCAGTAAACAACAAGCTGATTTCCCTTTTACTAGAGCAATAGTTCTCTACCGAGGGCCTCGAGTACCCCTAACCAGCCTGTTGACCATGTCTCCCTCAGCCAACACAGCTGAGGATCGTTATCAGGCTTCATGCAGAGCTTTATGATTAGATGATCGTTTGAAATACCTGTGTTGGCTGAGGGAGACATGAAAAACAGGCTGGGTAGGGGTACTCGGGGACCACGGTTGAGAACCACTGTATTAGAGAATAAACATCAAGAATTGTTTTTAAATCAATGTATTGTCAAAAGTATCAATCTGTCTAAAACTAGAGGAATTCAAAGAAACCAATTACTCAGAAATCATTTCAAATCATTTCATGCCAGCATATTGGGACTCTATTATACACACATACAGAGAACAACAGTTTTTTAAGGGTGCTTTTGGGGGGCGCGTATTATACATGTTATACACTGTATTTTACGGTACTTTATGTGATATATTTCTGTGTACTTTGCAAAGTAATCCATAGGATATACAGCATGCATCTGTTAGCACGATGCCAAATGTGTTTTAAAACGTGCAAACAGATGTCCATCCACACTCTGTTTCTGTCACGTACTGTTATGTTACGCGTCAGCCGTGAAAGAACACAACCAATCATTCCATGCATCCGTATGTACACAAAGACACGCTACCAAACATGGACATGCGGTGCCACACACACCCTGCGCCCCATACTCGACTGTTTGTTTACATCAATCGTAGTCGACTTGAGCCACAGCATGGCCAGCCAACCAAAATATTTGCCATGTGGCAGTCACAATACATTTACTTCGCCCAGGTCTACGCACATTGAGTTAACAGGTTTCAGCTGCCGTGAGGGCATGTCAACCCAAGAGCGGACTAATCAATCATATTCCACTTCAAGCATGCATGGGCTAAACCGCAGCCTACCATTATCCTCCCTCCCACTTTACACTTCCTCCTCCGCCTTAGCGTTGTGTTTGTCTCCTGAGCACAAAGTGCGGCAAAACCTTAATGAAGCCAACAGGCTGTTCACATGGAGAATAATGAGCAGGTTTCGGTTGAGAGGGAACCACAATTTCTACTTTCCATTAAGGCACTTGGGTTACAATAATGAATAGTACCACGGGGATGTGTGTTAAATATACCGTGATTAAAAGGTCAACACAGCTCAAGAGTTGCATATTTAGAGCTACGTCCAGAGATGTGTGGTTTATTTTATCAATGACTTGATGCTAACAGGCACAGAATGTTAGGAAAGCTAGGGAAATGAAGTTAGGCAATGTAAACAATGGCATGTGTACTACTGAACCATTTTCCCTCTTTCGTCATTTCAGAATAAATTGCCTGCAGGAGGACAACAACTTTACTGATATCAATCGGCTTTACTGCGACTGGTCGAGGAGATTTCAAATGATCGTCTATCAGCGGAACTAATCTATTTCGCTCTTTGAAAGGGCCCCTTTTTCAATTAAAATCATGTGTCTACCTAATTTGACCAAGACCCGCTTCAATACTACACGTATTATGTGGAACGGTTGTACCCTTCAGCAACGTTCCTTTACCTGTACGTCTCCGCTTTGCAAATGGGCTCCAGATTTACGAGTCACTTGGGATGAACGTCTTAGCCAAAGCATAAAATAATAATACTAATATTTACATAAGATCTCAATCCCTCTCCATTTTCCTTTTTTTCCACCTGGTATGATAATGCGCTCATTCAGGTAATCCATGCACTTTAGAAAACACAGCGTGGCTTTACAACCGTGTGTGTAAAAGATAATTAAGTGGCGGGGGTAATTGGGCAGCGTTATTGCCGAAATGAGTGTGGCAAGGGCACAATGAACTAGCTCTCAAGAAGTGCTTTCCAAAAACCACTTGGAGTCATTGTGACGATTTGACCTTCCAGAGGAAGTAGCAGGGAAAGTACACATCGCATGAGGACGTGATGCAGGCAGGGATGAAAATACAATCAGGATGCAGTGGAAGGAAGCAAGCGAGTGGCTAGCCAATAATAGATAGAGGAAGGTGATGTAAACCAACAATACGCAAGCTAACGGCTTTAAATTGGGTCTTACGGGAAATTGAGTTCATTATTTGCACAACCCCGCAAGATGGATGTCTGATTTTTTTGCTATACAATAGAAGACTGGCGAGGCATTTACAACTTGATAAGTCTACCGGAGACGCAATAAATTCCAGTATGAAAAACACAACATTTGCTGTTTTCAATATACAGTCCCAAGATACCATCATTTTCCGGTGTGCCCATTTTCCCGCAAAACAGCAATGTATACACACCGTATATCACACAATTTTCTATCGGCTTCACAAGGCGAGGTCAGGAGACTGACAGGAAGTGTGCGAATCACGCCGCCTTTTGAAATCATAACATCCATCCATCCATCCATCCATTTTCTGTACCGCTTGTCCTCACAAGGGTTGCGGGGTTGCTGGAGCCTATCCCAGCTGGCTTCGGGCAGTAGGCGGGGTACACCCTGTATTGGTTGCCAGCCAATCGCAGGGCACACAGAGACGAACAACCATACTCACAATCACACCTATGGACAATTTGGAGTGTCCAATTCACCTGCCATGCATGTTTTTGGAATGTGGGAGGAAACCGGAGTACCCGGAGAAAACCCACGCAAGCACGGGGAGAACATGCAAACTCCACCCAGGAAGGCCGAAGCCCGGACTTGATCTCACAACCTTTGCACTGGGAGGCGGACGTGCTAACCAGTCAGCCACCGTGCCGCCGAAATCAAAACAACCTTTTCCTTTTCCTCATCCTCAAACGCAAGCTGTTAGGCTGCCCCGTCTCCCAAGATGTCCCAAGTAGCAGATGCTTTTCCTGAGCCTCTTGACGAGAGATGAGGGAATGAGGCTACAGGAGCCACGCTGCCAGATGTGACTAAACAAACTCATGTTTGCTGTGAACATTTTTTTCCATGCTGATGTTTCCAATTCACATTTCGAAAATCTGAGCTGTTTCATCCTTAGCACCTGAAGCTATAGAAGGCAAGTACACACAGTATTCCCCTGTTGTATCTTTTGTAATATGTAGTAATCACAATTTTTTAAATTAATTATTAATTCAATCAATACATTTATGTATTTTTCAGTCATCAAGAACAACCTTTTCATTTCTGTTCTTTACGTAACGTTTCAGTCACTGCTTGTTTAATCTTTTAGCAGCACATGATTGGTCATTATGTCACTCAGTGCTGGTTAGTGAATGGAGCTGGCTATTTTATTTATTTATTTATTTTGACAAATGGTTATGAGTGAGTATCCAATATTAAAAGGCTTTACAGACAGTGACTAATAAAATGTTATCTAGTTTTTGTATAATGTTGTTAAGTCTGCCTAAAAGAGAAAATGCATCCTTGACCATTTGAAACTTTACAATTTCATGGGCAAATACTTTGTTTTAATGCAGATTTGTAATACTACTTAAAACCGTTTGTATGTCTTGGTCTGTGCGTGTTAAAATAGCTGTTGTTTGAAAGTTTATAAATACAGTAACATCCATGCTAATTTCCATTAGCCTGTCTAAGGTATTTTGCATTATATGTTAGCACTAAGCTAGCAGAATTTTTGTGATGTAATTGATGATGGTCGCAGCAGAATGAATTCTGAAGTCTACAAAAGCATATTGTCTGGGGGGAAAAAAACGTCCAAACTAATCGGAAGACGTTCAAAGCACACCTATATGCAACAAAGGACTTAAGTCAATCAATAGACCTTAACCCAATAGAGCATGCATTTTCCCTCTTGAAGAGGAGAATGAGGGGAGAAACGCCCAGAAACAAACAAGAACTGAAAGAGGAGGTAGTAAAGGCCTGGAAAAGCATTTCAAATGAAGAATGCAAAAGTCTGGGAAAGTCAATGGGTGGTACGCTCGGCGCAATTATTGCAGGTAAGGCTTACGCCACCAAATATTTCATGTTATTTGAAGTTAATTTAATGTCTGTTCCAATACTTTTGCTCACTTGAAAATGGGTGGCTTCTAACAAAAGGTGCTCTGTTCTGAGTTGTTCAACACATTTGATGTAAATATCATGAAATAAAACCTGGAAAACTTTTGTCTTGAAAGGTTGCAAATGATATGAAATGAATTTATCTTTAATGGCCGCGATACTATACAGTAACAGTAACATCCAGAAGACTGCATGTTCTCAGTTGAAGAAGACTTTAAATATTGTGTTTTAATTGGTTTGAATGTCATTCAATCTTGAGGGAGTTAAGTGGGGAAAAACTATTAAAAACATTGCGCAGGTTCCACACACTTTATTTTTCTTGGTATGTGGTGCGTGCCTCACCATTTGTTCTTACAAAAACTATCACTGCCAATGCTAATAATGCTGGTTTATAGCTGAACAGAGTGAGCTGTGGGCTCGTTTTGAGCGGCGTAAAGGGATATGTTGACCCCAAAGACAGCTGAGATACACGAGTAGATCTTTATCCCTCTGTCTTGGCCGGTCTTTGGCCTGAACAGAAGGGAGCATTGTATCTCCGTCTCCGTTGGGTGGCAGCTGGGTGGGTGAAGCACGCACACGTCGATGTACACGTTTGCCATTTTCAGCAAGTACAAGTAAACTCTTCTAATCTTGCAAATGAGGTCCACTGGGCACCACAGGGGGAGGTTGATTATTCGAGCTGTGTGTTTACATGTTTTTTTCCCCCTTCCTCTTCACAAATGCATTTTCTTTCCAAAAGAGAACGGGCAAGACGAGATGCAGAGGAAAGATGGGCGGCAGGCATCAAATAAAACCAGGTCTAATGGATTCGTTTCACTTTATGGTTCGGCTACAATTTCGGAAAAGCAGCACGAAATGATGACCGCAAATGTGAGTGCTTATGAAAATCAGGAGAAAAGTATGATACATATTAATGGTTACACTGAAAGGAATGTGGTATTGATTTAGAGCATGTGGGTATTAACTTCCAGGCTAAGTAGAGGATATAAGGGAACCGTGGTATATTCCGTGTGTATCTTTGCCGTACTTGTGTAGGACCGTGGCGGTATGTTGACTAAGCATGCCAAAGCCATTCCAGATGTTGCATTTGACATTATGTCATCTTCACTTAGTCTAGCCAAGTAGCAAGTCCATTTAGAAGTAATGCCCCTCAAACAAGGTGGTTATTTGGAAGGATATTTGGCAGCATCAGCGCTCTTTGATCCGCTCCCTTCCTCGTCAGACCGTCGCCACCCGCTGACCTTTTGTAAACCCAATGTGACGTGCAGCTTTTGAGCTAAGACAATTTGACAAATAAGTGATGACCGTTCACATTTATAATTTAGTAGCGGGATGAAATATTAATCACAACTCAAAACCTTGATTTATATTTAAAAAAAGAAGTCCTGTCGTTACCACCCTCCGCCTTGCTCCCTCTACCATCCATCTCTTTGGCTTGCTCGGCTGATCTTTAACTACCCCCCCCCCCCCACTTCTCCTCCTTCTTGGCCCATAACTAATCCTTATGCCTCTCACATAAAGTGCAGGTCTGGCACTATGCTGCCCAGTCACACGACATGAAAAAAGTGAGAGTGAAGGAGGGTATCTTACGTCCTGCCAGGCAACGTTCTCCTGTTTCTGCCTCTCATTTGGGATTTACTCCATTGTATTCCGACTGACTATATTTAAATGCAATATTCGGGTTAAGGTAAAAATTCCATCTTCTGATAACCCGTTTATATGCTTGAGTGGACAGAGTTAGACTGACAACGTCATTTACGCTTCTAACGTTTGTCAATGTGAAGTACGGTTTTGTAAACTTGCCAAATAGGGTTTTCCCAAGAACGTACTCGAGAACGTTCTTCCTACAATTCTCTTTGCAAATTCGAACGGCTGTGTACTTGTTAACTTCTCCCCCCTGACTCTGATGCATTTCCGCGATAGCAGCATGAAATGCTTTTTGGGATATTTTCATAGCTGAGCATTTACAAGCAACAAGTTTTGCATCCTTATGCGAGCTGACAAGAACAAAATCCGAGTAGTCCGTGCGTACCATACTTTTTTAAATTGGAACAGTACTTGCTGATCACTGGCGTTTCATGAGACCACAAGGACCAACAAACGGACAAGGATGCATGAATGTTGAGAAACGGCCATTATATTATACTGTATATATGTCACTCACCACACTAATCAAGTAGTCGGTTTCCTCCTCGCTCTAAATGCATCGTCATGTTGCCATGTTTCGTGTGTATATATATATATATATATATATATATATATATATATATATATATATATATATATATATATATATATATACAAGTAGTCCAGACCAAGATTCCTTGTGAATGGAGCATGCACTGAACACCAAAGTTAGTAACGTTCAAAAGAGGTACCCTGATCAAATTTTATTAATTTTATTTTTTTCATCACATCTCAGAATTTTTATTAATCACGTTAATTTTTTAATTAAAAAATAAATAAAAATGACCCGTCTTATTCAGGTTTTCGCGTGACCTTTCATCGCCAATATTTACCCCATTGTTTTGTTCCGTTTTTACACAGGTCCCGTCCTGGCTTCTCAGTTTTGGGCCATGTGTATGTCAATCACACAGTTTTAATAACAATTAATATGACAAACCAATTAAAAAGTAATTCAACAGTTAATTCCTTTATATTAACTTTCAGATAAATTGTCTTCTCATTGCGATCCACATCTAATCGCTAACAGGCATGTTTTCGGCATTCTGGAACTTCCTGCTTCCATTACTAAGACTCATGGGAAATGTAGTTCTACTAGTTTAATGCTGCAGTGACCCAGGGCAGATTGAGCTTTTCTTTTAGCATTTTTGCATTGTTACAATGCAAGACTGGCGTAAGGTAAACGCCACTGTCACCTTCCAATACCTGCTGCGGTCAAGCAAAAAAGGTTGGATAATGGTGAGTGCATTGCCTCTTTTAGCGCTTTTGAACTGTCAACCAATATAGCATTTAGCACTCGCTAAAGCAATAACACAACCACCAGTCACCAGATTGGCTAGCGATAAAATATGAATTTATTGTTTATTTAAAAAATTCAGGTAAATTGTAGTGTCCTGTATTTAATTTTGAAAACCTGGTCACCCCAGCCAATAATATTCAGGTTTTCAAAGAGTTATTGACTGCATGTTAGCAAGTGTGAAAGTGTTCCCCTCTTACTGCCTCTCATTTGGGATTTCCTCCCTTGTATTCCACTGCCATCCCATAGTCAGCATTAGAACCCCTGAAAGGTAGATAACTATTAATAGAGTTTGCCGAGCACTGCAGTCATATGGATGGCCCCGCAGTGCTGTGACTAAGTAGAACTGATGTCTCCAGTGACAAGTGCTCGTGTTGCTGTCATCCAGGACGCGCGCACGCTCTGCATACATTACTGACTGCTGCCCCCCGCGCCCCACGCCTTACCCTGCCCCTGCTTTTGGATGGCACCACAGCTGTCCCAAAGTGAATCCCAAATGAGAGGATCTGTCAGGGTGGCGAGATGGGCTCAGGGTGCCGGAGATAAGAGCTGCTGGTGGACACTGTCACTCGCCTCAGGCCTGGCCTGGTGGCACCAAAAACACTTTTTGAACAAACGGAGAGCTGAAATCAATTTGTTTGCTGTTGAGGGGCTTTTCGGATCCCTCCCTAAAAACAACATTCACCGCTGATTCTTCAGCGCACCCCGTGTTTGCTTGGCAGGGGCTGTCCTCCCTGCAGCCAGATGTTCTTCATTCATATTTCTCAAACACAGATGTGTATGTAAATAATACATGATATCTCCTTCTGGGTGGGTGACTCTCAAGGCAGCAGATTCCGTTTGCATTTGGCTTCTTTTGAACTTTAAAAGCGACATATTGCTTATTTTAAAAATGTTTATATACAAATAGGTGGGTCTCTGGAGCGCCTGCCCATCTATGACGTATATATATTTTTTCAATTGTTTTGTTATAATTTTTTAAAAATTGTCTGCAAGTGAGTCATTCTGCACTTCCACCCCGCTGTGACTTACCAATGGGGCTAATTTGCATAATAATTAACCAAACTGACATCTTGCTTATTAATGAGAACAAATAGGCTCACCAACCAGACTACACCGTCTAAAACATAGGTGTCAAACTCCGGTCCTCGAGGGCCGGAGTCCTGAAGGTTTTGGATGTTTCCCTTCTCCAACACAGCTGATATATGATCAGCTCCTCAGCAAGCTCTGCTTAAGCCTGATAACGATGCTGCTGATTGGAATCAGCTTGTGTTGTAAGAGGGAAACCTCCAAAACCTGCAGGACTGCGGCCCTCGAGGACCGGAGTTTGACACCTATGGTCTAAAACATTATCATGAAAAAAAATAACTGATTCCCCCACAATTGTGATTCCCCTTTTATTATGTCAAGAACAAAAGGAAAGCAGAGCTGCATTAAGTTTTGTTAGTGACACATAATAATGCTAGATAGCAGTGTTACCTTCTTGACACACACGGCATAGATTAATATGCATGATATGTCTCCTTCAAATCAAAACAACAAGCATGGTTTTACAATTTAAATCCAAATGGATATTTGCCACATCAATGGCCTATTTGACATCCGCGTTAAAGGTTCATTATACAGTCGTTGCAACCAAAGTGACAGACTATGCCGGTAAATTAGATTTTTTTAACAACAGAAAGCCCAATTTTACCATAAGTAAGGCGACATTAAAATTTGGTCAACCATGATAGGCCGCAACATATTCCCTGACCATGAGCAGCAAAAGCTGTATTAAAAATAAGGAATGCTTTTGGTGTAGCCTGTACTACAACTGACAGGATTCAGCACAAGTGGACACAAAACATGTTAGCTGGAGCTGCTTTACCACCTGAGCCAGATTGGAGAAGATTCCCCACTGTCACTCTTCTGGTGCAGAGGCTTTTTTTTTTCTTTTTTTTACTGTATCACCCGAAGCAACTCTTTCTTCTCTGTGGCAACCATCAGCTACACTGACAGCTGACCCAATGCGGAGGTGTGCAGGCAAGTCAAGCAGAACAATAACAAAACTGGAGTCAGAGAGAAAGAGGGGGAGGGGAAGACGGACCCTAATAATGGCCGTGCAGCGGCTTGACATGCTATGAAAAGTGACAGTGGACGAGTCATTCATTATTTACATCAGTGCAGAGCTGCACCGGATCACGGCACGAAACAAGCAGCCAGCCAGTCGTGGGCCGGTCATGTGATCGAGCGAGCTGAGTGATGGGAGGAAGATGTGACGGAAGATGGCCTCCCATTTGGACTCTGCACCTGCGACTGGGTTCACCTGGACAGCTGCTGATTGTGACCATGTCCTTGGCATGTGAGGTCAATTTCGAGCGTGTACATAATATACAGTACATATATATATATATATATATATATATATATATATATATATATATATATATATAGTTCCTTTAACGCCACAAATTTTTTTAAAGTGCAATTAATGACCGCCCCTTAGCCTTTACTGGGGAAATTCCAGTCGCAAAGCAGCAGATGCGTCCACGTCAAAATTGAGCAGTAATACATTTAATAATAATGCATATATTTGTGGAAACTCCGAGACTGGGGTCAAAACAAATGCAATTATGCCATCTAGTGGCATAAAAATGACCTCAACACAAATCAATATCACACTCGTTTTTTCCATCTTTTATTTTTTTTTTATAATTTTATGAATTATGAAATTACAGTATCAATAACTAAAGATGTAGCCATATTTCCATTAGTTTAGCATTTATTTCCACTTTTATGTTAACAAGAGTATGAAAAAATATATTTATTGTACATTTAGAACAGATATAAAATGACACCCCTAATTGCGTCAATTTTCATAACGCGTTAATTTGAAGCATAATTAACTAATCTAATTAAGGCGTTAAACTGACAGCCCAACAAATTACCACGACATTGAAGGTATACACAAATCAAATCAATTAAAACCCCATTAAAAATGACAGCTTCATTGTAGTTTTGCAAAAACAATGCGCATTATTAAAGAAACCCGCAGGAGCCTTTAAGCCAAAACGCAACCAAGACATTCATCAGTGAGTGGCAGAAGCGCTGATCCGCAGTGGCCAATCTATACGTATGGATTAGCAGCGGTGTTCAATAGTTCTGTTCAGTCAACTGGATCGCCATCATTGCCAGAGATATTTATCTTAGCGGAGCGTGTATTTGTGTGTGCGCTCGGTACGGCAGAGTCGTGACGGACTCCATCAGGGCATTTCTGGCACACTGGAACGTGCATGACATCAGGAACAGATGTTGCACATGCTGAGGCCCATCAAGGGACAACAACTCTGCATCAGCGCATGAATATTTTAGACAGCTTACTGCTGTACTTATCAGCAAAGACACAGCTCGGCTTGCCGTGGACTCAGTCGATCTGAGTTTACATTCTGGGCAGGCCTGTAATTACTACTTGAATGAGTGACGCGAAAAGCAAAGTGTTCTCATGAGAATGTTGTCGAAAATTAGACAAACATTAAAGTACTACATCCAGAACTGGATGTGGATAGAGCGACAACAAACTCCATAAACATGACGCATGCCAAGATGAAAATGTTCCACTGTGTCTCAAAATGTTTCATTAGTTAGGCTGTGTTTGTAAAATCCATGAATAGATCATAGATGATATCTTGAGTATGTCGCCACCGTATGGGATGTGCCAAAGTGGAGCGATTTGAGAAGATGCCTCGTTAACTTGATCATTGGTGCTATATCATCAAGCCACAACTCATTAGATTTATACTCAACCATTGCTTTTGATTGTATTATGTCTTTCTAACTCAATTTTACAAATAGAGTTCATGGCTAATACGACGGCCACATCCAATATGGCGGACGCACTAACATATCGCTTCAAACGATATGATAAAAACACAAAAAAAAAGAAGAAAAAACGATCTTCATTTTAGATATCCAAAGGGTTTGTGCTCACGTGGTTTCTTTTATGAAACGGGTTCAAATTGCTCTTGAGTTGCCGACCGCAATATGTAATATGTAATATGTCCCTCCTCACTTGCCATACTGCGCCAGGGACGGTCTAAACACGCAATGTACAGAAAACAAACGTCGCCTAGTGTCCGAAAGCTGCAATCGATCATCACCAAAATGACACCAACTAATATTGGAAAGATCACCCCAGTACTGCCGATTTTATGGCTTTTTTTTCGTCGCTCACTACAGAAACTTATGGAAAACTTCACCCATAAAATATAAAATATTGGGGTGATCGTTGTGATATTTTTAGAGGTTGATGTGTGTATAAGTATAAATGTCCACATACATTTTGTTGATGAGTGATTGCATTTTTTCTGATATATTAAGCAACATAAGCTTTTTTTAATGTTGAGTTATAGACTACCCCATGTCTCATCTGTTTGGGAACGGGTCTGCCTCCAGCTAATTCGGACAAATGTGATCGCAAATGAATGGACTTTGGTCAGGATCCAAATTGCACGGCTTCAGGTGTGTTTGACTTTTAAAGAGACAGTGTGTAGAATTTTGTGCCATCTCGTGTTGATCTAATAGAATGCAACAGCCTAAGTTGGAAGTGTGTGTATTTTGAAACGTGCCTCAGAGAGACCATACTTCATAAGCTTGCCACCGATTACTATATTCGCGTTCTTCTCCTTCGGGTATTCGTAGCAGAATAATGGCGGCGAAACATGTCAGCTTCCTGTAAGGTGTGGCACAACCTATGTAATACCATGAGTGATTACTAGACCTACGACTATATATTTTTAAAATGTACGTTGATGTGATTTTTTTATTTTTTTTTGCAAATTATTGAAATTAATCGTGAGTTTTTAAAATGAATTAACATTGGGGAAATAAATGAAAAATTCAACAACACTTGTCCTTCAAGTTCCTGTTGTGTTTGCATTGTCTCACTGTAGTGAGTATTCATGCATGGGCTGAGAATCAATTTATGGACCAAAGTGTGTGTGCCTCCTGTACTATAAATGGTGCTTTCAACCTCTTAGCATTAGGCTTTTATCGGCCTATTGGACTTTTTCCGCTTGACCTATTAGATCCCTCACACCCCCATAATAGGTAAACAATCTGGCTTGCGGCACACTGAAATAATGGCAAGCGGTGATTTTTGACAGTGTATTTTATATGCGCTGCATGCTTTACTTCTATTGCAATAAGGTTGCATATGTTGCACCTTGGCGTGCTCTAAAATGTGACTAGTTTACATGATGTAATAAATGAGATGAGAGGGAATGTGTATATGAATATTTCTAAAGTGAAAATTCAGTGGAACTAATGCATAATAAGTACGTCATTTCTATTTTCTTCAAATGTCACTGTTGAAAGTGCATCCTTCAACATGCACACACTACAATAATATCAGGCGAGACTTTGCAGTCTTCCTTTCGTATAAACACACGCAATTGGCACAGTAGGTTCCACTGTGTCGTTGGCCTCCTGGTCTGCTCCATATCTCCAGAGGAGTTTAGCGGCTACACGCCTGTAATCCACACGGCGTTCCGAGCGCCGCTTGAACCAAAAGCTTCAACCTCTCCTTGACCCCCGAGGAAAAAGAATCCCTCCACTCCATCCCCAGGGAGACTTTCATTACAGACGAAAACAGAATCCATGGGTGGGCAGAGTCCTATCCTGATATTAGGGCAGAGGACATGGATTTGATATGAGGCTGAAAATATTCCTATAGAGTGCAGAGTGAACCGCGGGTACGGGTCGAGCTTTAATGGCCGTGCTCTGCTCGTCAATCACACGTGGAGAAAATGCACAATTGCAGATTTCATGGCAGGGCATTGGGTTGACGTCATATTAGTGGAACGGAGGAGGGAGAGAGCGAGTGGTTTTGAATTGCGAGGGGATAGCATCTCCTGGAAAAAAAGGTGTATATGTCTGCGTGAGTTACGAGCTCGTAGCGGCGGTTAGAGTTATGGTTGACACTCATCCGCTCAACATTCAATATCACAATTACAGTAAAAGCTGGTGTAATGTTTTTCATATGAGGTGCCGCATAAACCTCGCTACCCTACGGAGACCTAAAATGGACGTGCATATGTTCATCAATCCATTCAAATATACGGTTATAGCCGTACGGTTGTTTTATCTGCTCTAAACTTCATGAGAGATGCTCACAAGTCACGTTTTGTTTGGCTTTTTTTTGACAGTCGCCTTTCATGCTGACTTTTCACCTTGCGTGCCTGAATGAGTGTGATCTGGTTTTGTGTCAGTTAAATTTCCCCTTGAGGGATTGTAATGAGTATAAAACATTTAAAAGAATGGAAAAAATAAAGTCATACAAATTGAGCTTTCAAAGAACTCACTTTGTGAAGTTAGAAGTAGAAGAAGGTTAAAGAGAAGAAGAAGAATTAATAACACTGGACTCTGACTCCACAAACTCAGAACTGAGAAGCAAACTGTGAAGCTTGGCAAACATGTATCTCAAAACCAGTATCAGTTGTTTTTATATACTGTGGAACTTCAGTTCTCGTATGCCCAATTTATGTACGAATCATTTTTCGACAATGTGTTTTGTCAGAATTGATCATCCTTCAACTCCATTTTCATACAAGAACTAATCTGCCTGCCTGCATGACTCAACCATTCACTTCCTGGAATCTAGCGGCCACATTGTGCAACTTTATGAACTGTTTCCTTGTTGAGTGAACGTCACCCCATGTGCTCATCAGAAACATACTTTAAGATTTTTTTAATTCAAGAACTCATTGTAAACTCCCTAATTTACCGCCATCTTTCTTTTGCCAACACGGGTCTGAAATAAAGATTAAAGTTATGTTTAATGTTCATTTATATTTATTTCACTTTGTTTTCCGTATGTTAAATTGTATTTATTCTTTTATTCTAACTTTAAGTGTATCTGGAACATATTAACTCATTCACTGCCATTGTTGGCGATAGACGTCAAAAATTCATTTGAACTATTTCTATTAGTTTAACATTTTTTTCCACTTTTGTTAACAAGAGTATGAAAACCTAGATTTTTTTAAATTATACTATTAGAACAGGTATAAAATTTGTAATTAATCGTGAGTTAACTAGTGAAGTCATGCGATTAATTACAATTAAAAAAAGTAATCGCCTGACGGTAATCGGGGCGTCAGGCGATTACATTTTTTAAGCGTAATTAATCGCATGACTTCCCTAGTTAACTCACAATTAATCACAAATGTTATATCTGTTCTAATAGTATAATTTAAAAAAATCTAGGTTTTCATACTCTTGTTAACAAAAGTGGAAAAAAATGTTAAACTAATAGAAATAGTTCAAATGAATTTTTGACGTCTATCGCCAACAATGGCAGTGAATGAGTTAATATGTTCCAGATACACTTAAAGTTAGAATAAAAGAATAAATACAATTTAACATACGGAAAACAAAGTGAAATAAATATAAATGAACATTAAACATAACTTTAATCTTTATTTCAGACCCGTGTTGGCAAAAGAAAGATGGCGGTAAATTAGGGAGTTTACAATGAGTTCTTGAATTAAAAAAATCTTAAAGTATGTTTCTGATGAGCACATGGGGTGACGTTCACTCAACAAGGAAACAGTTCATAAAGTTGCACAATGTGGCCGCTAGATTTAATTAAAAAAAAGTAATCGCCTGACGGTAATCGGGGCGTCAGGCGATTACATTTTTTAAGCGTAATTAATCGCATGACTTCCCTAGTTAACTCACAATTAATCACAAATGTTATATCTGTTCTAAATGTACAATAAAAAAGATATAGGTTTTTATACGTTTGTTAACAAAAGTATATATTTTTTTTAAACTAATAGAAATAGTTAAAATGATTTTTTGACATCTATAGCCGTCAATGGCAGTGAATGAGTTAATTGGATTTATATTATTTCTTATGGGAATTATTGTTTGAGTTTTCATGCAATTCGATTTTATCTGACTTTTTGGGATGGGTTAAAGGGATTTTATTTGGCCTGTCCGGGACGTTTCTGGGCGGAGACTCAACCTTTTACCTCCAGCCAAGCAACGGAGGCAAGCGACTATCAGTGGCATATGCAAATATCGCTGTGCGAACCCCCGCTCCTGATTGGTGAACTGGTTTCACGCTGGTTCCTGGTTGGCTGCTGTCCTCGGCTTCCTCGAGCATCAGTTTTAAATATTGCGTTTACGAACAGCAACAGAAATCCCTATAGTTTAAGTATTCTCTTACCACTTCGCGGATTAGTTATTGCGGCTTCTCTCTATCGTGAGTTTTTCATTTGTGACCATAACTGCATCTATTGCTGGTTTACCTCGCTATTTTTTTAAATTATTTATTATTTATTTATTTGTGAGCTGTACTTGGGCAGTTATTCTTTTGCCAACCTTGAGAGGAAGCTTGTGTACCACTAGAATCACATTTCTAGTCGACATAGCAATAATATGTATAGGGGCCTCTTTTCTCAACAAAAGCACAGTTCATTATTCAAAATGCAAAGAATGTGTCCAGATATGCGCGCTATGATTGAAAGTCATGCCAAGCGTTCCCACTCAGCTCAAGGTTTTAAAACTAAACTAAACGCATTCCTCGACTGGTGGCTCATTCTGTTTACTTATGAAAGAAAAATGTCTTCTTCTACCTCTTCCAGATAACAAGGTTGATTTATTCAGTTTCATATTCGTTTAAGCTAAACACACGGCTATACCCTCCACCTAATAACACCGAAAGAGGGAGCAAAGAAGTGCGATCTTAAAGCCCAGCATGACGGACATCATCTTTTTTAATTGACCTGGGGTCATCATAATATTTTGTTAAATTATTCTCATTTCCTTATGAATCCCATTTCCATATATTGCCGCTTCATGCCTTATTTATTACGTCCTTACGATTACCATGCAGACGACATCCAAACTGTCACCCATTTCTTCCGCCGAACAGTTTAGTAAATATCAAACCCTATCTATTATTAATAAACCCACTGCTGAAAATCCCCTTTTTATTCATCAATTATTCACGCAGTCAAAAGCTTGGGGAGTATTGGCGCCCTCCATTTGATGCCGCGGTGGCCGGCGTAATTAAGACTCACATTGGCGAGTTGATCTGCCCTCAT
Organism: Leptonotus elevatus; assembly: GCF_054856555.1. Classification (NCBI taxonomy): domain Eukaryota; kingdom Metazoa; phylum Chordata; class Actinopteri; order Syngnathiformes; family Syngnathidae; genus Leptonotus; species Leptonotus elevatus. Next base: position 14,072,917 of record NC_141244.1, read on the forward strand.
CTGCGTGACATCATACATGTCAATGCAGACCGCCGGACTCCACCATGGATGTCGATTTTATTAACACAGTAGCACCCGCCACTTTTTACCGCTCACCCGGCAATCCCCGCACCCGCCATCCAACCTCCAGTCAATCATTGATGGATTCGCACGCAAACGCGAGGTGTTTCAATCTCCTACCTCCGAGCGGCAACATGCGAGCTGCCGTGGCCGTGTGATGTTTGTAAAAATAGCACAATAGTGTGGATTCCTGCGCAAACACACATCCATGCACACGCGGCGCTCATCCATGTGCTCCCTCGCAATAACCTCAGTTGGCTTTCCCGGCTGTGCAAGCTGTTTCTCCCATCAACATGTGTTTACTAGCAGGGGACCCTTATGTTTGCATTAGTGAGAGGCAATAAACAGAAAGGGGCTGCCCTGGGCTCGACTGGGAGAAGGGTGCGAAAAAATGCTAAGTGATGTGGATTGTCCAAAAGGTGATCTTCCCCCCCCATCTCCAACTATACACAAATCCTGAGTGTGTCCACTTTGATGAATTTTTCACACTCTTGTGGAGCTCTCACCACCTGGTTGTGTTAACTGGGCACGTGTGTGTGTGTGTGTGGGGGGGGTGGGGGTGTGTGTGTGTGTGTGTGTGTGTGTGTGTGGGGGGGGGGGTGAATTGGGGGATGTGTCGATGCTAAATAAAGGTTGCACACACGTGACAGATTATTTAAGCAGATGAATGCCAGGCCTATTATTTTTGGTTAATCAATAGATCCTTGAATAACTAATGAAGCAGATGAAAGGCTGCGTCTATTAACAGCCACAGGCGAGTGATAGACTGCATTGTTTTCATCTCTCAATAAAAGGCCGTCGCTTTTGTTGAGATATGATAACGTTTCGCTTCTCTTTGTGAGCGCCCGCCACATGACAACTTGAGATCAAACTGCTTCTGGAATAAGGTCCATTTTCCTTCCACTCGCAAAGAAATATTGTTATAACAAAATATATATATAAAAAATTCTGATCTTAACTGTGTTACATTACTTCCCAAGTAAAAAATCACATTCTGCTCTTCTCAGTATGTGAATTTAGATGTTAGTGTTATATCATTTACAGTATGATTTTAAGGAAACTATACTTGTTTATATGCGACACAATATAGGTATAAGATCAATATCAAACATTCTGAATATTCTTCTCAAGTCAGAACTCATTCAATCCACATGCTCTGTGTGCAAAACATATTTCCTATGAGCATTCTGAACAAAGAATGTCAAAAAACTCCATCAAAGCAGTGATTGTCCGAAAGCCAAACGGAGCGTTTTGTTGTGTCTTGTGCTACTGCGACCCAATTGGCCCAGAATTGGCGCTGCATAAGTGTTTGCTCTGCGTATGGATCTGAGGACTCTCGAGTTTTGGGATGTCAGCGGTTGTATGTCAGTTAACTCCTCAAATGCTTGCCTTTATGTTTCTGCTTGTCTTTCTTTGTCTTTCATGCACCCATTTTTATTCGAATTTTCAAGAAATGTAAAAACAAGACGAATGGAAACGGTAGAAATTCGAATAAAAAGGGCCCCAAAAAAATTTTTACGCTTCGGCGGGGTGGATTTTAAAGCGTATCGAAAAAAGGATATGAGAATTTTGGCTATGGAAACAGCTTTGGCGAATAAACGCTGACAAGACCTGATACACGTCGTATGTTTTGACCGGATATTACATCACATGTATGTTTTTCGTCACAAAGCAATGGCGGACGATAAAATAAGGTATGTTTGGGGGGACGACACAAACAGAAATCTTTTTGGAAATAATTAAAGAAGCGAATATTAATGCTATTTTAGATGGGAAACAGCAAAGAAACGCTTCGGTTTATTTAGAATTACAAAAGCAAACTCATACGACGTCCTCGCACAGCGCAGTCGCTTCCTGTTCTTCTTCTTCTTCTTTTAAATTACTGGTGGATCACATCTCTTTGGTGTATACCGCCCCCTACAGCGGCGGAGTCCCCTCTCAATATTCGCAAAAGAAGAACAAATGGAAACAGGCATATAAATTGCATGTGTGTTTTGGCATTTTCAGTAAATTCGCTGAAAAAATTCAAAACAATTGGATGGAAACCCTACTAATGAGACACTTTATTTCTCAGTAATCCAAAGTTTTACAATTTAACATAACATAACTTAACATAATTAATGTAAAAAAATCAGTTGTATTATTTTTTAATGTCTTCAGGGTAATTAATATTTACATTTGTCAGACAGTTTATAATGTTAAAACAGTTGGAGACTGGAACAGATTATTAAAATTTATACTGCTGTATTTGCTACGAGAAAATACATTTTGAAATCTTAACTAAATGTTTTGATATTGTCGTTTGTAGCACCACCATACCAAGAGTCGTTTCAAATAATTTTATTGAGCTACGTGAGCAGCTCTCAGTAAGATGCAGTGCTAACTACAACAACCACAAATTGAATTTCCTAATTTGAGGGATTAGTACAATAAATTCAGTTCAATTAAAGAGCATTACTGTCTTTGTAAAAGCAACATTCGGAGATCACGTTCTTGACTCCACATGATCTCATTAGGTTTGTGATTTCGTTCTCGAAAGATAAATGCACTTCATTTTCCTGTGAACTAAAAGAGGTCTCTGCGTTGGTCCGAGTGGTGAGCACATATGCTTTACAATCCGGAGGTTGGCTTGAATCTGGCTTTGAGCCAACCTTTCTGCTTGGAGTTTTCTTGCTGTTCCCTAAGGTTTCTTTGAGATTGAATATGAAAGTGCATGTTTGTTTGTCCATACAGTATGTGCCCTGTCATTGAATGGCGACCAGTCCAGGGTGCACCTCACCTCTCTGCCAAAGTCAGCTGGGATCACCTGTTGAGGATAAACGGTACAGAAAATGAATGTATGGGAATAAAGGATTTCATTTATTGATTGACTGAATGATTGGTGAATGTTGACATTGTGGCTGCAGTTGCAAAAGACGTTTAGGAATTCAACAAAGAAACAAGGACAAAATGGTGGTCTTTTAAGATCAGTGGTGAGAAGTAACAAAGCACAAATTCTATCTTATTGAAATTAAGTAGATGTATAGACTTTTACTCCCTAGATCTGTACTTTCTACTCATTACTTTTAAAATATACTCATTACTTGTTTTTAACCTCCGGATGATAATGTAAAAAACATATAGAGGGTAAGTCAACGGCCATTGAGATTTTGATTGATTGCTTATTGATGGATAGACTGATTAATTGATTAATCGATTGATGGGTCAACAAAGTGCTAAGAAAGTTTCAACAGTTTTGGGGTATTTTGATGCTGCTGAATCCGAAAATGGCATTGTTTTGTTTTTCTTCAAATGAGCTCTACTTTTTGAGATTCCAGTTTTAAATGATGACATTGGTAGGCTGTATTCATCTTTTTTCGTAATAATCACAGTACATTTTGTAAACTGTCAAAGCACGTTCATTATCAATCAATTAATAGTCAAAAATATTGAAATCTCAAAAAGAGCCAATTCGGAGAAACGTATGTAATTTTCGGACTCAGAAGCACAGAATTACACAGAAACCCTTAAAATACAGGCACTCAGAATTTTTTTTTTATGTTGGCTAATGTAATAAACAGGGATTGCAATGACATGGGTGAATCTGAACCTATAAAAGAAAGAAATTATTTTTTGTGCAGAGGATTTTTTCCCATTGTATCAAGTCATCAAAAACGAATATTGTTTATAATTAAAAGTAAAATTTGATATATATATATATTTATTTATTTATTTACTTAAGTACATTTTAGAGTCTAAAGTCTCATTGATTCTCCGCTTCTACTTTTACCAGAGTCTTTCTTAACACAAGTCTGCACTTCTACTTAAGTACAGAGTGTGATGTGATTATGATAGTGTCCGTTAACGTCTGGGCGTCTGCTAAGCAAAATGTTTATTCAAGCTCACATTTAACTCGGGGTAACTGTTTCAAACGAAGCCCTCCCCTTGACGCCAGCTCAACCAATAGGGGACCCCAAGAGGCGGGGGGAGAGGGTGAGGGTGGGAGTTTATCCCACCCTTCCCACCGCCCCACCAGCGTGCGCGTGAAGCAGAGGGGCTCCACACACTCAGCTTGGTGCCAAATGTGGTGTAAGACCCCAACGGAGAGTGTCAGCGCGCGTCTCCCGTTGGCAAGAAGCAGAAAGGAGTGCGCGTGTGCGCGAGAGGTGCGCGTGTTCCATACATCCCCGCGAGAGAGTCACTCACACGGAGGAGAAGGAGAAGGAGGAGGAGGAGAGAGAGAGAGAGAGGCAACTTCAGCCGGCTCCATCATCACAAGCGCCCACAGTCCTGGAGAAGAGCGCGCAGCAGCGAACAAGTGGACCGCGCTTCCGTTCGCGCTTTGATTCCGCAGGGTGGAAAGTTATCAGGAGTGGGGAAACATGCATCTTTGACTAGACTTCCACCAAGTGTTGGGACATATTCACAGCGAGTGGATAATATCACGGGAGTGGTGCGTGCGAGTGAGTTAGTGGACCGCAAGCAGCCCCGCACGAAACAGACGGAGCAGGCGTTTAATCCGCGCGGCCGCGGGGGAACAACTACAATGATCGCGCTTTACCTCATCTTTTGCCTTATGGCCTCAGGTAAGATCACTGTTTTATCTCTTCTTTGTTGTCCTAAATGGACATTTGAGCGCGCGCAATGCGCGCTGCGTCAAGGCAGCGGGTGCGGCGCACCGCTCCACGCAGGACGATGCGCCGCGTTATCGGTGGATTTACGCACGCAGTGAGTTAAAGGTGATTCCATCAGTGGGTCCCACAGTGTGAGCGTGTGGGGCGAGCAGTGAGCGGATTTCACGCACTTGGGATTCTTGGCAAGGTTTGGCGTGGAGACGCTCACGGATGCGGAGACACGGGAGGAAAAGTTGAGTAGAAATGTTGTGTATTGCCAAACTGTGAGAGAGGGGGGGGGGGGCAGATAGTTAGTCAATGGAAGAAAAAATAAAAATAAAATGTGGATTATGAATGAACCTAATTAGATTTTTTTTAAGTCGCCCTGCCGTTTTCTGTTCATGAGCGTGAATTCAAAAGTTAAGTGCGTGCTTTGAATCCAAAGTGCATTTGTTTTTCTTTTTCGCTTTCGCACCCCTCACCGTCTTTAAATAATCCATATGACAAGATATTCCTGAAAAGACTCAATAGTGCTCAGCATAGATGAATATGACGTAAAAGAGACATTACCTTTTAAAAGTACGCCGACTCCATCCCACTTTTTCCTCTTCCACGCATGATTTGCCTTCTGACTGACTCGCAAATGTCCTGATGCAAAAATAGCTTGCGGTAATTAAAACTGTCAGAATGTGACTTATCAGCATTGTGCCAGAGCTGTTAAAAGAGAAAAAAAAACACTCACATATGTATTAATTTAACACCTTGAGCGTGGGGGCTGTCGGGTATATGACAGAATCACAAGCCAGAATTTATTTTATTTAACAAATAGTATTGTTGGTATTGTTTGCTTAAAAAGCCATTTGTTAGGAGCACCGCCTCTGCACCATTTGCGCCCCCTTTTACTCCACATGGTTTCATCATTAGGGGTGCTGGGGGGAGACGGAGGGGCTGATGGCACGCCAGCAGACCTTTGCTCTTTGACAGACGAGCAACAGCTGGATAAGAAGGAGGGAAGAGCCGGTAGCCAGACAGTGGCACTGCACCCCCCCCCCCCCCCCCCGCGCCCCCTTCCTCCTTCCAAATCCAGCACACATTCTACACAGTCACACGCACACAAATCATGAAAATGGTTGCAGCTGCCCTAATTAGAGTGTAAGACACCTTGGAGCGCTTATTTTTATTTATTTATTTATTTTTGTTAAAGCTTTCACGCAAAGTCACTTCAACTCCAAACTGTGAGAATACCTCCACTAGGACCTAAAAAAAACACGAATATGGATGTAGCACAGACAAAGAACAACCTATTGGCTACATTTAATTGTCCCTATATCCATCTATTATTATTATTTAATTTTATTTTTCACTGCTGCTTCACTTAGGTTACAAATACTGAAGTTTATTCTCACTTTGAGTCATAAAGCGGGATACACCCTGGATCGGTTGCCAGTACGCTCACGTTCTTCTTTAATGAACCTAACGTGCATGTTTTTGTCATGCGGGAAGAAAAACCACATAAGGTCTGGGATAACATGCAAAACCCACACATGCAGACCAGAGCTGAGATTTAAACCCAGAATCTCAGAACTGTGAGGCACATATGTTAACCACTAACTCACCGTGCTGCCCTAGTTTTGTTCAGAGTGTCTAGTCTGGACTTTGGCTTGAAAACTCTACTCACTATTGATGTTTTTTTTAATGGCACTATTAATGCTACTGTTGGTCATCATCAGCCTGAGTTTACCGCGTTTGTAAACTTCTGAGCGTTATACAAAATAGATGTTTCCAATCTCTCACTCTGATCGCCACTATGTCATCCGCCACAGTCTCCACCTCGCTGCTGTTTACTTGCTGCCCTCAGTCTCCTCTCCGATAAATGTTTGAATGTAGGAGACCCTCACTGCCATTCAAATCAGTGATGTTTTCACAGTTTCTCACAGCGCTATTTCCAAGTAGAAAACAGATTGTCCCAATCTGAGGCAAGGAGAGGATAAGTGCCGGAGAAGGTGTAAGTCCCGATCCAAGGCGAGTAGTGACAGAGAAAGTCATTTGGAGCTGATTGAATTTAAATTGTTCATTTTCGTCACCATTTTTGCCACATCACAATGTGTCCATAGCACATGATTGCACGCGGGGTGTATACAGCCTTGTTCCCCACTCGCAATTTACTTTCCCGGAAAGTCCCCTTTGGCGCCCTGAGGAATTTGATTCCACACTGCATCAGTATTCTGAGTAATCTTCTTCGAGCGCTTCTTTGGAACCCTTTTTTTTTTTTTTTTTGCTCTGGGAAGCTTGTGTCTCATCGGGCCGAGTTCAAAGGCTGAGTGCTGAGATTACAAGTTTCTCCTGCTTCCTCTTTAAGTTGTGTCGCCACTCCATGGTGAAAAAAACTCGCCTTATTCCATCCCAGAAGTCTTTTTTCCTTGGCTTATTGGTGAACATGTAACGACGGGTCATAGGGACATGCGGGTGCATCTTCTTAATGAGGTGACACACACGCACACACCTACAGTAGAAGCCGTTACAAAGCACCACCTCCCTACTTGGCCATTACTAGAGATTTGTCTCATCCTTGTGCGGTGCAGACATGTTTGTGGGGCTACAGACAGACTGGCCCCCAATAGGGTGGCTTTAAGAAAGTGTGCATATTTCATGAGCTATGGTTCTTTGAATTCTTGTGAAGGGAGCTGGGGGGGTCATTGTGGGTGGACTAGAGAGGGAAGAGGGTCTTGTTGCATGCATAAGGCTTAGATGTGTCACCAGTGTCTTAATGATTGCACGCGGCGGGAAAGCACTGGGGACAAGCGGCAGAGCGTCGTTAACCTTTTCCGCCTCTTGTCGAACACCCTCTCCCATCCTTCCTCTTAGCTTCCCCCACCATCACCGCCTGCCACTCATACTCATTTTATTTCCTTAGCTTAGTGGTCGAAAGTTTGTTGGCAGGAATTTCAGCCAGCCGGCTTTGGACACGAGTTGCATAGTGCCGATCCAGCAGAATCTGGATACAGCTGACTCCTGGAGAGGAGTGTCTTGCATTATTTAAGAGACGTAGTCATGGCTAAGATGCATTTTAGCTTACTTTGACTTCCTGTCTATCTGTGTATTGGTTTTTGCTGTTTCAAAGTTGTATTTAACAACAAAATCTATCTATCCATCTATCCATCTATCTATCCATCCATCTATCCATCCATCCATCCATCCATCCCAGAATCAGTTTGCCAGCGCTTCAATCAAATTAACTAAAATCACATTACACTACCTGTGCCAATTCTTAGACATTTTTTTTTTTTTTAGTATACTTTCAGCCAAACTCTCAGTTCTGGGTGTCAAAGTTAAACCTCCTCGGTACAATGAAACGGCCAGCATGACGCAGAAACGCCTGACAAATTCCCAATAACGCTAAATGACGCTTGCAGTGGCATGATAATCAAGAGCGCACCTGCACTGCATGAATATAGAGGCCATGGTGTCTATTTGAGTAGAAACCACTATTTGAGGCATTAGAGCTTCTTCCAAGCGCTCTAATTTGCTCCTATTTCCTCTAAACACTCAGTTTATGCAGTAGGCACGCGCAAACAAACCGTAATGAATGACCAAGCTGTTAAACAATGGCCTGCTGCTTTCTCCTCATCCTGTAGACACGGTGCACACATTGCATTGTGATCCTTCATAAACAGCCCCTACACGTGTGCAAAGGAGAAAGGAAACAATGGCACTTCATAATGTCGCCTGCCTCTAATCAGCTTTGCCATTCGGGTAAACACAGATAAAGAACTTGGCAGTATGTCCCCGTGCATTGTTATCAGCTGTTAGCAAATTAGCCGCTCGTGTTCGCCGCTCTGACCCAGCACAGGAAGCCAGGTAGCTAACTGTTGATGGCACTTGTCCTCGTCAGCCCACCCATCCTCTTTTGTCTTTTCTTTCTCCTTGTGCACATCCTCACCTTGTCTCCCTCCGGGCCAGTCGGCGCATCCGGGGAGGAAATGACAAAGAAACGGGACAAAGGAGGGGGGCCGTGTCAGCTTCCTGCCTTTGCCTGGAGACATCTTCCCCGGCGACTCCACCTCGGGCTGGATCGTCAGCATGCGACGCAAACTTGTTTACTCTTTCATTCTCCTCGGCAAACAACGTAATGGAAAGAAGGGGGGGAACTAAGAATTAATTCTGCGCACGTCATTAAAACAGCACCTCAAGGGATGAAGTCACGTTTATACAGTAGAAGATATTTTGAGAAGTTGGCTTGTATTTACCTCCCCTTCCCACACACACACACACAGGTTTATTTTACTATCTTTGTGGGGCCATCTCATTGACATTTCCTAGCCCCTTCCCTTAACCCCAACCATAAAAAAAATATTGCCTACCCCTGTGCCTTACCCTAACCTAAACCAAAACCCAATTCAAACCTAAACTTTAAAACCAAGTCTTGACCCTCAAAAAGAGATCTAAACTTGTGTGGCCCAGTAAAATGGCCCCACATGGACAGGTGGGCCCCACAACTCTGTGAAATCCCGGAATGTTGGCCCCACTATATACCAAAAATAAGACCACACACACACACACACACAATGTCACTTCCTGCTCAAGAGACGTATACCTTCAACATACAACAATAATAAAGAAACAGATTCATTGTTATCCTTCAATCTGGCAAGAGAAGAGTTTCATAACTGGTGTCCAAACGCGTAAACCAAGCACGCACACACACACATGCATGGGCATACACAAAAAATGGAATCATGTCTAGTGCAGCACAGCAATATGTGTTATCTTGTGTTCCTTAACCTTGTATCAAACATAGCTCAGCTGTAGGAGGATTATGAGGAAAAACAAGCTTAGTTGGAAATACCTTCGCCACGCTTTTGTCCTGCAAAGACAGAAAGGAAGGCATCTCCAAAGAGAAGATCTGAAATGTTCGGCAGGATGCTCTGGGCTGATGACATACGCTCATTCTCCACAAATGACTCACCATGAACTCACCGACGCATGTACACATGTAGTCACCAGGGTCAAGGGCACACATTGTGATGATAAGTTGACATGAGTGTGAGGCATCTTCAGGGCTTTATGCCCTTTCTGGAATGATTAGTCAAAGTCCAATTGTCTCATTAATGATGCTCCAAGAACAGGACATGTCATCTTCTTTAGAAACAACACAGATGAGAAAAACTACAGAAGTCTGACACTTCCAATGTGGAGTACAAAATTTGAACTGGTAAATATGTTTAAACGTATTCACAAGTACAATCGGACGTATTTGCAAATATGTCCTCATGTATTTTTTCCCCCATAATGCCATGGGGTATTGATTTGTGCATGCGCAAGTTAAAAACAAAAACAAAAAACACTTTAATTTTAGCATTTGGTGTACATGATACTACTATATTCCAAAATGAATGCTGTAAAAATATAATAATAACAAATCATAAAAAATAAAAAATAAACAATGTTCATTGACCTTTTTTTCATACATATTGGTATAATGTAAGGCAAAAAAAAACAAAAACGTTTTTTTACTTTCACATGCACAAGTCAATACTTTGTGGCATTATGGAAAAAATTGTATGGTAAAGATTTTAGCATTTGGCCTACAAGTACATTTAAACATGTTCAAACATATTTGTACATTTAAAGTATATAAATGCGTTTTAACGTATGTGTAAGTATGTTCGAAGGTATTTGCAAGTTTGTAATATATTCTAACATATGTTTAAATGTATTTGCAAATACCTTCGAACATACTTGAAAATAAGTTTGGACATTTTTAAATATGTTTAAATATGTACATATGAACGTACTTTAAAATATGTTTGAATGTGATTGCAAATACAATCAAACATATTTGAATACGTTTAAACGTATTTGCCAGTCAAAAATGTTTACTCCACATTGACAGCACCCCCCCACCCCCACCCACCAAAAAAACCTGCTTCTTGAGTCATTTGTTTTTAAAGCAGCGTATATAATACAGTTTATCATGGCAATATAATTGATGCTCACTCCTAAAAATGGCCTGGTTGGCAATTCGTGACCAAATTTTGTTGATATCTATGCGCACATGCAAGAAGTCCATTTGAGTTACTTGAATAAAGGGAGCATCACATCAGACTTAAGAAGGTGTTTGAAGCTGAAGGAAACGCATTGGAAGCTCATCACTGGCGAAGACATAGATCAAGGAAAAATAAACAGATCCTAGCACTTTCCAAATAATGTTGGAAACTGGGATATTTTTCAAGTCGCAGTGAAGGACGGCCTAATTGAAGGTTCAGCCACGGCAATCTTATCTTCTTGTTGTTTAAAGAGCTCGGATTGCCAGAGCCAATATTGTCTTGGTGACTCAAACATGAACCAAAATAGTGGTTTGGCGCTGCATCAATCCCGTTTACGGTCGTGTCTGTCTTGTGTTGCAGAGAAACGACTGAACGAATTGTCTTTTATTTATATTTCTTTCCTGCTCTGCTGTTTTTTTTTCTCGCCCCGGGATGTCCGAGGAAGACGGTAGCCAATTCGCTATCAACTGAAGGATGTCAATCAAAGCGTATTGATCTGGCTTTTAACTGCAACTTCCCCCAATGGCGAAACATGTTAATGTTATTGAGCTGCGTAGAAACACGAGAAACGGCGTATGTGGGTGGCGGTTGGAGCGGGAGGAGGGAAGGGTGTCTTTCGCTCTCTCTCCCCTGCTGTCTTTTTGGCCACAAAAAGCAATGTGCAAACCGCCATGGGCTGAGCATGGGAATAGGGGGTGGGAGAGAGGCAGACTGACTCAAAGACTGGGAAGGGGTCAAAGGGATTTACTGCTATAGGCTAAACATTTCAGGTAATGGATATGCTTGAATTGGTGTAAAGCAAACCTGCTGCTTTTCTTTTCTTTTTGGCGTGGCAGGGGTGAAAGAAAACAACAAGAGTGTAACTTACCACATGCTCCAAAGAGGATTTATGGAAAGTTGATATTCCAGCACCTGCGGGCCTAAACATGAGCTCTCAGGTGTCTACTCGGACATATGCGGGACCGGGCGGGCATGCGCACGCGTACATGTGTGGGTAGTGGATGCGTATCGTGGGAGGCTTCTTCTGCCACATTCCCGGCAAGCAGGCCAGTAACAGTCAAATAAGTGTTTGCCAAGCTGGCTGAGGTGAACTTAACACCCTTGGTAGAAGGAAGCAGCCCAAACCATTGTTCCAGCACATTGCACCCGTCTGACTGAGGCATCCTACTTCTGCGCGGATCCCAGGGGGCCGCAAGGAGGAACCAAGCAGAGGAGGAGAGGGACTGATTGTTCCCTGCTCAGACTATCCACAGATGGGGCTATGGCACATGATGTTTGCTTTCGAAAGTCCCAGGCGTGTTCTGCGAATGCACTGGAGGATAGAAGAGAAGGGGATGCCAGTGGAGACAACAGTGAAGGGAAGAAATGCCGGGGAAAAGGGCCGAGCTGTTTAAAACTATGATGTCAGTGCGGATATAGTGCCGGTTCCCGGAACAGAAGACAAAGCATACGATGAAAAGATGGGCAGGAAAGTGCTAGGGCTCGCCACTATTTCCAAGAAGAGCCATATAAAGCTGAATATAATGAAGAAGGGGAGGGAGAGTAAGTGCGAAAAGGATGAGATGCGGGGCTGCATCCATCATGGGCTTTGGTGCAGAAGCCATTTGTACCTATTGTTCTCCATAATTTGTTTTCTCAGAAGCTGCAGAGGGAGGGGCAAAGGCGAGAGACCGGGCCACGGCAGCCATTTATTTTTTTTGCGCTAATTACATAAGTGAGACAGCGTAATTAGGCGCATAGCTAAATAAAACAAAAGTATGTGAAGGAAATCCACACAGGGAGATAGACAGATGGCAATAGGCACAATCTGTACTTTATATATTCAAGTGATCATGTTATAAGAAGCTTTAAAAAAATATATATGTTTTTGGAGAGGAGGGGAGAAGGCAATGAAAGAGCGAAGAGAGATAAGATGGAAAAGCCCTCTTCTCAGATTGCTCTTTGAGGTGCATGCGGCCCCAGTGCAGGTGGAATTGTGTTTAATACACCCACTAGGAAAGGGAGATGTTTGAAAAAAAAAAAAAAAAGGAGAGCTCCACTCTGCTTCCTCGCATCAAAGCTGCAGAGTGGCTTGAGCAAGATGGTGTTGCGGCTTGTTTGGGAGGGTCTCCATGTTAGGTCACGGGGCCGACCCACTCTTAGGCTCAGGTAGTACGCCTCGGAGCCGCCACGTAGCCAATGATCAAAGAAGTCAGACAGTGTTTGTGTTTATATGCAGTGGAACCTTGAAGGACGAACACTATCCATTTCACAACTCTGCTAGACCTCTAGCTACTTTTTCCACTGGGAAAAAAGATGGAAATGGTTTTCCTATTTTCCTAGATAATAGTGGTTCAACCCCTTAAACATCACAGTCGTGACTCACTTTTACAGACGTGAAGAACAATCAACATGAATTGTTCAAAAATATCCATCGAAAGCAAATTAATGGCATAACATGCTCCAATTTTCAAATTACCTTTCAAAGCACCTCGTTAAGTATTTAAGGATTAACATGACAACTTCACTACCAAAAATGGAAAAAGTGGAATTTGCTATCACAATTGCACAAAAATATAGCTCCAAAATTTCACTCATCATGGCACTGATATATTATTTTTCGGAATGTCAAAATTATCTATTTTTCAAAATAAAAGTTAAATCGGACACAAGATTATTATAGTTAATAAAATAAAATAAACATTGAAAAGGCTTTTAAAAAAGGAAAAGTAACTAAAATTAGCTGGAATTATAGCTCAAATGTCCTTTGTTTTTGTCTTTTGGGGTTCATTTTAAATAGTATATTTATTTCGGTATTGTTGTACGACCATAGAAGGAGTGTCAAAGTCATTTGAGAATTGTAGTTTAATTACTCAAAACATAGTGAACGTTATGTTTATCTATCTGTAAATTCTGCTACTCAAATAACAAAGACGTTTTTTTGTTTTTACAAATTTTACTTCAAAAGTCCAGAGTGCCACTTCTGACCCCTGCATGGGGTCATCCAGTGGATGAATATTGCACTTACATGAGCCAGAGTGGTGGTGACAAGATGGCTGGCAACATGCCAATTTTGTTGAGCTGGAAATCAATCCAAACAAAACCATCTTCTCAGCAAAGGATCAGATAGTAAAATTGTGTTTTTTTGTTTATCTATTTCATATCATGTTGCAGAATGCCTAGGAGTATGTTTTATATATATATATTTTGATAAACTAGCAACTCTGAGCTCGTTAAAAAAAGAGTGTTAAAATTGAAAAAACATATATTTTGGTGTTCAGTGAACTTATAGCAGTCATTTAATGTATAATTCATAATTTTCCAAAGAAGAAAATGGTTCTTGGGTTCTCCAGGGTTAACAAAATTGCTATAAAAACTAATTAAAACTAACTGAATTTTTTTAAAGACTAATGTTAAAACGTTATTGAAACTAACTACAAATCCAAAACGCCGGCGACCCGTGTGAGGATAAGTGATTCAGATCATGGATGGATTGATATTATAACCCTGGTCTGACGGGGACACACTTAGAATATTTTTCTAAATAAGGGATCCTATGTATTTTGCTTACATGAGTAAATTGGCCGTCCTCTGTAGTCCATCACTAAGCTACATTAACACAGCAGTATAGTCATAATTACATTACATATTTGTATGGGAAAAAAAATAATCCAATGAAAATCAGTACATATACTGTATGTTTTCTTTCACCACTGAAAACGAGTTCATTGTGCACCATTTGCGACCTGGAAATTGTCTGTTGGTACCATCAAGCACTCCCTGCAGTTTTTTTCACTACCTGTTCGTGACCCATAATGTGTCCAAGACCCACCAGTTGAGAATCACTGTCGTGGAGAGCATCTTTGGTGTGTGAGCGTTAGTGTGTATGTGTGTGGGCGTACTGAGCTTGTCAGTGGTCTTTCAGGACTGTGATACATGGAAAGATAAATAAGCCCCTAATGAAGCCCCTCAATCAGCGGCCAGTTAAACAGCTGACCAAGAGATTGAGGGGCAGCCAGGGCTGATTGTTGGCTCATTCAAAGTGCTGGGAGGAGGCCCTTGAAGCGTCACACTTCACTTGAACCTTTCTCTGCCTCTTTCTTTTCTTTCTCTCAACGCTCATTTTGATACACAACAGTAGCTCGGGCCCGCTCCCCGATTGTACCGAGCAGTTCTTTAAAAGGCTATTTGGACCAGGGGGGCTTTGTTCAACTCCCCCAAGTATTGAGTGCATTGTATCTATTGTGCTCTTCTATTGGGTCTAAAGGGTTGTATTGCGGTCATTAGGCATTTGGTGGTTTGTTTTTTTAATATAAACAAGGGGCGTCTTAGAACTGGTCTTGACTAGTTTTTGTGGGGGGAATGAGAGAAATCAATGGTCCATTTCAATCTAATACAGCCGTGACTGTTGCGGTAATGGTTTGGAAATGGGCAGCGGTCATGTGGATCTTTTATACCTCCAGGCTTGGATCACAAGTGAAGTTCAATTTATTCCCACTTGAATTGAAGCAGAAAAAAATGTTCCCAAGGGCTTTCAAAAGACTCACATGATGATGGCGAGAGAACAGGTCGTGTTTTGTAAGTTTTGTAAGAAAACGGATGAGGCTGCCATTTTGCTAAAGGACAGACATTCAGTAACACTCAGCTGCATTTTTCCATAGCAAATAATGATTCCTCTCTGCAGCCTTTGCCTCTTTGATCCCAGGTAATGTGCTAACAAGCAGCGCGGGTTCATGGAATACCCACAACACTCGCCTGTGTATTCACAGCAACGTGTGTGTGTGTGTGTGTTTTCTCACCAATTAATGAATTGCTTTGTATGCCTGCTGAGGTGACAGTGGCCTGTCTCTGGCGGGGTCCGACCCACACATCCAACACGCACACACATTTGTGTCGCTGGCCCTGGGCCCTCTCACACTACTAATGAAAGCAGTCTCATTAGTGCTTGTGGTTCTACAGTATTTTCAAGAGGACGCTGGACCATTGTGAGAGCGCCTAATCAGGGGACCACTCAAAGACTGAGGGCCCCACTGCACCAATGATAAAGTTCACATTTAAAAAGGAGCCAACGAGCGAGAGTTTAATTGGGAGAGAGAAATACCAAAAGGGGTCTGTCACATTTGGAGTTTGGTGGTCTCCTCGTCCTAAAAGAGCAATGCAGAAACCAGAGGTAGGCATTCCGTCAGAACGGACAGACAGATGACATTAACGAATGAACAATATTGAGCTCTTTAAAAAAAAAGAAGAAAAAAGAAGAGAAAAAAAAAATAAAAAATAAAAAGAACGGACAGACTGTAACCAGGTCAAGGACTGACGCCCCTCTTAGTTCATCACTGACCGACGCCCGTTTTGCTGATGAATAACAGTCCTGACGAAATGCCCACCTCAGTCTGTCGGTCCTAAAATAGTCGTGGCAAAGTGATGACGGAAGTGTGGTTAAAATAACATGACGGACTGATTATTACAGTTTGGTTCGGCGTGAAAAAAATCTCGTGACTGACGATGACAGAGGGTACCCAGGAACAGAATGTTCTAGTAAATTGCTCACCTTTGGCAGAAATCTGAATCTTGCGCATGTCCTCCTTCTGACACCACATAACTCAATCTGCTCAATATCAAATAATTTCCCCTAGTATTTCCGTCCTATTTCAACCTTATCGCTCAAACCGAGATCTTCGAGCGTCGGGTTGTTCAAAGAAGAAATGGAGAGTAGGGAAAAAGGAATGCAAATGGATCTCTGAGGAGCGCCTTAATGAGAATCAGTTTGCCATTTTCCCGGGTCAGATGTGGAAACAGCTGGCAAATAGATGGAGAGAGAGAGAGCGAAGGGTTCGGAAAAGAGAGCTAAATGAAGCCATACAACAAAGTGATGGTGCTGCTTGCTTGATGTTTGGGGCTCTAACTTGTGTCCCACAGCACTTAACACGCCCTGAGCCATCTCTCCTGGCGGTTAATTAGAATCCAATAAGGTTGCCTCCTGTTGGTCATTGTTCCTCCAGTGTGTTTACCCTTTCCAGAGGCTCCATTCGCTGCTTAATCTGCCGAGAAGCTGAATGTCAATAGGTCGGGCCAAGACTCCAGAGCCCAGAGAGGGCGGGAGGGAGCCATTGAGCAAAGGGGGGAGGAGGGAGGATCAGGGGATGAGGGAAAGGGGTCATTTCTTTCCCTCCTTGCTATATTTTTCTCCCCGCTACCGCATTCTTGTTGTTGTTTCTCCCCCCACATCCCTTCTTTGCCTCTACCTCGGCTTTTCTTCTCACTTCTAATCCGTCCTCTTGATTGTTCTAAGCTGCTTTCAGACAGCCCCTGGGATGCCGGGGTTGGGTCGTTGGAGACTGTTTTAATTAAGATTTAGGAGAGGACTCCCTTAAGAAGGGTGCTTTTAGTGCGGGACGGACGGAGTGAAGGTGACGAATGAAGGGTTTAAACTAGAAAAATGGCAAATGGAGAAAGCTTTAAAGAAAAGAAGAAAAAAAGCTGTTAATATACATGGAAAAATGCGGCCATTTCCTCACACAAACAGTCGGGCTCCGAGGCATCCAAGGGGCTAAGCCAAATTTGATTTTTTTCATCTGTAATCAAGCGGCGCAATCTTTATGGATCGATCTCAACTTCCTGTGATTCATACCATATCCTGCAAGGGCGATATGGGATCAGTGTTAGCCAGCAGGCCAAGTGAGGGAGTTTAAACGCTCGATCTAATAATCGATCATCACACCAGATGGGCTGAGAAGCTTGCGACGCTTCACTTGTTTGTCGCAGCACCAAAGGTCTTTCGCTTAAAGTCGAATTTTTCTGAGAGAATAGAGAAACAGACATCCAACCATTTTCTATATCGCTTCTCCTTTTCAGTGTCCCAGAGAGTAAAAGCCTATCCAGGCTAACTTTGGGCAAAAGGCAGACTAGATCTGGACTGTCACATGGCGAGTGAACCACTACACCATTAGTCACGTCAAGCCATTTCTGTTAAGAAGAAACTTTGCAGCGCTACAAATCCTAACTTCTGGTGAAAACAGGCTCCGCATACAAAATGAGTTTCTGCCTGTGGGTGTTGGGATGCAGCCTGAGAAAGGACGCGTGCTCCGTGTTTAGTGCACTAGTCCTTCAGTGCACATCTGTCCCAACTAAGGGCCATGCAAAGTTTAAACCCCGGTGCAAAGACAGAGTGCACAATGAAGTGTTTAAGTCAATCAAACCAGCAGACTGAATGAAGTGTTGCGGGTGGTGAGGTGCGAGAGGGCAAGGCGAGGTCGAGAGACCAACCCTCGGCATTCTCTGCCGTCACACATCCCGACACACAGCCACCATATGTCCAATGTTCCTTGCTCAATGAGGAAACCAGCCACTGTTACAAAGACCCATTCACAGCCACTTGACGCTGAAGAACTGTGCAATGCTACGGTATGTTTGGGAACAGAATGTGACACCAGCCTAAAAAAAAAAAAAAAAACTAAAAAGAAAGGAATAAACACAATTCAATCTCGATTCAATTTAGCACGAGGAAAAGCTGGAATCTGCTTGCCAGGTCTGGAATTGTAGTTAGTGCTATCACTAAAGAAACACCACGTATGCATGCATACATACCAACCGCGAGTCCTCCAGTTTCTTATCTGAAATAATATTTTGACTAACCTCTGCGGCGAATTTGCATTTTCCTCTACGCTTCTCCTTATTGGGGTCATGGGTTTCCCACTCAACTTCGGGCAAGAGGCGAGGTACATTGTGATCTGCTTACCAGTTAATCGCAGGGCACATCTAGACAAACAACCATTCACACAGATGTTCACACCTATGGGCAATTTAGATTCTTCAATGAACTTATGAATGTTTTTGCAACGTGGGAGGTAGCCAGAGTATTCTGAAACACCCCACACAAGCACAGGGAGAATTTAATTTGACATATGCAAATAATGTAACTCCAATGGATGTCGTAAAGGTGCTGTAGAAAGTATATTTAAGCATAAGTATAAGCATAAATAAAACAACAGTGTTGTGGTCCAGCATTGTTTTCGTCGTGATACTCGCACTCATGCCTCCACCAAAAGCTTCATAGTTCTATATCCGTCCAGAATTTCATGCTAGTGCAAACCTTGTTTAGCGGGTTTGGGAATTTTGCAGGACTCTGGCATTTTGGTGGGAAAAGTTGTCGAAACTTTATGGCTGCTGGAACCATGTCTAAATATTGGCGCAGGTAGTGTAATGTGATTTTGGTGAATTTGATCAAGGTGCAGGCAGACAGATTCTGACCCCCGTGGACATGTGTAGTGGAGGTCATAATATATAATTCATAAATATGAAAACAGCGTACCCACTGAAACATTGCAGAAATTAATTATTTGAACAAATAATCATTTGACTGAAGCACAGCTATAGGGGAGGGAGGTTACATACGGACACAAACGATCAGGGTGGTAGGCAGTACCCACTTCACCAGTGTGTGATCTCCCGAGCAAACTTCATATTATTTGCCTGTGGAAGTCAGATTCTTATAAATGTACTTGGCACGCTCAACACAAGCTAATCAGTTTCTTCTTCTGTCATGTCAAAAACTTTTGCTGCGCTTCTTGCTACTTAAAGGGAACGAGAGGTGCTGGCCACAGCTGTGCAAAACACGTTTTCCTTTGCACAGGTCTGCAAACATTTTTTTTACCAAAGCTTCGTCGAGCCCGCCCCCACGCAATAATATCGCACCTTGCACCTTGTACTGGGCACGAAAATAAAGCCCCAAAGCTCGAAATCGTAGTTATTATGTAAACGAGCCTTTCCTGGTTTGGTTTTTATTGGGTTGCTGTAGGCTGCTGTGTACTTTGTGCAAAGAGTTTAGAGTATTTTAGTTTCTTGAAATAAGATTGTGCCTGTTGGTCTTTATCGATAATTTAAATTTATGTTGGTGTTGTGGCACTTCTTAATATCGTTTTGTAAGGTTGGGTCCTAGTTTGGTGTTAAACAGCACATGGTGTTACTAAAAACAAAACAAAACAAAAAGACACAGAAATGCATCCATAGTAATTTGTTTTTTAAGCAATGCAGTTTGATAAACAATATCATGATTTTGCCCTCAGCATGTTACAGTCCCTCCCCCCCACCCCCACCCCCCTCCCTCAGTCACTCACAAGGCTCTTAATAAGGCCACCAGTAAATGCCAGTGAAGATATGCCGGGATGAAAGATCTTTTTCTCATACTCTAGCTTTGAGGACGACTTTCCTGGTGTCGTGGGGGAGGGTAAAAATGCAGCTTTGAAGAGCAACGCTACATTTTAAAAGAAACAATAAACCTATCCACTTATGAAATAATATTTTTTGAGTCCCACTTCCCCTTGTGTGCCAGCTCAGGGGACTTTTGGCAGACATGAAAGCTGAGCAAAAGGTAGCGGAGGAAGCCCGTGCCAAAAAGATAAAGTGTGCCGAGCTCCACTGGGAGGGATGCATCACACAGATAGTTCATTCTTTCACCGGAGTCATTAATATCCAGCGCAAAAAAAAAAAAAGGTCAAACCTGACTTAAAGCCGTCCAGTATATCACAGTTACATTTATACATCAAACCCTGCTGTGATGTCTCATCAGCTCGGTCACACAGGAGAGACCCACACTGCACATTATCAAAGATTGATGGGCTGTCCTAGTTAACGAGGGGGGGGGGGGGGGGGGAGCGGATAGGGAGGAGGGGGAATCTTCGCTCAGGAACTTTTGCATAGTCAGAGATGTTGACTGTGCGTCACACGTTGTCGTCTTAGCAGTGCAAACATCATTAGTGCGGCGGGCTCATGCTTTGCCACGCCGCCCTCCCTTCGCACACAACCTCTCGACCCGACCTCCAGATAAGCAGCGGAACTTGCAAATGCAGTATTCTGAGGTCAGGGCTCTCATACCAGAGGCTGCTGGTAGCTGCAGAGGCTTCAGCCTGCATCTCCTCCCATTCGTCCTTTCTCGCCATCCATCCATTTCTCTGTGAAAGGATGGGAAAAAAGAACCCAAACAACCAGATGAGCCCACATTCTTTTTTGTTACAACACATCTCTTTAATGCAGCGCCATCGTGCCCACTCCTTGTTCACACTGCTTGCTGCTTTAATAATATATTGATTAATTAGCTTGCTCATTAATCATTTATTCCTTAATCATGGCCTGATTTTTCTTAGGGAAGCGGCGCAATCGGAAAAAGCCTGACTTCACATTTCATTCTAATTGCACTCCTTCACTAATCAACACTTAAGAGATGGAATTTCAGGAAATGAGTTTTTCTCCTTCCTTTCTTTTACTCAATACAAAGCAGAAGTATTGAGGCCAGCAGGTAACAGCCCGCCAACCCTCCGCTTCCCCCCTCTCGTTTTCTGGCAGCTCATCTGTGGGTTAAAAGGACGTTTCCACTTGCAAGAAATCAAATGAACAAAATTAGCATTTGATGTTAAATTAAAAACTATTCTCCCCTGCAAAGTCGACATGCAGGGGAAACAGGGAAATTAGGTCACATGCACCTTTTCAAATATACCCAACTTGACTCTGAACAGCTCTACTGTACTCGCCATTGACGATTTTCCCACTAGCAAAGATCGGTACTACGAAACCACTCGTGATCAATCAATGAATGATCGTCATTGTCGTATTACTGTAATTTTTGATGATACATGGCTAGGAATGACAAAAAAATGAAAAATTACGCTAATGTTAGCTTATGTTGTACCTTAGCACTAGAACTAAGGTACGAAGTAAGCCAACCTTAGCATGACTCTAGCCAGACTTTGTACTTTGTAGCGCTAAGGTACAAAACAATGTAAGCTAAAGTTAGCATAATATTCGCTTATTTTGTACTTTGTAGAGGTAAGGTACAGCTCTAGATTAAAATGTAAAATAAATTGTTTATAGTATTATTTATCTGCCACAGACTGTTGCCCTTAGTCTCCTGTTGAATAAAATGTGTCTCCTGAACTTGCATAGAAGAAAATGCAAGCGACCCGCCATTGTTGCTGCCCATACTGTGAGGCAGAAAGCAGCAAAACAGAAAAAAATTGGGTATAAATATTGCAAAGGTGGTTTAGTAAGAATGTAGAGGCGGCAACAATGTGAATCTCATCATTTTATTGTTTCCATTAGATTCATGGCTCCCTTGGGGGTAGAAAGTAATTTGTTTAATCGCCAGGAGTTATTTTCTATGGACAGAGAGAAAACATTGTTAATGTGGGGAGAGCATGAAAAGGAAAAAATGAAGAGGAATATTAAAACAGGTTTAATTAGAAGTGGTCTTTGTGCTTTTGTGTATCCATTGCAAGGCGAGGCCAAAATACGGCACATCTGCTTTCTGTGAAGAGACTCTTGTTGGCCTCAGACAAAAAAAATAAAAATGATGCATCAAACTAAAAGAAAGCTGCAGTGAGATGACAGCAAGTCGGGCATTAACCTCTAAGCTTTAAAAAGCACACACATTAAGCAACGCTAATGAGACTCTCATTGAGCGAGCTGTGTTCTGTGTTCTGTGTTCAAAAACACACAAAAGCGCGGCATTTGCTTCAATGCCTTACTTTGAATTAGGTTGTCACCCTCACTCATCCCACCAGCAGCGCATTACAGACTCAAACAATGCCGTCGATGGCCTTTTACTGTAGTGAGACGCGTTCGCTTACATTACAACCCTCATTAAAAAATAATAATAATAAAAGGAAAAAAAGTATTAATTATGAAACGCACTACTTCCTATCCTATCGTGAAGAGCCAAGAGGGTCTCCATTGGGCTCAATTAGGGAGAGTAGGCCACAAATCCCCAGACTAAATTAATTGACACCCCAGGGCATTCAGTCCAGACCCAGTACAGAATCTATGTAGACTTTCTTTGTTTTCATTTCACCACCTTTTAGAAAAAGCAAGAGATGGAGGCAATTGTATCGTTATCTGCTCCTCGTTTTATGGATTTTTAATCAATTTTAATTAAACATTTATTTGCTCGCTTCATTTGTCGCCAAGCTACTCCGTCGCATGTTGCGCACTGTGTTTTCTACCTCCGCTTACTAAACCACGCAGCAAAAGAAGTTTGACTGATAATGAATCATCATCCAAACAGTGGAATTGAGAGGAAGTCTGAAAGGGAAAATTAGGGCTGTGAGACAGAAGGAGCAAAGAGATGGAGCGAATCAGAGGGACAGGCAAGGGCTGGGACTATGACACAGATCCAGCCTGCAGCTGTCTTGCAGTAAAAACACCAAAAGGGGGGTAAGCAGGAGCCAAACGACAAGACTGGCTCAATCAACATCTTGTCAACACTGCTGGCTGATGCGTACAGACAATTTCATACCACCCTCTACTTTTTTCCCTCCTCTGCATATGCCTTTTTATTTACTGTCCTCCTGCCAGCCAAGCCCGTCACTCGCTATCCCGTCTGCACAGAGTCGGCACTTCTCTAGCTCGTGGCATTAGAGTGTAGTGGAAGTGTGTGTGTGTGTGTGTGTGTGTTGACGCTCAAAAGCAATGCTAGAATTATACTCCGCCAGATGCCTCTGCCCTGCCCACCGGCGAGCCTAAAGATGTAGGGCCGTGACAGTGAGTGTGCAGCAAGTGTGAGAAGACAGCGGAAGAAGGAGTGTATTTGCAGATGCACACTGTCGGCACTGCAGCACAGCGACTGTGAGCTGAACCATTCATATTCGCTCCAGCGCTGACTGTGTCACATCAGCAGTCTTGGTCTCACCCCCCTTGGCCTCCTCCTTCTACTCCTTTTTTTTTTTTTTTTTTTTACATCCTTCCTCCTCCCTTGAATGCATACCACTCTATTATAGCAGGTACTCTGGGAGCCACTGATGCGGCTCACATCGCTACTGCTTGCCAGCTCGGTAGAGTGAGGATACTATTACATGACAACAATGTAGTAAAGTTGTTCTTTGGGTTTTTTAGATGACAATAGTGTCAACATGATCCCAATTCACAAATAAACAGGAGGGAAACTGTTGTTATATGCATGCTAGGCTAGCAATAGAAGACCAAATGCTTGTCCTCCTTATCCAAATGACTCTTTTGGATGTACATGTTAGTTTAAAAGTTGACATGTTAATAATCCATCTGTGGTGGTCGTAGTACATGTTTACATTTGTGGCCTGTAATGAACTCGAAGTAGCCTACCATAAAATGAAACTAATGTAACTTCAATACTTTTAATTAATTAACTAATTCATTCCCAGCCATTTTCACTGAAGCAACCCTCCTACCTCCCGGCTGTTTTAATGGATTTTGACTGAAGGCCCACAGATAATTGTGTTCTATTGCTATAAAAACATGGAACCTACCAAAAGAAAGATTAGAGTCTCTTCTTTCATCAGGAAAAAAAGTACATTTCTATTTCTATCTGTTTCTGGTTTGCATGGCCCTGGTTGATCTCTTATACTCTACTGCCACCTGCTGGCCGTTTTTTGAAATAACTACTAATGCTTCAAGCATTCTCCTCAGTTCAGAGGCTGCATCAAAGCTTTCTGTATGCTCTAGCATAAAAAAAAACATTTTAAACATATAAATACATCATTGGGAGCAAGGTAATGTTTATAATAGAACGTATTTATACATTTTTGGGAGCAAATAGGTTAATTACTTAATTACTTAATCACGATATATACTTTTATATATTTGTCTGGTCTTTTCTGTCTCATGGATGTTTATATGCATGCTTTTGGAATGCCAGAAAGAGCCTGCACACACGCAATTCAAATCCAAAGCACAAGAAACGTGAAGTAGAGATGCTAACCACGTAGGCACCATAGCTAGCTAGCTAGCAGGATGGATGGATGGATGGATGGATGGATGGATGGATAGATAGATAGATAGATAGATAGATAGATAGATAGATAGATAGATAGATAGATAGATAGATAGATAGATAGATAGATAGATAGATAGATAGATAGATAGATAGATAGATAGATAGATAGATAGATAGATAGATAGATAGATAGATAGATAGATAGATAGATAGATAGACAGACACATTTTAACCTAAAGACAATTTAGAGTCTTCAATGATACAAACAGAAAGACCAGAGCCAAAGTTCCAACCCAAAGCACAGAACAATGAGGCAGATGTGCTTACCTCGAGTCCGCCACGCTGCTTGACAAACGGGCAAATTGTACAATATTGAATTTCCCATTCAAGCTAACAATCACAAGTAATGCTATTAAAAAGAATACTCCAGCATGTATAAAGCTTATTGATCAGTGCCAAGGTTAGACTCTGAACACAAAAAGGACACTCCTAGGAGAATTAAATGTGTACAGCGCCATCTACAGTAATGGAGGCACATATACAATTGTCAGATACATATGCAGTATAATCAAGTGGTTTGATTTGATGTCACAGTCAAGCTATAGCAGTAGCTGTGCATGACAGCCTTTGAGACAGGCTGATTGCTGTGTTACATCAACTCTATCTATGGCCAACTTCTTTGCAATTGGAGACCAACCAGTACTTTTGTAGTCCCCCCCAACCCCGTTTTATTTTAACATGTTTTGAATCTTTGTCTGTTCTGCTGCTGTCACGCTGACAAGCCGACATAAAGTCGTGTGAGTCTCGCACAGGGACGCAGCGCACGAGCGAAGGGACAGAAGATGCGAGGGAAAGGAGAGCAGAAAGCGATGACAGCTGACACGAGCGGCAAAACAGACGAGTGTCAGAATGATGTCAGTGATTAATAGCGCCTTATCGCGTAGGGCCCCGCAAGGTGTGGATTTCTCATGAGTGTAGATGCGAAAATGATAAACAGACAAATGAGAGGGTGGGGCTTTGATTGGGGCAGAATGCACCGGGTTAGAGATTCAAGGTAGCAGCCAAGTGGAGCGGAAGGGAGGAAGGGAGGAGGGGCGGGCAGGCTGGCGCTAGTTTAGATGAGCGGGTCCACTCGCTTAAAAGGGGTCTTGGCCTGAGCCAAGATTTTCACAATGGAATAAAGGCCGGGAGGGGATGCGGGGAGGATTAAACTCTGGCAAAACAGCTCTTAAAAAGCAGTTAGATTGCAATTTGGGCAGAAAAATGCAGACTAGGAGGAAAGGGAGCGAGAGCGGGTGAGTGGAAGTGCAGCCGGAATGCATAAGGGAGTGATATATTTTTTAAGAGATGTACGAGAGGAGACCATCTGTAGACGGAGCTGCCTGCAACAGTCAAAGACAACATACATGCTGGGCATCACGGTGCGGCCAGTTGGTGGGTGGTATCTCTTGTTGGGTTCTTTGAAGCCCTCAAGTTGTGTACAAGTCATGCTAATGAGCTTAGTACACTCCAAACATGAGATGGGTGCCGGGTCCCCATGGGGGCATTCGGCTTGAATAGACTACCTCAGCACTACTTTTTTTGTTTGTACGCATACGCACACATACATGAGTGGAAGGAGACAAAAGACTCAAAACAAAGGGATAATAATTCTATACAGAGAGAAATGGAGCTTGCATTTCCAGCCCGATTTAGAAGCCTTATCTCGACAAGGCACAATGGATGGCATTTGGGGAGAGGGGTTGTTTATTCCAAGCTTGACACTTTTTTTTGCCAATTGCCTTGTTTTGTGGGGAGTTGTGTTTGTGCATGCGTGCGTTTCTGTTTTCTCCCCATTTCCTTCTCTCTCTCGAGTCTATTAAGGGAACCTCACAGAGGGTGGCTGCAAGGCTACCAAAAAAATTCACTTTTTCGTATATGTATATATGCGTGTTATAGGTGTCAGTTGAATAAAAATTTTAATCGTAATTAATCGCATGACTTTGGAAATTAATCACACATTTTATATCTCAATTTAGATCTAAATTTACAATAAAATGTACAATAATTTTTTCTTCTAATTTTTCATACTCTTGTTTACATAAAAGTGGGAAGAAATGTTAACCTAATAGAAATATGGTTAGAATAAAATGTCAATAACAACAATAATTGTTTTGCTCCAATTTTTCATACACTTGTCAAGTGGGAAGAAATGTTAACCTAATAGAAATATATATATATATATATATATATATATATATATATATATATATATATATATATATATATATATATATATATATATATATATATATATATATATATGTATGTATAAAAACAGGTCCTAGGGGGAATTTTATTTGAGGCAAGTGACTTTGTTTTTTCTTTATATCCGAAGGGTGTGACTGATTATGAATCTTCAGGGTGTGGTGATGAATGAACGCTGCTCTGTATGTTACATTCCCATTATAACAAAAGGTCATCCGCAGTGCCATTATCACACTCAGTCTTTAGTTTCATAGCCATCACACACACGCACGCACGCACGCACGCACACACACTGGCAGATTCAATCTAATTCTCCCAGGGCAGATGTCCAGTGGTGAACGGATCACTCCTAGCATCTGTCCATCTCTTCCTGATCCGGCCTGATGTGAATGTATCCCTATCAGTTCAAGGCGACAGAAAAGCTCTTTAACAGGTTCAACCCTGAAAGGCTGTTTTGAATTTCACTGTAGAACCATGTGACACGAGCAGCAAAGTCGCAACGTCAAAGTACACTGCTAAATGTGCCCCCCGGGGCTTGACACTTCGATTTCCCTATTAACACACGCCTCTGCACCTTCTCAAAACATCACACAGCGTCAGCAGGAAACGCACGTACACATATACTAACTTAGCGCCATGTGCATCCAGTGGCGTGAAATGATATTCCATTTGGAGAAATCCGGATTAAATTGTTTGAGCCCAGGTTGTTTGACCTTGTTACAGCAGGAAGGAAAAGTGCACACACATGTGCGCACACACACGCTCACACATGAAGTTAAGTAAATGCTAAATTTGTGGCAATGGAAGTGTTAATCTAAATGTGAAAAGCTTGAAAGGTAACATTAATCCAACACATGCATTACAACTAATCCATAGAGTGGGAATATACGGAATACATGAACGAGTTAATGAATAGATTTAAGGTAAAGAAGCAAAACAAGTCAAATCCAGTGCAGTGATTTGTGGTATTTAAGACTCACATTCGTGTGTTCGTCATTTTCATGTCGATTTGATTCAATTGCAGCCAATAGGAAAGCTCCTCCTCTTAAGTCTGGTGAGAAGAGTGTGTTCGCGGACTGCATGTGTGCGCGTGAGAGTCTCCAAACTGCCTCCACCGTTCCCCTTTGTGTGCCTCTGTTCCTCCCTCGCTCCCCATCAGGAACGTATTCATGTAATTAAGCCGCTAATACACCGTCAAAGAATTGTCTAATTCGGCAACGAGGAATTAAAGGAATCTGGCATGAGTCATTAGCCAGTCGAGATGTTCTGTAGAGCCTTTTCAATAAGGGATCTGGAGAGCTGTGAATCACTCGCTACAGCGCACAGTCGTCACTCTATTTTTGTATGGCTCCATATGAAGCATTAATTGCTAAATGTGAGCATACGAAATTGTGTGTGGGTGTGTTATAGACAAACACTTCACAGCATGTAATCCGTTTAAACAATCAGCCAATGAAGTGAATTATTACCCATTGTAAACAGTTAGATACACTGGGCAAGATACCTAATTGCAATTACTTTTTTTGCCCCCTCTCTCTGCCAATACAAAAAGAAAAATCTCAATCCGCTACTGCCCGGGAAGGATTATGAAACAGCTCATTACTTCATGAATGCGGAATGTTAGACAAGCAAAAGTGTAAAATAACACTTTTTGAAGGGAAAATGTCGGTCCTCGCTTGGCATTTAATAGCCCGAGCTCCGAGGCTCACTGGCATGCTCAAATTGGCCCCTTTTGATTCACGCACATGTGGGCTACCTGCCGCTCAATAGACTATTTCAACATTTTTCGTAAGAGTGATGCACAGACACTCATTACACTAGTGCGGCAATTTTTGCTTCTTGGGTGAGCCGTTCGTAACATCCTCTGCGAGTCGGATGGCGAGCACGACATGAGCGGCGCATTAAGGCTTTATGCCGCCAAGTAGTTCCGCTCGGTTCAACTCGGAACACATTGGTTTGGTATGTCTATTGGAGTTTCTCCATGTTTGTTTACCTGCGCGCCAGATGCACAGACTTATATACTCGCATATATGTAGGCATATATTAGGGGTGTCAAAATTAAAGTATTAATTTTGACACCCCTAATATATGCCTAATTTAAAGTCGCCACTATTTTTTTTAACGCACGATTCTTCCAGTCACAATGCAGCAGACACGTCCACGTCAAAATGTAGCAGCAATAAATTTAATATGAATGCATATATTTGTGGCGACTGGGATCAAGTTGTCTTTTACAATTTAAAAAATGTACAGAATTTCACACGTTAAAGATTAATAGCTGGTAATATGAAAAGAAAATGCACCAACGCCTTACAAATGCAATTATGCCATCTAGTGGCAGACAAATGACCTCAACACAAATCAATATCGCGCTTGTTTTTTACTGTACAATACATCTTTAACTCAATTTTATGAATAATTATGAAATGACTATCAATGACTTAAAGATGCTGCCATATTCTATTAATTTAAAAAAAAATCCCCACTTATGGTAACAAGAGTATGAAAACTTAGAAACAAATATTTTACTGTACATTTTATTGTACATTTAGAACAGATATCAAATGTTTTAATTAATTATTGAAGTCATGCGGTTAATGACGATTACAAAATTTAATCGCCCGATACCCCGAGTATACAGAAAATAAAGTGAAAATGCTGCAGATAAATCAATGTATTCAAGGTACACGGTATACGCTTAGTGAGTGGCAACGTAAGATGGCCACCACCCATAAAAGTAGTTCATTACTGTAGACCAAGATACCTTGCGTGTTTTTTTTTTAAGAACAAATATACTCAAATTCTTTTTGCGCGTGTTATTGACTGCATGTAAACGTAGTCAGTGATTGGTTGACAGAAATGTCAGCACTGTACCGCTCCGTTACGTCATGATATTGACTTATATCTTACATCTTATAAGTTCCACCCTATCTTTACATAGCGGACACAGCACCCTGCCTGCAAGGCGGACTCGAGAAATGCAATGATTTAAACTGACTGAGACTCAATCCTATCGTGGTGAACTAAACTGTTCAGTTCAAAGATGGCTTTAGAGAACTTAAGTCCCTAATTCAACGTTTGGCGATGTATGCCGCCATTCGTGGATGAAAGTGCACAGTTTGCGTTTTGCATCTCTCACACTGTTGCTACATACACTTGTGACCAGATTTACACAGTATTAACAATCTTAAAAGAAATGGCTCCTAAATACTACTATTCAATCATCAGCATTTGGTTACAATGGTGAGTCGACAGTTGAAGCCATTGGTTCAGTTCAACTCGCTGCAGTACGGTTTTGGAAGGGTAAACCCTGATCCGACTTTCGCTGCGGGGCATGCCACTAATCCATAAACAAGGCACACAAAGGTTTTTAATTACATTTTGTAATTGTTTTTTAATTACAATTTGTAATCTTATCATGTCATATATATCATGGATGTCTCAAATCTGATACGATCCAGTTCGGTTATCTTGATACCATTTGAAGCGTTTGTCCATAGGAATGCAAAAACCAAAATGCTGGGTTGAGATTTGGTTTTGCTTTAATTGTGCTGCTGGGTGGCAGTGGGAGGGAAAGGGTGAGGGACAGGGTTCAGTCCACAGGCCCTCCCTGAGATGAAGTGGATAATTGAGTGTGGAATAAACACTGCCAACAAGCAGCCCCATTCAAACTCAAAGAGAGAATGGTGCAAGAAAGAGGGGGAAAGCAGAAAAAAAGAGGGTGAGAGCGTAAGCAAAAATCCCCGCCGCCCTCCTTAAGGGGCGGGGGTTGCTATTGAAAAGCTATTAAACTTGCATTTAGCAGGATTGATTGAGAATGAAGAGGCCTATTAAAAGAGAGGGACGAGGACAATAGCGTGTCTCTGGTTGCCGTAT
Organism: Leptonotus elevatus; assembly: GCF_054856555.1. Lineage (NCBI taxonomy): Eukaryota > Metazoa > Chordata > Actinopteri > Syngnathiformes > Syngnathidae > Leptonotus > Leptonotus elevatus. The sequence goes on from NC_141244.1 coordinate 14,103,453, forward strand.
GTTGCCCTCCTTTCAGCAGCTTTCTTTACTGGTGATGGGGGGAAGGGGTGTATGGGCGGGGGGGGGGGGGGGGGGTTAACCTCGTCTGTTTAAGCAGTCCAACCAAGAAAAGCGGTTCTGGAAGGGTTGGGGGTGGAGGGGGTACTTAGCCCAGCCTGAATAGAGGCCTCTTTATCTCCCCCGGTCCCCTTTCCCTTCCATTCTCCATTGAGCAACAATGAAAGAGAGAAGGAGAATGAGTTTTGCTTTTTTCAAAGTCTCCCGACTCACACAGAGCCCACTTAGATAACCAACCAACTGTCTCTTTCCCCGCCTACGGATTAGTTACCTCTGGAGTGCTGCCATCTTCCCCTGCCTATAGGCCCTATAGGGTTTGTAATTCTCAATCTTTATCATAATGCCACAAACATTTGGAAACCGTATTCCTGTCGTGTCACACCGTGCGTGTGTGTGCTTTGGGTTTGTGTGTCTGAAGGCCAGCCAACGGATCCATTGAGAGTGCGTACCGCACTTAAGCAAAGCAGCACAACGACGGCAGGTGTCTCTACTGAATTTGAAGCGCCTCAAACAAAACGTGTCCCCGGGGACCTTCGGTGCTGTTTTAATTGTCAACATCCATTTTTACTAAAAGTACAACGGAAGAGTGGCAGAATTTTCCCCCTTCCGCCGAAAGTGCTGCGTGCCAGTAAGCATACAAGCATATGGACTTGGGAAAGAGTTAAATAAGTAATAAGGCAATGCTGACTCTTCTTCTTGGAAGGGATATTTATAGGGGGAAAAATATTAAATGTTCACACAAGTCAGCCTCATCCATCTCTTTAAAATGTCAGTTTATTGAACCATCACGCTCACTCTTTACAGGGCGACTTTCACGATCCTAACCCTGCACACCTGCTGCCATTCACTTGACGTGGGCTATAGTGTGCAGTTTGTTCTCGATTTGCCCTGAAAATGTCAATTCTTGTCAGATTCACAACATGTTTCTCCTTCTGTCCTTGCAGCCGCCACCCGAGCAGCCTACTTCTCCCAGCAGCCTCAGGACCAGGTGGTGGTGTCTGGGCAGTCCGTGACTCTACCATGTGTCATTGTGGGCTACCGGGGGATGGTGCAGTGGACCAAAGATGGACTGGCTTTGGGTGGCGAGAGAGACCTACCAGGTATGATCTCAATGCCTTTGTTTACATGCAGCCAATGTTTGGGTTAGGGTTCAAATGGATGTTTCTGAAACATTTGGGATGGCCCATTTACATGTGTAAGGGGACAGAGTTAGTCAACCGCAACGTATGGACAAAGCCAATAGACAAATAGACGCCATTTCCACATATAACTTTCTACGGTTACTAAAAGACATTATATTCATATCACTCAGCACACTAATTAATGAGTCGGTTTCCTCCTAACTCCAAAAGTGTGGTTCTGTCCTCCGTCGTCATTTTTGTTTATTTCTGCTTGTGTTTCCGGTGGATTGCGCCAGACGCACGGACTATACACCCATATAGGTGTATGATACCATGTATATAGACACACTGGCATTTTTGCCGTAATATAACATGAAATAGCGCCGCAGAGAAATACATGTACTCAGGTTGTAGCAATGTAAGATGGCCGCCGCATATACAAGTAGTTCCTGAAGACCAAGATTCCTTGCAATTAGAGCACGCGCAGAACACAAACCAAAGTTACAAAGTTCAAAGGTACACTGACCTCGTTCATATAAAAAAGGATATCCCAGGTTTCTTATTCGGGTTTCATATTTGGGTTCGTATATTGGCTATATTCGGGTTTCAAAGGGGTTATTGACTGCATGTAAACGTAGTCGCTGTGCTTCTCACACGTTGACATGAGTGAAACTGGACTTTTGAGGGACATTATAAACATGTCAGTCCGACTGTAATTAAATTTGTCATAGTTGTACTAACATATTAGGATCTAAATCAATCACTTATCACTAGAAGTTAGGGTTTTTTGGCTTTCGGGTGAAATTTACTATAACCTTTACAGGTCAACTTAATTTGACCTTCTTTAAAAATCTCTCTCAGAGCGCTAAAGCTAGCAGTACCAATCAGAGTGCTAAAGCTAGCAGTACCAATCTGTGACTTACCAATTCGGTTCTTTAGGATAGAAATTGGATCAGATGTTTTGGGAACCCTTTACAACTTTTAACAATGAAAACCACACTGATACCAAACCAAACAGAACAGTTTTATGGAAACATGGCTCGAAAATTTGAAAGGCAATATAGCACCTCTTAGTGCAAGTCCATTTTCTTTAGGTAAGTTTACTAGCCTTTGTCTTTCTCCGATCAATGCAGGCCCCATTAGAAACCAAGTCTCTCTTCCTTAACCATTTAGGTTTTACAAGATTGAATGGCGAAAAGGTCGGCGACTGCTGCGCACACGTAACGTGATTTGCTGTTTAGCTTTTTAAGGTTTTTGTAGGAAGGTAGATAATCAATCAGCTTTTCACACTGACATTTGATGGTGGAGAAACTGCCTCTTGGCCCCGGAGGCCCTGCCACCATCTTTATTGTGTCTGTGCTTCAAGGACAGACTCCTCATGCGTTTCATTTCCCACCTCATGCTGTTCTACACACACACACACACACATACAATGGCTCAATCCTACCCAGGCGCCGCCTGCGTTCATTTGTGACTTAAACAGCTTTTCCACATTTCTTAGCGCTTTGTCCAAATGGGCTCCGTCGTTGTGTGTCATTATGTGTTTATTGTTGCTTGGTATGCGACTGACTGTTGTGTGTGCTGGCTTCACGCAGGCTGGACGCGCTACTCCTTAATGGGCGACCCGCTATCAGGCGAGCACAGCTTGCTGATCGATTCGGCAGAGCTGGTGGATGATGCCGTGTACGAGTGTCAGGCAACACAGGCGGGCCTGCGCTCCCACCGTGCCAAGCTCACTGTACTAGGTGAGATACGCAGCTCAGACCGCCGCAGCTTGGGAACAGTCCCAACTCATCACACGAGACACAAGTATAAAGACGGGCATTATACAAAAGGAAGTCGTGCACAATGTGTAATTATCCCATTCAGAACACCAGCAGGCAGACAAATGAAATCTGTATTGCATTGTGTACAATATCGCTGACCTCTTTAAAGGCTTTACAATTAATAAAATGATTTCTTATCACCACTCAGCACTAACCCCTCAGTGATAAATCTAATTTCTTGATGGAAATGAAATGCCCGGGGGCATAATTCTACTAAAGCTCAGCCAAAAAAAAGAAAAAAAGAAGTAAACACTCTCAAGACTGTGGACGTCTTGGCTAATGTGATTGCAGGAATCACAAATGACTGGAGTAGTCACTTGAAAGTCAAGGTCTGCATAGTTAGCACATTTTACGGTGAGCCACAACATTTGTCAACCGCAAGGCAGTTTTTACATTAACGCGATGTGAGTGATCCACTTCTTCATGCAGACATTGAGGGGTGAGGAGTGGCGGCGGGGGGGATGCATGATTGTGTGTCTGTGTGTTGGGTGGGTGGGGTGAGGGGGGGGGGTATACAAGTCTTGTGGGAATGAGCAAAGCACTGCTGGCATCTGGTGGCATTTGAAGGAATGTCACTCCCTATATATCTACTTCACCCCAGCGCGCTTATAAAAGAGGCAAGTCAGAGGCAACAATCCTACGACACAAATGATGAGAAACTTTCCCCGTTAAAGCAAGCTTATTTTTTATTGTTTTTTTTTTTTTATCCTCCTATCTTATTATGGCTGATAAGGATACACACTAAGTATGTTTTTTGTCTTATACTTATTCGTCAAACACATATTTTAACGTATTTATTTAAAAGGGACAATGCACATGAATCAACATTTTACAATGTAAATGTGCCCAAGTTAAGTCAAGCTCATTTTTATTGGCATTCCCTTGGGCGGATGTAAAAGCCTAAAATGAGAGTCATTAAAATCACAAATCAATTTACAACAATATACAATAATATTACACAAGTACATTTCCTGTACAGTTGATAGTGTGTATACTCGTCTTTGATTAATGTTTGTTAAAAATTATCTGTAAACTGTAAACTGTAATTGCTAGTTTCAATGTCAATATGTAGTAAATCACTTTCTTTATTCGTTAATCGATGCCACTATAGTTTTTCCATTCTAATTAAGCTGAGATTCATTTTTCAGCCACACCGCAAATCTGTTACAAAAACAAAACAACTATAGATTTGTTTGTGTGTTGTTTTTTTTTTTCATGAAAAGCAAATTAATATCACAACATTTTGTCCAGACTTATGAGGAGTATCAGAAAAGCTCCGGGACTGATGTCACAAAAGAATCCAAACTACAGTAAATTTACCGCCTTCAAAGTGATCCCCCTAACACACTAAATCAACTTTCTCTGCCACGCTCCTTGAATGATTCCTCAGCAGCTCCATCGTCGCGGCCGTCATTTGGTACTGAGCTATTTGGTGAAGACATATGGGGGGAACAAGTTTGCATGGGTCTGCAAAAATACCAAAACTTAGTTTAGCCTGCCCCTGCGCACATTCAGACCGCACCTCGCGCCAGAATTGCCCTGGGCACGAAAATAAAGCCCTAAATTTGTAGTTTGTATTTCAAATAATGTAATGTATAAATTTTTCACACCAGTCCTAGAACCTTTCTTATGTAAAGACGTGTCCACTATACACTCTTACATCTAATGCATTGGTGTCAAACTCCGGTACTCGAGGGCCGCAGTCCTGCAGGTTTTGGAGGTTTCCCCTCTTCCGACACAAGCTGATTCCAATCAACAGGATCGTTATCAGGCTTATGCAGAGCTTGCTGATGAGCTGATCATATACCAGCTGTGTTGGAGAACGGAAACATCCAAAAACTGCAGGACTGCGGCCCTCCAGGACCGGAGTTTGACACCTATGATCTTATGGTCTTTATTATCACACACAAATCCATTATGATGACCACATACAGGCAATAAAAGGAAGCTAAGTTCTTCATAAAGTGCACCCTAATTGATCGAAATTGGTGGTTGATGGACAATTGTGGACTTTCATAGTCATAAATAAGGAGGGCTTCTCAGGCTATATGTTTAGAAGTAGGCAAAACAAGAGCTAAAGAAAGAGTGGGGGGGACTTTTTTTCTCCCTGTGCATGTGTATTTGCGTGCAGTTGCCTGCGTGCCAAAGCAATCCGGAGTCAACGTCTGGAGTGCAGTCAGGGGAATCGGCATGGAAATTAAAATCACCTAGCACTCGGATTCCATTAGTGTCCGTGCGGCAGCAACGGAAGGACCTCTGACAATTCCGACACACACAGTGAAATTGGTTCGGTGGAGGGAGCGAAAAAGGCCAACACAAACCCCACATTCGCGCCGCTCCTTATTGGTGCGGGAAATGGACGCCCTCATCAGGGGTGGCACGCTTGGCTTGCCAGTGCTGTGTGAGAAACCATGCAAATAAATGAACAAATGAGCAATTCAGCCCAAACATCGCTGAGCAACAGTGGGGAGCGATTGCAACAATAATGCTTGTCTCTGAAAAGGAAATAAAGAATGTGAAGTGTGTTAATTTCTCCTCAGATGACTACCATTTGAGGACTTTTCATCAATGATACAGTGTTAAACAGACGGGATGATAAGAGCGTACTTGTTTGCTTCATTTAATGTCACAACATTGGGGATGTACTATTATGAGATCCATTATGAGAGCTGAATCAGAAATTCATATAACAACGTTTATTGTTGTTACATGCTACTCCAAAATGGGTGCATTTTCAAGTAATTACTAATCTAACGTGTTACTATTTCCGGTCAAGTAATCCGATTAGAGTTACTCTTCTAATATCATTATAAGTTTCTACATGAAAGTATCATCAATATTTGATAAACTACTACAGGCAGCAGCACTACAAGTGGCACCAGTGAGAAATAATTGACAAGATTTAAATGAACAGCGCACTTTTCTCCCCCATGCTAATATTCTCCCTCTATTTGACCCAACTTTGAGTCAAGAAATTGGTCTGCTAGTGTGAAACAAGATATAAATATAATATATATAATAATCCTCTACTTGGGTCAAAAAATTTGGTCATTTTGTATAAAACAACCCATAAAGTTGGGTAAAACCGACCAAAAAGTGGATTGGTCCATTTTGTATCCATATTTGGGACACTTTTGACCCAACTGTTTTTAAAATGTAGCGACATCACTGTTTTCAGTGTATTGTCTACTCACATGTCCATAAACAGCAATGAAGGAAGGAGTTCGAGAAATTTGCGGTTTCAAGGTGGAAGTACAGTCACTAGTTTGAATTTAAGTCAGCTAAAAAAAAAAATGTTAAAGGTTTATTGCACACTCCGAGTTGTGTTCTTATGGAGCTGCAGGAGGTCTCCTAATTATTATTATATTTATAAACAATTTACATTATAAATGTTGAGTTTTTCCATTACAACATTAATAGTTAAGTATGTCAAGTTAAAGACTGCCTTTATTTCAGATTTAATTTAGAAATGTTTTTATGTTAAGTCTTTTTTTTTCTCTCTTTTTTTTAAACAATTAGCATTAGAATATGTATACGTTTCATCATTATTCACCAATCTATTTCAAATTGTGGAAAAAAAACAGCTATGTTTCAACATGGCCCTGGTTGATCTCTTTTGCTCTGCTGCCACCTGCTGGTCGTTTTTGTGCAGTTGAGAGGCTGCATCAAAGCCTTCTGTATGCTCTAGCATATAAAAAAAAACATTTTAAAAAAACGACTTTGGGACACTTTAAAATAGAATGTATTTATACGTTTTGGGAGCAAATGAGTTAAGTGACTTTTTTAGGGTAGCTGTGGCAACACTGGTTGTAGTGGCAGTGGTGTCAAAATGAATTTTTGTTTTACTCCTTTGTCATTTATACATCCATCCATTTTCTTGGATTCTTCTTTTACTTTGTGTGGGAGCTGGGGTACACCTCGGCCTGGTTGCCAGCCAATCACAAAAGCATATAAACAGCCAGTACGTGTTTTGCATTGAACAATGTGTTTGCGATTGCTTTACAGTCCCTCCTTCAGACCCTTTGGTGGAGGGAGGCCCCGTTGTGCGTCTTAAAGCCCACACGCCACACAACCTCACCTGCAGATCGTACGGAGCCAAGCCTGCCGCAGAGATCACCTGGTACAGAGATGGCGAAGTCATGGAGACAGCTATTTACTCCAAGGTACATGCAACAAGCACGCTCTGGCCAACATTTCCTCCTTAGCACTCATCCAAGCAAAAACTATTCAAATGCAGTCCAGCTCTTTCCTTGTGTTTTCCCTCTATAGTTTTCAATCAGCACCTTATTCTCGTAAGGTTTGCTCAACCCACTCTCTGCAGTCCCCCTCCCGTTTTCACTCCCTCCCATACTCCCACTAACCCCCGTAGACCCCCCCCCTTCCCCCTCCCCCTCCCGTCCACTAATGCAGTGACACTACAGCATAACTGGAGCATGCCAAAGCTCAGACAGGCATGAGGGTTTCATACACTAGAGTTTCTGCACAGAGCGAATCACCAACACAACAATGCAGAAACACAATGGAGGTGCGGCGGAGCGTGAGTCAGCCACGGCTGGGAAAAGTGTCACATTTTTCATGCTCCCTGACCACGCTAAACGACGCTAAACACCACATTTAAGGAGGCGAGCGCGGGGGGGGGGGGGGGGGGGGGGGGCGCTACACGGAAGAAAGACACAAAGAACAATTCCAACCCTTAAGATATGAAAAGGGTCTCATGTGATTTCATCTCGTAAAAAGAAACAAAAAAAAAGTGTGTGTTTCTTGCTGAGGAAGACAAAGAGCCGCTTCATTGATTTTGCCGTTCAGGAGAAAATGCCCAGCCTGAAGATGTGACACTTCTGCCTCACTGTCACCACCTAAAAACAGACTCACAAGCAATTTGCCCATTACACTATTCTCCCTTCTGTGTGTGTGTGTGGATTTGTGTGTGAAAGAGAGTGAGCAGTATGCATTACCCTCAGAATCTACACCTTGCCTCACTTAGGCGTATTGATTTCTGTGAGCAGTAAATAGATTTAAAAGACGATGACAAACAAGGCGCTGACGGCAAATGCTCTCAGAAATGTAGGAACAGCAAAAAATCCCCGCGCTGCATCGTAAAATATACTAATATATTTCACCGCCGGTGCCAAAGAATTTTAAATTAAAATAGCGTTACTGGCGTACGCATAAAACTAAAAATAAGATGACATATACATGCTGTACCTATTGCTTCCAGCTGAACCTAACAGCTACTGTGTATTGTTGCAGACGCTGATAGAAGACGGGAAGAGGGAAGCAGCTGTCAGTATGCTTCCAATCATCCCAGAGGACAGCGACTCCGGCCGCACCTACACCTGCAGGGTTCTCAACCCAGCTGCTCCCGCTGGAAGGCAGACATCCATCACTATCAATGTCCAACGTGAGTCACAAACATGCGCTCGTCCGCATTCTCATCCAATGTCCAGAAGTTGTCGCTACGTCAATATTGCGCCCCGCTAATTCTTTCATCGCGTCTTGCAGACCCTCCATCTGTGGTTTTGTCAGTCCAGCCTCAGACGGTGACCGAAGGCGCCAAGGTTCTCTTCTTATGCACTGCGTCAGCCAATCCGGAAATCATTGGCTACAGGTAGACGCACCCTCTTTTTTGGTAACCTAAATCTGGATTTTTTTTTGGGGGGGGGGAGATTCATTCATATAGGACAGCAACCGCTACTTTCAAAAGAGTCATTTTAGGCCAAATAAATGTCCAAAACTCTGTCTGGAGCATTGAACATTGTGATGAACGAAACAGAGTCTTAGTGTTTTAGTTAGTGTGCATTGGGGGCTAATTAGACCTGGACCATAACAGAAAATTATGGTTTATATGTTTTTTGGGGTATTTTTTTTTTCAGTCTTCATTTTCATACATTTTGAGACTTTTATGCCTTTCTGTCAAATTTCTGACATTTTTGGGCAATTTTATGGACCTATTATGGTCACTTTTTGCCTCCCTTCCTTTTTTAAACCGTTTACGGCTGATTTTTTTACTTTTATATAAATTTTCTGAACTTTTTGTGCAATTTTATGGACATATTACGGTAATTTTCTATGTCTCTTTTTTTTAAATACATTTTATGGCAGATTTTTAAAAAAATTTAAATCACAATTTTAATTTATTGCTTTTTTTTTTGCAATTTTGTGTACATTTTATGGCAATTTGGGGGATTTCTTCTTTTGTTTTTGGACACATAACTACTTTTTGAACATTTTCTTTTCTGCCTTTTTTAAATTCTCTGACATTTTTGGCAATTTCATAGAAATGTTATGGTAATTTTCTGCTTTTCCTCTACCTTTTTGGACATTTTATGGTTACTTTTTGGACATTTTATGGTTACTTTTTGGACATTCTTAGGTAATTTTTTAAAATATGCTTTTCATTTACCTTTCATCTCTTTTTTCGGACAACTTACAAATTTGGACTGACATTTTTTGAATAATTATTTATGCTTTTTAATAATCTCAACTATTAATTCATTAAAAAAATATTTATGTATATGAAAATGTAAATGCAAATATATATATATATAATTTCTAAACATTTTTTAAGAAATCCAAATGGATCCATAGGAGAGGGACTAAAGTCCACATGTTGCAGACCCTTGATATAGGCAAAGGCAACTTTTGAATAGCTGTCCACTGTCGTTACCCTGAAAGTGTTAAATTGAGCAAATTAAAAATAATGTAATGTCACTGCTACACTATGCTGAAAAGCACATCACCCTGACAAGGGGAAAAAAGTGCAAGTGTTTGAATAATTTGCTTGAATGAACCGCTTGATTGGCAGCATTTGATTATGATTGGCACACGCTATGAATGAGCTAATAGCCACTTTGATATGCATGGCTAAGTACCTTCCCCGAACTAATAATCTGACTGCATAATGTGATTATTCATCCGTCCCAGGTGGTCTAAAGGAGGAGTGCCCATCTCTGAGGCGAATGGCGACAGTCTGGAGGTGACTGTGGACTATTCCTACTTCACAGATCCGGTCTCCTGTGCGGTGTCCAACTCTGTGGGCAGCACCAATGTTAGCACCCTGGTCGATGTTCAGTGTAAGTCGAACTGAAGGACTGTAAACAAAGCTGTTAGATTGTAGCCTTGAGGCGTATGTGTTACGCGATAAACATATTGATTCTAACCGTCTGCTTCCCCACAGTTGGCCCAAGATTGCTGTCGGGGCCAAAGCCAATGACAGTGGATATCGGCATGGATGCAGCATTTACTTGCACATGGACTGGAAACCCTCCCCTGACCCTGGCTTGGACCAAACAAGGCTCAAGCGAGGTGAGGCGATATACAACCGTCTTGGAGATTCAACACTTCACCACTGATCACCGTCCCTTCAGAGTGAAACATTCGCACATGGCCTTCAGGCATGACGCCTTCACACTTTTCTCTCTACACATTCTTCAAAAAGCTGCGCTCACCATGCTCCCTGAGGGATAATGCCTCTGGCAGAGAACTGTCTGTCCACTGACAGATATACACAACGAATGCTGCGCTCAGACCGGCTGTCATCGCACTAACTCAATCAGTCCAAGAAGCAGTCAGTCAACCGCTGCGGTTAAAACATTCGCAGCTTATCAGGCATCAGGCAGCTCGAGCAGCATTTGAATAACAGTTTCTTCGAAGAACATTACTATCCTGGTAAAAAAAAAAAAGTATTTTAGTGCACCACATCAGCACTAGCCCACAGGAGTGTCTTTCCTCGCTACCAACACTACTTCTGAAGACAAGCAGGTGAAAATACCCTGAGTAAAAAACGATTTGAGATGCCATGAGCGACGTCGTCACATCTGAGAGCAAACACTTTCAGCCCCTCTGAGGGAGAAAGCAGACATTTTTCTAATCCACCCACTACCACCGTCCCTCACATAGCCAAGAGTAATGGATTAATTGGGTTACTTCGTAAAGTGTGTTGAAAAAGAAAAGTGGAGAGAGCGAGAGGGGACTGCGTGTGGAAATGGGAGGGAGGCCTGAGTGGAGGTAAATGGATTAAGCACAGCTTGATAGAATGACAGGATCAATGAGCTAAGGAGTGAGTGAGTGAGTGCAGCCGCTTCGGAGGCGCACTCACGCCATTCCACGGTCTGTTGTGTCCTCACAATTTAATGACAACAATCTTACTAAGCAGCTATTCAGCCCTTGTTTGAGTGTCAAATGTTGTGATAAGAGAGAGCCAAATTATACCAAAACCAACAACATATGTCGCCACTAGATAAGGGGTGTCCAGATCCAGTCCTTGAGGGTCGCTGCCCTGCATGTTTTTAGATCTTTTCCTCCTCCAACACACATGATTCAAATGATAAGGATCCTGGCTTCTGAAGCCTGATACCGATCCTGAGTGTGTTGGAGGGAAACATCTAAGACATGCAGGATAGTAGCTCTTGAGGACCGGATTTGGGCACCCGTGTTCCCAATAAGTACAAGAACTACAGTTCAGTTCACCACAGAGTGGTGAACCCAAGCGCTTAGAAATTAACGAGAGGTACAATTCAATAGAAACTGAAATGCAAGGAGGCAGTTCTAAGAAGCACCTGACTGCTTCTCCTTGGTACACACATGAACAGGCAGTAATCATCTACCATATCCACCTGCTCCTCCAACCACAGACATCTTACCTCGTCTCACAACAAAGCGAGAGATAGGAACAAGGTCTACTTTCATACCCTCACACTTTGTATGTGATTCTAATTAACTGTATATATGGGCAAAGGCATACATTTTTCTAAGGCAGACTGAAGTCTATACTTAAACAAACGGATGCTAGAAAGTTGTACTGTGCGGGTTTGCTAATTTGGAATCTGTTTCAAACTTATGACACAAGACGACATCTGTACTGCTCAGTAGACACAAGGGTAACCTGGTGTAATTTGTCTGGAATGAAAAACCGGCAGTCTCATTGGTCTTCTCTGTCTCTCACCAGGTGCTAAGTAACAGTAACACCTTGCAGCTGAAGTCTGTAACCCAGGCAGAGGCTGGGTTGTACACCTGCAAGGCCATCGTTCCCCGTATCGGAGTTGCAGAAAGAGATGCCACTCTGACTGTAAACGGTGCGCTTCATCCGCCAGTGGCTTGACAATGTGGTCTTTGGTGTGTCAGAATGTTTTCTCATTTCTCTGCGACTTTTTCGCTCTTCACTCTAGGCCCTCCTATCATCACAGCTGAGGCCACACAGCGTGCAGTGAAGCACTCCAAGGGCAAGCTGGAATGCAGGGTGGGAAGCAGCCCGCCACCTTATAAGATTGTAAGCGAATCTCTTATTATCGCTCTTTATCATTCTGTATGTACGTTTGTGACATACATACTTCACCACCCGCATGTGAGCTATCACTTGGTATAACGTTACCCCTGACCTCACCTTCAAACCTTTGCACCATGACGTATTCGGCCGTCTAATAAAGACATGCACACATATTCAGCTGTGTAATTGCACTGGCATTAAATGAAGCGATAGGAGTCAGGGGAGCTGTGGGAGACGGGCTTCCTACGGATTTCAGACAAACTGCATTCAATTAGCGGCCCGAGAGGCATCACTCAGATGACCTTGTTGAACCACTGAATGTATGCTGAGCTGAGAGAGGATAATTAGGGTGCGAGAGGAGAGGACGGAGCGAGAGACAGGTGCTCTGCTTGCCCTGTGCTACTGACAGCAAAGAGGAGGCCCACTTCAGTGTGGCTACCTCGCACGTGGGAGGGTGCTTCAACAAGCTCGCGAGCTGGGTCAGACTCGAGGCGCTTTTGAGGTCGGCATAAAGTTAGTACAGAGAGATTTGCCGGTATCGAATGAATGGATCTGAGGGTGTACGTGTATTTTTTTTTTTACTCACCAGTGAAGAAGCTTACATAGAAAAACAATGTACGATCTTGCTCCTTCCCACAGGTATGGTCCTTTGGAGACATCAGCCTCTCGTCCGGTTCTTCCGGTCGCTACTCAGTGCAGACGGTGACCAACGACCAAGGAGTTGTGTCCTCTCTGGTGCTCTCCGAGACTCTGGCGCCTGATTTTGAGCTGCGCTATAACTGTACTGCTTGGAATAATTTTGGCACCGGCACCGCCTTGGTCACGCTCAAGGAACAAGGTAAAGGCATAACAAGAATGGCTATATCAACCTAATTTGCGCACCCACCTTGCATTTCTCAGGCTGGGGATTGAAATCCGAGTTCTGGTCTTCTTGTGTGGAATGGCATAGGGTGACCAGATTTTCAAGAATAAAATTTAGGACGCTGTATAACACAGTGCACAATAAATTTCACCAAATTTCATTGCGAGTCAATCTTGGTCAACAGAGCCATGACCGCCAACATGCGTATCGCTAATGCTATATGCTATCTTGGTTGACTGTTCAACAGCGCTAAACAAGCCAATGCACTCATCATTATCCAACCTTTTTTGCTCAGTCCCCACAGCTATTGGAAGCTGACTGTGACATTTACCTCGCGCCGGTCACGCATTGTAACATTGGAGATATATTTCTAGAAAGCTCAGTTTGTGTTGTCTGACAAGCGACTGGCGACCAGAGTAGTTAGTAGAACTACATTTCCCAGGATTCTTAGATGCAAAAGCAGAAAGTAGTTCTAGTTTGGATGCTGATGTGAATGAGAACGCAAACGTGAATTTGGAAGTAAATAGGAAGCAATTTAACAGTTAAATTCCCCTTTATTGGTTTATCGCTATGACAACTGTGGGACATACACATGGCAAAAAAAACAAGATGCCGGGACTGGACCTGGGTTATAGCAGGATAAAACAATGACGTTGGCGAAATCTGCCAGGACGTGGGTCCCACGGCTCAATAACAGGAATGTCCCGGCCAAAACGAGACATCTGGTTAGCATGTTAGCAGTTAGCATGTTCTCAAAATGTTTGCCTGGATCTTACCCTGGTACTCCAACATCGTCACTCTTTTTTTAAGTTAACTGAAGACTTCAAATTGTCCATAAGTGCAAATGTTGAGTGTGAATGGGCGAGCAAACAGTTCAAGATGTAAGCCTGCTTCTCGTCCATTGTCATCTGGACAAATTCCAGATTACTCGTGTCTCTAATGAGGATAAAACGTACAGAAAATAGATACAGGAATTACTACTCATTTAAAAATAGCACAAACCCGTCTGGTTAAGCAATCCTGAACATGCCAGTTTGACTCAATTTATTAACAAATCAGGTTGCTACTGGATCTGGTTATTTACCATTATTGGTAATACAGCAAAAAGTAATAATAGTTCTGGTTTGGCACCAAGGTGGGATAGGTTTTTTCCTTGTCCCGAGCACCAGCTAGCTATCTTGCTAACTCAACCAAGCAAAGGCAATCAAAATGTAAAACTCTCCCACTGAAGCCCGTTGTAGACAACATAATGAAACTCTCAATCCTTCTGCAAAGGAGGCCAGATTAGGTAAAAGCAGAGCCCATGCTTCTCCTTATCTTAATTATACTCTCCTAATCGATATGATTTAATCAGCAGATGGTTAGCTTTAATGAATATGTTTGCCCTTATAACATAGATATTGATTGGGGACAAAAGTCAATTAGATGGAGTCATGTGTTTTAAGGTTGGACTGATATTCTCTATCACTGTCTGAGAGTGAAACGCGGCATCTCTGGCTGCATTCCACCGAAGTGATCTTAAAATTACACTGGAATGCTGTAGCCGGTGGAAGACTTTGTTGCAGCAGGCACCAAAAATAAGGTCCTCTCGAGTAATTTACATCACTGTGGCAGACTGAAGTCTCCAGAGAAAGGGGCATTGGTATCTCCTGGAATCTCAAATTTGATTAGTCTATTGCTTCATTGCATGTCAAGCCTTGTTACCTTTACTTCAGAGAGATTAGAGACAATAGTCGGGGTGTGTGATACCAGATTTCCCGCGCAAGCGTACGTTCGTGGTCACGGTTAACTGAGGTTGCGTCCTACAGGCGCTGGCGTCTCAGGAATTAGCAAATTAAATGCTCTTTGTATCAAATATTTGGTACATTCAACTATCTTTTTCCTTCTTGTTCTGAGAAACCATCTAACCCCACTCCCTTTACTCTCGTTACAGAAGCCCCGCCTATGTTGTTAATCGTTGGTGGATCAGTAGGTGGCGGTTGTGTCCTGATCATTTGCGTCATCGCGCTCGTCTCAATCTGCTGCAGGCACACAGGCAAAGGTGAGCTCAACGGTCAGTATGGGACGGAGGGGGTCACTCGCCAATTTGTCTAAATCAAATAATTGCAGTGTTGTTTTATCTCAAATCAATTCTGACTGTCATGTTAAATCATTTCGTTTCCTGCAGGGAAAAGATGTACCCGCCTCTCCAAGAGTGACATCAGAGTACAAATTGTCCACAGTGATCACAATGCCACACGTGGCAACGATGACGAGGAGGATGTCAAAGAGCCAATGGTAAGACCCCAGTAATGTCATTCATAGCGAGCGTCACATCATATAACAGAGTTGTCTTGTTCTTATCCAAGCGAAGTCTTGTTCACTGTATTAATTCATCAAAATATGCGCGGTCTTCCCTCAGGCTCCAAACAGTAGCGAGTCTCCCGGGACTTCTCGCACAGAACACAGTGATCTCTTGGAAGAGGAGGAGGATGAACGATCGGACATCAAGGTAAACACTCACTTGAAAAAGACTGCCAAATAGCAGGAATCCATACTTTCATTTTCCATGTCTGAGCTATGTCAAGTACTCAAGACGTTTATCTCCTGTGCACTCAAGGATCCCACCAATGGCTACTACAACGTGCGCGGCCACGAAGATCGACACATACGTGGCGGCGGATTCTCCGAGTACGTTCCCAACCCTCGGCCTGTCTACACGCCGTCGCAGCTGCCCTCCCCAAGCCCGATGTACGGCCAACACGGCACCCAACCACGGGTCTACGACTTCGCCCACCGTTACGCGACCAACACCCTGACCCAGTCCGCGTACGAACAACAACAAGCCGCACAACAGCAACCCTCTCAACCGGCCACCATTTATCCCACCGACACCGTCTGCAGTGGTTCCGCTTACCTGCCGGCAACCTACGGCCGCGCCTTCACTAGTTATGTCAAGCCAGCGTCTTATGAGAAAGTGGACGCGTACGACCAATCGGACGAGGCCAGCAAGGTGTCCAGCTCGCCCCGCTTCTCTTACGCCTCGTCACAAGTGTCCTCCCAACAGTCGGACTACGGCCGACCCTCACAGCGTATGCAGACGCATGTTTGATTAGACAAGGGGTGTTGGAAAAAACTACGTTGTCGCCACATACACATGTGGGAGAACTAACATGAACAGAGACTTTGTCAACTTTGGACAAGTATTAAGAGGAAGTCACTACAAGGCGAAAGGAGGGATGCTAAACAAAGCTGGAGAATTCAGCAGTTTATCTCTGCATGATTGACGACACACGACCCAAACATGCTCAGTGGACTGGAAAACCAGATCGACTTGACAAAAGTGGTATAGCTGCATTCAAGTTTACTCGGTGTCAACGCTGAATGCGAAACATCTGCAAGATGAAGTTACCACAGCTTAAAACGGACATGAACAATCTACCATCATCTGTCTTTTGCTGTTTTTGGTTGGCATGCAAAAGGAATACTAAGCACATTTGTGTGTCGATTACCAACAAAAGACTGAGCTAGCCACAGAAACAAACTAACCTGCGCAATTTTGGAATGCTTCGGCCTGACCTTGATCCTAGAAAACTACCGGACCACAAAAATGTGAAAAGGAGTCAAATTTTAGCCTTGATTTTAATGAAATTGATGGTAATTGTGTGTTTTAACAAGGAAGCAAATGAATAGGCCATAAAAACCCAAAGATGGTGACCATTTTACAGGGTTGGGGTCCCTGTACTGCATTCCTTACCCTGGCACTGTTTTCGACAGTCTTTTGTGATTGTGGAACAGAGGAACGTAGGGTATTACCAGAACAATCAAATGTGGTCGTTTGTAAGTAACACGGTGGCAATCTTGAACTTGAACGAAACTTGAATGCCACGTCAGGTGGGGGGGGGGGGGCAGCAACGTGCCAGGCAGTCGTCAGATGGACGGTTTACATCTTAATCAAATGGTCTCAAAATGTTTACAAGAAACAGTACTACCCTGGAAATATCTGTACAAATGGCCTAAGCCCATGTTTTCTCTCTGTTGCATGCAAATGATGTGTCTAGTGAAAACCTTCCGCATTTCGAGTCATGTCCATTTCATGTTTGAGACGTTTGTTTCGGCTCCTGGCTCAGTTGCATTCTACCTTGTGGATGTTTCCGTGTATGATGCCTGTACTGCCATTTGACGCTTGTTACCAGGCAGCCTGACGACAACAAGTACAACTTGATAGTGGAGGCAAAATCATCGCTTGTCTTTATTTTTATATTTTATATAAGCCTTAATGTACAGCGTGTAAGCTGCTCTATTGTAAAATATCTTTATATAATATGTATCCATCTTGGTTTATTTGGAGCCACAGATTTTCTTGCTTACTTTACCAATCATTGAATGCTTTTTTTGTTTGTTCTTTATTTTTATCCCAACTAATTGCCATTTGCTTGTTCATTCTTTTAAAAATGTATTAAGAATTTTATTTGCTAAAATAAGCTACCATTGCTTGTATCTTTGTACACATATTTATATTTAAATAAAACCATTTTCGATAAAGTCAGCGTTGAGTGTGGAATTTTGAGCAGCTCCACTACAGAGCGGCGACAAACAAAGCATCCCACGTAGCAACAATGATGAATACGTAAATTAGCAGCGCTGTCTTATGTTGATTTTCCTATTCCCCCAGCGGTGCTGGGCTTTTAATGAAGACAGATGCGATCGTACAAACCCCCGCTGCACGTGTACGCTCCTCCCGGAACACGGCATGCCCATCTCTTGGGCTAATAGGACAGAGCTGTGACAAAAGCAGGTATTATTGACGATATGAGTTTGTCTTGTCACCTGTGTTCCCCAGGTAGGCATGCGGCTCGTGAGGAACATGCTCATTACCTCTACAATATCTCACAAGGTATGCATTTGCATAACAAATGCAGCATGTGTAACACGTGCACCTTTCCTCTCCGTTGTGTGTTTTTTTTTTTTACGGAGTCAAATTTGGTCTCATGCCGTCTTTATTGGATGGCCACCTGTGTACACAAACAAGCGAGCACGGCATACAATTGAGGCATCCTTACTCGTTCTCCTAAAGGTAAAAAATAATGTAAGAACTGTCAATGGAAGGGCGACCAGATGTCTCGTTTTGACAGAGACGTTCCAGTTTGAGCTTCCAACCCCATTGTTTTGTCCCATCCTAGTGTCCCGTTTATCGCCATGTGTACGTCAATCACACAGTGAACTTCCAAACTCATGTTTGCGCCATCATTCGCATCTGCATCTAATCGGTAGGTGTGTTTTTCGTCATACCAGAACTACATTTACTTCCTTCTTTTTTGTGTATAAGCATCATAGGAAATGTAGTCTTTCTATCCTAATACTGCAGGCACTGGTCATACTCAAGGCAAGCGGAGCTTTCTAGCGGGATACTTTCAATGTTACAATGCGGGACCACTCGACCAGCATGAGGTAAAATAATAAGATTTTTTATTTATTTTTTATCACAAATACCACAAGGATAATGTTGAGTGCTACATCTTGTTTAGTGCTGTTGAAATGTCAACCAAGATAGCATTTAGCATGAGCTAACTTACCCACGCCTGTTGACGAAGCATGACTGATAGCATTTAGCATTAGCTAACTTACCCAACCCGGTTAACGAAGTATGACTAGCGATAAAATTCGGTGATTTATTTTAGATTTGATTTTCAGTTTAATTGTAGCATCCCACGTTCATTTTTGAAAATCTGGTCATTCTTAAGACGACTGAAAAATACTACAGAGTGACTACAACACAAGTCCAAAAACATGCAAGATTTTAATGGGGTTTATCAACATAACGCGACGCATCTACTGTAACATTTTGTTTTTTACTTTAATCGCAGCGACTTTTAGGAGAGAGCAGCATATGCATCTAACCTCAACCAAATCGACAGGGAGAGTTGCCGTGGGCCTGTGGCCGAGGCTCGCTCACGTAGCATGACGTCACATCAGCTCGCGTCAGAAATGCACAGGTATAAATAAAATATTTAATCATAAGTGCGTTTGGTGAAATTAATAGTATAGTTACACATGAAAGAGGAAATTCAACGAGAAATTGAGGAACACATTTTAATTACTTTTTTTATATATAAAAAAATAAAAACATACTAAACCAAGCCCATAAGATCACTGCCACATAGTGTACAATGCACACAAAAATATTTGTCAACAGTCAATAGTTGTGGCTTCTTTGTGACATTGTGTGGAAACAACAACAAGTATTTGCCCCCTTCAATAAATAATATTCCAAATTTAGGCTCCCGACAGTAATATTTCCATCAAATGAAAAAGCCATGTAGGTAAATTGTAAAAGAAAAAATGAATCAAAAGATGTTTACGTTTGTCAAACAAATATTACGATTTTACGTACATTTTACGTCCAGCAGAATCATTTTGGGACTGAATATCAGAGTTGGTGATTTTTGAATTTTGATCAAAACATGTTAAAATGTTTTTCCAATTTGTTCCCAACTTTGGACATTGCAGCAAAACAAAAAAAGTTGCCTAACTGGCAGAGCATTTCGTTACTTAAAATCATATAAAAACGTTGCTTCAGAAATCTATTGACAGTGACATGATGGCTATAAACAAGCATTAAGGGTTCTGTTTTGGCAAGTAAAACTCCAAATTAAGTAATTAACAAGATATTAAAGCTCTTCAAAAATACTCCAAAAATGTAAAATTATTTCTCCAGTGTCGAACAGTAGGAACAAATTTGCAAAAATGCAGATGATACTCATCTTTAGATTTGTATCTTTGTGTGAGGATATTTTTATTTGTAAACAATGAAAAGACACCGAGGTTGATTACAATACCAGATGTGAGTCAATGTGGCCGATGTGTGTGTCATAATTGGAGTGTGGGTGTGGGGGGGGGGACTAAATAAAGTGCTTGGAGTCATTCATGTGAAAGTTTGGGTCCATGCAATGTCTCACCAGTCTGCTGCTATTAAAAAATGAAAATAACATTGTTCCATCTCCACGTCCTTTCCCCCCACCCCCTCCTCATCACATGATCAAACACCAGTCTCTTTTTCGATCCATTTTCTCAGCTTGGTGACGCGAGAGTAGACGCCGGGCTTGTTGCGGCGAGCGCAGCCCTCACCCCAGCTCACGATGCCGGCCTGGAACCACTTCCCGCTCTCCTCGAAACACACCAGGGGCCCTCCGGAGTCTCCCTGGTGAGCGAGGTCATAAAAGAAGGGTTCGGAGTTTGCCGCTGGCGGCGAGAGCACTCACAAGAACGTGTGAAGAACGTCAATCTCACCTGACATGCATCAATTCCTCCTTGTAAGAATCCGCTGCAGAGCATCCGCGAGGTCACCTGGCCCTCGGTGACGACGTTGCACACAGAGTCGTTGATGATTTTCACCGAGGCCTTCTGGAGGAGCTGCGCCTTTTGACCTGAGAAAAACAGGACAAAGGGGTCGGCGCTCCGCAATGTTCGCCCCTCAAATCAAAGGTGTTAATGGGCCGGATTAGTGTTGGCTAATGAAGGTTTAAGAGGCTTCCCGGAGGAGCGGCACCCGTCTTGATGTATGGATATGGGGAAAGGCTTAATGGAAGAGAGCAGATTAGAAAGAGATGAGAGGGAAGAGAGGCAGGAGAGAAGCATGGCGTGACGCGAGAGAGAAAGAAGCAGGACGGACATTAAAGGAAAGAAAGAGGACGGGATGAAATGCGAGAGATAAAAAGAGGAAGAGAAGAATGATGGAAGATGAAGGGCTGAAATGAGGCGCTCGTTGGGAGAGGCAGGGGGGAGGAGTGAAATGTCTTAGTTTTGATGAGTGTTGGATATGCAAAGTGGGGGAACGGACACGTACGCGCCAAGTACTGGGTCAACTGTAATCGGGGAATAATAGCTGAAATGTACAGAATGGGTACAATAACTACAAGGGCTGGGCGAGCACCGATATTAGTATCGTATCGGGCCGATACCAGGCCTTATTTCAAGGAATTGGTACTCACAAAAGTGGCCGATACATTTTTCAATCACGAACTAGAAATTAGATAATAAAAAAATTAAGAATTGACATAAATTTCATGACATTTTAAGGAAAATTATTCACTTTTTACTCATTCACTCCCAGCCATTTTCACTGAAGAAATTCCCTTCACTTCTGGCTGTTTTACTGTATTTTGACTAATTTTGCAAGGCCCACAGAATATTGTGTTCTAAAAATATGGAACCTACCAAAAGAAAGATTTTCATCAGAAAAAAAAAGTATATTTCTATTTGTTTCCATTTTGCAGTAATTAGCATTAGAAGTGTCATCATTATTCACAAATCTGTTTAAAACAGTGAGAAAATAGCTCTTTGCAACATGGCCCTGGTTGATCTCTTATACTCTGCTGCCACCTGCTGGCCGTTTTTTGTAATAACTACCATTACTTTAAGTGACCTCTTCAGTTCAGAGGCTGCATCAGCCTTCTGTATGTTTTAGCATTAAAAAAAAATAATTTTATATGTATAAATCCGTCTTTGGGACCATGGTAATATTTAAAATACAACGTATTTATACGTTTTTTTAGAGCAGGTGTAGGCACTCACGTCATACCACCTGACTGTTTTATCATCAGGAACTAGAAATTGAAAATGAGAAAAATTGAAAATTATCATGAATTTCATGGAATTTTGAGGAACATTTTTTATATTGGCATATATCAGTGTTTCCTTAAAATTATGTCAGTTTTTTTTTTGGGGGGGGGGGGGATTTTATGTATCAAAATTACTCGTGATATAGTGAAGTACTAGTAGTATTGGTGCTTTGGTGACTGACTACTCAAGAGTCGAGTACTTGTATTGGGATCATTCTGGGAATTGTATTGAACATCACTAATCAAAAGTACTAGTAGTATTGGAAATTGGTATCCGTATCGGTAACTACTTAAGATTTGAGTACTTGTATGATATCTGTTTGGAAACATCCCCAATCAAAAGTAGGCTATTAGTAGTATCATACTTGGTATCTGTGACTACTCAAGAGGAAAGTACTTGTACGATATTGTTCTGAAAAAAGTGGAATCAAACATCCCTAATCAAAAGTACTAGTAGTGTCTGTATTTTGTATCAGTGGGTGCTCAAGAGTTGAGCACCTGTACAGTATCGGACTGAAAAAAAAGTGGTATCGAACATCCCTAATCAAAAGTACTAGTAATATTAGTACTCTGTTTCGTATCGGACACTACTCAAGTTGAGGACTTGTATTGGTATCGATCTGAAAGGAAATGGTACCAAACATCCTTATTCCAAAGTTCTAGTAGTATCTATACTAGGTATTGGTATCGGTGACTACTCAAGAGTTGAGTACTGAAAAAAGTGGTATTGAACATCCTTAATCAAAAGTACTAGTAGCATCGGTAGACTTGAGTACTTGTACTGGTATCGTTCTGTAAAAAGTGGTATCGAAAATCCTTAATCAAAAGTACTAGTAGTATTGGTACATGGTATCGTATCAGTGACAACTCAAGAGTTGAGTACTCGTACTGGTATCGGTCTGTAAAAAGAAAAAGTGGTCGAAAGCATCCCTAATCATTCCCCAAGTTAAAAATAGAGCAGGCGCAAAGACGGAAGCAGAACATCCAATGTATGCTGAGTACCTCCTTCTCGGAGCGCGCCCCAACCCGTGACCGAGCAGGACATGCCTGCAGGGAAGACGTGGGAGGGAGCGGGTAGGCAGATGGGTTGGATGGTATTAGTCCATTCCAGAGGCTCGCTGAGCTCCAGCAGAGCAATGTCATAGTCAAAGGTCATCTGGTTATAATCCGGGTGGCTGATGATCCGAGTCACGGGGCGGCGCTGGACGTTTTCGTGCTTGTACTGGTCCTGCATGCCGCTGTACGTTTGCCAGTTGCTCGCAATGCGATTTCTGGTTCAGCAAAGAGGATGCAAAAGGTTAGGCAAGCGCAACAAAGCTGTGAAAAGATTGAATACTTTGTGAAATCAAGAAATTCAAGTAAACATCATTAGTCTTCACAAGGTGCAATTTGCATTCATTGTTTCGTCGCACTGTCGACACTCCTTATGATGATGTATTGGGAAGGAAAAGCTATAAGTGATTCCCATTTGTGGGCTTGTAAATACTTTGATTAAATAATGTTGTTCTATTCTGCACATATCAATATTTAGTGCAAATCTGCAGAAACAATCCACTTTCTGCTCAATTATGTTGAAGTGCCTTCTGCAGTCCAGCGTGGATAGTGCTCCACCTACAGGCCACTTTTAAAAGTGCAGCTGTGTCCTTCCTCAAAATGAGATGTAAATGTAGGCCCCCCAAGGTTTTTCTGAATTAACTCTATCATCAGGGGCTCTTTTTCAGACTTTGAAATTTATATAATTTGTCCTCTGTTATGCATAGTTCAAGCTTTTTTTTCCCCCAAGAAGGGTGCATAATGAGATCTGATAAAATGTCAAATATGTGATGAATAATAAAACATGATAACAGTATGCACAAGAGATCCCCTCTGTGTTTATACATTAAGTGTATATATAGCCGGGACTCACGCTGGGTCGTGATTAACAAAGCAATGGGCAGCTGAAAGGAGCCACTTTTCAGAGATGATGGAGGCCCCACAAACGTGCCCGTTGGTCAGGAAGTGCAGGCTGACCTGCCAGGGCCATTCGCCGAGCTCAGCGTTTTGGCCTCCTACGATCCGGTTCAGTTTATACGGCCGGGTGCCACATTCTGGGAACGTGCGGAGGAAGGAAGAGAGATGATGATGATGATGAAAATTAGATCAAGATGCCTTCAAGCTATTCTGTCTATTAGGAACGCTAATAAAAGGCAGAATGTCACATTACGTGATCAAAATGTAGGAACATACACCAGCCATACCCTACGGCTACATCTGAATAAAGAAATTATACAGATAAAAGCTTCTTTCAAAGACTCAAAAAAATAAAGCAGTCAATGCCTAGGGCTTTTTTTTTTTAAACAGTCAGATGCACAGCTCAACACTGCTTTTTTCATAATCTCCTTTAAATGACAATAGGGAGATTAAAGCCACTTTCAGCCCAATACTGAACATGGTGACGGGAAATAAAGATCAAGACGACGACTTACTGCAGCTGGCCTCGTCCGACTCGTCGGCGCAGTCGTCGACGCGGTCGCATTCGGCGTTGACTTTGTTGACGCACTCGCCGCTCTTGCACTTGAAGCTGAAGGCGGAGCAGATGCCCGGCGCTGCGGCGGTCGGGTGAGGACAAGCGGCAGCCCGCATCAAAACACATTCACTATTCAAATCGACCGACAACTCCCAGCAAAACAACACCGTGCAATCAGCCAGACTTCAAAGTGAGCAAAATGCATCGTGATTGAGGAGATTTCATTGATTAGGTAGGTGTATCGAGTGGGCTTTAGTCACACAAATGAAAATAAGGAAAACTAAAGTGTAAACCAAAAAGACAGGAAAACAGGAAGAAAAATGTGCATAGTGAGAAAATATATTAAAGGAAGCATTAAAGGCAGCTTGCTTTGTAAATCCTCAACCGGCATTCCGGGCACACTGTGGATGAAGCACTTAATGGCTCGTGTGACTCGCTTATAAATCACTCTGCTGTGGATTTTCCAATGCATGACTGAGCCGCGAGAAAATAAGCGGCAGCGCTTACAGGTTTTACACGAGGCCTCGTCACTGCCATCCATGCAGTCCGTCCTGGCGTCACACACGACGTCCCGAGGCAGGCACACGCCATCGCCACATGGCCACTCGTTCTCCTCGCAACCTGGATTCAAAAGGCCAAGATATTAGAAGTAGCATGGAAGAGGCAAAACAAAAACAAACCAAAAAAAAAAACATCCGCTTGGTTGACTTACCGCAACCTTCCTCGTCGCTGCTATCCCCGCAGTCATTAACGCGATCGCAAACCCACAGTTTCGGTTTGCACAAACTGTTGCGGCAATTAAACTGGTCCTTGTCACACTCTGGGGGAACACAGAGTCACATTTTAAGTATACGAGGAAGGAAAACAAAAATAAGCGCCTGAGGCAGAAATGGCTCCAAATATACATTCACACACATGTCAAGCTTTTAACATCAACAACACAATTAGTAGAAAGTTAAGTCATATTGGTGGTTGGCAGACATTTGCAAAGCCGGGAAACAGATCTGTACACGCTTTGAGGAAAGTGTCTGAGAGAAATCAACCATCAGACTAAAAAAAATGCTATTTGATGTCTGGTAACATCAGTCTATCCTTTTTATTTTCTCCTAGACTGTGTGGAACAATTTATTGGGCATGTCTCAATTTTTCCATTTTAAAAGACATGTTGGACAATTCTATGGTCCTCCTGGGATTCATTTTTTTTGCTTAGGAACTTTATTTTCCCATCTTATCCTATCCAGAGCCTTGATGCCGATTAAAACAAAAATTGACATGCAGATTCCAAAATTGTAGTCGTTTTTTTTTCTAGCACGTCCAGGTTTTTCGCCACTGCTTTCCCCCCAGATAAGTAAAATTCCAATGAGTAGCTGTCGTAAGAAGTGCTGATTAAGGCTTTTCTCTTAACCTTGTAACCAAGGGCATACCAACTTGACGCGATAGAGGAAAAACCGAGATCAGTTTTAGATTCTGCACACTAAAATTTGTTAAAAACAGATAACATCTCAAACTAAACAAAAATTGTGTTTCCCAGTGTATTCAAAGTAGTGTTAATTTTATCCGCCATTTTAAAATTTCGTCAGAGTTTTAGTCCAGTTTCAATCACGCTTTATTAGTTTCAATCATAGGCAACATCATCCTGTTTTTATTTAGTCGACTATAAATCTAGCATTTTAGTCTTTATTTTCGTCCAAGAACACATAATTGTATTCATCTCGTTGTAGTAAACAAAAACGGTCAACGTTTTAGTCAGGACAATCATTTAACCCCTGTATTTTTTGTCAGCAGATTATGTTGAACATTTTGGATCTAAAACGATTGAACATACATTTTCTCTCATATTTTTGATGAAAAACAACTTTACATACAATTAGAGTATACCAACAAGTGGCTACTACGGCTACATGCTATAAGATTATTAAATTAGCCAGCATCAGTTAGCGGTCGGATTAACATTATTGTTGGAACGTTATAGCCGTTGGATTAAGGTTACGTTCTAACTAAAATTTACTTTTTATTTTATTTTTTTAGCCTTTCACCATGAATCCACCTCCTGTCTGTAAGGTGTGTTACTGTGTCACATGACAGTTTAGCAGAAACAGGATTTTACAAAATCATATAATTTTTCTTGTTTTGTTCATTAACTAAAATGTCCATACATTTTTGTCCAGTTTTTAATTAAGTGAAGTACATTTTCGTTTCGTCTTCATTAGTCTACGAAAATGCATACCGATTTAGTCCCTTTTAATTGTTTATCAACGAGAGTTTTAATCTAGTCTAGTTTTTGTCCGGTGAAAAATTTGTGTATTTTTGTTTAGTTTTCGTTGATGACATTAACACTAATTCAAAGTTTTAAAAAAAGACACAGATGAAGTTGACCTCAGTTGCACCCTACGGTCTTATGTTAGCAATACTCATCACTCTGCAGTGACGTTAAAAGTAGAGATGGATTGTTTTTATTTTTAAACTACTGTTGTTGTTTTTTCTTATGTTCAAAAGGAAGTAGTACCTTGTCACCTCGTTTTGTTTTCTACAAAAGTTAAACAAAGGTGATATTTGTATACATTTGGCATGTACCGTAACAGACCACAATTAAGCTAGGTCTGTGATTTTTAACAAACTATATACTGTAAGTGGTCCCCACAAAAAAAACTGAAGCCCAGTACCAAATGCCCCATGGTACCAGATCAGTGGTTGGGGACCACTTCACCACACACACATGACCACAAGATATAATTGGAACCTAAAAATGTAAGAAAATCACAATCCGTTTCCCGGTTCCCTGTCAAGCAAAGACAACTTTGTAGAAACTCATGAGATATGTGATTGTTAGGAGAGGAAACGTACTGCATTTCATCTCGTCGCTCATATCGCCGCAGTCGTTCCAACCATCACACTGGAGTTCTTTGGCAATGCAAATACCAGATGCGCAGGCAAACATGTCGGGGCAAGCTGGAGTAGAACAAAAGCGAAGTGAAAAAGGGAGTGACACAGTATGTTTACGACTGTCATGTTGCCATCGCTCATCCCCATTGATCAGTGCAATTATATATCCATTTGTGAAGATGCCATCAAGGGCGGCGGGCTTTCAAGTGGAGTGCTCCGGAGTGACACTGGCATAAAAAAAAAAATAAATGGACCCAAAAAAAACAACCGCTCAGTACTGCTGGAGTTTCACTGATGCACTGTCGAACCCTTTGTCAAGTCAGGCAGCCACCTCACTGCCACGCTATAATGGAAGGCTTTTGTCTTGTCTGCCTGCAAAGTAGCATGCAAATCTTCTCACTCTCAAGAGACTTTTAACTCACGGTTTCCAGGATCGTAGGCACTGTACTCGGCGCTGAAGCCTTTGTCGGTGTACGACTCGTCGGAGTGGAAGATCACTTCTAAGGTATTAGTGGTGCTGGTCAGAGCCAAAGAGGAAAGCTTGCCACAATACCTGGTGCAAAAAGCCAATCATATATTTCATACAACAATAAAAAGTTGGCCATTTTGCGTTTACACTCAGAGGATACTTCAGTAGGTACTGCACAAAACAGTAATTAGAGATGTATCGATATCCAAAAATCACAATATGATAAATATCACGATTTGAAACTCACGATACGATAATGAGCTCGGTATTGTGAGGAGGTTGGCAATATAAAGTATAATAACAGCAGTGACGGAGAAATAGGCTTGGCCAGTCATTGTCATGTGCTCCTATTGGCTCAGCGGCGCAAAGTATCATAGTCTACATAATTCACAATATTGTGTTTGGCTGAGCGGGCCAAAAGTTGCTGTGTTTTTTTTTACTAAGATGTTAAAAAAAAAAATGCTGGTCCACAGTGGCCAAAACATTCCTAATTAAAATGAAACTGCACTAATACTCTAACCACCAGATGAGGCTATAGAACTGCACAAATGGAATACAACCTGCCTTTTTAAAAGATGTGCTATTTCTAATATTGTAATATCACAATATCACTGTTATCGTTACATCCCTATTTATCACAAGATCTATGTTGACAATTCATCAGTTAGATGTTGATTTAACATATGGGGCCATTATTGTGCCAAAACCCTATACAAATGCGTATTTCGATCTACAAATATGCAAAAAGTATTTGTATCCGTAATATATCTCTGACCTGTAAACACCGGGGCTCTTGATTGGCTGTAAATTTTACATGTGACTTTTGTCAGTCCTGCCATACAGGAGTCACAAAGGCGTGTGGGGATTTGCAAATAGGTAAATGGAAACTTGTGCGTAGCACCGACAACGGGACGGGGACGCTGGCGTCAATAACAGTTCCATTGTTGGCTGCAATCTAGGCCATAGACACAGTTTGTTTTCTTGTCTTGCTTCAGTCCATATTTATGTCCGTGAGCGAGATGAACTGCACTGCATAATACAACAGTAGTAGTTTCTATTATTTTTTTTAACTCTAATGGAGTTAAATGAGGGAATCGAATTATAAGAAACATTTCGGTAAAAGCCAAGGATGAAGCCATTACATTTTGGTAAAATAAAGGTACCTAATGTTGTGCCCAGTGAGTGTATGATTACATTATATAGTAGTGGGTGAATTCCTACTTTTTGCCCATGACTTGCACATAATCTTTGTGACACACACGAGCGTCCACCCCAGGTTCTTTCATTCGGAACAGGGTGAACTTCACACGCACCTTTTTCCCAGCGGGGACCTAGAGTGCAGAAGCGTTTGTGTCATTACAGGCTTATTTACCGCAATTGCGCCTGCATACACAAAAACATGCAGCTTGTAACACTTGTAAGCGGATGCATATGAGCCGCAGCTCGGCTCCATCGGCAGCAGCCTGACAGATGAAGATAGAGGAGATACTGAACAGCTTCGTTTCTATAATGCTGCCTCAGCGTTCCTCTTCTGGCAGGCTGATGGAGGAGGAGGAAACTGCGGGAAGGGGGGCGGCGTTTCACATAAAAGGGGGCGGTGGGGTGGGTCATTGCTGCAAACCTTGATGGTCCACTTGCAGTCCACAGCAGGAGGATAGAAACTAGGGTAGAGTGGGGAGGTGAAGACTCCTGTGCTGGCGGTGAGGACGCTGCCACAGGTACTCACTGAAAACAATGCATCACTTGTTTCATCTCACATCAGCAGGGACGTAAAACTACTAGGCGGCATCATTTGTGTGCTTATTTACCTTCCGATTTAGGGAGGGCTTTGAACGATGCCTGAAAGCCAGGCCGCTGGACCTCACCGTCAGTAATCAGGTTGATGAGCATGATGTTACCAGACGACACCACCTCGAGAGGGTTCGAGGGAGGTCTGTGACCACACTGCCTGGTGGACCCAATGAAGACAATATGTAACATGTATTCATTGCCTCTATTTTTCTGATAATGTGAAATAATACATTCGTAGTAAATATGTACAGTGGCTATGAAAAGTCTACACACCCCTGTTCAAATGCCTTTTTCTTGTGATAAAAAAGGAGACCATGATCATTTCAAAATGAAAACTATAAGCATGGTGGCCCGCCAGGCTTATAAAGCAATGAGGGAAACCCTGCAGTCAGTTTTACCCCCCAAAAAATTAAGAAAAAGCCTACTATTTAGTGTTAATTTTGTTAAACAAATATATTCTCGTCAATACACATTTTTCTCCGGACGAAAACTTGTCTAGACTAGATTAAACTAGAACGCTCTTTAATAAACTAAATAAATAAAAAAATAGCCGGGACTAATGCTGCATTCGAGGATGGTTGGAAGTCGGACTTTTCCGAGCTCAAACCAGGAAGTGTGTACGGGAACGCCTCCCTTGAACTCGGAAATTCCACCTGCGAAAAAAAAAATACCCTGACTTCATCGACAGTCTGTATGAGACATCACTCTACAATGGCGACCCCTTTGGAAACACAGACCGTGAATGGTACAACACAATTTACTCGAGTATAAAACTAGATCGCTTTCTTCATTCATAAATATTCAACATAACTTCAGGTACCACAACGTACGTGACAGTGTGCCGCTATCTCCCAGAATGAAATTATACGGTGAACTACTGAACTGTATGGAATGCTTCTGAAATAAAATAAAAACATTAAATTGAAGCAAAATTGAGAGAAGAGGTCAAAATGAGTTTTGAGGACCAACAAACAATTTATCGCTATCCGCCATTTTGTTTTTTTACGTTCGCCTCGAACGCTTTCATGTCAGAACTGGGGAAAAAAACAACTGATATATCCAACTTCCGACCATCCTCGAATGCAGCATAAATCAGTATGTATTTTTGTCGACTAAAGAAGACGAGATGAAAATTAATGCACTTAATAAAAAAACTGGACTAAATTCGAGACGAAAATTATATAATTTTGTGAATCCTGTCTCTGGTAATCTGTCACTGTGACACTGTCATGTGACACACTGACACACACCCTTTCAAATCCGCAGCTAGCGAGTGCAACATGCACAAACAGATGTGAGAGACAGAAGGTGGTTTCATGGTGAAAGGTAAAAAAAAATAAAAATAAAGTAAATAATAGCTATAAGGTAACGTTAATCCAACAGCTATTATGTTCCCACAATAATATTAATACGACAGCTAACTATTGTTGACTAAGTTACTAGTTTGTAGCATGGAGCCATAGTAGCCACTTGTTGATATACTGTAATTGTGTGTGAAGTTGTTTTTCATCAAAAAGACGAGAACATTTTATGTGAAATAGTTTCCGATCTGAATTGTTCAACATTATCTGCCAACAAAAAAATATACAGGGGTAAAATGATTGTCCTGACTAAAACTAGACTAAAATGTTGACTAAAACTAGACAAATAAAATTCTCTTTTCTTGGACTAAAACAAAGACGAAAATGCTAGATTTATAGTCGACTAAAAGTTAACTAAATAAAAATGGGATGAGGTTAACTTGCTGTGATAAAACCTAACAAGCGTGATTGAAACTGGACTAAACTGAGACTAAATTTAAAAATGTCTGATCAAATTAACACACCAGTACAAGTGAACTTTATTTGGGTGAATAAGATGCACTTGAAATAGTGGCAGATGTGTACTGACTCCCATTTAACACCAGTCTCGAATGTGATTGGTTAATTCTGAACCCCAATTGACTTACACAGGATGTAGTTCAAATTATGTTGGAAAAAATGTTTTCAAAAGATTTATCCTGCTCTTTTTTTATATCACAAAAACCTGGCATTTGAAGGGTTTTGTAGAATTGTTTGACAGCCACTGCACATGTTCTGTTGTGTCACACAAAATCACTGCCGTGTTAAGAGAGACGTTTTGCAATTCTGGCACAAAGCTTTTGTCATGCGCTTTTTTTTCTTTATACGGGAAAAGGTGTGCGGGGAGAAATTGAGGGCCTTGCATTAAGCTTTGAGTCATTTCACTCTAAACATCAATGTCGCAAACAAGATTGAAATGATTTAATTTGAAAATAAATCAATAAATAAGCAAGGCGAGATGGAGAAAGATAAATAAGGAGAGATGAGATTGCTTTGGAGGAGATTCAAAGTCAAACAAGGGGGGGGGGGCGCTGGTGTAATCAAAAGTTTTGATAGAGGTGCGTGCGCGCGTGTATGCATGTGTGTGTGCGTGTGCGAATGAGAGCAACCATACACACGTACCTCCAGTCAAATAACATATTTAAAGCCCGTTACGTTACGGCTCTTATAAAACTCCCTGTCACCTTGAATAAAACTGATCGCTCAATAGTGTTTTGAAAATATTATGCACCATGTTAGATGTATTTATTCCGCAGTGGATTCTGAATGCAGGATTGCCTGCAGTTTCCGCTCGTGTTGCATTCAAGGGCCTATAGTTTTGAGAATCCAATCCTTCCCCCCACAGACAAAGTGCAATTACACACAGCAGTGTGGCAGGATTAAGGTTGGCACCCTTCATAGATTTGAAAGTGAAGGTCTTTTTGGGCCAACTCAATCTCACTCAGGTCGAGAAAGTTAACAATAAATGCAGCGCTAAAGGCTTCAGGGCCAAATAGAGGGGGTGGGGAAAAAAAAATGTTGTACTCACAAATCCAGTGAAAGGAATGAAGTGGAACGTATTTTCCATCCACATCAAAACAGCTTTCATCCCTAAATCCCTGTGCAACATTTCAGTCAAATACAAAGTGATTCCTCGTGCTTGTCCCTTGGGAATGCTGGAGGACTACATTTGATCTTCAAGGATAAATAAATTAGACTAACATTGGTTGAGCCCTATTAAACAAATCCGGCTCCGAGAGGTTTAAGTCCAAACGAGAGTGTGATTTATGTCAAAGTGACGTACTGATGCTGTTGTAGAGTAAAACGAGTCCGTTAAATGTTATGTCTCTGCAGGGAGCCGGCCACGGAACAGACTCGGTGCATAATGTCAAACCTTAATCCGCCAAGCATTTAAGTTTATGTGACCTTGTATGTGTGTATGCAATGGAACTCCGCCACTTACTCTGTGATCGCCTGAGAATCATCGGGACTCAAAGAATCGTAAATGGAGACAAAGTCATCAGAGCAGTCATCCTCCACGTGGAAGAAAGGAAACGTGACGGTGATCACGTTTGTAGCCAAGGCTCGGATTTGCCACTGACAGCGGGAGCGCGGAGGGTAGCCGCTCGGGTACCCCGGAGATGAAAACTCGGACTCGGTTTCTTCAGCCTCCAGGCGGAAGAAACATTCATCTGGGAATCACACATTGATTGGATAACGTTCGGACTTGAGCCCCATTACACCTGCACAAGCTCAAGGCATCCAATACAAGCAAATAGAAAACAATTCTGCCTTTACAAAAACAACAGGACTTAGAGAGCAGACTACCAAAAGTAACTATGATCGACCACCTTAATAGCTAAAAGGAGCTATTGTTTTCTTTAATGCAATATGATGCTGTATGTGTTAAGTACCACATGCTACAACCTAATAAAATTGACAGATAGTTTACATGCAGCTGAATATTTTCAATTGGATTTTCGTTCTTATTACATTGAGGGTAAATATGCAATCTGGATCAAATACACAAGTCAAAAAAGTAATACATAAGGGTTTTTTTGTTTTTTGGGGCTAGGGGCATCAATTTAAGGAAAATCCTTAGTCCTTGGTATAATACCCACATATTCATAAATAAGTCAGAAAATTGCAAATGAACAAAATGAGAAAATAAACAGCTTACAAAATGGATAGACAAAAAGACAAACACGTCGATGTAAATCATAACCTCCTTGGCAGAGGAAATAGTGACTGCCACTCTACTACTAATACTTTTAAGATGAGTTTTGTGAGGTTAAATGCTTCAGACAGTGTCAATCATGCCTAAGCATTATTATTTAAAGGGCAAGTACCATCAATGCCGATACTAGCCTTAATTTAAGGTATCTGTACTTGTAGAGGTGGTAACAGTATTGGCCGCCCTTTTGTGGACGTTTTACGATCAGCCAATAGAAATGAGGAATTAAAAATTGCCATTAATTTCATGCAATTTTAAGGAAAATTGCTATTTTGCCCTTTAAAATTACCTGTCATTTAAAACTGTCAAACATTACCATTTTTAATCAGATTTTAAAATTGTGATCAATCACGATTAATCAATTAAAAAGGCTTTTAATTAAAACATTTTGCCAGCCACATTTGAAGAGCACCTGCTGTGTTAATTATTTCGACATTTAATGTTATGAGGACGTCTTCAACATTTTTGCACACTTTCATCCTTTTTTTCCTAATCAGTTAATTACTTGCATAATTTAAAATGAAATTTTAAAAAAAAATGACCCCAATATTTTGACTATAACAAATATTCTGAATGTCACACGCAAACAAGTGCTTTACTTTGTTGCATGTAGTTATAGCGGTCAAAATTAAGAGTGATTAATCAGCGTTAATACATGATTAATGCGATATTTTTTGTGATTAGTCAATGAGTTAACGCTTTAACTTTGAGAGCACTACTGTCATTGTTTTTTGAGGGATATTTTACGTATCAAAAGTACTCGTGGTATCGGTACTTGCTATCGGTATCCACTAATGACTATTACTATTGTAAAGGCAGACTTTACGAAACAGCTCTTGCTTGGACAATTTTATCGATTAATTCTGATTTATCTCTTGTTCATTTATTTTTTTCTATCGTATTTTTTTTGCAGTTTCCCGCTGATGTGCATTTTTCTTTGCAAGTAAACTGACAAATATTCAACGTATAATTGCGTTTAAACTTAGAGCAATGAGGGAAACTCGCTCATGCATGAATTATAAATCAAAGCACGGTCCATGGTGACTGACTGGCCGGAATCTGACTCTGGTTGGAAAAAAAAATATGTCCAGCGTGGGTCATATTGAGACACAGAAATGACAGCCATGAGTGATTGAAATGGGACGGATTGTACTCACTGGCTCGGGGGTTCCTGGCCATTCGGGGGTCAGTTACTGGCGGCAGACAGAAGAGAAGGAAGAGCGAGTTAGAAGCATGAAGCAAGGACGGAATATGCCACTGACGCTGGGAGGCAACTAGATTTTGATGTAGTGGCCTAAAATATTTAGGTTTGCACATTTTCTGTTCCATTTCCCCGCCTTTAGGGAGGCCCGGCGATGCTGTGTATAGCTCTTTCGGATCCATCTCACCTTGCCTTAAAGCAGCAAGCCATACATCTCTGCTTAAGGATCGACGGCAGGGACATCAAATCACACCCACAGAAATTTTTTTTTAAGACAGCCAAACCCCTCAGAGTCACAAGGTCAGCTCTTGGCTAGAGGCCAGGTTGTGGACAAATGCAATGGGAATAGCAGGAAGACAGAATGAAGAATAATGCGAACGGGCCTCAGCTAATAGCATTAGAGGACCCAAACTGTGCGAATGCACAATCTCAGGTGGAGTACAAGCAGAGAGGTCTGCGAGATGGCTTATCATCAGAACTCTTCTAATGCAAAGCATACTGCACAGAATAGCAAAGCTGATATGAGACGACAGCAAGCTTATTCAGCTCTGCATTCACAGTCTTCAATATCTGCTGACACCGGCTGACAGCACTGTCACAGAGCAGTGCTTCTTGTCCAACTGGAAGCTGCGACACTGACCACAGATGCAAATTTTTTATTTTTCGGCGGCCGGTCTATTTCTTTCCACAAAGTCCTAGTAAACAGTGCAGGGCCAAACAAAGTCATCACCTCAATAAACATATTGAGGGGATTCTAAATACAGTACTTTTTCTCTACTATAGTTTGAAGTTGTAATATCACCATTCGGATTGCAGAAATGGCTTAGTTGCACTTGCATATACTGCCTCATACTACAATGTGAGTAGGTGTTGTGTTTTGGGGTGGATCATATGTGACTGGTTTTGGGTTGGGTCATGGGGCACATTGTGTTGTTATGATGTTGATGTTGGCAGATGCTAGGTCTCTTGTGATGATTTTGTCAGTTGCTACGGTCTTGAATTAGTTACTCTTAGTTTGTCTAGTCACTCTTATTTTGTGATATAAGCCTTTATTTTGTCATATAGAATTGTGCATTACCCTAGCTAGACTTACTATTTTTTTCCCCCCCAACATATTGGTGAAAGGTGGATCTTTTATACATGAATTGAGCATGACAGTATTAAGATACTGTGATGATGTGATTAAAAAATAAAAAATAAAAACTGATATTGGCGGTATGCACACATATTTGTTCATATTTAAAATTACATTTTTGTCATAAATCTGGTTAGGAAGTGCATTTTCCTTTCTTGCCCCCAAGAAGCACTGATAAAATAAATAAATAAATAAATTGTGGCCCCCTCCATCATTTATAGGGGTAGTCAACATAGAAAAAAAAATAATCTTGACAATAATATGTTCTATGCAGCCCCACTAGTCTAAATACGGTACTCTGGTTAATATTGCTTTAGTGGAATATGAGTCAAGATGCAAAATCCAGCCATTTTTATCTATATCAGAAGGCAGCCATTTTGCCACTTGCTTTTGAATGAAAATGATATCAAAGTTGATCAAGTCTCTGGTAACAGCCAATCACAGCTTAGCTTCAGAAAACAGGTGAGCTGTGATTGGTCGTTGCCTGAGCCCTGAGCAACTGCCATCTTCGGTCGACAGCAAGTGGCAAAATGGCCGCCCCATGAGATGGACATAAATGACTGGATTTTGCAATTCCACAAATGAAATATTAATTAGAATGTCATGTTTAGACTAGTGAGGTCACATATAAGATTGTATTGTCAAGAAATGTTTAAGGTTGACTTCCTCTTTAGATTGCCCATCGTATAAAAATAATAATAATAATAATAATAATTCGGCTTTGGTGCAGCAGGTCAATCCCATCAAAGTGTTTGTCAAATTTCAAAGCAAAATGTCATGCTTACACGTGGCCGTGATTTGACCGATCTTGATCTGACCGACGGTCCTTGTTCTTTGCTGCTCCGTTATTCCTTTCTCCAAGGTCTCCCACACCAGCTCTTCAGAGAGCTCAGGCACAACCTCGAGGTCCGACACTGGGACGTCAAACTGGGACCAATAGTAAGCGATCACGCCCTCACTGGGGAAAGCAAGAGAGAACGTGGAGCAATTCAGTAGCAACTTTAAAGATTTGGGCAGAACCACTGATTAGTTGGGAATTGAATTGCCAATAGGGAGACAGAACCGATGAAAAATTAATTTAGCCAGTGTCAATTCATGCTGATGCTGCCATCTAGCAGTGACTATGTATGGTCAACACCCACTGTTTTGCAACGCTACCAAAAAGGGCCGAACCAGAGGTTTCACAGAACTAATATTACTTTTCTAGTTCTAGCTGGAGTGCAGACAATAAAAAAAAAAAAAAAAACATCACTTTGGTTGGTTTGAATGTTTATTTGTGAGCCCCCCCCCCCCCCCCCCCCAATCCACTGGGTTTAGCAATCAAAGCCGTCTTTGAAAAGATTGAACATAAAGTACAATAGCAGCCTTTAGAGGCTTGTCGTGAACTTGGAGTGACAGAGTGGAAGAGAATGGGGGTGGAGCATATCCTGATATGAGGCTGTGCGGGAATCATTAAATGACAACACACATGAATCACCTTTCTGATACACCACATTGGCTTGATTGTCTACTCTGCCGCCTGTCGATTCTATTAACTACATACAGTATTATAAAACATACAGTCAGCTTGATTCAATATTCTCAAATGTTTTATAACCAATGAAATCTCAGAATGAGAAACCCTGGACTGGTCACTTATCAATCACAGGGTACATATCTGGCGATAGATAACCTTTCACACTGACATTAACACCAACACTGAGTGGGAATTGAACTACTGCACTACAGGTGGCTCACGTGTTAATAGACCAGCAAGAAGTGTGCCATGACATATCAGGAGTGTCAGAAAAGGTCCAAGATTGGTGTGACAAAAGATATGTCAATTTGGAAAAAAAACTAAGTGCTGGAACTTTTCTGACACATCTCATAATTAAAGCGCCAATACTTTTTTTTTTTTTTACTCAATGATGTAGAAAACGTCAAATAATTCAGAAACAAACATGTTATTAACTCGCTTGTTCTGAACACACCAGGCCATCATTTTGTTGTTTGATTCGGTGAGATAAGAATCATTACAACGCGTGGAAAACATTTTAATCACTATGGCTTCAGTGTGAATGCTTGTTTACCGAACATTTCTGCAATAACTACCATCAGCATGCCCATTATCCCCCCAAAACAAAAAGTACCTGAATGCTGTGACAACAGACTTTGTGTAGTATGTAGCAAGTAATGGATCCTTCTTCAAGTTTTCCTCCAGCTGTGTAGAGAAAATTTATTTTTTAGGAAAAGATAAAGGAGAAGGTTTGTGTGCAACTCCCCGAAGACACCGATTCCATTTTGATAGAAGCACATCAGATTATTTTCAAACGACAACACCGACCTGTGGAAGTCTTGCCTTTAGCCCCTTATCAGTCTTTGTAAGATTAAATGAATACTGTTAGCACTGTTAGCTAAACTGAGGACGGTAAAATAATAAATATAGAGATACTCAACTGTTTTGTTATTGTTTTATATGCGGAACAATTACTTAGAGCTGAACCGCATTTGCGTACACACAATTTTTGCTCCTGCGTTCTCCCTAAATGTGCTGCATGTGTAAACCACTGTACAAAACACATACTGGACATTGGACAGGAGACATGGCTATAATCCAATATATTAATTGTTTATTTTGATGTGACCGAGATTAATATAGTTAATGAAAACTAACAAAATTACTAAAACTAAAGTTGAAAAAAGTTTTTGTTAATGACTCTTTTTTTTTTTTTATGCTTTAAAATAAAAACAAACTACATTTTAGTTGAATAAAAATAACAATTAACAAAAATGTCAATTTAATATCATATTGGGCTTTCCTTGTTCATTTCGAATGTAGTTTTTTGGTATTGATGTACGTCCGCACGGAAGAAGGAAGGTCAAACAGTCAAATGAGAGTTGTACGTACTTGTGACTATAGTAGACTTTACACCGATCTGATTGGCTGGGTCGGTATCGGACGATATTTAGCATTTTATGCAAAATTTGTGATCGGCTGTAATGTCTTAATTTGCCCGATCAATCAATAATGCCATTGATTGATAGGCTCCGTGAAAGAAGACATTACTTTATATTTCATGTTTATAAGCATTTTTGGAAGATTTTTTTTTTTTTATGCATTTCAATTGGCATCAATTATTCGTGGGTTTTCCAGCGGAGAAGTTCAAGAAGCGTTTGGAAGCTGCCATCAATATCAAAGAGGGGTGCCATTATTGCTGCACATGCTGTGTTTTTAATTTTTTCTTTGGAATGACATTATGCAAGTTGAAAAACAATTTCCTTTGTTGAATTACTTTGGACATCCAATTACAAGGTCCTGATGATATGAAATTGGTACAATTCAATTGATTTCTGAAGAAATCGTCGAGATCATGCAAAAAATGAAGGGTGAGCAGGACTGTATTATAACCCTGATGTGAAGCAAAATTTGTACAAATCACTGCTCACATTTACCAGTAACCAGTAAGTAGCAGCAGCGGTGTTTATTTAATAAGCTTTCAGTCATTTCAATCATGTCAAATTTAGCAAGAAAACTCACAATTTTCAGAGGCAATGGAAAAAAGTTGCTTTACGATACGGTACTGGCAGACGATGTTTCAAGGTTATGAATGGCGTGCGGTTTGAGCAGCGGCATAAGAATACGCTGCATCAGGCGAACATGGCGGTTTTATTGTTATGGCCTACAAATATTGACTGAATTGATGACTTCTCAACTGCGTTGGCGTGGGGTTAGCAAGACTACGACCATTTGCACGCAATGTGCGCCGCTTGTCAATATTCTCAAAAATTGTTCGTTCGATAACAAGGCAAATACCATATGTAAGGGTGTTCAAATGTTCCCGCCATCTTTCATTAACAAACTCACAACTGCCTCCAGTTTGACTGCCAGTTCTTCAAATTCGGGGCTGCTGGTGTCCTCCAGCTGCTGTTTGTATTGGACGTCGGGCATGTCCATGTGGCCGCTGAACACCAGCACAGACGGTTTTCGCTGCAGGCTGATGGTGGCGTCTTCGGCATCCTTAACTTGAGGGCGAGAAGGCAAAGGAGAGCTTTCTACACATCCTTTTGGATTGATTGCCTTAGATGACAGAATGCTTTTGAAAGCAAAACACTATTTTGAAAGATGTGCCAGATTGATCTCGAGTTGAGAGGACAGATAAACCGCCTGCGATGTCAAGGGGCCGCTAATCAAGACTTCAGAGGGATTTTTGTCAGAACCGGCATGTGGAAATGACAGGGAAACTGACTTTTTTTTCCTCCTTCGTATTATTTTAAAAGGAGCGAGTCAGCGCTGTCACTTGAGCTAAAGCTAATGGGAAATCAAAAACATCCAAACAAGCCAATGTTGCAGTCAACCGTCAAAGAGCTTTCACGGCAAGTATAAACACTGATCCCGATGCTGGCTTTGTCATTGCGCGAGCCGACGTCTGCGTGGTAAACACTTCAAACACCTTTTTAAAGCTTACAAAGAATAACTTTGATTTATGCAAAAACGAACGCCCTCGTAATATTCATAAAAGCATAGCAAGGTGTACTTCACGTCTGTATAAGAAGGAATATAATGAGGGAAGCTTTCAACAGCACTCACAGACAAAAAGCCAAATTAGGAAAGCAGCGACGGCGGCGAGGACGAGGACTGCCACTAAAACGCCAATCACAGCGCCGAGCTTCCGCTTGGATGTGGATTTCTCCTTGCTGGTTAGGAAGTCGATCCGCTCGTGGCGGTCACTGTGGCCCTGAGGGAGGGAAATGAAATATGAGCAACTTGCATAAAAAAAAAAAAAATCACAGGCTTTAATTAAAGCGTTAAAATTAGATATAATTATTAATTAATTAATAATTTAATACATTTTGTTGTTGTTGTTGTTGTTTTTAGTCTTCAGATTGGTTCCCACAGGGAAAGGAATAACCAGTTTTCATTATTGTACTGTTTTTATTTACTATTCACAATTTTCACGCCGTGGAAAATGATACAATAACTCTATTCTAAAAATGATGACCTTCTTTCTCATAAAAGACAAGATATTACTGTACAAATTTTAGAAAATGGTTTGGCACCAAAAAAATATGTGGAAGGTGCACATTTATGTATGTAGGGGTGTGAATTGCCTCGTACCTGGCGATTCGATTCATATCACGAAAGGTCACGATTCGATTCGATACCGATTAATCCCGATGCGAATCTATAAATTGCTTGTTGCGATTATTATTTTTTTACTCAAATTTAGAAAATACTAATCAGTAAACTTGTACATGTACACTGTAAGATTTGTATGGAAATGTATTTATTCATCTGAAAATTCCGGCTTATAACTGAGCCACTGCATTTAACAAACAGGTTGCAGTCTGTTTCATGTTTGAGCAGCACTGAAATAAAATATTAAGGCTTAATGTTCCATTAATATAACTATTCCATGCTTAATGTGTGAATCCTAACCCTAAGTAAGACGTTTTGTTGAATATTCCCATAAAAGATTTATGTTTGAAAATCGATTCGGCCGCATATCGAATTGATTCGAGAATTGCGTGCTGTAATATCGCGAAATATTGCCGAATCGATTTTTTGGTGGTTAGGGTGAGGATAATAATCAAGTAATGAATTATTACTATTTCAGAAAGTTCAGCGAAACTGATTGTTGTCTTGAAGCAACTGAGGCCTGTCAACAGAAGATGCGCTTCAGCCGTAAACACCTCCATGATGACAACTCCAGGGTTTCCCCCAGTGCTTTATAGGCCAGGCGGGCCACCCAAGCTTTACTTGGGCTTGCCCCCCTCCCCAGCTGAAACATTTTGCAGTGTCATAGTGTATTTTTCATCTTTCGTGTCCCATTTGCTTTTAGGCGTGACAATTCTGCTGGGATAAGCTCCAGCTCTTGCTAGCAAAAAGAAACTAAGCGGTAGAAAATTGATGGATGGATGAAAATGAGCTGAATTTAAAATGCGAAGACTCCAGCATTTGCCATGTGCGCTTGTTATTAAAGTTCAGCTAGATTGTTTTATTATGTGTATGTTTTATTACCAGCAGTGGTTACTTTTTACGTCTGGCAATAAAAAAATAAATAAAAACTGAGATGTGTTAACTTGCGCCTATTTCATTAAAGTTAAAGGCTTTTATTGGGGTTTTTCCATTTTGTTGTTAACAAAACTTGTATGACTGTCAAGACTGTTAAAATGTTATTAAAAATGGCCGCACAGTTAAAGTTTTTATGATGGCGACAATTTAACCGTGGAACAAAATTCCAATTATATCCATTACTTCCTGCGGGGAAAATAATAATCAGCCACTGGACTGTGTTCAACTTGTACTTGGTAAAGCGGTATTTTTTTTTTTTTATAACTGTGTGTTAACTACTGGCTAGCTACAGCTGTGTAAAGCAAGCTTGGGAGAGATGATTGAACCTTGGACATTTGAGTGCGCAACGTGTGGTTAAAAAAAAAAAAAATCTCAAGTGCCGCGCAAGTTTGCAAACGCAGCATGCAGTAACAAGCAACCTACATAAGTTTGCAAGACTGGTCAAACCGGTTTAGGATTGAGGCAAAAGATTTGACATTCATATAGTCGAAAACGTGATTTCAGACACCAAATGAAAAATTGTGCGCGCGTGTGTGTGCGGAAACTAGATGTATGCCCGATGTAGTGCTCGCTCATGAGGGCGGTGTAATCAACACACTATGAATTCAGTGCCTGAAGGAGATGAGCGAAGAAGCCGAGTGCCATTAGGGATGGAGAACCGCATTGGTATTAAATCAATTTGTCAGCCGGGCTGCCCCTTCCGATGGGGGCTCAATTACATGAGCCTCGATGATAACTCACTGCAATTAAGGCCTATTGTTACTCCGAGCTGGCTTCCGCACACGCTGTCTAAGTGGAATCTCAAACGGCAATCATGGGCCAGAATGAGGGAAATCTTTAGAAATGGGGTCAGCGAGTGCTCCGGGGTCTCTCCCTCTATCAGCCCTCCCCTCTATCAATTAATCACGGCTTAATAAAACCATTAAGCAAACTCCATCATGGCCCATTCTTCTCACTGAGAATGAGATATTATCCCCATGTGAAGTATTCTTCTTTTGTGCTGAACCCGGCAAATATGGCACCATGCATCCATTTTCTTTAGAGAGTAATGTCCCTTTTACCCAGCAAACGCTGGTCTAGTTTTGAACTAAAGTCTGCGTTTACAAATAAATAGGGGTGTGAATTGCCAAGTACCTGGCGATTCGATCCTAATCACGATTCATAGGTCACAATTCGATTCAGATTAATCCCGATATGAATCTATAAGTTGATTATTGGTTTTTATTTTTATTTTTTACTAAAATTTTGAAAATACTCATCAGTAAACGTGTACATGTACACTGTAAGATTTGTAAGAAAATGTATTTATTTATCTGAAACGTCAGGCTTATAACTGAGCATTTAACAATCTGTTGCAATGCAAGTTTCATGTTTGAACAGCATTGAAATAAAATATTACGACTTAATGTTCCATTAATATAACAATCTTCCATGCTCGTTTTGTTGAATATTTCAATTTAAAAAAAAGTTTAAACATTGATTCGGCCGCATATCGAATCGATTTGAGAAATGCAATGTATTGCAGAATCGATTTTTTTAACACCCCAACAAATAAATAAATAAATAGCAGAGTCCTGTATGTAGCTATAGCTTCAATCCATCCATCCACCAATCAATTGTTGGTACTCGCTTATCCTCATTAGCGTCCAGCTGGAGGCAAGAGGCAAGAAGCAGGGTCAAGGTTGATCAGGTCAACAGGCGCCAGCCAATCACATTTTTTTTTTTTACACAAATGATTAACCAATCGAAAGTTTTGAAAAAAGTTTGACAGCAGATCTATTGACCTCTCTTGGAAACGTCAACTGTCTGAGAAGTGTTGTGTAACTTGTTTTCTTGACTCCGCAGGAGACTTGAGGCATTTTGCCGCCTCAAGACGAAAAAATTGACAGAGATGTTTTTTTCAGGTCAGATACCGATACTGAAATTTGGATGCAATATTTATTTTCATCAAAAGGGAAAATATAAGCATTAAAATATTTTTACAATTTAAAAAACAAAACAAAATCCAACTCTTAACTCTTTGACTGCCATAAACGTTATAAAACGTTTAGCATAAACCTAGGGAAGGGCGCCGAGGACGTTAAAAGACGTCCCCTATGTTTTTTTTTTTTTTTCAAAAACGGGTGCAGGAAAGCCTTGGGCAGCTGTGCTGAAAGAATCAGGCTGATCTGATTAGTCAAAGACTCGTTTTGGCCCCTAGAGGGCAGCGATGACTCTCTTTGCACAAGGTTGGATGGGCCGCCCACCGTGGGCGTCAGTAGAAGACGTGAGGCGGAGCTAGAGTGTTGAGGAGACAATGGCTGATCCAAGCCACAATGGCTTGACCAAGCTACCGGTTACAAGCAGCTCAGCTTGAGCATTTTTTTCAAAGACGGAAAGCATCAATCAATACTAAAAAGCGCATTGATGTCAACGATGATGATGACAACGAGCTCTACGCCAAAGTTGGAAGCTTTGGCGTGACTGTTATGAACACGTAGTAAGCCTCACGGCTAAGCGCGGCTAGCGCGGCTAGCGCTGCTAAGGCCGGAAAACGCGCACAATAGCCGGCCGGGTACTTCTACACAATCGGACATTCGATCGGGCGATGGAGAGTTGGCATCGACCAATGCAGATTGATGATGATGATGAAGATGAAGCTCTACGCCAACG
Organism: Leptonotus elevatus; assembly: GCF_054856555.1. NCBI lineage: Eukaryota > Metazoa > Chordata > Actinopteri > Syngnathiformes > Syngnathidae > Leptonotus > Leptonotus elevatus. The sequence goes on from NC_141244.1 coordinate 14,147,926, forward strand.
TGACTGTTATGAACACGTAGTAAGCCCCACCGGCAAAGCGCGGCTAGCGCGGCTAGCGCTGCTAAGGCCGGAAAACGCGGAGCTGCACAAGCGGACATTCGATCGGACAATGAAGAGTACCCCGAGTCCAATGCATATTCATCGGAGGAGCGGGTACAGTCTGATCACGGAGAAGACACTGTTTCTGGACTACGATGCCACCATGAATGGAGTGGATAAAATGGATCAGAACATCTCCTACCAACCCGGTATAGCAACTGAAGGACACGGGGAAGCGAGACGTAACACCACCGTAACGTAACCGTAGCATGATCCTGATATTAGACTTGATGACACACTGCAGTATATACTTGCTATTCCCCGGAAAAAAACGGCCGGCAAGAAAGTGGCGCACGCGAAGAGGCAATCTTGTGCAAATGCTGTTGCGTCTCCTTGCACGCAGGAGAGTGTTACAAAAAGAAAAACTGTCGTTGAAACATCCACATATTTGTAAATAGCACCACAGTTGCACACATTTGTAAATAGTTTGCCAAATTGTTGTCAAATTGTTACACTGTTGAATGTAAATAAACGTATTTTGCTATCAAAAAACACTTTTTCATTCTTGGTGGTAGTGTTTTATAGAAGTAAAGCACTATTTAGGTGTTTGTGGCATCATTCATGGACAAAAAGAAGTGTCAAATTCACTAGAATGCATGAAATAATATCGTTTCACTAAAAGCTTGATTTCTCCGTATTTTGGTCCAACACAGGCGAAATTGGGTCAAACTAACCATTTTCTATTGTTGATTACTAAAGAACGGAATAAGGTAGAAACAAACTCTTTTTTTCTGATGAAAGATGAAAGTCCAATCTTTCATTTGGTAGTACGTGTGTTTCCATAGTCCAAACAGAACATTTTCTGTGGACCTTGAAAATCAGTCAAAATGCTTAAATCGGCTGGCACTGGCGGCATCCCTTTTCTGAAAACGTCTGGCAGTCAAAGAGTTAACATTAACGTTGTTGATTTTTTTAAGCATATGTTTACTGAACCCCTTTTTCTAAGATTATACAAATATTAGAAGTATATAAGATTATAAAATATGTTTTTTTTTAATATATATATATATATAAATCTTAATTAATAGACATCTTTGTTTTAAGATACTAACCCAAAGTTTGGTGACCTCCCAGGGCCAATAGCATGTTTTAGAACAAGTAACTAGTTCTCTATTGTTTTTTACAGAAAAGTTTTCCAAAATGTTCATAGAAATGTTACATTTTTACTGAACTTTGTTTTAAGTTCAAACAAAAACAGAAAGTATAGAGAGTTCATCTTCAGCAGCATCTCTTATAAAGTTGACTAAAAAAATTATTAAATAGTTCCATGAAGCGAACAGTGTTAAATTGATCTATTATCGGCTATAAGATATATATTTTTTTTAAAGGCCGATGCCAATATTCGTCAAAATGCTGAATATCAGTGTTGATAATCGGTCTGTCCCTAGTCCTACAGACTAGACAAAAACAAGTGAAAATAGTTAGGTTAAATTTAAGTAGGCCTGTTTTCTTAAAAGTCAATAGCTGCAAAGCTTTGTTCCACAAATAAGCGCCACCCCCCCTCCCCCCATCAGCGCCATGACAGAAAATTTGCGCCCAGATTAATTTCTGCCTTAACTGTCAAGTCAACTTTTTTTTTCTTTTCTTGCATCACTCATGGCTCTTAAACCTTTGAAATATTCCTGAAAAATTATGTAACCACATTCGTTAAGCATAAAGCTGCAGTGTGTGATTTATTTTTTTGAAGTGATTTTGCTCCGAAAATTATGTACTGTAAACAATAGACTGGAAAAGACACATTTTACCAATGCAATGGGAAGAGCACCGTCGCATGTCTCCCATTTGTAAAAAAAACAAAAAAAAACAAAAAAAACCTTTTCTTTAGAGAGCCACACTGGAAAAACAGAAAGATGCAAGGGCAACTTTTATTTATTTACTTTAACCTATCTAACATGGCAACACCAATCAATCAATCAATCAAGCAAGCAACCAATTACCAGTATATGTTGTTTATATACAGGACAGTATTTATTCTGAAAAACTGCTATATCAAGGCTTTCTGTTAAAAGGTGCTAAACCAGGCAAATAGCTGAGATTTTATTTAAGATTTTGGGGGGGCCTGCGGCCCTGTATCCCACTTAAATAAGATCTGCCCATCCACTGAGCGGCAGCGAAATCCCATTTGCTCCTCATTTTTTTTTCTACTTCATGTTCCTGGTTTACAACAAATACACAAGTGAGAGCGTGCTTGCTCGTCCAGTTGTGTCATATACTGTACCTCAAGACCAACCCGTGTTACCAGAAAGAAACTTTCAGATAAAGATAAAATGGGGTATAAGTTTAAAACTTGATAAAACTTGGAATTGTTTGAAAATGAATTATACAAAACTACTATGTGTATTTCCCTGACGGATATAAAGAGCTTGTAAGTGAGCAGTAGCCTACTATGTAACCATTAATGAGCCTTTGGAGAGAAAACAGGTGACCTTCGGCCAGCTGCCACATCCTGTGGTTAAGAGTATATTAATGCAACATACTAAACAAAGCAAACAGAATTCTAGTTTGATGTTGGCTGCATGCATATTTATCAGCATATTTATCAAGTATTTCCCTGGAACTTAAAATTGTCTGGATTAAACCACAGTGCCCCTGACAAATGTTGTTATGGGGTAAATTTAGTTAACCAACAATAGAAAACAGGTGAATATTTCGCAAGATTTAAGACCGTATTTATCTTTCATTTAGGTAAAGTTACCGTTCGGGTTACACCACCCCTTGACTAGGCCAAGTAGAGCAAAAGTAGCCTACAACAAAGTGGTAACTCAATGATTGAGTTGCGGCCTGTTCGTGTTTTCGTGTTTCACGTTTTGCACTACACTTGTTTAATTTAGCAACAATGCACGTGCGTGTGAATTATTTATAAAATAAAAATTTAAAATTAAAAAATTTAAAAAAATTAAAAAATTCTGTTTCAGTGTAGTCACTCACGTCGTATCTGGCGGCATACATCCTCAACAACGCTCCAAACCAACAGGATACGAACTCCGCCTATAGACCTTAAGGAACCTTCGTTGGTGATAGTAAAAGTCACAACATACATGTGCGCGGTGATAAAAAGCAGTAAAACGAGTTAGATTATATCCCAGTTAAAATAAATCCAACATAAACTTCCTGTATCGACGCAGGTTGGAAACGCTTAAAAAATAGCTTTTCCTTACACACCTATTTCCCACGCTACGCCCACAAATACCTGCAGCCGCTCAACTGCCATAGACCTATTATACAATAGAGGCCACATTAAGATGATTGGTCTGTCTGATGCTGTACGTCAACCAATCTACCATGTTGGATGTGGCATTGATGCCCGTCAACTGGTTTACGTAGACGGCGAACTAGCATAAACTGTCGTAAAGAACAGTGTTGTCTACTTCCCTAATTCTTTTTCATTTATTTTATGCAACTATTTACCCCAAACATTTGATTTCGATAGTTTATTTAAAAAAAAAAATGTTCATATGCCGTAGAGTAGACGTTCTTTACTGCCTTCCGGGAGAATATCGACTACGGTGGGGGCAAGCCGCCCTGAGTATGAAAGCTGTAAAAGTTGTGCCTCAACTTTTGATATGATGATTATTAGTCACATGTCCAATCATACAGATTTTCTTAGTCACAACTTATTTTTGGAGTGATAATTTAAGTGATTCCCACTTATAATCACATTAAAAAAGTGCATTTTGTCTTGAAATTAAGAAACATTGAGATTTTGAATTTTCATTTATTGCACTGATTTGTTTATGTCGTGAAAACGATTTATTTATTTATGTTTGATAAAGTTTTGGCTGTTTTTTGTTTGCAAAGGCGAGTTTTTGTAAAAAATAAAAAAATAAAATTGAATTTTATAGAATATAGATTACATTAATGGAGAAAAAAGTTATGAAATTAATTCTCGTGTTCTTATCTTCTATAAACAGTATTAAAAAACGGCATTTCCTGCCCTGCTCATTAATCATTTACCATTTCCCTCCTATACAATTTAAATTCTGAATTGAATTAATTGAGATTAAATTGATTATAATTTTTTATATATTTTGAAAAGTAGATTTTTTTTTTTGTTAAAATAAACTACAGTATTTCACATACTCGTAACCCTCATGCAAATAAATAAATAAATAAATAAATAAATGCTCCCTCATGCAGTGTCAAACTATCACCACCAGATGGCTGCCTTTACCAAGCAGAATGTTCCTCCTATGCTGAAGCGTGTGATAAATAGCCGCAGAAAGAGGGCTTGGTTCCGTGAGTGCTGGTTGATCCACATCGCAGCCACACTGCGACTGGAGAGGTGGTTAGCAGGACGCAGAGACGCAGGAGGTATCTCAGGAGCATCACTTGGGCTGAGCTTATGTTGGACGCGCTCGTTTTACTGTAGCTACTCGGTCGACTGAAAACAACAACAAAGGGAGGACAGCAAAATGGGGCACTCCGCAATTGCAATTTTGCTGGCCGTGCTGTCCTTGTACGCGTGTGGAAACGTCGAGGTAAGACGATGGCGCAAATGTGTCTCTCTCTCTCTCTCTTTTTTTTTTTTTTTTTTTTAAACTGCGTACATGACTGCAGTGTTAACATTGTTTTACTGCTCCCGAATTGCTTGATTGCGGAGTGCTGATAGTCGAGATTTAATGAAATGCATCCTGCAGCTATACTTTAGTGATGACATAACAAATCACACACAAATGTGACAGTGCAAAATCCAAGGTCTATATGTTATTATCATTAACTATAGGATATTCTGATTGAACATAATAAACAAGAGAAGTTGTTATGTGACTGCATTTGGCTGTCTGCGTCAAGCAAAAGGCGGCCTGCATCTGATATGGAAGATGGTGGGAGGATGAAGATCAAACAGCTTCTCCTTTTCTCCCCATCTGCTCCTGTCAGAAAGAAGACACACACGTTTCATCTGGAGAGGATGGCCCTGAAAATGGTCATGCATATGCAATCGCCGCCCTGACACTGAAAAGACATTTAAAGGCCGAGATATTACTAGGTTTCCCCTGCGTAGCATCAAAATGCATTTGAATGAATGCATGTTATATCGTGTCGAGTTAAAATAGGAGAGCTCGGGGTCAACCTATGGGAATCCGTCTTCATTACTACGGAGATAGATGAAGTAGAGAAGTACAGATCAATGGGCTACCATGACCTCTCTCCCGTCTCTTCTCCATGTGCATCAGGCCCAAAACTGTATGCACTGTACATTATTACCTCCCCCAAGGTTTTAATGTCTTTAGAGGCAAGGTTTTTGTGCATGTTACAATACGCTGGTATTCTTCCAATTGCATTTTGGTGAGAATCCACATAGTGATGTTGTTATGAAAGAAAGAACATTAGAAAGACATTTAGTATGCCTAACCTTATAACCACAAAAACAAACATAAACAAATTTAATCCACACATTGATTATGTTAGATAGATAGATGGATAGATAGATAGATAGATAGATGGATGGATAGATAGATAGATAGATAGATAGATAGATAGATAGATAGATAGATAGATAGATAGATAGATAGATAGATAGATAGATAGATAGATAGATAGATAGATAGATAGATAGATAGATAGATAGATAGATCTTTAATAGTGGCTAGAATTTCCATCCATCCATTTTCTCCACATGTTATCCAGTCCAAGGTTGTAAGGATTTTGAGCCTATCCCAGCTGGCGATAGGCCGGTTTCATCCTCGACTTGTTGCCAGTCAATCACAGGGGACATGTACAGACAGACAACCATCCACACTCGCACTCATGCATAACATGAGTGGGAAATGAACTTGGATGATCTTTGGGAAATATTGGGTGTTGTAAAATGTTCAGCAACTCAAATAATCCAGATTTTTCATTTAATAGGAAAGTAGTTCCCCAAATGTTCTTTACAATAATATGTTCTATGCAGTGCCACTAGTCTGAACATTATTCTGATTAATATTGAGTCTATGGAATATGAAATAAGCAGCAAAATCCTCCTTAAAAAAAATCCATCTCAGGGGGCGGCCATTTTGTCACTTGCTGTCGACTGAAAATGACATCACAGTTGCTCAGGTAATAGATAGATAGATAGATAGATAGATAGATAGATAGATAGATAGATAGATAGATAGATAGATAAATAGATAGATAGATAGATAGATAGATAGATAGATAGATAGATAGATAGATAGATCACGATTCGATTCTGATTTTTGGGTGTGCGATTCGATTCAGAATTGATTTTTGATTAAGAATGATTTTTGATTCACAATGATTTGATTGACAATGTTTTTTGCTTCAATTTATAGATGTTCAAGGAATCGTAATGATCTACTCCAGTCTGACTTGCTAATGCTAAATAGTGCGCTACTTGCGGCACTTTTATCACTGAAAAGAACGGCTCCACGCTGCAAAAAAACAACTTTTATTGGAATAACTTGATCGTGACTTTTTCCTTCTACTCTCTAATGTGGCTACAACTTAACAGTGTATCAGACCGCGTGGAACCACACTTCCCCTAAGTGGCCAAATTGGGTACAACATGAACAGCACTCCCAATAAAAGCACACACAAACAGGGAAGACAGTATAAAATAATTTAAATAAAATCGATTTTTGGGACATTTAAAATAGATTCTGAATCGTACTAAATGAGAATCGCGATTCTTATAAGAATCAATTTTTTGGCTCACCCCTAATAGATGGATAGGCGATCTGTGATTGGTCACCTGTTTTCTTTGGTCATGTGATGTTGGCAAACTGAGCCACGATTGGCCGTTACCTGAGCCCTGAGCAACTGTGATGTCATTTTCCGTCGACAGCAAGTGGTAAAATGGCTGCCCGCTTAGATGGATTAGAAACGGGGTGGATTTGACTGCTTTATTCTTATGCCACAAACGCAATATTAATCAAAATGCATTATTTAGATTAGTGGGGGGCACATACAACGTAATGAAAATTTTGGGATTGGCATCTACTATAACATAAGAAAATCTAAAGTGGTAATTTTGTTCAAAACTGTACTTTATAATAATCATTTGAGGTTGTAATTTGTTGTGCTGATATAGAATCTCTAAGCCTTGGCAGAGGTCTCCCTTGTTTTATTTATTTATTATATTTCATAGCCATCATCGCCTCTGTACAAGAACTGCTGTGTGTGCGCATCATGTGTAGACGGGTGACGGTGACGTTGGTTGAGTCACGATGTCCTCGTTTGAGATGATGTTCATGTCAAACGTTTGTTTCCATCCCAAAAAATGAGAGTGAATGAAGCCAGCCTTCCCTCCCTCCCTCTTGGAGAGGATTTGTTTAATGTTTATTTATTAGCCATCTTCCGCAGTGAGCCCGTAACAGTGGGGTGACGTGCCTCCTTTCATTCTTAAATAATTTCACACGTGTAAGAGCCTTAGCGGGATTACCGTGACGCTAAGGAGGCGCACGCATACACAAACCTGCGTAGGTCTATGTACTGAAGATTACACTGCGAGAGGGCCGGCTAGCTGGATTACCCCGCGTATTAGTCGTAATAGAAGTGTCAGCTTGCCTTGATTTACTCAGCGTGCGGCTAAGATGTGTGAATGGGGCAAATTTTCTGCAATCCCCCTTTTGTGGCGCAGCATTTAAATTTATTACTCCACTGCGATCTGAAAAATAACTCTATTGGTATCGTCCCTCGACGAAGTTCATCAATTTTGTTGCAGACGCACCGTGGCTCGCTTGTCATATAAATAATGTTCAGTTATGGCTTCACTTTCACACAGTTAGTGTTGCTCATCCTGACATGTAAGGTCATCCTTGAGAAGATGACAAACATTATCACCTTCACGGGCTGTTTGTGAACTTGTGAAAGAACAATCTAGTCCAACATTAATGGATAAGGGGAATGAGCTATCAATGTCAATGGCAGCCTCTACACAGGGTCAATGAAACACGTTCATAAGCAGGACTGATTTACTGTTTGTCTTCTTTTGCTGTGACGTGGAAGTACAGGAAAAAGGGCGTTTTCTCTTCTAGAACAGTGATTCTCAAAGCTACTGGGGCCCTGGTGGCTCACTAGTGGTATTTGAAAGAACCACTGCCCAAGTACAGTTCAGTTGCATTTAAGTTTTTAGTAAGAAGTCATACTAGATAGCTAAGATTAAGCTAACCGAGGAAGGTTTGCCTCTCCGGCCCATCGTCCAAGTTACAAACGTCAGAAGTCAACAGCAAAGTAACAATAATGGCATTGATACACTGCCTAGATCGGCTTTATTGACTGTTTGCTTCGCAGTTTAATATACAGTAATGCTCTTCATTAGCCGGCTAAACAGTCCCATACATGCAAATGTTTCCAAACTTCGTGATGTGCACATACGTACATATGTCACACGCGTTGTCAGTCAATTATTCCTGTGACACTAGTACAGTGAGTACACATGACAATATGCTATGTTTCATTCTCATTCAAATATGAACATTTTGACTCAGCATTCGTTTTTAACTCATTCACTGCCATTGACGGCTATAAACGTCAAAAATTCATTTGAACTATTTATATTGTGCATTTAGAACAGAAATTTGTAACTAACTAGTTAACTAGTGAAGTCATACGATAAATTACAATAAAAAAAATTAATCGGCTGACAAGATGATTATTAAAAATTAGGGGCGTCAGGCGAATAAAAGTTTAATTGTAATTAATCGCATGACTTCAATAGTTAACTCACGATTAATCACACATTTTATATCTGTTCTAAATGTACTATAAAAAAATCTAGGTTTTAATACTCTTGTTAACAAAAGCAGAAAAAAAACATTCAACTAATAGAAATAGTTAAAAAGATTTTTTGACATTTATAACCGTCAATGGCAATGAATGAGTTAATAGCCAAGTTACATCCCAATTCAAGTCACCACTGATTCGTACACAGATCGAATGACTTGATCTCTTACAATCTACTATGCGACACTGTATTTTTAATATATATATATATATATATATATATATATATATATATATATATATATATATATATATATATATATGAACGGCTCTTCGAGAATGTTAACTACATAGAAAATGGATAGATGTTTGGTTAGTTTAGCTTGCCTCATGGTGCTAACAAATAAACTTACCTTTGCCTTTTTGCTTTCAATTCACTGGTGACATGCTCAAATGGTGCCATGTTTGTTTATACAGTGAGCAATTGAGTAGGACAGCTGAAGGCATCCTGAAAGGCTAAGCTGGGAAAGAGACGTGACGTCCTAAAAGAGAAAAAAGGAGCATTAGGGAGAACATTTTAGAGTGGCGGGAGATGAAATAAAAATGTGTGAGTCATAAAGTCACTGTGTAGTCACAAAACAGCCCTCACCGCCTTCATCCACATGAGCAGGAGCAGAAAATGTCGGGCTTTACTCGGGAATGCAAACTCAAGCACCTCCCATGTCGTCTACCTATCAATGCAATAACGAGAGAGGATTTGGGAACAGAAAAGAAGAGGACAAGCAGAATTTTCTCTTACTCTGTCTCACACACAAACACACACACACACACACACACACACACACACACACACACACACACACACACACACACACACACACACGGCCCTACCCCTTCACTTAATTAATTTTGGAGCCACGAGATAATCAGGTTCCACTAATGGATTCCTGTGTGCTTGGTACTCTCTACTATATCCGAGTGCCAGTGGGCATCAAACGCAGCATGTTATTGTATCACGTCTTACCTCCTGTTCTCTGTATCTGGCTTCCCCCCAAGCTTTGGAGACACACACACACACACGCACACACATGGAGAGGCTTGAGTTTAACATGCAGTGTCATAGTAAACATGCAGCAGGAAATACTTTTTGTTAATATGGAGTACATTAGCCCTGTTGCTACCTCCTTACACTGGCTCTATTTAAGTTTTATTGTTTCTTGTGATGCCCTGCGATTGGCTGGCAACTATTTGAGGGTGTACCCAAACTCTTGCCCAGAGTCAACTGTCACAGCCCAATGTCGTGTACTGTAGACGTTGTTCGTGGGCCAGGCCGGGGGTTGAATGTACAGTATACAAACAAGTTGTTTCAATAGTTTTTGTCAAAAGAGCCATTTTAGGTCAAATAAATAGGAAAAAAATCTGTATGTAACATTTGAACATTGTGATGAAGGAAACAGTGTGTTCATGTTAGTCTGAGGGCCCAAGAGCTCATTGGAGTTGCACCATAACAGAAAAATATGCAGCATTCAATACTTTGAGATTCACTTTCACCTTCCGTTTTTTATTTATTCTTTATTTTTTCATGCTATGCTTTTCATACATTTTGAGATTTTCTGCCTCTCTGTTAAATTTCTGACATTTTTGGCAATTTTATGGACATATGGTAATTTTCTGCCTCTTCTTTTTTTGGACAATTTTTCTCCTGCCTATTTTTCTATCAATTTCTGACATTTTTGGTAATTTTCAGAATTTGCTCTCTTGATGTGAGACATTTTAATTGTAACTTTTTAAATGTTTTCTTTCTTTTATGGTCATTACTGCTTTTCCTCTTTCTTTTTGGACATATTTAGGTAATTTTTTAAAAGCGTTTTAATCTACCTTTCATCTCTCTGACAACCTAAAATTTTTGACTGCCATTTTTTAAATATTTAACTATTCATTTTTTAATATAAATCATTAATTCATTTGACGAATACTTAAAGGTGGATTCAAGGATTTTCTCGAAAAGTAGAAGTCACGTTTAAAAAACTGCGCATGTGGAAGACCATCCTACCAGCTCTCCTGCTCGTTCGGTTAAAAAAAAAACGCCTCTCAAATGTCGCTAACGTGCGAGCTCATCTTCCTCTTCCTCTTCATCAGTCTCTTTAATCTCTGCAGCCGGCCACGCTTCAAAGACCGGTGTCCTCTTGCGGCTCTCAGCTATTTTCACAGTGAGCTCGGTGGAGCAACAACGATGAATGGCTGAATACGAAGACCAGCGGCTACATGCTACAAACACTCGAAGTGCGCTTGCGCAGCTAGGAACAACCGCGCACGACGTCGTTACGGCAGATTGATTGACGGGATCGAGAAACAATTGTTAAAATGATCCACCCGGAAGGCGCAGCGACAAAAAAAAAACTTGAATCCAACTTTAATCTCAAAAATAAACATATCATTTCTACTATTTTTTTTAATAGGGAGCCACAATAAGAGCCACATATGGCCCCAGAGACGCAGTTTGCAGACCCCTACTTGATCTCTCTAACATCCATGTCAATCAAAACTGAGCATTATTGTCTTTGTAAAGGCGGACTGTTTGATACGCATTTTATAATCGGGCTTTTAGATGTTTGTCTGCGTCAGATATGAGGCGAGCCATTCTAATCTCATCCAGCTCTGGAATCTTGCAGGGCAAAGATATCAGTACTGCACAAGGTCTTTACACCCTGCAAAGCTTCCTCGGGTTTCCGCAGAACAGTTCAACTCAAGGGCGAAGCGAGACATTCGGTGCTGCCGCAGCCAGCTGGAAGTTTGAAAGGAAGGCCCTTTGAAAACATCTGCAGTTCAGTGATAACGCTTGTCCTCCATGTAAGAAAAAGGGGGCGGGAGGGGGCACGGTTAAATAGATGGAGGGCTGATTGGTGAGAGAAGGCTTTCTCTCTGGCACTGTGGAGGATTTGAGAGACGAAGAAGGAGAGAGAGAGAGAAAGTGGAGGAGAATGTTATGTGGGTTGCAGGGTGGAGTGCATGTTAATGTGGACCAGCCCTATTTCAGATCCAGCTGCTGGGAGAGCAAAGAGATCCATCTTTGTCATGAGCATGTATTCATAGGTGGCTGTGAAATGACATGAGGAAGGGGAGACGTACAGAAGAAAAATGTGACATCCTTTGCGGCGGGGTTTTGGGCATGGTTAATTGGTGGGTTGGACACTGCTTATTCTTCGGTTGTTGAGAAAACACAAATGTCGCTTTATCGCTCGTATACAGCGTGTGCTGTATAAAGATGGGCTGCAGGAAAAGCTGCATCAATTATTGAAGGCCGTGGAGAGGTCTGAGCTCCTGCTCGTCACGCACTCTTTCAGCGGCTTCCTCACTCCCCACTCGTTACATCCCCTCCTCAGCCAACCCCAGAACCCCCCCCCCCCCCCCAGTCTGTCTCCTCCCTCCTCAGCTCATCTAATCTCACCTCTCGTCCGCCACATCCCAGAGACGTTCGTTACCCCTCCCCTACACATGGCCTGTGACATCTTTACTCTCTTTCATGCATTATTTGATTTTGTATACATTATTCACGCAATTAACTCTGTTTTTATTAACTCTAACAACAGAAGAGGTTGCCTGTGTCTATATGTTTGTCTGCAGTATGTATTTTTTTCCCCCAACTTGATTTATGCTGCGGCATGACACCAATGAATTAACATCATGACCCAAATCCCAAATTCTGGTGCTCATCCAAATCTGGACTGCCAGCATTCTAATATGCTGCCGCCTCCACTGGTTGCCCGTATCAGCTCAATTTGATAATATGTTAGTGACTAGTATGGTCCTAAAAAAAGGGAAACAAATGGCTTTTGGGGCATTTTCCAGAATATGACGACCAAATACTTGTTTGCAATTCTTTTGAGTGGAAATTCCACATTTTCAGTGAATTGAAGGTCTTCACAAAATGTCTTCCTGTTCCCACAGTAATTGACTGTGAGACAGAGCATCCAGCAGTTGCCCCGGCATGTTTTTCATACACTTTGCACAGATGGAACATTGTGTCGGCCTACAAAGTCTGAATTTTAAGCTTTTTCTGTACATCAGTGGTTCTTAACCACCGTGGCTGAGCCAGGCCACAAACCCCCTTGGGAAAGCAAGGGAACAAAAATTTATACACTCCATCTGCTTTCGGAGGGTGCACATATCCCCGGTTAGTCACATGACATAATAGCATACAAAAACAACTATTCACATGCACATAAGAGGCTCTATTTCGTGCCTAGTGCAAGTAGAGTCAAGTCTAAATTTGTGTGGTGCCGTGTTAGACCGAGTGTTGGTATTTCCACAGATGCGTACAAGCCGGCGCAAGAGGCCACATTTTAAAAAGTAAATGATAATATAATATATGAATGTGTCTTCATTTGGGAAGAATATACAATAATGCTGCTTAAATGGGTCATGAATCAATTCTGACAAAAAAAAAAAAGAGTGCATGACCTGACTGCAACCAGTAGGCAATGTGGATTCAGTCTCAAGAAGTTTATGGCGTAAAGAAGAACATGGCATCAGCTACAGTTGCGCTCCTGCCACACAAGCTGTGACAAAACTCCAGCAGGCAGCATTATTCTGTTCAATACAACACTGACAAGGAAACAAAAGGTTCTCCAATAGCATAAAAAAATAATAATATATCGATGAATTGATTGTTATTTTTCACCATTCATGGTAAAGGACATCCAATTTCTCTCGCTACTTCAACGTACCATCTCCTGTCATTCTGCTAAGAATAAAAAAATAAATGAGAAAAGAAAGAAAGAACATAACTTCCTTGGCAGAGGTCATAAAGTGAGTAATGCCTGTCTCATTATTTGATGATTCTGCAGCAGAGACTGTCCAAAAAAACCATGATTATTTCAGAGCACCTCAGGTTGACACCAGGTCGCATCACCTTGACTTCAGTTACTGTCTGCTAGGCAGCCTGAAGCTCTGAGTCCTCAAAGGGCCTAATTTACTGAAATCCCAAAAAAGAGAGCGTGCGTGTGTGTGTTCCGTCGAACAGACTGCTTGCGCTGTTGGTGGGCATCTTGCGTGTGATCTACTCAGATTGTAGAAATTGAATACATGTGTAAAAGTGGTTACATTTTTTCACTTTAGGTAGTTCTAATGGTTTTCGCCATTGGCAAATTTAGAGAGCATTGCAAGCGTAAAAAGAAGTTTCATGTGATGGAATTGGAAGTGTTAGTGGAAGTGAGAAATGATTGAGAGATGAAATTTGTTGTATAACCTCTTGTTTAAGTTGCACACGAGGTCAGTCTATCAATCGTGCATAAAACACCTGTTCCGTTTGTTTATGGGAATTGACGGTAATGAGGAATTTGGCTTGGGACTGAACACCTGAAAAAACTTCTCTCTGAGAAGCTAACACCAATTGCCACAGACCCCTGAAATGACCCAATAACAAAGAAACACAGTGTTGAAAGGTGTTTTGTCATATAGGTTTGTTTGTTTGTTTGTTTGTTTACACAATCTTGAAAAAAAATACAAATATGGCAGCAAAAATAAATAAATAAATACAACACATGTGAAGCTGAGGTAAAAACCCATTACGGGCTTACCAAGGACCTCACCTAGCCTCAACAAACATATCTTCAACATAACTGAATTATTACTTAAGCAAAATAATTCTACAGCAGCACACATTAAATACTGTATTTATAATCAGTAAAGCTTCTGCAGCACCAAATGTCTTTGACATCAAACATTCCTTAAGTTTCATTTTATATTTATATATAGACATAGAATCGGTTAATAAGTGTGAATTTGTATTCCATAATTCGACCATAATTGGTGATATGGCATGACTCCTTCTTGTGGCTCGCACAAATCATCCATGGTCCAAAAGTGCAATGAGACAATATGTCAAAATAAATTTTGTTACTGGCATTTACATGACACGAAAAGTCGCTGACTTGAATTAAAAACGAATGACAGAATTTTCAATCAGAATGTAAAGTACCATTTCACTACGTATCTACGTGAGAGTGTGGTTCATTCGAGCAGACGCCCAGAAGTAGTTATGGGAACATTTGGCTGGCTAATGCCTCACCGTGCTAGCAACAAACGAAGGGGAGTTTTCAAACTCGGACGCAGGACCTGAGAGACAAACTATCTTAGTGCTAGCTAAAATGAGGCTAGTAGCAAAAGTAAATGGATTTAAAATGGGACCAAAGAGTAAAAACATCATCTGTGGTGTGGTTAGTCAAGGTACAGTGCAGAATTCTGGAGGTTAAAGTAAGTTATTTTCAGCTAAAAATGTTAACCTTTCCGTGTGTTGATACGCTGCGTCAATGCGCCGGTCTCGGCTACGCTACGATATGTTTGACTCGGCTGCATAAACATCCACAACACTGTATGATCAAGATAAAGCGCACTCCATTCACCATTTCAATCAAATTATATGTTTCATTTGTTGGACTATGACGGCAAAAGTATATTGAGTAATCCATTCGGGTTGATTCAATCATTCAGTGGCTAATGTCAATACAAGTAGCGAATGCAGTCACATTATTATTAGTAATATGACATCATGATATTTTTCATCATTAACTCATTCACTGCCATTGACGGCTATAGGTGTTAAAAATTAATTTGAACCATTTCTATTAGTTACATTTTTTTTCCACTTTTGTTAACAAGAGTATGAAAACCTAGAAAAAAATGTTTATTGTACATTTAGAACAAATGTGTGATTAATTGTGAGTTAACTATTGAAGTCGTGCAATTAATTACAATTAAAAAAAATTATCGCCTGAAGCGATTAGAAAAAAATGAAAGATTATAAAAAATTTGGGGCAGCAGGCGATTAACATTTTTAATTGGAATTAATCGCAAATTTTATATCTGTTCTAAATAAAGCTAAAAAAAAAATAACTAATAGAAATAGTTCAAATAAATTTTTGATGTCTATAGCCGTCAATGGCAGTGAATAAGTTAAAGTAGCACTAAGGACATTTTTAACCTTAATAAAATATTTTCATAACTCTTCTGATGAAATATTGACTTAAAACTAGTTGAATGGTACCTTTGTCATGGCCTGAGGGGGTCTGTATAATTTTTACTGGCACTAAACAACTTTGAGGAGAATGGTAGGAACACTGTCACACAAATGTGCTGACTGCTTTACGGCATACGTCACTTCCCCCTTTACCCATTCGTTACAAAGACGGAAGTCAATTTGAATGTCGAAAGCTCAAAAATTATGCAACGTGCTCGTCCTCATGAGAAACGTGGTCTTCCTTCCGGCATAACATTACCAACGTTGTCCATATGGTGGCGCCATAATCAACGTAAACTGAAAGTTCTTTAGTGTTGCTTTAAACAGTAAAACACCATTGACAAAAATAGATTCAGCTTGATTGATCATTTTAGGTGCACCAAACATTGAAAATGAAAAAAGTGTATGTAAAAAAAATCCTTAATGATTATAAGATTGTGATATTATTGATGTTTTATTCTAGCTCTGAGTAACACTGTGTGCATCCTTTCAGCGGGGCCTAGCAGAGAATGACTCATTTAAATAGCATGTAAACAAGCAGCAGGCAGCGAGGTGGAACGCAAAACCAACCATTAGGCAGGTGATCAGTGACCTGCTGAGGCGAGAAAGTCTAATCAAAAAACACATGCGGACTCCACCATGAAAAAAAAAAAGGCAGAGGGAGGAAGGACTGTTTACGCGCAAGAGAGAGAAAGCGAGAGGGAGCTTGAGTGACACGCAGGGAAGTCTGTAGGGAACCAGTTGCTACGGTAACAGGGAAGGTAGCCTGCTCCTGTGGGTGGTGTTACCATGGAAACCAACCTCAATGGCCAAGTGATGCTGAGTGGGGGAACATGAAGTAGAGGACTAAAAATGAGACGGGCGTTCATGGGCAAGTGAGCGGGGGCTAATTTGAAACGTGAGCGCAAGTGTGTCTTTAGCTCGACCCTCCCCTCGCCTGTAAACAATGGATACGAATACCGACTGACAACATGGGAGCGTCTGACAAAACAACTGTTCGATTTCGAAAACAAATGAAAGGACCATTTTTGTGCCACACATTTGCACCAAATAAATACTGTGGATCTCCAATGAAAAACGTTTACCTCTAAATGATAACATTGTCATCGGTTTGCAACAATATCATAATAGCTCCGGTGGCGCCCTCCACACTACCTTTACCCCACTTCCTCTTTATGGGCCTTTCACAGAATGCACTGTATACATTTATAAAGTGAAAGCTTCATTTCCATAAAATGCATCGAGGAGACAGACTCCCGGGGGAGCGGCGTGATGAGATTGCAATTGAAAGCATGCATAAATATGAGACGGAAGGAGAGAGATATATGTTTTAACCCGCCTCCTCCCCCCCTTTGCTGCATTCTGGCTCCCTCAGCAGGTTATTATACTCTGACACATGTAATATATACGGCACATAGTGTATGTATAAAAATAAAGTAGGGGTTGTCAGATTAATAGCTGACCGTATGCATGTCTAGGCTTTTAGCGTAAAGGCTTTAAATCCTTATCGAGCCTTTTATTTAATTTCCGTAAACAGCAATTTGCTCAGGAGGCCATTAAAAGAAATAAGATGACTTATTCCTCTTCATCTGCACGGCATGCTTTGCATCCACACAAAATATCAGCATAACTTTTTTTTTGGGAGTTCCTATTTCATTATCAGGGTCTACATTACGTTATTTAAAGTTAACCGAAAATCATTTTGTTCATGTTCGTTTTCTTCAAAAAAGGGGACAAACCGAAAACTCACAATGGCTTATTTTATTTAATTTTTTCCCGAGAGAGCTCAGTATTGTTCATTCGGTAATTTTACCGATTTGACATGTCATCATCATTGCTCTCTTTTTAATTTATTTATTTATTTTTAATTTTTTTATTTTGTATGTGCATGTGTGTGTGTGTAGTCATTAGTTCACCTAAAACCTATTAAAAATCCCATACCGTTCACCTAAACCGAATACTTCAGAATCCAGCTAGAGTCGTTCAAAGTTCAGCAAGAATACAATTCGGGACAATTGAAGATTGTGTCCTCTCAGAAGAGTCCAGCGTCGTTCTTGAGTTCTTGACGTCTTTTATGGGGTCTGCTTGTGAGAGCCCGTCCGTCTGGTCGTGATGGCAATGTCAAGCTGACCAGTCTAAAGTACATCTTGTATAGACAGTTGCTGTGGATGAGGTTTACTGTCAAGGGCTGCGAGTGTTGGAACACTGGACGGAAACGACGCTTATGTGTGAAACCCGGAAGTCGGAAGTCCGTGGCATCTACCCCATACCGCTCGTGTCAGATGGAATCTTCCTAACTCCAAGACCAAAAATGTGTTTGGTCTCCTCTTGGATATAAGTAAACAGTAGGAGTGGCATAGCTCAGGTGGTAGTGGGACAGGCTAAAGCTGAAGGCTGTGAGTTTGTTCCTCAACCCTTGAGTGACTTTTATTTATTTTTAATTCTTAATTTTACTCTCTTCCAATTGTAAATTTTACTCTAAAACGGAGTCTATTTGGTCTCACTCTAAATAGTCAAGTGAAATTTACTCAGACTACTACATAATTTACTGTTACTATTATTATTATTATTACTGGTTTTAGGGCTGGGCGATATAAACGGTATATGCAATATAAGGTATACATTTTGCCGAAGGTTGAGATTTTGACTCTACCGTCTTACCACGGTAGCGCATGTTGATGACATCATATCTGCATCCAGGCCTTACACACAACTCGCGCTCAGCGTAGCAAATAAGAGTAAAAATAAAAATAAAAATCACAAGTGATTTGTGAAGCTTCATTTTCCATCACTATTTGCAATTTTTGCTATTTTAGTCTCTTTGACTTGTGCTGTTTACAATGCCCACTTGTGCATGCCCTTTTGATCTTCAAGTGAATACTTGCTCTAAGCCAGTTTTAAAATATCAGCAATATTTTTTGTTTGCACTATTTTGCACCAGAGTGCTGACTTTTAATTTTGATTTGAGAACAATAAATGTTGTTATCCAAAGTAAATTTATTCTTTCATTGTTTAAAAAAATAATCTATTTAGCTTATATAAAAGGACTATGTAAACCAGTAAGCAAAATATATAAAAAAAAAAAAAAAAAACCTAAAACCTAATTAGGTTAGGTTTGTTGCATACCGGGATATATACTGCTACCGTGAAGCGATGCAGTTGATACCATGATATTAATTTTGGGCCATATTGTCCAGCCCTAACTGGTATAATAATAATAATAATAATAATATTACTTATACTATTATTTTTTAGTTTTACTCAACTCAACTTTATAAAGTGCTTTCTCAGCTGCCGCAGCTGTAACAAAGAAGCATTAAATAATAATAATAACAATAATAACAATAATAATAATTATTTATTATTCCTTTATTAGTAGTAGTAGTACTCAACTCAACTTTTAAGTCTTTTCACAACTGAAGCTGTAACAAGGTTGCATTAAATAATAATAATAATAATGATAATAATAATAACCCTAAATAACCACACAAAATGTTTCTTAGGTTAATTGGAGACTCTTAATTGTAGTTGTTTTTGGATCCTGCATCACTTAATGAAGTAGAAATTCATGTCATGGCCCTCCAAATGACGTGCAATTGCTGTAAGATGCTATCGCCGGGTCAAAATGATATTAAATGAATTTAGCTGGGGCTATTACTGATTCATAAATGACAGTGAATCATCCTGGTCCCCAGATAGCAAGTAAATATGGACTAAAGGGATTTAGAGCAGCATAGTGATGACATCATGGCTACACGATTGGATGTCAATCACAATTAGAATTGTTTTCAAAATACTTCAGCCCTAATATATTTATATTTATCTGCAATTGGCTGGCGACCAGTCCAGAGTCCAAAGTCAGCTGGGATAGGAAGGCTTCAGCACACAATCACAAACACAATTTCAAATGGATGGTTGGAATATATTGATATGATATTATATGAGTATGGCCAAAGCTGCTTTACACATTTAATATGAGATAAAATAATGAAAAAGTAGAAATGGGAACATTTGAGTCAATATTCTTTGCATTCAAGGCTGAACGACAGGTACAGAAGATTGTTGTTTATTTGTTTACATTTCAATCCGTCTGCAGAATTTGCAATTGTGAGAACATTAAGGGATGTTTCAGCCGACCTGCAGCGCTGAAATCTCTGCTAAGCTTTTGATTCTTTCAATCCCCCCGAGGTAGCGCTTCAGCTTGAAATCACATCTGCGGGCTCTCAGCGTTCAGCATTAACATGTTGGCACTCCCATGTTGTCTTGCTTAACTAGGATGGAGCTTTAGCAGCGTTGGTTATGTAATAGCGCAAAATAAAATCCGTCTAGAAAACCAGCACAAGACAAAATCTTCTTTCTTTTTTTTCTGGTCTGGCTAGATTGAAGAAATTCATATGCATTACATGTTTTCAGCCTGTTCTTGTGTTTGGATTTATGAGATGTTATTATTATGCAGGGTTTTGCCTCCCACGCTCTCAACAGGAGGCAGTGATAGATTTGTTCAAAACCGTCCAACTGTGTTGCGTGTTTTAGTCTTGGAAACATGCTCAGCGGCGTCATGGCTGCATGCGACTCATCAGAAAACACTTTCTGAAATGTGGGTGGAACAGGAGGCAACACTTGGATCAGTTGAATATTACTCACGGGATAAAAATGGATAGAAAACAGCGGGATTTTGTTGTTTTGTTCTTTTGATTATTTGGGCCTTCATCTGAATGGATAAGGCTCACAAATTTGTGGACTGTATTAGCAGGAGATAAGGGCGTGTTTGAACATGATTTTTAAATCATGAGTTATGGGAGTGTCAGCTCTGAAAAGTGAAGTCTCAGCCCCCTTGGGCATCAAGCTCGCTACCATGGTGCTATCATTCATCAGGCAATGTTCTTATCTCGTGCAATCATGTGGGAATTCAGCCCTTATTACTCTTGCCATTTGCAAAGTAGCACCACGGGAAGGATTTGTCAACCCTGATGAGAGAAGTGCTGTGCAAAAATGCTCCACACAGCCTTATTATCCATATGATGGGACATCATCGAAAGATTGCTCTTTGCACGTGAAACTAAGAGTTACTGCAGTAATATTTTAAAGGCGAAGTCAAACTTAAACATTTCTTGACAATAATATGTCTAAACATGACATTCTGATTAATATTACATTTGTGAAATATGAATTATGCAGCAAAATATGGCCGTTTTTATCCATCTCAGGAGGCGGCCATTTTGCCACTTGGTATTGACTGAAGATGACATCACAGTTGCTCAGACAACCACCAATCACCTGGTTTTTTTTAAGCTGAGCTGTGATTGGTTGTTACCTGAGACCTGAGCAACTGTGATGTCATTTTCACTCAACAGCAAGTGGCAAAATGGCCGCCTTCTGATTTTGATAATAACTGCTGGATTTGACTTCTTAGCTCATATTCCAATTCCACTAACACAATAGTAACCAGAATACCATATTTGGTCGCTATATTTTCAGAAAGCGACTAGTGAGTTTAAACCCCGCTAAGAAACAGAGCCATAAGCAGACTTATGTTTACATTGTTTTCTATGTGAAACAAAAGGAGCCCAGTGGAAGGCAATTACAGTCAAGTAGACATAGTGCCCAATTATATGTTGCAAAGGGATTTATCAACATGTTGGTATATTTTGACACAATTACTATACTTGTACTAGTACAAAAAAAAAGTGGTATCAAACACCCCTAGTAAGTACTATAGAAAATGGATGGATGGATAACAATTGATATTTGTATTATTATATTATTATTATATGTATTTGTATGCCAAAGATTGGAGCTTTCACAATGCATCATGTGCAAAATGTTCTTTCCAATCTATTAATCATCACCGATTGTTACTGTAAAATGTCGCAATGTCATTATATTGTGAGTTACTGTGTGATTCCCAGCCCTGTTTGCAAATAAATCAAAAATCAGGAGCCAGTTTCGGCTGCTGTGTGAAAACCCAAGTGAACCTTAGCGATTATGGGGCCATCTGCTCCCACTGGGCTCATCTGGAGGCTGGACTGCTGTAATCTGGCCTGATGAGGCTGGATTTAGAGTAGACTATCATGGTAGTACATATTTTGCCATTACATGCTAAAAAGCTTGGCATTAATCAAATAATGTCAAGTGGAAACTCCAAATCTCCGAAACTAAGCTAAAAGATTTAATCATTGTTTGCTTTTGTTATTTTTTGTGATGCCACCATCAGGTAGGCTACCACTGAAGCATTTAAAGGTGGAAAAACAGATGGCATAACAGTGTCCGCTGTCAATATGTTTCAAGCTACTGTCAAGTCATCTGACTGAAAAATAATCTGTTGTAAATGTCAAACGTGTGATAACCTTTCGTTGTGTAATAGGTCTACTTCAGCCAACACTGCAGTTTACCGCTAAGTACACAGAGCCGCTAACCGTTACGGATTATCTATATTTTGTTGCGAAAAATCACTGAATGCTACCTCATTACGCTTGTAACATTGTATGTTATGGAGGTAAAAAAAAAAAAAAGGGTCACATTGCTAGAACAGGCTGAAAATGAACAGAATTAATTACACTCACGGGCAGCGGAAGCTAGCAGATGCGCCAAACGTTAGTCGAAAGGTTAGCTAACGTCTTGAGGCTAATCTTGATAGCTGCTATTCACATCAGTGTCGAAGAACTGGGGCACTAAGTGAAGCTTCATCACCAAATGATCATGTCTAATAATGTGCAGGGAACAACTATGTGCTAAAGACAACTTTATTCATCATAGAAAAAATAAAAAGCCACACTGCACTGCGTTGTAACTTTCATAATACTGTACCTGTTGTATATATGCTGCTCAAAAAAATTAAAGGAACAAAGCGTTCCCTTAATTGTTTTGAGCTGTGCATATGTACTGCAAAAAAAAAAACAACAACAGTTAAGGGAACACTTTGCTCCTTTAATTTATTTTTAGCAGTATATGACAAAAGGCCAAGTTGAAGCCTTAGTTAATTGTGAGTGATATTAATTTTGTGATTGACTTCTTCTTTGAAGTATTCATGCAAATTTGTGCATTTACAGAGCCTTGATTTTTGCAAGGTTACTACAGTGATAGTCGTATTGTTCTTGGGTTAGGGTTAGAATTTTTAAAATACTAAGTATGAAAGTTGTGATTAGTCAGGTTTCCATCAAATTTTTTCGAATTTTTAAAGCGAATTTACTGAAAATGCGCAATACGGACATGCAACTTTTTTCATCTGTTCTTCTTTTGCGAATATTGGGAGGGGACTACGCTGCTGTAGGTGGCGGTATACACCCTTAAGAGATGTGATCTACCAGTAATTTACAAGAAGAAGAAAAAGAGGAAGCGACTGTGCCGTGCGATGACGTCGTGTGAGTTTGTTTTTGTAATTCCTGACAAACCGCAGCGTTTCTTTGCTGTTTTCCATCTAAAATTGCATTAATATTTGCTTCTTTAATTAATTCCAAAAAGATTTCTGTTTCGCCTTCCCCCCAAACATACCTTACTTTATTGTCCGACATTGCTTTGCGACTACAAACGTACGTGTGATGTAATATCCGGTCTTGCCAGCGGTTATTCGCAGAACCTGTTTCCGTAGCCAAAACTCGCATTTTCCTTTTTTCGATACGCTTCAAAATCCACCCCCTATAAGCGTAAAAACTTTTTCTTTTCTTCTTTTAAATTTTGGGTCCTTTTTCAAATTTCTGGCATTTCCATTTAGTTTTATTTTCGCATTTCTTGAAAATTCGAATAAAAATGGGTGGATGGAAAGTTGGAAACCCAACAACTCAGGAAGTGAATTTCTATAAGTTGGCAGCTCTGAACAGCGTCATTTCGGTTTTGAGTTTTAACACATTATCCACATTGTCACTATGCGTTACCATGCAGACCGAAAGTTAACATGCCACCTTTTAACCAAACGCGGAAGTGCTGTAAGCTCCAGCTCACCCGTGACCCTAATGAGGACAAGCTCAATATAAAATGGATGGATAAAATGTTACTATCCACTTATATTCAAGAATGGCTTATTTAGTATTGAAAAGTAGCGGTTGGAACGGCTTGAGTTTGCATTTTTCTTTTTTCTTTTTATAAATTGCTGTACGAGCATGCAATGACAGAATAGGTGGAACAATGCGTAATGTTCCGTTCACTCTCCTCTGAATAGAAAATGAACGTATTCAATTAGTCTTCAGTCAGAGATGGATAATAATGAGTTTCCATGTGCATAGCTCCTTCCTCCTTTGTCCCCTCCCGCTCAATGAGAGGCCCTCCGACTAATGTTACCCCTCTCTGGTAAATGCATATCGCACCAGGAAGACGTCTGATGGACTCTATGAATAATTAACTAACATGATTACAGTGATGAAAGCTCACAAATCTCTCGGGTCATTTCGCACTGTCCAAGGGTGAGAGTGGGGGGGTGGGGTCGTTGAGGTGGAATCGGTAGAGTGTCACGTATTGTGTCAAAGCTGTAAGGATGGAGCGATATTAAATATAGACCGCATGGATGGAGCTCGGACATAATGGGAGGTGACAAGGAAGTAGGGGACTATGAAGAAAAATTGAAGCAGGCGTGTTGAGATCAGGCACTCAAGCCGTCTGTGTTGCTCATTCTAACCTTTGCGCATGTCTGTCTGGTTCTCTTCTATGTGTTCTCCGCATGCTACCAGCAATTAATGGCAGTTGTCAGTCACGACATGCTATCGCCCTCTGTAGACGAGCACTCAGTGGATTTAGTAAGCAACAGTCATTATCCATCCATCCATACATGTTGTACACCGCCTCTCCTGTTTGGGGTCACGGGGAGCTGGAGCCTATCCCAGCCCGGGCTATTCATCAGTGAATCACAGGGCACATATGGAGACAACAACCTTTCTCGCTCACATTCACACCATCGCTGAGTGGAAACTCAACCCACGCAGCATCAGCGTCATTGTGAAATGGAAAAGGGTCAAAATGGATGGATGTATAATTGAGATTGACCTTGATGGTTGGATTGAAGATTTTAACCAATATGCTAACTGGTAGCTAATTCAATTTTCTTGCACAACCATACATTTTTAATAGTATCCGTTAGGGGTGAACTTGAGCCCATCTCAGATGACTTCAGGTGAGTGCCAGGCTACAATCGATGTCAGCCAATTGCAGAGCACACATAGACAAACAACCATTCACTTGCATTCACACCTATAGACAAATTAAAGCCTTCATTTAAGCTAACGTGCATGTTTTCGGAATGTGCTCTGAAGCTGAGGTGAAAACAACAGAAGCACAGGGAGAACCACAAAGGAACGCTGGAGCTCAGATTTGAACCCTGGACCATTCGGCCGCCGATATTGTTAACACGAGACCACTGTGCTGCATTTTGCATAACGCAAGCATCGGGCTGAAACCTCCCATGTACAGATTTGGTCTTATTTTTATTTTTATTTTTTTAAGTTGATACTATACGCCAGTCCCCACTTGTTGAAAATGGCTTCCTGTCTTTGATGGTGCCGTTTTTTTTGGTTTAATGAAAAGTGATGGTTTTGGAGATACGACGTATCCGCCCATTGACAGCGTTACAATTCAAATCCATTTGCAAATTGTTTTCAAAGTTGCTGACACATCACTTCAAGTACGCAAAGAACACTATCGTATTTCCATTTTGCTGCCTGGTTGTTGCATTATATATAACACATCATTAGCGAAATTCCATTCGGGTTTAGCCTTTTCATTCTGATGAGGTGTTTATATTGAGCATTTTCATTCCATTTGGTCATTCGGATTAATTCTAATCGGAATACATGGCTTCATGTAAACCCAGCACAATCGAACCTGCACTCTCGTTTATATCGGGTGCAAATCCACCATCGACCACAGGCAAACTTATTTTGTTTGAGAAATTTGAAAGAAGGAAAATGAAACAGGAAGTACCGTATTTTAGCACTGTTTAGTTTTTGTTGAGAATTATTGAGTTTCATCTGATGTAATCCTGCTTTTTAGTCCTACAGAAAACGACAACTAGAGGTTCATTTGATATTGTACATCTGTGGGCATGATTATTGATGTATATTGTGAGATGGTGAGTTAGATTTGTTAGTTTGGAAAGAAACAGGATTTGTTTACTATAGCCTATATGCATTGAGCGATCGGTACTGTTTGAACATTTTTGTTTATCCAGTGCTCTTGCTTTCTTGCTTTCTTTCTTTATGTATTTAAATATGTTTGTATTGTTTTAAAAGTGTGGTTAAACCTTAAAAAAGAAAAAATGCCATAAATGTTATAAAAACATGCCTAGAGAGTATTTAAATAAGCATTTCAGAGATTGGATGGATTTCACTTATCGTGGGGATGACCTTAAATATTCTTTGCGGCAAATTATTTTAGCAGAAATGATATGTTTTCTGATGTCACTAAATTATGTGCAACAGCCTGTTACTTTAACAGCATGGTGGAAGGACGGAAGCAGATTGTAATAGGTGACAAATGATGGGTGGGCTTTTCCGCTCCGCCTCTCCTGCCCCGGCTTGCCTGCCAGGACCGAGAGATTGCATCATTAAAGAGGATGAAGTCATGCTGCAACAGAAGGGTGGAACAGGTGCTGCAAATTTAATTTGAGCAGGGTTGGGTGGGGGGGGGGGGTGCCTGAGGGAGAGAAAAAAAATCTACTGCTCCGGCCAGAATTCAGATATGTCTCAGTGTCTGTTGCGTTTCTACTGGACAAATCTCTTGTATGATTTTATACTGTAGTTTTCTAACAGCTCTAATTAAACATAATCATAGCTACACATCCGTAGTACAACTCATGTGCTTCAGTGTCTTATTGTCCCTGTGGGAACATTTTGTTTCGTGATGCTTCCTGCCATGGAGATGGTGAGACACACGCACGATTGTGCCACGCAGTAGAAATGAAAAAATGATGGGAGCAAACAAAGGCAAAGCGCGGCAGAGCCAGGCAGAAAGTCAATGCACGTCTCCGCTTTTCTATCAGCAGGCTCTTATTAATGATGCAGCACTCTTGTGTCATCCCGCTGGCACAATTCACTCTCATCAGCACTATGAGATGATATGTGGGACTCAACTGGCTTAACCAACGCAGGGTACCGCCGCAGTCTGGTTTGCCTCGCTGTGTCTTCTTGACGTACTCGTAATAAACTTTTTGAGACATTTACTTACACAAATCTGACTCTATTTACTTTTATTATGAAACTTGCAAGGACCAAATCCAGATGAAACCTGGGTGGATATTACAGCTTTTAACTTTAATAATTGATAAGTCTTATTATTGTATTATTGGCATTTTAGTGTCACTCAAGTTACTGGGTTCCCTTTCAACAACTGGGATGCTATTGCTTCAAACACAAGTCCAACTGTCAAACTTTAAACCCATTTCCAAGCTGTCTTTTATTTTAAATAATTCTGGAAAAAAAGTGGTGCACTTGCAGTTGAAATCTTTCTCGTATGAACCTAACGTCATGGAGGTTTTCCTGTCAGGTTTTAAGATGATACATAGCGGAGAGTTGTGACATCCTCATGGCTAAAGACACTGGGGACTAAGGCTACGTTCACACTGCAGGTCTTAATGCTCAAATCCGATTTTTTGGGGTGAAATCTGATTATTATTTTTTTGAGTAAGCGTTCAATGCGCAGAAGAAGATACAACGTTACTCACAACGCTGTGTTTGCGGAAGTAAATAGGTATGGTCCAGCATGTCAGGGTCACGGATTTTATAAATCCGTCGCCGGGGCTCATTATTTTACCATCTCGTACCTACAGAGTGATGCAGGAGGAGGTAGAAATAATATTTTGTGAAAATGAGGCGAGCCTGTTCGAGCGCCTCGTCTCACGGAAACCGCTCCCTTTTTTTCTCCATTACGTTATTGCCGCGCGTAATAAATGAGCCATCTGAGTGGCTAAATTAACCCTAATATCACCACCACAAATGTCATCTTTATATTTCCTGTTTCAAGTGGATTAAATTAAAGTCAAATATAAAGCCATAACTGTTACTCGAAACAACTTTGCCGATTCACGCACGTCTCCCGTGCGGACCTCGTGGATGCGTCAAACATAAATCAAGGTTAATGCCCCCGCCCGCGCGCAGCGCATATTGGACTTTTGATGACGTCGAGGTCGGATATATGCGACCTGGCCGTTCTGCGACTGGGGTCGCATTGCAAACATTTGGATACGTATCCGATCTAGGACCACATATGAAAGTGACCCAGGTCGGGTATGATAAAATCGGAAATGAGCCGTTAAGACGGACATAAATAAAAAGTCAGATACAGGTCGCATTTGGGCAAAAAGATCCCATCTGGGTCGCATTTGCCTGCAGTGTGAACGTAGCCTAAGAGTGTCGTTTTGTTGGATCGAACTGCAGCGTCCGATACGGTGGACTATGGTATTCTGTTGGTTCATTTGCAGCACCAGGTGGGCATTGGTGGTTGTGCCCTTGAGTGGTTTAGATCCCATTTGCAGGGTTCAATTCTGAGGCCTCTGCTGTTTTCTTTATATATGCTGCCCCTGGGTTCCATCTTAAGAAAAAAAATTGTATTTTCTTCCACTGCTATGTGGATGACTGTCAGATCTATTTCCCGCTGAGCAAAAAAGACGCTTTCTATTGAGGCCACTTTTGTCCCATCTAGAGGAGATCAAGGCCTTTCTTGAATTTCAATCAAAAGAGACAGAGGATATGCTGTGTAGTCCACGTACATCACTTCGTATGCAGTGGTGGTTGTTTTAAAGTGCCGTATGAATAAAGTTGAATTGAGTTGAGACAAGTCACATTCACAGTTTCATGTTACCAACGTGCAACATAAGTTTCAATTTACTACAACTAACATACACACTTAAACGATAATTATTAATGACCTTATGACCTTGCACCCTGGAACCCGAAAGTAGGGATGTGACAATATCCAAACATCACGATAAGATATTATGACAAAATGAAGGTCACGATACGATAATTATCATGATATTGTGGGAACGTTAGCGATACAAAAGACGGTCACAATATTATAAAAAAAAAAAAGAGCTCATACTGCTTTTGTAAATGACAGCAATGAAAATTATAAAAATATAAATATAATATATAAAAAATATATAAATATAACATATATATTGAGACACTTACTAATGCAAGCAAACATTGAGTTGACTCTGTTCACAAGCATATTACGTTCCCCTTCATCTGACTATTAGCGTGGATTTTAAACATAGAAGAGCCAAACGATGTCTTGTGAAAATTAAACTGCACAAAAAAACTAGCCACCAGAGGGTGCTAGAACTGCACAAATGGACATCAACCTGATTTTTTTTCGACAGATGTGCTGCTTTTAATATCATGACATGACAACGACGATTTTGTGGCAGTTTTAATACTGTAATATCACGATATTGCAGTTATCGTTACATCCCTACCGAAGAACAAAACAAAAAGTACGGAGGTACACAATCAGCAATTTTTTTCTCTTCACATGAACCGTTGACAGTTCGTTGAAAGTGCATTAAATTGCCCATTCACACTTTTTTTTGTAACCTTGTATATCAATAATTGAAGTAAGAAAGTTGCAGATGATGACATCACCTCATTGGCAGAGGTAATGGAATAACTACAAAGCATCTACTGCATTATTGTGTGGCATTCTGTCTGTTTGTGCTTGCTTGCTGTATGGTTCTTGCTTACCAGCATGTGGAGATTGCGCAAGATTTAACAGTGATCTGGGTCACAAACCAGCAGGAGGCTGGCTACATGTGTGGTACGCTGCTTTGGGACAAACTGGGGGAAAACAAACAAAAGTGAGAATTTTTAAAGCGATCCTTGCTTATCATGAGAGGAGCATCTAATCTGATCGCAGATCAGGCTGGCGTGCAGCCTTGCTGTCATGGAGGTCGGGAGCCTCGTGCTCCTTATGGACTCCTATTGATCGGTGTGGGGGAGTGCGGTGATTTAGTTGCAGTCGTTCTGCATTGATTTTCTGCGAGTGCACAAGTGGAGAGCAGGCAAAATGAGAGAGCTTGGACCGGGGGGAGCGGCCGAGGTTATCTTCTCAAATTTCCGGAAGTACTTTTTCTTCGTGGCGCTGACCTTCCCCACGTCAAAGAGAGATACTTGCTCAGACGTCAGCTCAGCAGCTTCGCAGGACAGCAACCTCAGCAAATGCATTCCTTAAGCAACTAAGCCCTGAAGCCATACAACATAGTCAATAAAAGTCAAACAAGCACTTATTTCACTTTCTAATTTGGCTTCCCAACCCTCTGAAACCTGATGTGATGAGCAGCTACTCGCACGAGAGCCGGCGCGAGAGAAGAACCATGCCAAGATGAAGATAGAAGCAAGGGCCAAGATCCAAGAAGCTTTTTTATTGGCAGTCGAGCTGAGTTATTTTAGAAGGCAAGATTGTTGGAAAACCCACATGACAGACAAAAGCAAGAGTATCCACAGCGGGAGACGCAAAGTGGCATTTTTCCCTCTCGTCCGCTCTATGCAGTAAGCACAGCACGGTTTTTCGACACACAAGTTCGTGTCGCAACATGAAAGTAAAGTAAAGTCTTCATTTCGCAAGATAGCTCAAATTCATTGTGTGGCCAAGCTTGTAACTCAAATGACTTGTATATAAATCAGTGATACTGATTGAAATGAATTTAAATCATATTAATCCATTTCCAATCCAATACCACAAAAAAAAAAAACACACATTTTCTGTTACATATTGAACTGAAGCACTGCTGCAGTATTCATGTGTTGACTTGTGCCTTCAAAAGGTGTTGCCGAGAGACTGAAGTCAGAAGTTATGATGCCAGCCCCGGTTGACCATTTACCGGCCCCCGTACTCTTTGCTTTCATTTTGTATTTGTGTTTGACTGCCCAGTTAAATAGCCTACATGGCTGAAAGTGCATGGCAACTGCTGCTCTTCTCTTTTTTTTTTATTCGATGTCCCTCAAGTGGTTGAAAATTGGAAAATCACCCCTGGTTTAAATTTACAAAACAGAGCAAAATATCAACTATAAAAACATGTCAGTTAAGAAGTCTCCCATCATAAGTGAGTTATTTGTAGGACAGACCTGTGTGCTACTCATATTGCGCTTGAGGCTGACTAATACCCGCTGGCACTTTTTTTTTTCAATGCACATTCATCATAAAGGCAATTTGCTATGCTATATTTTCATTGGAGGCAGTTAACGGCCCTTCTCAGTCTGTGTACTTTTACGAGGCTTTGCATCATAAAACACCCGGCAAAAATGCGGGCATCCGTCAACGACGGGTAGCGACAAGCGATTGAAGTGACCACCTCCGATATTCAGTATGCGTGTACTCCGCTAAAAGTTAACCACAGCACCTGTTAACTTCCTATTTGTTCTTCTTTAATGTATTTTCCCCATAGGAAGTACAGTAATGTAAAATGATCACTCTGAATTTTAATCAGGACTTCAAACAGTCGCGCTGCAGCCGGCCCAAGCAGCGTTTCTCTTTGATCAGGCATCACCCTCATATATTTTCTTTCCTTTCTCACTTTCTTCCTCCGGGCAACTCTCTTCTAATTGGCTCAGCGGCGCTTCCAGCCTCCCTGTCATCTTTAGCGCTATCTCTCAAGTCCGTCTGCAGACATGAAAAGCTTGCCGCTATACAAAGGGCCCTATTTTTTTCTCAGATGGCTTTTTTAGAAAACTGACTTCATGTTCATTTTGCTGTATGCGACCTCCATGAGGCTATGTTGGTGTTCTTGGTGCCGCAGTGAACATGTTTGTGGAGTCTTTTACGCTGATTACCGGATCCTCTCTTCTCGGCGTGTGCTGTGTTGTTAATGTAGTGAAGTGGCTCATCGGTCAATGAGCTAGATTTAACACCTGACTCCCAGCCCGAGTGGCTGTTTGTTCCTCAGCGCGAGGTCCCCTGGGTTCTCCCCGGGTGGAGGCAACATATTCCACGATCAATAGCAACATCTAAGAAGGCTGCCGTCAGGGGAGAGAGGCGCGCTCTCATAGGAAGCTGTATTTTATATTGTATTGTATGAATTATATTGTTGATATATTTACTGTACATCCTGCACGCCGCCTCAGCCTTTAGTGCTCCCGACGAATGCGGCATTAAACTGGGTTTCTTATTGGCTCTTACTCATTGGCTTAAGGATTTATTTATTTTTTTACAGCGAGCGATCAATAGATGTTCCCTGATATTGAGTTCTGTCAATAACCTTTTAAAGCTCGATTCCCCAATGCATTACGTTTCTGTTTTGATATCTCACCCTCGGTCAGCGCCGGGTTTATTGCTGGAGTGCATCTACCAATTATCCGTGCCCCCCCCCCCCCCCCACCCCACCCCTCACCCCGGATCAGCTTCTCTATTATCTGTCACTGGGTTTGCATCGACTCGTCCTCATCTCCTTTGTCCCCCCCCACCCACCCCCCACCCCCCCTTCTCCAGGCGTTGTCGATGAGCGAGGTGAACGACCCCGGCCCCCAGGTGGCGGAACCGCAGATTGCAAGTTTCTGTGGCCGTCAACTGCTGCACATGAACCCGCAGAATGGCCAGTGGGAGCCCGACCCTCAAGGCCGCAAGGACTGCTTCAATGATCCCAGTGAAATTCTCTCCTACTGTCAGGAGGTAGGCTTGACAAAGGAGGCATCAGCACTGTTGGAGCTATTCATTCTATATTATATATATTTTTCTAAATGGTTCAGAGCTGCATTGGAAACTATGATCAATAAAATATATGAATATCATATTAGGGATGTTCAATGCCACTTTTTTTTAGACCAATATCTGTATGAGTACTCGAGTGGTCACTAATACTAAGACCAAGTACTGATACTAGAATGCAATTTTTATTCAACTAAAACCAATGACATATAATAAATAAATAAAAAAAGACCTGTATAATCCAATATAGCATTTTGCATGAAATAAATGGCAATTTTCTATTTTTCCCATTTATTCACAAAATACATATTTTGCATAGAACACACAATCCAATGGATTGAAATCAATAACTAACTAAGTGAATAAGTAAATAAAATGAAACAATCCAGTGGCCGTGAAAAGTTCAGATCAAAGTATGTTCTTTCAACTGATACTGGTAGCGGCCACTGTTGCGAGAACCCGATACCATGAAAAAAGGCTGGTATCGCCCTGATACCACTCGCCCATCCTAATGGATATTTTAAAAACTTTTTTTGTGTTTTTTACAATTTGGTCTGATCTATTATTTTAATCTACCAAAATATATACAGTAATATAATAGTTTGTCTCTGTGTGCCCTGCAAATGGCAGGCAACCAGTTCAGGGCATACCCCGCCTACTGCCCGAAGGCAGCTGGGATAGGCTCCAGCACACCCGCAACCCTTGTGAGGAATAAGCGGTCACGAAAATGGATGGATGAACGGATGGATGGACAGTAATATAATATTCTACAAGATTAATGTTAAGAATTAACAATGATGATAATTAAAATATATATATATTATTATTATTCCAATATACTATTTTTTTCCTGAGATGTGTACTAATTTTATGAGACAATCACACATTATTAACACCCCCTTCCTCAGTAAATACAGCATATATTTTAGAGGTAAGGGCAACTAAGCGCCATCTGGTGGCCACACTATGCACATGTAGAATCAATGCAGCAGTGTTATTAGATGGTTCATAACGTGTTCTGCATTTGCTGACAGCTGCTGAACAAATCTCACCGATTACCTCTTACTTCAAAGTCAAAAATGTTGCCAGTTATTCAAAACAATTAAATGAGAAAATGTCAGTCTAAAACAGTTAACAAGATGGTAGTAGTGTCATGTCTAATGAAGACAGATGCCTTGCATGGTGGTACAAAGGTGCATGAGTCTTTCCTTTCTATAGTCTTCTTCCTGTACCCCACAACCATCGATTGACCCTCCTCCTTGAACCTGTCCTCTGACCAAATGTCCCCCACCCCCTCCATTTTGTCTTCATTCCCTCTGCTATGCCCATCCATCTCTCTTCCATCTCTGCATGGACCCGCACGACCAGATGTACCCAGCGCTTTCCATCTCCCACGTAGAGGAGGCAAAAAGTCCCGTGAGCATCCCTTACTGGTGTAAGAAAGGCTGGAGCCACTGCCAGGCACGCCCCTTCATAGTGGTGCCCTATCGCTGCTTAGGTAAGAACCAAACAGACGACTGTAATACAAATCTTCCAAATGTTTCAAATTCTGCCTATTTGTCAAAGTGTGTCTATGAGTGGACCGTTACACACCTGCTAATTTACATATATAATAACTTTCCCATTGTAACACGATATGGCAATTCTTTATCGACCAATCATAGGGCAGCCGTGCATCAACACAAAAAAATAAAAAATAAAATAAGCACCTCCTTCAAATAGATACCCGGTGCTGTTTTTGAGTAAATGCTCACAAGTATGCCAACTAAACGAGTTGCTGAATGTGTGGTGTTTCACTCTGTGACGCTGTGAATGGTCCTTTGTCTATAACGGATGGACATACTGTTGCAAATAAAGGACACAAACAAAATAAGCACTACTTGTGGTGGAGTGTGGTCTACTCACTGGGAAGCAAATCAGGCAAATGACCTAAAGCTGGTGATTAAGACACACTGAGGGATGGAGGGATGGCATATGACATTGATCGATGAATTGCTGCGGTGGAGACATTATGTTTCTATTAGGGCTGTCAAAGTTAAAGCGTTAACTAATTAATTAATCACAAAAAATATCGCATTAATCATGTTTTAACGCAGATTAATCACACTATTAATTTTGAACACAGATGATCCTTTAGCTGACAGCAGATGGTTACGTTAAAGGTAGCACAGGTTGTGTTTGAGCAATAAATATTATTATACTACATGCAGTAAAGTAAAGGATTTAATAAATGTTTATGTATGACATTCAGAATATTTGTTCATGTCACCCCCCCCCCCCCCATTTTAAATTATGCAAGTAATTAACTGATTAGAAAAAGCGGAGGATGAGCCTGTGCGGTGGATACAAAAATGTTGAAGACATCCTCATAACATTAAATGTTGAAAGAATTAACACATAAAAGGTGCTCTTTAAATTTGGCAGGCAAAAAATGTTGAGAAAAAGTTTAATTAAAGTTAATCGTCATTAATCAAAATTCTAAGATGTGATTAATCTGATTTAAAAATTTAATCGTTTGACAGCTCGAGTTTCTATCGACGTTCTACTCTTGCTAATGATTATGAACTTTGTTTAGTGACTAAAAGGACAAGGAATATTTTAAATTATTTTTTGGCACCTCCCTGGTGCAAGTGTTCTAAATTAGTCCTATCGTCACACATACCAAGTTTAACAACTAAACCAATTTTTAAAAAAAATGCCATCTGCGTTCGTAATGCTTTTTAAGTGTGCGGTGTGCTCGACACCGCACAACACACACGTGATAATTCCACCGACATTCACGAATACCCTCCTGAGAACTATATTATATTATATTATTATTAACTATATTTTAAAATATTTGTTGTAGTACCAAAACTAACCTGTGTAATGTTTGCCACAGGGCATGCAGGCTGCTGTAAATTTCAAAGAGGAACAGCAGTTAGAGCTGTTATAGAAGAAGCTAGGCTAAGCTAACGGTTAGCTTATCAGCTAACTACATTGAGGCTTTAACTATTGTGCTGAATGACATGAGAGACACATTTTACAGACACCATGAACAGCCATTTGCTCGCTTATCTGTAGTAATTCAGTCCTTGTGGGTCTTTTTTAAGATTGTAAAAAAAAAAAAAGGGGGGTATAGATTTTTTTTTAAATGAAATATTAGGGTTTAACTGTTTTTTTCTCTTTCCTCTGTCTGACTCGGTGACATCTCTCACTCGCCTCCATCTTATTTCTGTAGCACTTTAACAACCTCAACTGTAAAATGCTATATAGCCTATAAAACATATGAGGAAAAATGTAACATTAATAATGCAATGAAAAAAAAACTACATAAGATACTCTTTTCTAATTAAATTATTCAAATACCGAGTGAGGGCGCCCGGATCATATACTGTATGTCTATGACTGGGATTTTTACATTATAATCTCGCAATCACAGCATGTATGA
Source organism: Leptonotus elevatus (assembly GCF_054856555.1). Taxonomy (NCBI): domain Eukaryota; kingdom Metazoa; phylum Chordata; class Actinopteri; order Syngnathiformes; family Syngnathidae; genus Leptonotus; species Leptonotus elevatus. The sequence goes on from NC_141244.1 coordinate 14,183,763, forward strand.
CATCCCTCACATTTGCTACGAAATTAATTTGAATGTTAACAAACGATAGTTTGTCCATTGGCGAGTAACGTAAATAAGAATTGGATCAATTCTCCTGCCCCATTTAGTCCTCTGACTCCTCTCTGTTGCTTCACTTTACTTAATTTTAGCGCTAGTTCTCATCTCTCTGTACATCCTCCGGGATGCTCCTCACAGTTGTACCATCGTATACACACAGCAAAAGTCAAATAACGCCAATAATCGTCGCACAATTAAACACTGCGGCCAAAACATTGCGATAGTACAACACAAAAAGGGTGTAAAGTGTAAACTAAGTAAAAAAGCTGTTTGTAAACAGGCTGCATATGAAGGCGTACACAACGCCAAGCGCCAATACTCTCCGCCAAAGAATGTCAAAGCCAGAAACACTGAAAACAGTCCAACATGCGTTAGCGTGATGCTGAATGAACACTAAGTGACAAAAAAGGGTGGAAAATAACAAATTAAGGAGAAAATTGGCAGAGCTGTTGTCAGAGGCCGCCAACTCACTGATGACTCACGCACACTCATGCAATCCATCTTTGATTACACACGCAGAAATTAGTAGCAGCAAAATGCTGATAACATATGAAGGTACATCTCAGGCACAAAATAATGTTTTAGTAAATTATTATTTACTACACAATGAATGGCGTTTTTTAATATACTTTATATATATATATATATATATATATATATATATATATATATATATATATGAGTTGCAGGCTGAAAAGTCAAATTCTCACAAGCACTTGCATACACTTACTGTAGTCATGGCAACAGGTCACACCATACACCACAAGATGATCGCTCAGGGTCATCGTTTAGAGGCAGTCAATAATCGGGTCTTCGCTGAGTTTGAGAGAGACAAGAAAAGAGAAAAAGATGTTCCGGTTAACAGTACCCCACATTCAAACCCCGTGAACCCAAACCTGGAAAATAGCCGTAGAAAATGGAAGATGATTCTCACACTAAACGCTCCATGTTGTATTTCCATGTTGGTACAGAAGGTGAATATGTGAGCGAGGCCCTGCTGGTTCCAGACCGATGCCGTTTTCTCCACCAGGAGAAGATGGATGCCTGCGAGAGTTACGTGTACTGGCACAACATTGCAAAAGAGGTGCGATACATGATGGAGTACATGTGTGTGATGCTTTAATATGTGTTGAGGACGACTTGAATGTTCATCTCCTTTAAGGCGTGCACTGTAGACAATCTAGAGCTTCATAGCTATGGGATGCTTTTGCCGTGTGGTGAAAATTTCCGCGGGGTGGAGTATGTATGCTGCCCAGGCCGAAGCAGCGCCAGCAGTAAGGCAGAACTAGAAGAACGAGAACTCCTCGCTGGCCACCAGACCCCGCAGAATCGAGGAATACTCAATTCTGCGTAAGACGCCACTGACCGAATCAGCGTAGTATGTATAGATTTATGATCATCACCTTTTATTCCTACAGTGCCAAAGTGATAGAACCCACCCCGAGCCCATCACCCGACACCGACATGTACGAGACGGACATGGAGGACGATGATGACGAGGTGGTGGAGGAAGACGAAGAGGGGGAGGAGGAAGAAGAGGACGAGGTGGACGATGAGCCAGTGGAAGAAGAGGATGAGGAGGAGCCCATAGCAGTGAGAAACCAAGAGAAGTACGAGTACCCCATCGACTCGGGTCCCTACCAGACGTCGGACTATCTGGACTCGTCCTACTATGACAAAAGCTACAAAGCCACAACCTCGCCACCTTTGATGAAAGGAGACAGCGGTACTTGTACACTTGTATAAATTATGTCAATATTTATGCGGTGATATAGTGCTTCACTTTTTCCACGTTTTATATTACTGCCAAAAAGGTATGAGTTTTTCCCTTCAAAATGATAAGATGCATTGTTTTAACTTATCATCCTGCTGTTACTACAGTTCACCAGAATTTCCAGATCATTTATGCAGCTCCTTTTTTTCATATGCATTGAATTCTGCAGCATAAACAATGATGCGGCTAATTTACGGCTTCACGATTATTTTTGCAATAATTGAAATCAGGATTATTCAAACTATTATTTATTTTTTGGTACAAAACGAGAAAATGTTTACGCATTTAAAAATATTAAGACCAATTTAAAAAAAAAAATAGAAACACTATAATTATGTAATTTTCTTATGGACCAAACAGAATTTATGATAATACATATTTATTTATGTTGGCAAAAACTTGAAGTCGAAGTGCAGCATGTGCACTGTGCAGTAGGACGATTTTTTTGGTACAAAACAAGAAAATGTGTAAACGTAAAAAAACAAATGTAAAAATAAAATTAATTAAAACACTATAATTATGCAAGTTCCTTTTGGATTAAACAAAATGTATTAATTATTTTCAAATTTTAAAAAGTTGCAAGTGTATAAACAACTCAAAAATGAGTATTAATAAAAAAAAAATGCTATTATGCTGATTTTGTAATTGTAGAGTGTAATAATTTAAATTGTAATTGAATTTCGATTAATTGCACAGCCCTCGGCTAATTTATGGATTTTACGAGCTAACGCGCTTCATGCCAAACCCTAACCCTCCAGGCACATAGGTAGAAGGTCGGAACAACTAGTACTCTTCCAAGAGTTGGCCTCTCGTCTAAAATGATAAGAAGGGCCTAAGTCAGGGAGGCAACCAAGAATCCACTGGTCACTCAAAGTCCCACCGTACTCCGTGGAAATAAGAGAACCTACCAGAAGGCCAACCACCTCAATTTATCAGGTCTGCATGGTTCGTCCTTCGTAAAAGGCATGTGGCAGTCTGTGTGGATGCTGCCCAGGGATATGTGTGCCAAGCTTGTCACTTAATAAAATTAAGACGAAAGTTTTTAAGACTTAAAGTATTGCGCAAAGGCAATGAATACTTATCCATATGGAGTTTCTTTATTTAATATAACAAAAAAAATATTTCATAGTGATTATGGGGGGCTTTGTGTGGAATTTTGAGGGGAAAATAATTAATTTTGTAATGAGGCAGTCAACTAAAAAGTGGGAGGGGGGGTGGTAGTGAAGCACTGACTATTTTGCACTGCAACTTTAAAGCAAGACAAAGTGAAAGCAATCGCCTCTATTTCCTGTCGCTCCCATTGCAGTGACAACCACTCGACCCACAGATGGCGTGGATGTTTATTTTGAGAAGCCAGTGGATGACACAGAGCACGCCAACTTCCTGCGTGCCAAAACAGACCTAGAGGAACAGCGGATGAAGCGTATCAATGAGGTGAATTTCACAGGGTGGAGAGAATATGAACAGGATAATAAAGTGAACCTATTCATATATCACAGAGATGTTTGCCTATCGCTCGAGAGATAAAGCTAAATACAGATTACATTTTTATTTGTAATCTAATAATAAAGTAATGCCATTTGAAAATGGAGAATATACTGGTATGTATATTTTATTTACACATTAAGCAAGCCGCCCGTGTGGAGTTTGTGAGTCGAGTTACATTTAGCTCTTAATCACAAGAGACTCAAAGGTCAGTAAATTTCATAGAGGGAATTTTATTCTAAAAAGGTTATATTCTGTCCCAGTCTAAACAGAGTAAACTTTACACTTAGAAGAGTGTAAAATAGACGAGAATGACGAGAATAGGTGAAAACAAAAACACAAATCTAAACAAAAGCGCAGATCATGACTGACATGATTGTTCTAATTTGTCCAGTAAATTTGGTCATTCAAAACATAAAACATAAAATAAAAAAATCATGAAGTTGACTAATTCATGTTGAACACGCACATAAGGAGTTGCGATTTGTAAATATTAAACTGGGTTATCATTTATGAGCACTGTTTTCCGAGCAAATCAGGAAGGCCCAATTATCATTTTGTGTGTACCCTGCTTTACACAATTCCGTGCCAGAAGAAAGTCCAAATGTTGTCAAGCTCTGAATCATTTTGGGCTTTTCCCTTAATATCGTAAGCAAGCAGTCTATGACCATGTCTATGCAGTTTCGATGGAAAAAGTATACGTGCCTGTTTGTTAGATCATGAAGGAGTGGGCTGAAGCGGACAACGAGTCAAAGAATCTGCCAAAGTCAGAGCAGCAAGCCCTAAATGAGGTAAGTATGTCAGGTGGCATCATGGCGGCGCTGCTTTCATGGCCTCCATTTTATGCCATCATCATCTATCTCCAGCACTTCCAAAACGTGCTGCAGACGCTGGAGGAACAAGTGGCGGGCGAGAGGCAGAGGCTGGTGGAGACACATCTGGCCAGGGTGGAGTCCATCCTCAACAACAACCGCCGCCTGGCCCTGGAGAACTACCTGACCGCAGTCCAGTCTGACGAGCCACAGGTAAAACACAGAAACCGCATTGGTGGCAAAATGGCCGCTTGAAAGCTAACCTATCATCCTTGCAGCCGGAGCGCGTGCTGCAGGCTCTGAAGCGATACATGGCAGCCGAGCAGAAGGACCGCAGACACACGCTCAGGCACTACCAGCATATTGTGGCCGTCGACCCGCAGAAGGCTGAGCAGATGAAATTCCAGGTGCGTGAGTGACGCTTTGAAATTTACTGCTGACTACAGGAAATCCTGTATGGGTTTAATAAACTGATGAAAAAAAAATGAGATAAAGAATCTATTTCATCTTCTTGAAGCTGCAATCAAAGGTAGATTTTGCTGACTATAGAAGCAAATGTGTTCTTTTTTTTCTGGAGTGGAACCTCCAACGTCGAACATGATCCCTTCTGTTTGACTTCCAAGTTCTAATTATAAAGTATTTGGGGGAATCATTTATCCTCTGTGCTGTGAAGCAGGGTCTGGGTTCAATTCAGGGCCAGATCCATTGCGACTTGCAAATTCTCTTTTTTCCAGGTGTACACACATCTGCATGTGATTGAGGAGAGGATGAACCAGAGTCTGGCACTGCTCTACAAGGATCCTATCTTGGCCGAGGAGCTCCATGATGATATCCGTATGTTGGGATATTTATTTGGTGCATTGGAATGATTTAACAGCTCCCATTAAATTTACTGACTAGCTATTTCCTACTCTGTCAATATTGACGGATATTTTTTATTTGAAAACAGTGGAATTGTTAACTCATTCACTCCCAGCCATTTTCACTGAAGCAACCCCCTTCGCTCCAAAAAGTACATTTGTACCTGTTCCCATTTTGCTATAATTAGCATTAGAATACAGCTACATTTCATCTGGCATCTTTCATCATCTGGCTGACCTCTTATACTCTGCTGCCACCTGCTGGCCGTTTTGTTTTTCTCCTCCAACAATAACGACCTTATTGGTCGTTTTACCATGCACCAAAATACAGCCAAGTGTTACATATTGTAGTTTAGCGACCTCTATTGGCCATGTTAAATAGCGAAAAAATCCAAAACTGAGACTTGAACCCAGATCGTCTAGTCAAAAGACTAACATCTATCCTACTGAGCTAACAGTCGAGTAATGATCTTAGTGTTCATTTTTAGTGTTGACTAAAAAAAAAGTATGTCAATTTGCCGTCACGGTCATGGTTGGGGTTTGGATGAGGCTTTCAGTAAGGTTGTAGGGTACATGTTACGTCTGTACATGGGACACTAACGGTTGAGATTAGGAAAAGGCACAGTGAGGTTGTAGACCGCTATAAAACATGTAGTCAACACTAAAACAATCATTGGACATCTGACCAGACGGACCGGGTTCGAGTCTTAGTTTGTGATTTTTTGCGCTATTTCACATGATCGATAGAGGTCGCTAAACTAAAATATGTAACACCTGGTCGTAATTTGCCACCTTTTCAAAACGACCTGTGTGAACACGGGTTTGAATGAGTTAAAGATGAAATTCACCAAAGATGAATATGTGTTCCCTGTAGAAGAGCTCGTGCGGGCGGAGCGTGGCGACATCAGCGAGCTCATGACCACGTCCTTCTCTGAGACGCACACCACCGAGGAGCTTCTGCCAGCTGAGAGCGAGGAGGAGAAGGATGACGAGGAAGAAGAGGAGAGAGAATTCCAGAACAGGCCTTATCCTCCCCGTGTCGGTACGGATTGTTTGGATCATGTTACATCTATCGCACAAGGCTGTTCATTTCTAACGTTGTCTTTCCTCCTTGTTACTACAGACCTGCAGTCAAATAAGAAAGGTGAGCAAGGATTCACACTCGATCGACCTATCTATTGTACAGGTGGGGTTCGGGAAATGGAGGGGTTGTACAAACTATTCCTATAAGTACAAATAGGGGGGGGGGAGTACGTTGTAGGCCTAATAATGCTCCTATCCTACACTCTATGTGTCGATCTATCCTATAGAGTAATTTTTTTCAGTTAAGTATTTAGAACGTAAGATAAGCCGCATGCTTCTTGAAAAATTGCTATGTATGATTTATTAACACCTTTGTTCATAGGATCTCTTTGTGAATGCGGCGTTCTTTGAGCCAATGCGATGTGTTTTTGTGTTTACAGGAGATGAATATGACTATGCCACATCTGAGAGGGCTCCTACTTATGAATATGAGGAAAAGGTAGGATGGGTAAAAAAAAAAGTAATAGTTACATCACGATTAATCGCAAATTGTATATCTGTTCTAAATGTACAATCGAATATTTTTTCTTAAGTTTTCCTACTCTTGTTAATAAGTAGAGGGGGGGAATGTTAAACTAATAGAGATACGGCTGCATCTTTAAGTCATTGATACAGTAAATTCATAATAATTCATAAAATTGAGTTGTGAATTAAAAATATGTGCTGTACTGTAAAAAATGTAACATTGATTTGTGTTGAGGTCATTTTTCTGCCACTAGGTGGCATAATTGCATTTGTAAGACGTTGGTGACAGCTCAGTGCATTTTTCTTTTCATATTAGGAGCTATCTAACTTTAACATGAAGTAACTTGCGAATTCTGCATATTTTAAAAATGGTAAAATACGACTTGTTCCCATTCTCCACAAATATATGCATTATTATTACATTTATTACTGCTCAATTTTGACGTGGGCGTGTCTGCTGCGTTGCGGCTAGAATTCCCCCACTTTCCAAGTAAGGGACAGTCATTAATCGCGCGTTTAAAAAAGTTATTGGCGTTAAAGGAACTTTAAATTAACTCAAAATTAATGCACGAATTGTGAAACTCTTAGTCTCTAAATGTTCTGGCACATTCTGTTCTTCCTTTGTAGATCAACACCTCTGTGGAGCTCAAGCAGGTTGTCTACAAGCCTGATGAAATCGAGAGAGATGAACTGGTAGGAGTGATGTGGCGCAATGATCAGTGTTCAAGAAATTTGCAAAAAAAAACATGGTCATCACTTCGCATCTTTCTTTCCAAAGCAACCCGACGCATTGGAGACATTTAACCGCGGAGCCATGGTGGGATTGTTGGTGGTGGCCGTGGCCATCGCCATGGTGATGGTCATCAGTCTGCTGCTGGTGCGCAGGAAGCCCTATGGCACCATCAGCCACGGCATCGTCGAGGTAGGACGCATGGCGTGCTACATAAAGCTACTAGAATAACACTTGGTCCACAGTGACCTTCGCTGAAGGCTGAACGATAAACGGCGGGGAAAAAAAAGGTCACGGTCTAGGCCACGTGTCAAGATCCGGTCCTCGGGGGCCTGAGTCCTGCATGTTTTCGAAGTTCCTCTACTCCAACGCACCTGATTCAACGATCAGGATAATTATCAGGTTCCTGCAGAGCTTGCTGATGAGCTTAATTATGAATCAGCTGTGTTGAACGTGGGAAACCTCTAAGGCTCCGTCCACGCGAAAGCCAGTTTCAATGTATCCTCACAAGTTTCTTACCGCTTGAAACCGATCACTTTTGAAAACGGGCTCCGGAGTGGAAAGATTTCAATCCGCGCCCGCACGCGTCCATCTGGACGCCATATTCAGGATACTCCTCCAGTGATGACGTAATGGTCGCAGCTCGATGACGACGCGTTCTCCGTCAGTTTTTCAACAACATTGGCGGATAGCCGTGTCGTAGTCGTTTTGCGCAGCCGCCTTAGCTTGCTTATGCTTTTCAAAAATATTTTGCTTCTTTATTCCCACATTCAACAAGCGGTGTTGTACTTGAATCACCCGCCATTGTCACTTCTCCTGTGTTCGTCTTTTTTCATGTTGTTTTGATAAATGCAAAGCCACGTTTGTTCTGTAGATTGCAATAAAGTTTAGTTTTTTTTAAAGATCCGTCTTCTTCGCTGATTCTTCTTCTATGCTTTCCGTTAACTCCATGTAGCTGCGCTACAGCGGCACTCCAGACTTGGTATACACATTACAGCCGTTAAACGTCCTCAGCATCTTCTTTTGGACAAACGCAAATCTTGAAATGCTTCTGTGTGTACGAGATTTGTTTGAGGAACGAAGGCGGCTTTGCTTCCGTCTTGACGAGACCTAAAACATGCAGGACTCAGGCCCTCGAGGACCGGACTTTGACACCACTCCTCTAGGCAGTTCGCAACTGCGGAGCCCAACCCAAGACACGCTTATTTGAATAACATTTCGACCTGACAGAGCGTCTGCAGCATGAAATAAATAAATGTGAGAGCAAAGCATTTTTATTTATTGATTGATATTTAATTATGTTTATACATTTATTTTTACTTTTATTTATTTATTTAGGCATATATTTATATATCCCTGAATAAATTAATAAAATAAAATTTTATATATATATATATATATATATATATATTAGGGGTGTGAATTGCCTAGTACCTGGCGATTCGATTTGTATCACGATTCACGGGTCACGATTCGATTCGATACAGATTAATCGATACGAATCTATAAATCGATTATTGCGATTTTTATTTTATTTTTTTGATTTTTTTTTTTGCTCAAATTCAGAAAATACTAATCAGTTAACTTAAACAGTAAACATGTACACTGTAAGATTTGTATGAAAATGTATTTATCTGAAAATTCAAGTTGCAGTCTGTTTCATGTTTGAACAGCACTGAAATAAAATATTATGGTTTAATGTTCCATTAATATAACATTCTTCTATGCTTAATGTGTAAATCCTAACCCTAAGTAAGACGTTTTGTTGAGTATTCCCATAAAAAATGGATGTTCAAAAACTGATTCGGCCGCATATTGAATCGATTCGAGAATTGCGCGCTGTAATATTGCGATATATTGCCGAATCGATTTTTTCTAACACCCCTAATATATATATATATACATATATATATATAGTTGTTTTTGTTTTCATTTATATTAAATTTTGTATTTAATTTTAAATTATATTTTTTATATCCGTTTTTATTTTCACTTTTATTTATTTATTTGGTTAGTTCTGGTCATCCACGGTATACTGCTCCGTCCCCGTCCGAAACTCAATTGGCCACCGCACATGCGCAATGCGCTGTCCTAAAGTTTGGGCTTAATTGCGAACAGCCCTATTATTGATAGAAGACCCCACTCAAGTGCATTTTCATACTACGAGACCTTTAAAGTTTCTGTCCTCGTGTGTGATGATTGAGCTCATGTTTGTCCCCAACAGGTGGACCCCATGCTGACACCAGAGGAGCGACAGCTCACCAAAATGCAAAACCACGGCTACGAAAACCCTACTTACAAATTCTTTGAGCAGATGAACTGAGTTTGTAGCAAGTCGACCACTGGTCTCGTTGCGTCGTCATGGTGGTGCACCAACCCCCGCCGCCTGTAACGGATTGAGATTTCGTTAATTAACTGGATAAACTCAGTCTTTAGTCCATACCTATTGTAAATGACCAACTACATCAATCATCATTACCAAAATGTGAATAGTGACTATTACACTTCACCTGCTGTAATCTCAATTGGATTAGATCCTGCTGCATACAGTAGAAAACATTCCCATTGAAACAATCATCGCAGTGGCATGACTTGACCTACTGACACGCCAGAAACTGAATGGTGCATAATGCTTTATAATATTTATTTTTCATATTGTCTCACATCGATAATATTGTATCCGCGTAGATGAGTGTGATAGGCAGCCTGTTCATCCTCATTTAGCACCACATATGACCAATTCAATTCAATTTACCGTCATCATCTCCAAAACTTCCAGTGAGGTCATATAGTTAGTATTTAAAAAAAATATAAATCACTTACTTCTGAGTATCAGCCCTCAACACTCGCTTTTAATAAATTGGCAGATATACAACGAAATATTCAGTTTCGCCTAATTCAATTTATTTGTACAGCAACCTTATTAAATGTAAAACAGAATATAGATTTAATGAAAGCATGACAACTCGGTGTATGAAGCTGCTGTTAACTATTTGTGTTGTTCCCGTCACTGCTTCTTAAAAAGTCGCCGTTCCGAACGGACACTGTAAATAACATGGGGCGTACAGTTAGGCCCCAAATGATTCATACCCCGTTCAGATTAGGAGTTATTTGTCGAATCTTCTGCCTGAAAATGACACGATACAGCAGAGATGGACTTTAATTAAGCATATTTAAGATATTGGATGTTATTTTTAGTCTTTACACATTCTTTTGCATCATTCTAAAGGATCCCGGTAACTTTGAGCGGCAATTTAATTTTAGACCCTAATGAAAACACGCAACGAATATCTTTTGACGCTTCATTCGGTCTTCAGCCACTTTTCTCGTGTCAATCCAGTCAGAAGATAACCGCTTACTTTTGTCGAGGGTATGATTAATTCCGGGCTCAAGTGTATCCTCGTAGTAGTAGACGTCCTGGTAGACGTTTCTTTAAGTCATCGGTGTAACGGAATAATACATCAACTAGTGCATTGTGCTGTAAACGAGAAGGAGAAGCATTTTTCCTTACATGGCTGATTGAAAACGGACTGTTGTAAAAAAACCAGCACAAGGCGACACAGTAACTTCTTTCTGAATGTATTTAAGGTAGATGTTGAGATTCCATTTCCCTTAGTGACTTTATTTTCCCCGCCGTCATTCCCGGAGAAGTGACGTTAGGACACGCGACGTGCATTGACGCTCTCGTCAGTCATTTGTAGCAGCCTGCTCATCATTTGTCAGGTGAATGTCAAGGCAGAGGAATTCAAAAGGTGTAAAATACGGAGTGCGGTATATTGTGTCAGTGTGTGTATTCGATTCTGAAAAAAATTAAAAAATATATATAAAAAAACACAGCACACGTGGTTCTAAGTAGTGATAGTATGTCATTAAGCTACTCGTCTTGACATCTTAACACGGAATATTAGCACTCGATCGACGTTCTTTTTCCTCTTAGTTGTGTGTGTCATTTTACAAAGCCACTTGAAGGGTCATGTTGCAGGATGTGCAGATAATCCCCTTTTTTGGAGATGATGCAAAAAAAAAACTAAAAAAAAAACACACACAGGAGTTGTGATGGTGTGTTTCACGAGGCGGCTTGTGTTCCGATGAGTCACAGCGTTTGTATAATTTGTACAGCTATGTTAGTGAATGTCCACAGTTTAATGATACTACTGAAACCGTAGATGAGAATAAGCTTGCCTGTTTTTATTTGGATGGCAAAAACCACCACCGAGGGTTCCCTACCAGCATTTAGCAAACGTAGTAAGGTATGTAATACCGTAGTTACCCGCAATCACATTTATACATGTGTCCTCTGTTCAATTCTCTCCCTGTGAAATATTCAAAATGTTGAGACTTTAATTGCTGCGTTATTGCCTTTTACAATGCTGTGTTTTGGATGTAATTATATTGTATTTTTTATTTATACTGGACGTAATAATCGGTTGGTTCAAGGGTCATGCTTTCCACGTGTCATTTTAGAAGCTTGTATAGTTAAACAATGACATGTTTAAGATAAATGTGAATTGTAGTCAGGTGTATGCGGCCTAATTGACAGCGACAGTGTGGCACTAAGCACAATCCAAACAAATGCTCTCTATGCGCTGGGGATGGGTATTTGACTACATTTCCGTGAGCAATTAATGAATTGTTTATTTGTGAAATATTATTTTAACGTGAATGTTCTGAACTCCTGTATTTCAGGGCAGAAACACGCTGCCCCGGAGAGTTGTGTCATAGCTGAAGTCTTCTTAGATATAGCTTAACTTCCCATCACTGTTGCTGGGCTTCTTTAGACAGCAAACGGGTTGAGATTGAATCAAAAATGTCGGTTGCTGGTGGCAGCCAAGTAGCGCGCCATTTTGCCTCACTTGCTCCAGGTTGCGGTAAATCATCAATCAGCTGCGGACAAAGGATCGATTATCAATCATGCCCATCCCTGGCTTGTGCGCAGATATACAGAAATGTACAACTCTGGTTCTGTGCCACTACTAAAAGAAGATGTTTGTTTGTTTGCTTTTCCCATACGATCCTTTGATCAAAGCCATGTACCAAGAAGAAGCAGATATTTTAATTTGGCAAAAAGTGTTCTCTGTTGTGTAAATGTACTTGCGAGCAATCGGAGGCTGTGAAAAACACACCAAGCTAATTGATAGTGTAATAAAATTGAATGACCCATAAACTGCTATGTTCCTTTTTTTTTCCCGCATTGAACCTCACTTGCACCTTTTCTAATCTAACATCTGCAAACGTCACACTAGCAGTATCAGAATTTTAAGGGGCAAGTCAACCTTAAACATTTCTTGACAATCATATTTCATATGTGACCTCATTGGTCTAAACATGACATTTTGATTAGTATTACATTTATGGAATATGAGTTCTGCAGCAAAATCCAGCCATTTTGATCCATCTAGGGGGGGTCATTTTGCCACTTTCTGTCGACTGAAGATGACATCACAGTTGCTCAGGGCTCAGGCAACGACCAATCACAGCGCAACCTGTTTTCTGAAGCTGAGCTGTGATTGTTTTTTACCTGAGCAACTGTGATGTCATTTTCCCTTGACAGCAAGTGGCAAAATGGCCGCCCTCTGAGATGGATAAAAATGGCTGGATTTTGCTGATTAACCCATACTCCCCTAACACAATATTAACCAAAATAACGTATTTAGACCAGCGGGGCTGCATACAACATATTAGGGGTGTGCCGCAAAAAAATATTTTCATAAGAATCAGGATTCTCATTTAGTACGATTCCGAATCGATTTTAAATGTCACAAAATCGATTTTATTTAAATAATTGTATACTGTATTCCCTTTGTTTGTGTGTGCCTTTATTGGAAGCACTGTTCATGTTGTACCCGATTTGGCCACTTAGGGGCAGTGTGGTTCCACGCGGTCTAATACACTGTTAAGTTATAGCCACATTAGAAAGTAGAAGGAAAAAGTCACGATCAAGTTATTCCATTAAAAGTTGTTTTTTTGCAGCGTTGAGCCGTTTAAATAAAAGTGCCGCGAGTCGCGCACTAATTAGCATTAGCAATAGTAGATCATTACGATTCCTTGAACGTCTATAATTTGAAGCAAAAATCAATGTCAATCAAATCATTTTGAATCAAAAATCTTTCTTATCGAAAATCGATTCCGAATCGTATCGTGCATCCAAAAATCGGAATCGAATCGAATCGTGAGACATTCAAAGATTCCCACCCCAACACCATATTATTGTCAAGATTTGGGGGGGGGGGGGGGCGGTTGACTTCCCCTTTAAGTCTTGACACAGATGCTGCGCACCAACCTGCTCATTAGCACTTGTGAGTGGGCGTGCCCACGCACATTTCCTTCAGACAATTACAAAGAAGTAAACACCGCACAGGTTCCCTTCATCCACACCACAACTACGACAGCGAGTTGTATTACTGTGAAAAAAAAAAGACTGTGTGGCCGTACAGTGATAGTTTACCAAACATGCCTCCGGCATCCGTCATCAGACTTGTGGTTCCTCAGAATTTCACAGCTCACATACTTCCACTGTGGTAAAGTGAGTCATATTTACCACGTGTGTTACACGGCAGTGTGCCTCTGCCTTTTGTTTAGTTCACTAACTCTTTGATTCATTCAAGAAAGCAAGTAGCAATATTTGCTAGTGTACAGAAACACAAGTTCAATACAACTCCATCAGATTTGAGAATAGATGGAATGTCCGCCATAAAGCTGCATTTAAACCACCAAAGTTGTTCCCTTTACAATTTAACTCGCATGAGCACCTGTCAAATGAATGCAGTGGCTTACAGCTTCCTTGGAATTACCGGGCTTGCTGCATCAACTCACAACAATAGATAAACACCGTCTGCTGAAACTAATTCCACATGAATAATTACAGTATTTAATCGACACACCATGTAACAAACAGACTGTCTATAAGATGACTGCAAAAGCACATCGCAGCATGCTCAGAGGTAAAGAAAAATCCAGTTTTGGCTTAAATTTGACAAAAATCTTTTCTTTCTTTTTTTCTGGGGTTGGTGAAAGACTCTGGTTGGTAACCCGGTGGGTAGTAGGTAATGTCTGGTCGGTGCTGAATTTCACTTTCCTTTCTTTTCTTTGATCCTTCCTCGGGTCTCCTGACAACCTCACGACTCCAGCTGGATTCTGAAGTATTCGGTTTAGGTGAACGGTATGGGATTTTTAATAGGTTTTAGGTGAACTAACGAGTACACACTCACACGCACGCACAACGCACATGCACATACTCACCCATATAAATGAAAAAAATAAAAATACAAAAAAAGAGAGAGATCAATGATGATGACATGTCAAATCGGTAAAATTACCGGATGAACAATACTGAGCTCTTAAAAAAAATTAAAAAAAATAAGACAAAAATCTTTTTTGAGAGAGTTTTGCAAAATAACGAGGATTAGTACAAAATTGCCCCTGGTCATTACGCAGGTCCGATCTGCAACTACAGGAAACATTTGGTTGATGTTAATGCTGCCAAAGGAGGTTAAACTACTACTTTTTCAAACCTGCATCATTTTTTGTGTGTGACTTAGTTGAATATGCCACTACATTTTATGACAAATTAATGGAGGATTCTATGCAATTGAATAGAGTTCAAACACTTTTTCCTGCAACTGTCGTATTTCATTTACAAAAGTGGATGAGTAATCCCTCAGTGGAGATGACTGCTCTGCCAGAAAAACAAAATTGCTCTGACTGTTGAAATGTTTCCCATTGAGCTTCAGATGACATTTAACATGCTAAATCATGTAAATTTGAAAAAAAAATGAGATCAAGCTGTCCAGTAATTTGTGCAGGCAAATGTCAACACATATCTAATACCCACACTGACATTTTGGTTTACAGAAATTGACCACGGAATGTAGTGTAATGTTTGTCGTGTCGTAGGTAATAAATGAGGAAAATAATTGTTGCATTTATTTTTTACAAACATTTTATTATCATATATATATATATATATATATACGTATGTGATGTTAATAATACAATTAAAATACATAAAATAAAATAAATTAATCATAGATAAGACCCCTTTTTTTTCAACCCGTTTTACAGCATATGGAAACTACTATGCAGCCTCTGCAATTTTAACTCATTCACTGCCATTGACGGCTATAGACGTCAAAAATTCATTTTAACTATTTCTATTAGTTTAACATTTTTCCCACTTTTGTTAACAAGAGTATGAAAACCTAGAATGTTTTTTATTATTGTACATTTAGAACAGAAATCAAATTTGTGATTAATCGTGAGTTAACTAGTGAAGTCATGCGATTAATTATGATTAAAAAATGTCATCGCCTGACACCTCCTAATTTTTAATAATCTTTTCTTTAAAAAAAAAAAAAAAGATTACAAATAAAAATAATAATACAATTTTCTTTTTTTTAAACTTTTTTACTAAAAGAGATTACAAATTAGGAATTTTTCATAATTAATCCCATGACTACACTAGTTAACTCACGATTAATCACACATTTTATATCTGTTCTAAATGTACAATAATAAAATAATTTTTTTCTAGGTTTTCATACTCTTGTTGACGTCTATAGCCGTCAATGGCAGTGAATGAGTTAACGCTTTGTTTGACACATATCGATCCCCCCCCCCCCCCCCCCCACCGACTTCTACCATATACCCTCAACCCCATGTACGCATGCTTCCTGTCACAGATGAACATCTTTTAAGCGGTTTGCTGTCTGAGCAAAGAGAGTGCTCACGTAGTGACCAACAATTAAGCTTGACATGGTGCAACAAACACCACGTTCTGTGTTCATTTTCACATTAGGTAAAAAATGAACACATTTGTTACATTATATAAAAGTTGGAGGTGACCAGGAGCATTTTTTTACTCAACTGCAGCCAGGATGAGGGGTTTCTTTGATAGGAGGCCGTTACATAAACAAATGCTTTGGTGAGGGTCAAGCTTCTCGGCTGCGCTGTTTTTATTTGAATGCCCTTAATTCTTAGTTCCTCTCATTTGCATTACATTGACTAAATAAAGGCTAGGAAACATTGCTCTAACATTAGTATCGACATTAGTATTTTTTGTTCATGGGCAACAATGTCCAAACTCACAAAATTGTGTTTCCTCTTGAATTTGCTGGCAATGTAGACACTGTACACTGAACACTGATGTCTAACTCACGGTTATTTTAGTTTACGAAAACTAACGAAAAAAACTAAAATTAAAAAAACTATTTCGTTAACGAAATAAAATAAAAACGAAAATTATTTTTTAAAAAAACGAAAACTAACTGAAGCATAAATCTAATTAATTTAATGCATGAGCCTTTGGGGATGATTTAAAATGTGATTTTTAGTATATTTATTTAACCAGAATAAGGGCGTTTGAAAGTGTGTCACACAGAAGTGACGTCATATATCAGAACTTTCAGATAAAGTCGCTTTTAGGCAAGAATTTTGCACGCTTGACTTTTGGCTCCAATGGCTCGTCTCGCCTGCTTTTCATTTAACTCAGCCAAAATGCAACGCTATGTAAGAAATGAGTTACTTTTTTTTTTCATTTTACCATTTTGTTTATTAATTATTTCGCACAAGTAACACACATAAAAAAAGGAAAATGAAAACTAATACGGAAACTAACTAAAACTAAGCCTTTTTTAAATAACTAAAATTAACAGAATCACCCTGAAAACTAATTAAAACGAACTAAATTTAAAAATTTAAAAAAAGAAATAAAAAGTAACCAAACTGAAAATTCCTAAACCCTGCTCCCACCTACACTGTCATGTTCCATGCCTGCAGGCTGTGCTCTGTTGTGTCGTTGTTGTAATTCCAGTTTGAGCCTGACCTGCGGGGCGCCCATGAGACTCTGCACAGCTGCTGCTCATCAGCAATTATGTCTTGGGTATTTAAGAGGCAGCTTCTGCTCCTGTCATTGTTGGACTATTCGTTTGCTCGTGCCTCAGTCCAAGATAGCACCGACCCCTAGACCTTGTTTGCGGCCTTGACTGGGATCTTGCCTTCCGGTCTCGTTTCTTGTAAGTAGGGATGGCAGAAATGGAACATTGAAACGATCAAATCATTTGAAACGATTGATTCACAAAAAGAATCGATCTTTTGGAACGTTTGAAACAGCTCCCTACAGCGCCATCTGGTGGCCAAGTGTAAAATATTACAATCAAACCGTAGATCAGTGTTGCCAGCTCCCCAGTAAGGAAACTAACTATTTGTCATCATCTAATTTACACAACTGGCAATCGGGCTATAATTGTAATGGACGCCATAAGAGAGAGAAATAATATCATGGGAAACAAAAACGGAATAACCCCCACCCCGTCAAAATAAGTACAGAAGTACAAATTTTTGTTGTTGCTGATACTTGGTTTGTTTTTAATTTTGCCTCTCAACATGACTTAAATGCTTTGATGAAACCCCCAGTACTATCACATTTAATCAAAAACCTGTAGGCTACATTTGTTTCGTTTTTTTGCGACAAGGGCATCTTAAGTTTTGACAGAAAGTATTCGAGAGGAAAAATGTATGAATGACCTGCAAAAACAAGCTGCCCGGAGCGGGATTTGAACCGGGGTTACCTGCATATTGGACTATTTTCAGCACATTGTGCGGGTGCGTTACCACTGAACCTACCGCCTATCGACATGTTATCATGTGGGGCGATGAATCTGCATCCAGGGCAATTTTACATACAAAGTCTACTTAGGTTGGATTTATTTCAGATTGAAGACATTTTAATATAGTGCTATGGTGGGATTTTATTTAATTTTAGAAAAGGGGTCACAAACAATGTGACGTTTGCGAAAGGCAACTGTCACGTGACATCCTGATTCTGAATCACAAATTTCGCCTGCGTTCCGGTACGTACCAAAACACAGTTTTCAATTTTGCCATCACAAATTTTTTTTGTACTTTGCCGTGTTGCCTTTTGGACTGGCTCAAGTGTGTTTTGGGTTCCGCGTATTGTTGTCTGCGTTTTTTGTTATCACATTGTCTCTTGCCATTGCAAGCTCCTTCTGTTGAACTTTTTGCCTGTGTGCTGAGTTTTTGTTGTAAATAAATCTTTTTTTTGTAAATTCACTTACTTGTCCAAGTTTTTAGGATCCACTGAAACCTTACATACACAGCTGTGGTAGAAACATTAACCGAACTGTACCACTTGGTGAAAACGTGGCTATAGTAAATGGAATTACAGCTGCCTAAATAATTTCAGGTCATGTATTTATTTGTTTAATTGTACAATGAGGCTCACAGTATATGTATGATAAGAGATTTGCATGAAACATTAACTAAGAAGTTAACACTTTTAAATGTAGCCTCACATCACTAATTGCTCTCCCTCTCGAATGTCTGACCAAAGCCCCGCTCTTCACTGACGTGCACAAGACGTGCAACTGTAAATAAGCCGATGCTACGAGTGTTATTCTAACATGAAGGGCTCTATCGTAGACAGCGCATCTGCGCTGTGGGGGCGAGGGGGTTCCAAGTGCCCACTTAACGGCGCAGATGTGCCTCCATGTTGACACTCTAGTGCGTGACTATAATTAAAGGGAATAGAAGGAGTCAGTTTGATTGGCCGTCAGATGTGACCAGTGCCACGGTGGCGCAGCCCTCAGCCTGCACTTTTTTTTGCAAAACTACCAACATCGGGTCTAACATGCCTCCGCGCAGTTACACGCCACGCAGGATTTATGGAGCCGCCAATGTTACTGGTTTGAAGTTTGTTTTTAATTAAAATTTTATGTTCAGCTTTGTTTTGTATCAAGATCAAATTCGATGTCAAATTCCTTTTTAACTTTTGTTGCCAAGTGAAGGTGGATTTTTCAACATAGTTTAAAGCTCTTCAAGCCCAACATTTACTGGGAACACGTCACATCATGAGCCTGCGGGGGTGTTCCCATTGTGAGTGTGACTGCGAGAATGATTGACACCTGATCAGCCACGCCTTCTAGCCCTGACTGACTGGGCGCGGTGGTGTCTAAAAATGGAAATAAAGGTACAAGATGGGGCCAAAGAGGGTGTTTCTTTTTTCTTTTTTCCTCAAAGATTATTTTCATTTTTTACAACTGTCAGGTCATACTGACAGTTTTAACATAAATGACAAAAAGTTTAAGTACAGCCACACAATGATATACAATAAATGTATTATTGTGACTGTAGTTTGCCATGATGCATGATGAGGAAATGAGTTTCTAATATTCTCACATAGATAAATAAGATTACCAAAATATTGACTTTCAGGTCAGTTTTCACACAAATAAGAGATTAAATGCCAAAACGAGGTAGCAATAAATGCACCAATGCGAGACAGATGAAGGGGAGGGACTCCAAGCACGAGAGGAAACTCCCCTCACTAAATGTACATCCCCAATGACAAGTCATCACTTGCATCATGTAAGACATGAAGCCCATCATCCACCTGGGAGAATACTCACTATTATACCAAGTAAGTCATCTCATCAACCCTTTTCAAGTACACACATTTGAACACACTGATCAGCTTTCAATCAACATTTTTGAATTTTCTGCAGATGATCTCTAGCTCCTCTTATTCTTAAAGCACGGAGGCTGAAGTTCATGTTCATGTCCAGCCAAAGGATGGATGCTCACAATGTACAACTGTCAACTCGAATGTGATCTAATACAAGAGCCGAGGCCACTGTCTTTTTTTAAAGAGGGCACACATATTAGAAGCAACTCTCAGTATGATGCAAAGCAAATGCCTAATACAAAAAGTGAGGATCATCAATTTTTTAATTGTGCAGTAGTAAATTTAACACAGTGCTGGCAGAGCCGGCATACTTTGTACAACACATGCAAAAGACTTTAAATACAGTAAGTGTCATATAGAGAGAGCAATGTCGGCAGAATCGCAGAAGAATATACAGTTGTGGTTATAAGTTGTTTCCTGCGGCAGATACAACCTACATTTCTGGTAGAGGGGAAGAAAACGGAATTAGGTGCTAATGCTTACATTGATTTAAAGCAATTGAAAAAGCTGTAGTCACTCGATGTGATGAGATGAAAATCGAGAAAAGAAAAAGAAAAAAAAAGTTAATGTTGGAATAATTTTTACGAGCTTGCTTTTCTTTCGTATGTTTGACTGTCTGATGCAGATAAGTAGGTTTACAGTCTATACATATATAGACAGCTCTGGAAAAAATGAGACACCAAAGAAAAATTGTTTTTCATGATGTGATTATTTTAAATTTTTTGCAAATGAATGACGATATTACCCGCGACCTTAGTGAGGGTGAGCGATTCAGAGAATGGATGGTTGGATTATGATGTTGGTATTTGAGAGTTTTCTTTTCAGTAGTTTATAGAATAAAAAACATATTTTATTCAAACATTTGCCTACCAACAGCAAAATCAGAGAAAATGATTATTCTGCAATCGGCACTAGTCTCTTTATTATTTTTATTTTTTTCCCTGTGTATACAGTATATTAGTCAAAGGTTTGGGATCACTTCAAAATTGTCTTATTTATGAAAGAAAAGCAATGTTGATATCATAAAATTAGAAATAAAACCTAACATAATAATAGTAAAATAATAATTAATAATAATAATAATAATAAATTAACAAGTATGCTTTTTTTTGTTGTTGTTTTTTTACAGGATATGTCTAATTGTCTATGTGACCCTTAAACTTTTAAATAGTATATCCACAACGGTGAACCATACTTTGATGGACAACAAACTTGTCTAGGTGACCCCAAACTTTTGAACAGTCGTATTATATACTGTAATCGAATAACAAACAACGCAAGGCAAAATAGAGTGTAATCCAAAGACTTTGACAAATAGTTAATTAGATACGATAGAGATCGCAGTGAGCAAGCTGTACAAATTTTCCATAAGTGCACTCGACATAAAATGAATATTAACTTGGTGTATTTGACTTCTTTGATAAATAATTGTAATTTTACCGCATGCATATAATTGTTGTGGTAATAACGAACTGTTTGCCAACAGCCATTCACACGTCATACCCTATATGTTGTTAAGATATGAATTTTAACATGAGCTCAGACAACACATTTTCAATTTGAATGACAACACGGTGCAGGTTTAAATCAAACACGACACACCGGCATTCGGCATTCGGCATTCGGGCTTAGCACTTAACACAACATTGGTATCGTGTGATCTCACAAATGGAACAATATGCAAAAATGCGGAACATCAGGACAGTTACAGTATATGTAGAAATGACGTAAAGGTAAATCAAGTACAGACAGATAAAGCGAATGAGAGATTTTTCAAAACTGACGCACACTTCTCAAGAAATACCAGCAAGGAGGCAATTAAATGTCATTTTGTTTCACATTTACTTTGCATCAGTTGAAAGGGGGGTGCTTATGGGGTGTGGCCCTTCACGCGCCGCATCATAAAAGTTCAATTGGCTCACAGCCAGCCATGCAGCACATTATATTGCCTTTATTTTATGCGCTAACATTGGATGATCAACAATGGATTCCAGTTCTAACTTGAATTTGTTATATGTGCTCTCCAAACGTTGTAGCAATGTCAGTTATGTTTACTCGCGGTTTCAAACATTGTAAGCGTCCGTTTGTGCTGTATGTGAGCAGTGAATCTGAACTCTCTCACAAGACACAAGCCCGATCGCCAACACCCAAATGTGAGAGATCAGATATGACTACAATGAGACCAATGAGACAGTGAGACATATCAAACCTGTTGTAACACTATGCAATTTTCTGTGTTTAGCTTACATTTGAATGGATATCCGGCAAAGGACCGTATTTGGGAACATAAATAATTTACCACCAATTAAATGTTACTGGTAATAACCCTCACTATGAAGGAGTGCATCTGAATGAATGATATGCTATTGTAAACATTACAATAAATGTAAAACATTTTTAATTATGTATATTACAATTAATATTATACTAATAGAATTATGACTTTTCTTAAAATATTGTGAGTTACAGTAAATTGTGTAACAAATATATGAATGCTTACTTTCTCCTTTTACTTTATTCTAGTAAAATTGGGACTATCCATCCATCTATTTTCTTGTAAAATTCAGTTTTTCTTCGAATATAAAATAAAAAAAAAAAGTTATTTCATCCCATAACTCTAGCTAATTACATAATAAGATAATTATTTTTAAAATTGAAGAAAACACCTCTTAAATTGTTTGCATTGCATGATTTTTAACATTGGTGTTGGGATGAAAATAAGACTAGTAATTACGGCAAACAGTAAGAAAAGTAATGTAGTTTTGCTGGTATGTAGTCACAATATTTTTTATCAGAAAAATGTGTGCCCTCTTGACAATATCAGACTTCACAACGTTCCACGAAAATATGTTTTTTTTACCAGCATTGACCTTTTCAGGATTTTTAAATGACTGCTACCCTCTTTGTTATTCTACTACATCTTTATTTGACTGATTGTCTTCATTTTGGGAAATACTACATGTAAACTTGTAGTGGTATAATAATATATTAGTATAGTAATAATAATATTTACCTCTCAAACACACACAAACAAAAAAACTCTCACAATCACCCAAAAATGTGTGTGTTTGGTGAGTATGTGAGAGATTTCTGTGGTTGATTGAGAGGGGTTTTTGGTGTGTGTGCGTGTGAGAGTTAAATTGTATTTTCTGCTTCCTCATAGGCAGCAGCCTAGCAATCTCAACATTTTTTTTCTCCTCTGTTCTTTTGTGTTCAGAATATTACAACTCTCTTCAGCAATGATTCGACTCGACAACACTCAATACTTCTATTTCCTGCATCGGGCCAATGCTTTACGCCGCTCGGGGTCGATGTGTGATGCCCGCATCTCGGTGAAGAACCAGACTTTTAGGGCTCATCGGCTGGTGCTGGCCTGTGCTAGCAAACGGCTCGAAGAGAAACTCAGCCAAGCGGAGACAGACCAAGAGGTCCACTGTACACTGGATGATCTGTCACCAAGAACCTTCCAGCAGGTCCTGGACTTTGCCTACATGCAGAGTCTGGAGGTGTCAGAAGAAGACCTGCAGCAACTGCTCCTGGCTGCTCAGTTTTTGGAAATGCAAACGCTGAAGGAGCAGTGCCAGCGCCACTTGGACGCACTGGTCAACAGGGCAGGACAGGCGGGTCGGAAACATGAAAGAACTTGTGATGAGGAAGAGCAGGTCAAGAAAAAGAGCAATGAAGAGGAGAAACTCCGAAATACTCCTTTGAGCAAAAACATGACAGCCTCAGAAGAGCCGAGAAAAAAATCCAGATTGACGACTTTCAGTAGAGACAGCGTCATCACCAGCTCAGTCTCCAGCTTGTCCCCCTCTCCTTGGACCTTCCCGAACCACACGTGGAGCTCTGTAAGCAGCCTGAGACGCATAGCCGAGAACTACTCCCAGCCCCCAGCGGCCAATGCCATCGCCTTCCCTACGCACCACATCTTCCCTCTGCAAGGAACCCATTTCCAGTCCCCCACTCAGCGCTGTGTGGTAGCGAGCTTGCATCCACAATATGGACAACGACTTTACTCTGCCGCCACTCAGATGTGGGGTAACATCAAGCCGGGCTTGCAGGTGACAAGAAAAAAGGCCAGACAGAAGGCAGACAAAACCAGTGAGACCAGGTAAGGCAGCACGATTATTCTTATTCTTATTCTTAGTAGTAGTTGTTGTAGGCTCTAAAAAGAGAATTGTTGGCCAACTTAATTGAATACCTTCAAGTCAAACTTAATATTATAAATTTAATGAACTTGGATTAACTTAATTCGATTCTGAATGAATGAATTTTTGACGTATATAGCCGTCAATGGCAGTGAATGAGTTAACGTTATTAATCATCAGTATTTTTTTCTCCAGTTGTGCTAGCGATACATAATTTCCCCTAATTAACTTGATTGCTCCCTTCAGAGTGTTACGGTACCTGACTCATCGACACGTGCTGGCTCAGGTGTTTGATGGAGTAAAAACAACAAACTAAAGACCTACAAAATGCAATAATGTAGATTAAAAAAATTATAATAATTTATGAATTGTTTACCATGTCTCTGAACCGGCTGAACACTCTTATTGGTAATTAATTGTTTTGAATCAATGTGCACAGCCCATCGTTCCACACTGTATAACCTAATTGTGTGTGTAGGGGAGTCCCCTCCATTTCTCCCCACCTATGCACAAATCAAGATTTTCCACCCACCGAAACCCTGCTGCGAAGCAAAAAGTGACAATTTGTGTACACCGTGAAACTGTTTTTGAACTTTGTGGAAAAACGCACCTATGCTGTGTTTCATTGAATGATCCTCTTCCTTCCACTTCACTGCAACACGACGTTCAAAACCACCTTGGAGCCAGAACGTCTTCACAGTAGTTATCCTGTTGTACACTCAAAGGCCACTATATTAGGCACACCTGCACAACCTAATGAGCTACAAGAGATGCCGCTTTTCATTCTGTCTTTTTCAAATGAATAATGTGAAATTTTAATTGTTTCTGTGTCAACTGGGACGGGTTCACCTGCAACTCTAATGAGGATAAGCGCAATCAAAAATGGATGGGAAGTTGCACTCGAATATTATTATTAGCAGGAGAATTTGGAGTCATCACAGTAGTAGTAGTATGTATGTATTCGGCGCAGTGGTACAAACCTGTGCACAAGTTGACATCTGCGTGGTACTAAGCACTAGAAGTTAACTCATTCACTGCCATTGACGGCTACAGACGTCAAAAATTCATTTGAACAATTTCAATTAGTTTAAAATGTTTTCCCACTTTTGTTATGAAAACCTAGGAAAAAAATGTATTGTACATTTAGAACAGATTTGAAAATTAATTGATTAATCATGAGTTAACTATTGAAGTCATGCGATTAATTACAATTTTAAAAAAGTAATCGCCTGACGCTCCTAATTTTTAATAATCTTTTCTTTTCTTTAAAAAATGTGTTTTATTATTATTTAAAACTGTCTAGGTTTTAATACTCTTGTTAACAAAAGTGGGAAAAAAATGTTAAACTAATAGAAATAGTTTAAAAAAAATGTTTACATTTACAGACGTCAATGGCAGTGAATGAGTTAATTGGTAGAAATTAATGTCACTTGTAGCACATATTTGCCTCACTATAGGGACAGTGGAAATAAAAAGTCTACACACCCCTGTTTAAATGTCAGATTTTTGTAATGATAAAGAATAGGACCAAGGCAAATCATTTAAAAATAATCCCTCACTATTAATGTGATTTATAATATATACATAATTTAAAACTTACCACCAAGAGAACACTTGGTGGCAGCATTATGCGTTGGGGCTACTTTCTTCAGCTAAAACTAGTGTTTTAGTCAAGGCGAAGAGAATTATGAACAGTTCCATATAGCAATTGTGTTAGCTTCTACTAGAAAGTAAAAATAAAAAAAAAATGGTCAGAAAGCCTACAAAAACAGCTGAACTTTATTTGGGGTTAAATAGAGCAAATTGAAATGGTGGCAAGTGTGTGGTGACACCCATTTAACATGAGTTTTAATAATGGGAAAAAAAGAAAATTATTTATCTTGATCTCATTTTCTTGTATCTCTCAAAAACCTGGCATTTGAACCGGGGGGGTAGACTTTTGATATGTTTTTCTGCTAGTGTGCCCTATTTGTTGTATATCCTGCTAGTAAACTCTAATAGAATATGGAGTAAATGCTAAAAATGATTGTCAGACTACTAGTAGAAGTTGTGGTATTAGTAGTAGTAGCCATATTAGTAATGGCGTAGATACGACGGACTTCCGACTTCCGGGTTTTACACAACAACGCCGTTTCGGCAGGAGAGCGTCTCGGCTATCTGAAATGCTTCGGACACTGAGACAGACGCTACACACTCGCAGCCTCGCACCCTTCGACGGGAACGCGCAAGTACTGGGACGCGGCCCACACGTCGCAAACCAGAAACGGAAACAAAGTCGATGGGTGAAAACCCAGAAGTCGGAAGTCCCGCCTCCTCCGTGGCATATAGTCCATTGTAATAGTAGAAATGGTACATATTTTACTTCTTACAGATTCACTGCCTCATAGTTTCAATTTAAACAGTTCATTTCAAACAATAACATGCTCAATTTGGTAATAATAGTAATAGTAATTTTTTCTATGAGTTCCCCAGACATGCACAAAGCCGACACGGTAGAAGAATGCAAGCACTGCAGCTCATGTCTACGTCGTGATCCAGCCTCCTCGCCGCCAGGTAACCGTATGCCATATCACACATTACACCCGATATAATTGCTACAATGCACAATAAATACACAACAGCACACCTCAGTGGTGAAAAGTGTCGTCCAGTTTGTCACACCAATGCGAAAGATACGCTTAAAAAAAAAAAAAATGAGGCAACACCAACATGAAGCTACGCAGTGGAAAGTAACGAAGAGAGTTGCGGTTTAGCGAGCATGGTGCAGCATGTGGTTTACTAGATACAGCTATGCTGCAGTACAGTATGTCCTGCACACAAGTGTGGTGAGTGCAAAAAAAACAAAAAAAAAACTGCATCGCACATGTATTATTGTAGCTATAGTCCGTGTGTGTACTTGTACTACGCGTGTATTTGCAGAGCTTGTTTTTATCTCACATCTCAGCTAAATGGAACATCGTGCTCTTTTTGCCTCTCAAGAGATAACTTCTAAGCGGTCCTCCTGCGCTAGTGTGGAAAGACACAAATGTCGATACAGTACGTGGATAGATAAGATTAATGCATTGCGACACTAAAAGTCCCCCTCAATGAACCCTATCTTGACTTTATATTTCCGTGCCCTAGTTTTGTGAAGAAGGAAAAAAAAGTAATTTATTTTGAAGCACTGGTGAAGTCAAGTGCTGCAAGGAGAATTTTAAACATACTTTACCTTGCAATTAGTGCACTAAAGGAAACAAGAATGCTTATTAAAGAAATCCTTTGGGCAAAGTGAGTTTGAAACTTTTTTTTTTTTTAATGAATATGACTTTTTAACCTCCATTTAATTAACTGTCGCTCGCTCGCTCACACACACACACACACACATACACACACGTTTGTTTTACTATCTTAGTGAGGCTATCTCATTGATATAATGCATTTCCTAGCCCCTCCCCCTAACCCCAAGCATCAAAAATGATTGCCTACCCCTATTCCTTATCCTAACCTCAACCATAACCCAATTCAAACCTAAACTCTAAAACCAAGTCTTGACCCTCAAAAAGAAGTCTAAACTTGTGGGGCCCAGCAAGATGGCCGCACATGGACGGGTGGGCCCCACACACACAAGCATACAAAATGTTCTTATTTCCAACCTAATTATTTAGACAGTCTGCGTCCGTGTCTAAGTGTGATTCAGAATAAAGACTTTGTAACAATGCACTGTTTTTTAGGTGGACACCCTCAGTTAATAAAATCTGGGATAACAAAATAAGTCATTAAGACATTACACACCATTTAAAACGCTAAAATGTAGCTATTCCATTTTTTATTAATTGATCTAATTAAATAATTGGTTAAGTGATACAGTTTACATATAAAATATTAGTAAAATTAAAAAAAAAAATACTTTATAGTACATTTAAAACATTTAATCATTTTTAGTTAAGTTAATTATAAATAATGAATTTAAAAAATGCGAATGAATGACAGGCAGTTTTTACATCCACATTTAATTTTATTTTGTAACTCATCTACAAACAACCCGACCATCTGTCTGTTTTAAAAGTCAAAGTTTGAGTAGAAAAGATTTCCCCGAGTTAATAACTTCTAGTCAATTTGCTTACATGTGTCCAGATTGCAACTGGTACACGGTACTGATTGTTTCAAATCAACAACAAGGGGAGCAGAGGAACATGCATTTTGGCACTTGTAGTATGGTGATCCTAGTTTTGACCCCCCAAAATAAGTCCAACACACACTTGTAATTTAATGTGTGTCTGTCGAAATTCAGTTCCCGTGGGATTATTAGCTAATGCACTGAGAATAAGCCTAGCTGTATGATCAAGCACTGGAAAGTGGACTTCTCTGTAATGTAATAAAATGTGTCATATTGATTAGTACCTTTTGTCTTGTCCAACAGGTGTTTTGTAATTACGTCTGACATTAGTGCATCCATTTTTTATACTGCTTCCCCTCATGAAGACCGCAGGCTATTATATTATTATTAAAATAAATAAATAAAACAAAGATGAACACTATAAGCAGTATTTTTGAAAGTGTCATTAGAATGCGTACTTAATCGAATTAAGGTTTGCTGAGGTGAAAAATGAAAAATATGTCTTTGTAAGCAAGCCTTGTGCATGTTCTTGACATTCAGGATTAGGTGACGAGCAAACCCGAGGTCAAATCAAGGCTACGCCATCTTTATTTTATTTTTTTTAAAGGGCTCTATGCTCCATATTGCCTCTGTTACGCCACCATTATGTCAGTTTACTCATATATAGCTACTATATGAACTTGTCCTATATGTTCTTTGGGGGAGTGTGTGTGGTATGTTGCTAACTCAACCACATTGTATCACCTCCATCACTTCTACGCTCAATGGCAGGAAATTCAACTCAATACAAAGACATGTTGCTGACTCAAATCCTCGCACAGCTGATTCAACTATGGCATGTTTTACTACATAGTAAAAAAAAAACGGAATGGATTTTAGCACACTGGTATTGACATGTATGAATGCAAGCACCATTTTGAAATTAAAGAATGATGGTTTTATTTTCTTGCGCATGGCTGTTGAACAGGTGATGCCTGTGCACGTTGTCGGCTCTTTGTGACCGACTTTGAATCGCAATCTAATGGACAAGACTTGAGAGGAGAGAGACCCTACCAGTGCCAACTCTGTCCGAAGAGGTTTAGTCTCAAACATCAACTGGATACGCATCACCGAATTCACACAGGTAAGATTAATATCTTACTTGTGTCATTGAATAATACTAATTAATGTGAAAAGGGCAGAATGGTAAGAGTATATTGATTAACACCGCGGTTAATGGTAAATTGTAGGGGTGTGAACAAAAATCGATGCTCATAAGAATCGCGATTCTCATTTAGTACGATTCAGAATCGATTTTAAATGTCCCAAAATAGATTTTATTTAAATTATTTTATACTGTCTTGCCTTTGTTTGTGTACCCGATTTGGCCACTTAGGGGCAGTGTGGTTCCACGCGGTCTAATACACTGTTAAGTTGTAGCCACATTAGAGAGTAGAAGGAAAATGTCATGATCAAGTTATTGCAATAAAAGCTTTTTTTCCAGCGCCGAGCCGTTCTTTTGAGTGATAAAAGTGCCGCGAGTAGCGCGCTAATTAGCATTAGCGAGTCAGACTTGATTGAAGCAAAAAACATTGTCAATCAAATCATTTTGAATCAAAAATCGTTCTTAATCGAAAATTTATTCTGAATCCAATCGCAGACCCAAAAATCGGAATCGAATCGTGAGACATTCAAAGATTCCCACCCCTGGTAATTTGTAATGGACTTATTAATATAGCTGGCAACCTGTACCTTGCCCAAAAGTCAGCTAGGATAGGCGGCGGCTCACCCGTGACCCTAGTCAGGATAAGTAATATAGAAAATGGATAGCAGGATGGATGAATAAAATGTAATCAATAAAATAAAATATCTTGGTTGACCTGATAAACGTCATTGATTGAATGTAAAAGTAACACACCTCTTTATGGCCTCCTCTCGTGCCAAAGGTGAGAAACCCTTTGAGTGTCGTCTGTGTGGTCAGCGCTCCCGGGACTTCTCAGCCATAATCAAGCACCTGCGGACTCACGGCGGGGCTTCCCCTTATCGGTGCAATCTGTGCTTGGAGTTCTGCAGCAGTCTGGTGGCCATGCAGAGGCACGTCAAGAGCCACCCGGTGCACGACTTCCCCCCAGACTGGAGCATCAGCAGCACCTACCTGTACACGTCACACATTACTCAACACTGACATCTTCCACGAGAACTGATTCATGTCGTGTAACGATGCATTTACTTGCCATCTTCTTCTTGCAATACGCTCCAATTTAGAGGACTTGATCTATGGTAAATAATAAAATAAAAAGATGTGGCCCTTGAGCACAAAAGTTAGACCACCCCCAGGTTATACTAAATTGTTAACATAAGATAAAATTGTTAGCCCATTTGAGACAACAAAGGTCATCAGTGACTGTTGAGTTTCAATAACAAAATCATTGTTTTAAAAACAGTATACAGTATTACATATTATTGTGGCAAAACATCAGCATTAAACAAAAGATTGCAAAGGTGGCATTCTTTGAATAATTGTCAATAAAGTGTCCAGTAAAGACAAAGATGACAAACTTCATTCCATTCCATCACATTTGATCAATGGTGTATCGTACTGCACTGTTTGTTTGTCTTCATCTTCATTCTTCTGCATTTTTCAGAGTAGGATACTTTGGCTTGACACGCTGGTTGATATTCCAAACATTAAAATGCACTCAAATAATAGAAAATGAGCTCCAAAACCTATACTAAGAAAAAGTGAAATACTGATCTGAGTCACAAAGGGGAGTGGTGAAATTGATGTCATGTTAATTAAATGGACAGGAAGTCATGAAAATTCTAAACAGAGTACAGTGTTGGGAAGTAATGTCAAGTACAAATAGTTACTGTACTGAGGTAGATTTTTCTTTATTTTAATTTACACTTAATTAACACTGTTTTTGTGATTATTTTTTAGTTGTACTGCTTTCATTTTAAAAACAGCTAGCTATACTTTCAATCAATCAATCTTTAATTTAGCGCTTTTCATACAAAACAATGCATCTCAAAGTGCTTTACATAGTTTAAAAACAAAAACAACTCTTTTTGCCCTTTTGCCGGTTACAGTTGACATCTCCCCGGGTGAAGGCAGGATGTAAAAAAAAGATTGAAATGAAAAGAGATATATTCTAGCGCTTTTAATAATTTAGCACAACGAAGAAACTACTTTGGGGAGGTGATCACTGACGCTGCTAAACTTTGCTAACATTAATTAGCTTAATGATTGCCTGTACAGGAGCCTACCTGTTTTTTTCCTGATTAGACGGGGATATTTAAAAGGCCATTAAGTTTTTAGACTGGAATAAGACCAAATGCATTCACCGGCTGACCACATAAAATATCGTAGGCTATATGCAATATGTGTCTTCGAAGATTCAGAAGTTGAACCATCGTCCTCCATTCCACTACTGTTGCTGCGGTTGACTTTGTGCTGCTCACATTAAATTATTGAGAGCATTATCAGCATTCAAACTTGCAAGAGAACTACAGTATCTCAAAATATTACTTCTTTTTAAACAGTCCACTAGACCAGTTATTTACTTAATATTAATTTCAAATAATGTATTTTACCTTTGTCACTGCCCAAACGACAGGTAGAGTTCAATGCTCTTCCACTAGATGGCAGAAGGTGCGTTCAAAAGGTTTAGGGAAGGTTCACTTGTAAAGGTTATGGTGCATTTTAGGTTCATCCTGAAAATTCACTTGAGGAACCAAACATCCCTAACTTGAAGTGAGTACTATATATTATTGGCAGCTTTAAATAAAAATGTGCATGTTCAATAGTTGTTGTTAACTCTACTCCAATGCTGGTTAAAATCAGAATAAGACAAATATGGGACACCTTTCAGCTCCCCGAGTTTCAAACCGTTGATGTGAAATGACACCACACTTTGTACAGTATATTGCTGTTCAGGGCGGATGAGTTCCAGGGCGGACTGGGAACTGAACCCACGCTGTTTACATCCAAGTCAGGCAAAAATGTAACTATCATCGGTGACATGATATAAACATATATTGATATAGACCCAAAAAGAACACACATTTGTTGAAACATCTTGACATCTTTATTTAAACAAATAATATAAATTAAAAAAAAGTGCATAGAAAAATTAAACAGGTTTAGAAATACGTATACAAATATTTACAAACTCAGGGTTTATTTGTACATGGTAACAAAGACATAAATTTAAAGATCACAATGTTCCTCATTTTTGTCTTTTACACTTTAAAATAACCCTACTATATATATTTATATATTTATATATATATTTGTGTGTGTGTGTGTGTGTGTGTGTGTAAGTATATAACATATAGCTTTCTAAACAGATTCTGGGCGAGATGGTAAGGAACTTTTCTTTTTTTTAGACATCTGATTACAATTTTGCATCCTTCATTGCAAACGCAACACACACACACACACACACACACACCTAAAATGACACAAAGTCAAGTGTCAACAAGCACACACCAACTCTGCAGACAATAAAACAAAGTTTTCCTCTGTTTTTGCATCAGTATTCCCAAACATCTGTCGTGACAGCTGAGGTAGAATCCTTGCAATGAGTTGGGAGTGACTCTGTCCTTTTTTTTTTTATTATTATTTTTTTTTTCTTCTGTAGCTAAGTGATTGACACTTATTCTGGGCTCCATCCCAGTGATTGGACATGCAAAATGGGCACAAAGGTTGACACACATTTAAAGTCTGCTTAAACATGGTTTGGGGAAAACTGAAAGTGGGGGAGTGGGCTCGGGGCAACAAGGGTTTAAGGAGGCAAACAGTGCTCGCTTTACTTCTGTGGCATTCTCTAAGACCGTCAGTTTGTTGCCACAACATAATGAAATAAAATTTAAATATTCTTAAAAATACCTGTTCAGAAAAAAAAGCCATAAACGTATGATTTCGATTGCCTCAAAAGAAAATTCAAGTAATTTAGTGAAACCAAGGAAAACACTTGTAAACAAAACCGGGCACGACAAATGGAGCTGTACACCCACCACCATTTATACAAAACAACCTTTCACCATTAAAAGTAAAAATCAAAATGCGAATAAATATCACGACTAATTTCAACAGTGTGAATTCAATTACGCTCATTAAAGACAGTACTGAACATCACTAAGAACAACATTTCCTTACTATCTTAAATTAGGTGCCGAGTGCATCGTCTCCGGCTCCGTTGAGGGCTTGTTGCGATGCAAAGTGTGTGCACGAAGCTCACAACGAGCCTGCTGCAGGAGCTGAACGCACACACTCAGTTGCAATTTTTTACACTAGCGTTCTCCCTGATTTACAGATTAACAGTAGCGCGTTTCGGGAAATGGGAATTTGCACGGCCGTTTACTGTATGTGCAACTGTGGGACAATCTTGTTGGAATTGCTGAAGAGTAGAACGGAATAAATAACTTTTTAAAAACTGAACATGATCACTCTAAACGTTTGGTTTGGGTAGTGTTTGCTACATATTTACTGTACATCAACAAAGTCTATTCATTTCACAGAAACGTGGAAAAATGAACAGATGATGACGAGTTATTCAATGCTAAGGACTGCTAGAGTGCATTTACTAAAATTTGCGTTCTGCGCAGGGTGAACACCCAGCTAACCCAATTCTTATCTGCAGGACATCTCAGTCCTGAGAATACCCTTCTATGCTTAGCACCATGGTTGTCATCTGGAAGGGAGGAGGGGGGTGGATGGGGGGGGTGGGGGTGGGCGCAATAAAACATGTCCACAAAAAGAGATGTGCAGATCATAAAATAAGGTTTGGGTGAATATATGGCTTAAGAACTGAACTCACTTGAACACAGATGGGGCATTAATGTTCCCTTCACTACAGGATGGAGCGACGATGATTTACAAATGTACTAAAGAAAGACAACTCTTCTCCTTTCGAAAAAGACCGAAACGTAAGGAATCTCTCAAAGCCAAGCTGTAGCTTTTCAGCATTGATTTCGACAGATAAGGCTTGATGTGTGTGAAATGGGGCTGGGGTTCACAGTGAACCGGAAGCCCCGGCCATATTATAAATAATCAAAACGTGAGTCGACGTCACAGGCAGCCTAGGGTACCCTTCGAACAGGCATCAGTGTAGGACAACCTCCTCTTCTGCTCCTCCAAACTATGCACACGGAACGATGGCAATGTCTTAATAGTGGCTAATATCCGTTGTGCGCCAAGTGCCTTCAACAATTCGGAGCTCCATCCAGTGCCACCTTAATTTAAGGCTTTCTAGTAAACGAGAATCTCTCAGTCTCAAACGATGACGGCTCTCTCAGTTGAGGAAACGTCGACAGCGCCGGGCGCCGCAGTTACAGTTGAGCTTGTTGCTGGCGTCCTCGATGGGGAACTTGTAGTCATAGGTGAGCTCCTCTCCTCTGTAGATCTTCCTCAAAGCAAAGATGACGATGTGCTTGCGGCCCTCCACATTGATCACTCTCGAGTAGCAGTTGGGCTCACACGAGTGGTTGATGAATCTGGCCGCATTGCCGTGCATGGTCGCATCCACCACATCAAAATCGTCGATGCGGAACATGTAACAGCCAATACCCTGGCAAAAAGAACACAACAAACTCATTTGCTGCCTTTCTTGTCTCCCTCGCAGTCCACTCCCTTGCTATACCGCAGATATTTAATTCAACGTTTTTACAAAACCTATAGAGGCCACTCTGAATTAAAAGTCACCGGATTGACTATTTATGGCACCGAAAGGTGGCCTTTGGCCACAATGCAACGCAGGATTCTAGTTAAGGTAAGCTTTTTTAAACTAAAAAAAAACGTTTCTGTAGTTAGAAGCAGAAGTTTCAAATGCAACCGGAACTCATTCACTGCCGTCAATACAATTGGGGAACAGGCATTTTGGGGGTGCGAGTCCGGGCTCTACTCTTCTTGGTCTCGATTTTGGTACTCTTCTACTCCTGCACAGTCCCAAGTTAGAATGACGTGCTTCAGAGCCGATTTTACGTGAATCGGTGCTCGGAAGTACCGACCCAAATCGGTCCATACCACAAAAAGTACCGCCTTCGATACCCACCCCTATTCCCCCCACAAATGTGACTCATACTCTTGAGTGAGTTATCTTCTCCTTCATGATGCATTTTTTGGCTGGTGCAATTTGCATTCCAGAGCGGCTTCATCCCAAAAATATGGTACGTCTGCGATAAACGGTATGCAGCTACACACAGTTAAAACTGGTAAAAATGAGACACACCTTGCCATCGTAGTACTTCTCCCTTTTGTCAGTGAGCACCGAGCGAATGACAATGCCAGCATACTCGATGACCATCTCGCCTGCTTCAATATTCCTCTTGCAAAAGAGTCCACGCCCATGGATTGCAGACCTACATCAAGTGGGATGAAAGGTTAGATGAGCTCACTCAGATACTGTGCAGTGGTGCCTTAACATAGGAATTTATTCGTGTTTTTTGTTTTGTTTTGTAATGTTTTTTTGGCCTTTTCAGTCACATAGGATACATAAACATAGCACTTTTGAGATATGAATTTAATTTGTTCCGTGACCACACAGACAACTCAAAACACTTGACTAAAATGATATTTTCCTATTGAAGTGAATGGAAATTACCTTACTGTAATCCATTTCAACCTCACCAAAAAAAAACTAGAATAATTGTGTTTTTAATAACAAAAATTGCACTCTGTAATATTGTACTTTATAAAAGGGTACAATAATTCCAAAATATATGTATAGAATTAAAAAAAAAAATTGAATGGAGACGGCCAATCCTCAGTAAGGTCCAGTAACTATTAATTTTTTGCAGCGGATAAAGAAAACATGCTCGTGAGTTAGGGCTGAATGATTTTTTTAATGCTATTGTTAAGTTTAATATTCCTAGAGTGTCCTAGAAACCTTGTGGTTTGAGAGTCTACTTGTGTTGGGGGTGCATTTTACATCTTATTCACTACGGGATTATTCAACAATGTCCTTTGTAAAGATGACCTAAATGCAAATATGGGAAACACAACAATCCAAACAGTACAGATTCTATTACCGCCTTCATTACCAACATGAAATGAATTACATTCATCAACTTGGGTTTGTCTGTTCAAAAATTTCTTTCTATGGTTGCAACTTTATAAGTAGTTTTAAGATCTCTAGATTCTTCAATAATGTTCCCTTTAAATTTTGGTGAGAATAAAGTCATTAATGATGTCAGCAAAATGATTTCAAATATTTTTTTAAATGAGTGAAACAAACTTTTTTTTTTTAAATTGTATTGTATAAGGCGGATTCTAAATATCACAATTTATACAATTCTGATGAAGAAATAGTAGTAAAGAAGTGAAGAATATGTAGAATGCTGGGGTTCACCAATCAGGGTTTTATACCGACGTTAACAATCAAACATGAGTGGCATCTTGTCGGTCACGTGGATTAGATGCAAGTTTTTAAATTTATTTTAGAGCTCCAACTAACGGTTATTTTAATAATTGAATAATCTGCCGATGTTTTTTTTCCTTCAATTTATCTGGTAAAAAAATATATATTCTAATTGATGGTGCTAAAAATGCACAAACAAACGATGATTCAGTTACTGGTTTGGTGTGTAAAAATGTTGATCGTTGTTTTGTAAAGTAATAGTAGATGTTTGCAAATGTCCCATTTGGATTAAATACAGATAAATAGGATGCTATCATGGAGGACTACAGAAATCTGAGAATATTTAGTGATGAGGATGAGACGGCTTCTTTAAGGAGACTGGATGTGAGAGTGCACTTTGTGGCAGGACTGCGTCTGTGAAATATTTGCAACCAGGTAGCACTGAGCGAGGCTCCAAGTGAGCGAGCAGATGGCAGAACCCAGTGTTTTGCATCACTGAGAAAGGCGGGTCATTTATGAATGAAAATAATTTTTTCGGGTTATTTGTTTAGCCTTTTGACTGTTGCGCACATAAGGTTGGTCTCTAGTGGCTGCAGGCAGCAAAGTACAAGCTGCGGGTGATCGTTTTTTGTGGATCGTCAATAAAAGGCATTGATCATGCACTTTTCACAGAAATCGGCCGATCAATCGGAGCACTACTATTACAATGATATTTATAACTATTTGGATAACAACATTCAGAACTGACCTGTACACGCCGACAGCCTCCTTTGATGTCCTTTCCAAATGCCTGAAGCGCATGGCCATTGGCAACTCCAAACTAGTGGCCCGTCTAAAACAGAAGAGGATTAATTCATCATTAAGTCATTGCAATACGGTAAAACAAACAGCAAAATGATAAAGACGATGCCTGACCTCGTGGACTTCAAAAGAACATCATCTTCTTCATCGTCATAAGACCCAATGTCAGGAAGCTGCCGATGCTGTGATGCTAGGAAGTTGAACATGTCAAATGTGGATTTTCTGTTGAGAGAAAATATTTTCCCAAGTTTAGAGATTAAGCACAAGGGAAATATTTAACAGTATTACTCTTTTACAACACGGTTTACTGCAAATTTAGCTTCAGCATTTTATGCACACAGACCTAAGGTAGAACTCGGAGCGGGCACAGCCAGTGAGATTGACCGGCAGATCATCTTCCTGGCTGAACTGCTTGAAGAAACGGAAGGTGTGATGCTGGCAGCGGTGTGCTCCTTGAAGTTGTTCCAGCAAGAAGACCACAGCATCGTGGAGAAGACCGAGCATCCGGGCACCTGTGATCCTCTGGCAAGCCAAAGGTCTCAACTTTGCAATTGCTCGTGCCTCTTGCACACCATCTATCACCGCTTTCCAAGCCACTATAGGAACAATTGAGAATGAAGTGTGTTAAAGGCGAATCCATGAAAATGGGGGTGAAATCATTTTACAAAATCAGACTCACCCTCAATAGTGTCTGCCTCCACATTGAAGCCATCATCACTGCTTATCTGGAATCGTAGGTGAGGCTGATCTTTGTTTGGCAAACACTCCTCGTCCTCATCAGATAGAAGCGAGTCGTCATCTGAGGCGGAACCTGCGCCTAAGAACGCAAACCTTATTTATTAAAACGTTCACAGAAAAAACACTTCTTTCATAGTTTAACTCATTCACTCTCAGCCAGTTTCACTGAAGCAACCCCCTTAGCTCCCAGCTATTTTACTGGATTTTGACTGATTTTGCAAGGCCCACAGAATATTGTGTTTTATTGTTATAAAAACATGGAACCTACCCAAAAGAAAGATTAGTCTCTTCTTTCATCAGGAAAATAAGTATATTTCTATTTGTTTTCATTTTGCAGAAATTAGCATTAGAATATAGCTAAATTTCATCATTATTCCCAAATCTGTATAGGCTTGTTTGCAACATGGCCCTGGTTGATCTCTTATACTCCGCTGCCACCTGCTGGCTATTTTTGTAATTATTACCATTGCTTCACCCGTTCTCTGCAGTTCAGAGGTTGCATCAAGCCCTTCTGTATGCTCTAGCATAAATAAATACAAATTAAACAAACAAGTCTTTGGGACACTTAAAACATTTAAAATAGAGCGTATTGATACATTTTTTGGGAGCAAATGAGTTAAACATGTCACAAGTCATCTAATGATT
Source organism: Leptonotus elevatus (assembly GCF_054856555.1). Classification (NCBI taxonomy): domain Eukaryota; kingdom Metazoa; phylum Chordata; class Actinopteri; order Syngnathiformes; family Syngnathidae; genus Leptonotus; species Leptonotus elevatus. The sequence goes on from NC_141244.1 coordinate 14,222,274, forward strand.
TAAGGTACTTTGGCTTTAATGCACCTTCCTATATAAATAATATAAAAGAAATACGCACCAGAGTATTTCTTCCAGTCAATAAAAGTGCTGTGACCAACTGGCTCCGAAGGTTGCTGCTTGCCATATTCACCCTGAGACATATAATCCCATGGTTCACACCTGAAAATAAATAAAAGTGACAGTATTGAACAAAGCCAGAATACTCCCTACTTTCACTAATGTGGATGGCTATTAAGTACATTGGAATTAAGATGGGTTTGGCATCTCCTATGTCAGTGTAAACAATAAGTCTATGGATTGACCCAGTTATTGCTGTTCCAGTTGCCCCGTTTTTTCCTCACAGGAAGGTAAAGGAGTCATCAATTTGGGATCATGAGGGATTACAATTTTTTTTAAAGTAGAATTGATAGTTGATTAAAATTGACACTACAGTTTGAGGAATTACGGTATCCAAAAACACGCCATTAGTAGGTTAAATTCAACATTCATCAAAAGTTGATCTTACCCAGAGCTTTCAGAATCACTTTGACGCTCTTGCTTCAACTCATCTAGGTTCAATATTCCTTTCACAGTTGGAGTCTTGATGCGAACTCCAGAGGCCCTGCTGGAAACACTCGGGACGCTTGGTCGGTTGCACTCGTCTTCGCTGGTGGGTTCAGAGGCTAGAAAATCCACTTTAGATTTCTTTGTGACTATACGGTCAGAAAGCGAAGAAACTCTCTTCATGCGGACATGGGTGCGAGGGCGGGATGCAGGAGTAGGAGCTGTTTTGGGGCACGGTGCTGGAGGTTCAGGTTCAATGAGTAGGCCAGGGGGCAAAACCAGTGACGAAGGGCTAAGTGTCCGAAGCCCGCTCCACTTGGGGGTGTAGTTGCTCGCCATTGCTTGGTTGATAATTGCTTCTGCACTCTCCGCAGGAGATGCGTCTGAACTCTTTGTTGATAAACTACACTGGCCGACTGTCTTGGAGGACTTAGATTTTTTTGATGCACTAGACTCTTTCTTTTTTTCTTTTTTGGGTTTTTTCTTTTCTGAGGCAGTTTCATCTTTGGGCTTTTTTGTATTCTTTCTTGGCTTATTTACATTAATTGATGACAATGCTCCATTGCTATTGTGAGTAAGCAACTGTGTAACTGTGGTAGGATTCTGCTCTGCCGTATTGTCTGTCGTGGAAGGGGTTGTTGACATGATTGGCCCCGGAGGTGGAGTAGACATGTTTCCGGCTGCTGCTAGTGTGGCGGACAGTGCATTGCTTTGCAAAAGACTGGCAATCTGAGTGACACAGTTAAAGGATGGAGCATTAGGATTTGGCAGCTGGAATGTGTTGCTGTCTGGGTTCTTTACAAAAATCTGCCCAAGACGGTTCACCAACAAGACATGAGGTGTATGGTCCACATTTGGACCTCCAACCTCCTTCACAGTAAGAATGGCATGACCAGGCAGAGCTGGGGATACCACAGGCTGCTGAGGTTCTAAAGCAGGCCTTGGTGTAGAAAAGTTTATTGAGATTGTGTGACCAGATGAAGCATCCTTCTGCATGGATGAAGAGCTGTAGCCATTTAAAATTACTGGGGATGTGGTGGTTTGGAGTGGTGTTGGAGTAGGTGTGCTAAATCCAGGAAAAGACGATACTGAAGCAGAGGAAGACACAATGGTGACAGCTGTCGAACCCAAAGGCTTTGCCTGGGTGGAGTGCATGGATACCGAGATGCTAGCAGAGGTTACTGCTTGGACAGATGTCCCTGATAACATAGGTTCGTTTTGGGGTGCAACATTTAGCAGAGTTTGTGTCGCGTCTCTGACGGGAGTTAGGGTGGCTAATTTGTTAGACAAGGGGTTTCTTTGTTCTAAGGATGAGTCTTGTGATGTGTTTATGGGCTGTAGTGTAATATTTGTGAGCGAGGGCTGCGTGAAACCTGGTAAAATGGAATACTTTTGAACAGAGTCTGAAAGTCCACGAGAAAGACACTGTACATGTGGCAATTTTAGAGCACGCTGGGCATTGTCAGCTGAATTTGCCATGGAGTTAACGGTTATGTGGTTTCCTAACACAGTGCAGACCTCAGCAGATGACACAAAGTGGCTGCTGTCAGATTTTGACTTCAGGGGTTTTGACGATTCTGGTGGTAGGCATTCTAATAAAGGAACCGTCTCTCCTGAATGGAGTTTACGGTCATGTGTTTCAAGAGTAGCAGGCATTCCAGAGGCAGATTCTTGAGAGGAACTCTTTAAGAACTCCTCCGAACAGGAGGTCTCAGACACCTTTGTCAGTAAATTAGGGATCCCCTCAAGGGTAGGAAGCACACTTTCCTGATTTTTGTTAGGATTTTCCCCTTTGTGAGAAGAGGCCACATGCATCTCTGGAGAGAGCAATCCCCTGCTGATCTCTTTTGAGGATCCTGGAAGATTTTGAAATGTGTCTTTGGGGTTACTGACTGCAGATAAGACCGTTAGAGATGAGGAATCTTTGTGCTTGTAATTTGGTGGCACTTTGAGGTTCTGATTCAGGATTCTATTGGTTCTGGTAAATGTTTCTGATTCAGGGATATCACTTTTACTTAGGTTTGTGGTTGAAATCTTTTTACCAGAACCATCAACTTTTTGACGATCATCACTTGTAGAAATGCTTGCATCACTCTCTGTTCCATCATCTACACCATCCAGTTGAGCCACGTTCCTGGAGGAAGTGGATGTGGGAGACTTGGAATGCTCTTTTGACCCAGGACAGCTGACAATAGTCCGAGAGAAGTCAAAGTAATGTTCCATATCGTCATCAGAAGACGTGTTGCCCAGGTCATTCCTGCCTGAGGCTGCTGACCGTGGAAGACTGGCAACAAAGGACTTTCTTTTCTGTACCTCTTGGGCTCGACTCCAGAATTCTTCTTGATCATCCCCTTCCACCACTATTTGTCCACCACAGTTCATAGCCACAACTTCATTCAGGACTGTCTCTTCAATTTCCAATTCTGTCCTCATCTCCTGTCCGAGAGTCATGCTGGGATCCTTGTGATATGAAGTAAAGGGAAATTGGTCTTCATCTTTCTGTTCATCCAAGTCCCTCTGAGGTGAAGTGCCATTTGCGGGAGAGACATCTTCCGGCTCAGGTGATGCCAAGAAATTGTGCGGCACTTCAACAGAATCTGATTGACTCAGATCAAAAGATAACCGTGTCCTGGGTAAATTCTGTATAGATGGAGAGAATGACAGACTTGGCGATGCAAATGTTCCTGCACTGTCCTGCCATGGAGACTGAGGAAAGAAAGATGAGGCACAATGGGTCTTTGCATTACCAGGGCAACGGACTGAGGAAGTATTTCTGCCCCCACCTGGGCGGGCTAATGAAGAATTTGTCAGGCTGTCTGAAGTAGCACTTGAGAAAAGTGGGGAAGTTGGAAGAGATTTTCCTGCACGAAGAGTTACTGGTCCAGTTGGGGCTCCGAGAGGAGCGGGAGACTTGTTACTACGTAGGACTGTTGGCTGCGCATGGGGGTTTTGGCGTCGAGCTCTTCTAGTCTCTTCCAGATCACTTACTGTTAGTATGTGGTGAGGTTTTATTGGGATTGCTCCTAGAAAGAAAACAGAACCACATTTATAATAGCTTAAACCATGACAGGCATCTAATTGTTCCGAAGTTATTCTGATCAAAAATTCATAAAAAAACAATACTTCACCTGGGGATGGTAAAGGTCGGGACATTCCTCCTGCTGGTCTCCTGGTTTGTGGATAGCTGGGAATCTTTGGCTTTGCTCCATGATCTGGTTTTGTTGATTGAACTGTAACAAGACGGTCCTCAGATTGGGGCTGTGATTCTGATGTATCGGTCACTTCTCTTTCAGATTCTGATTTTTAAAAGGAGAAAAAAAGACATTGCTATTTTCGTATACTTAATTCTACTATGATAGTCATCCTGATTGACAATATTTACAAAATCACAGGATAAACACCTGGTAATGGACAGGGGTTGTGCTCGATGGTGTGATTGTCTCCTTGGTCAGGCATCTCCTCAATGGGTTTCTCGGGTATTAAAGGTTGGACTTCACGGACTGTGCATGTATATTTGCATTTTTGCAGTGGATTAACAGTGCTCCAGTACCAGCGAGAACACCTATGAGAAAAAAGGCTTTTAAGAACTCTTCAATCAGCAATCTCAAATTTATTACATAAAACTGAAAGGTAACTTACTGAAATCCCACAGGAAACAAAGTTCCTTTGTTTGCTGAAAGTTCTGACAGGACACCAAGTTTGTCAATCTGTAGAGAACCTGTGATGATAAAATGCATACAAACGATTAAACCAACATTGATGGAGTCAGAATGGCAACAAAAAGTTATGAAAAGTAGTGACTTAAACCATACCAATCATGACATTGATTAACTCTGGCTCCAGTCCAGTAAAGAACTTTCTGCGGAGGCTGATGCCTTCAAAATCCACATACACCCGTCGGTTTACTTCAAAATCCTGACCGGTTATCGCCTTTACAACATCACCCAAAAAAAAAAAACATTTTACTTATCATGATCAAAACACCAAGCCCATTTTATTAGGACAGGAGAGGGCAGAACCATTACCTTCCCACTGAGCAGATGCTTATGTTTGTGGCAGTAAACCTTCTTGTCATCCTGGAATACACAGTGACGGGAGCGGGCACACATAAAGTGGTAGTTGCTCTGACAAGAAGTCAGGCAGCAGCCAACCGTGGCGCCTGTCTGGTTACACCTTTCACACCGCTACAAGCAAAACAGGATTGAAGGGGACAGAATATTACTTTGACTTGCTGGTACAGGAGCAGCTATAATAAGACTGTACAAAGATCTGGTAGATATATTGACAATCAGAAATTATATTGGCAAAGTAAAGAAACTAACCATTAAGCGACCCCTTGTGACGGCACTCTGTACATGTAGCAAAGAGCCGTTGTCTTCTTCAAACACCTCAGCTGACCACAGACTGCAGTTTACATGTGCCCACTCATTCTGGCCCAGGTACAACAACCTGCCGGCATCCTACAAAACACCACAAATCTTTCGTCAGAAGTCAAGCTAAATTTTCCATCTTGCAAGATTTACAAAAGGTGTGAGTAAATCACACATTTTATGTCAAGTACATTACTTACGTTTGGTTTACGGTCTCCATATTTTTGGCACAACGAGCACTGCCTCTCATCATCTTTCGACCAGCCTGTATCCAGATCCGCTTTTGAAAGTCGTCCCCTTTTTCCTGTGTACATGTGAAAATAAAAATCTAAAAAGATGCATGTTCAGATAATGTAGAACTGGACGTTATGAACAAAATAAACCTAAAAAAGCAGCACAAATCGTTTAATTTTTTTGTGATTTTTACAAATAAAAAAAAAAAGATAGAAAAGCCCATACACACACAAAAAAAAGAAAAAAAAATCATCTCCAATAAAGTGTTCAGAATATTACCTTTTAACTTATGCCGGAAGGCACTGCTGGTTTTGAAGTGGTTCCAGCTTGAATACTCCGCAGACATTAGAGGACCCACCTCATCTTTCCTATCATCTAAATGTTGACCGTTGTCATCCTGCAAGAGTTCCAAAGGAGTTCTAGATAGGAGCGCCTCCCTTTCCTGCCACTGAGCATAGACATGCTCCGTGGTAGGAGGATGAACAGCATGTGACAGCATCCCCCTGCAAAGGAATCAAACCAAATGGAATTAATCAGCATTGCTTTCAATTACCAATTAGTGAGCCTAGGACCAAACCAGTTTCACCAACAATAAGATTGTACACAGTCCGACCAATGGGTCATTACTCACATAGGCAATGTTTTGGTACACGAGTTCCATACTTTTGGGTCTTGACTGTTGAACCAATTGAAGACCTCTTCAAGCAGCTTTGGACAAAATAGAGTTAGTTATAAATTTACCAGATATCATAAACAACAGCATGCTGTTTAATCCTCAGATCACTTGACACTTGAATACAAAATTATGTTGTTATGACGGCACTCATAAAAGCACACTTTTTTTTTTAGGACCAAATATTAAAATTCAAATAATAAACTTGAAAGAAAATGTCAATCAAATGATTGAAGCAGAACATTTTAATTAAAACATGCTTCAAGTGACAAAAAATACTTTTATCGAGGGATATCTGATGTTGTTAAAAAAAAATAAAAATAAAAAAAAATATATATATATATATCCATTTATAAATATACAGTACCTTTAAATAGTATGAGCGTGCCAGGGCAGTTGGTCTTTGCTCTTCTGGAAGGCTTTCTTCTTGTTCGAGCCTTTTTCTTACCACTTGTACTACATCTTCATGGAACATTTTCTGTTAAGAAATATTAATTTTGAAACGGCAATTTATATTTAGGTCATTGCTGAGTACAAAAAAGTTCTGATTATGTCCTTTTAACTTTTGTATGAACAAAATTCATTTAAATGTTTTCTCTGACAGGGTGACATTATACAAGGCACTCATGCATTCTTATGTGGATACAATAATTAGCCAAGGTGATCCAATACTACAAAAAAAATTATTGCATAACCACACGTTCAGTATAGATCTACTGCTACAGTTTTTTGTTTTCAAATCCATAAGTGGACATTAAATCAATAGAGTAGGAGCAGTAATAATATAAAACTTTTTTTTTGTTAAAAAAATCTGGGATTTAGATGAGGACGTGTTTGGACTCACCAACGTTGTATAAAGGCCTTTGTCAAATTTTTTGCCCACAGCTCGGAGATCACAGGCGGGTCGTCCTTCAATTCCACTGTCAGATCCCACCAACTTTTCACACTGCAGTATAACAGTAGCATATTGTGCATACTGAATTTCATGATTTATATTTGAACCATTTTGCAAATTTTCTAAGGCTATATATTTTTGACATATTAAAAGAGGGCTGAATGTCTTACCTGGGAGCAGGTAACAAGGTGCTGGGTGAGACTGGAAGACAGCAAGCACGCTAGAACCTTCTCTACTCCAGATCGTAGCTCGATGTAAAGAAGTTCTCTCCAGGCACTGGGCTGAGTCACACTGCATGGCTGACATGAATACACCACACTCTCTGGTAGGCTGGACAGGATCTCATACAGTTCATCTGAAATGTGTTGACAGGAAGACAGAAGTTAGCTGAAATGTCAAAGTGTTAAATGTAAAGTTTCAAAGTATTGCGTTACTTATTAATAATCTTCCACTGATCTGATTGGCTATATCGGATCCCGATTGTGCAAAGTGTAAAGACTGTGTAAAGTTGTTGCTATATTCAGTTGACCAAGGTAAATATTACCTGTTAGATCCTCACACTTGGCATGTACCCAGTGGTTACATGTGCCACATTGCATCATCTGACTGTCGTAGTCATTGTCCTCATAGCATTTGAAGCAGATTGGACAATAGTTACCTGATGAGACAAAACATATACTCAGAAAAAATGACACAAACTAACAAGATTACTAGTAAAAATAACCCACACGCAGTCAAAGAAAACTTCCTCAAAATGCCTCAAAGAAACAATTATCATTTCCTTACCCTGTTCATAGAGTTGTGAACAGTCTGGACAGAGTCCTTTATCATGGTTCCAGTCAATGTCCCAGCTCTTCCCAGGAGTAACCCCGCAACTCTTGCACCTGATGCATGTCATACAAACCTAGATAGAGAGAGTGTGTCACACTGTGTTACACAATCTGAACGTTTCAAGAAAACATGCATGACTCTGTATTTTTTTTTGTAGGCGAAAGCAACCCACCCACGCTTTCCTCTTTTTGTTTTGTTTTGGGTAATTTGGTCCAAGACAGGAAGCATGATAGCAGTTCTGACATCTTTCACACTCCAACAAGGGCTGAGGAAGAATGTTTGAAGAATGCGAGTGAAGTTAATTTATTTAAAAAATAAAATAAAATACAATGACAGCATGAGTTGTGGTGTGCACCTTTGATTGCTTGTTTTTCCTGCCACACACACGGCAAAACTTGCAGTGACGACAGCACCAGTTTTCCTTGTTTTCCACTGAGGGGCGCTCTGCCTCTTCAAGGCAAAACCAGTGGAAGGGCTCACAGCACACTTGGCAATGCAACATCTAAAATTGAAAGGCATTCATGGTTTAAATATACATTGTAACTGTAAAAAAACCCTTACATTTTCATGTGAGAATGGGACATTAGAACATTCTAAAATATAATTACCTCATGTTGCCCTTTACTGGCACAAAGTAGGCACACATGTGGTGGGATGTTGGGTGCAGAGGTTAGTATACTTAAACCACCCATGTTCCAAACATTCTCCAAAGTACAGTCCTCCTGAAAAGCAATGTACAACACGATGACTTTGAATTACTTACGACAGTGTCTGTTAACAGTACATATGCTTTACATTGATGACTGGGTAGTTACAAACATTTCCGTGTTGAGAGATGTGAGGAAAGGAAGCTATCATAGTTGTAAACAAAGTAAAAAAAGTATTAAAAAAAAGATTTTAAAAACATTTAAAGAGTTTGCTAAGGTCATCAAGGGCCATTTTGACAAAAACAGAGCCACGCCTACTAGCAGATTGCCTATCATGGCATGGTTCAATGGTGCGTTTCCTAACCTTGCAAAACCAAACTACTACACAAGGCTCGAAATAAGCGGGTTCACAAAACCATTCAAAATTTGCCTTTTGCCCCTCATATTGACACATTAAAAGGCAAAACTACGAGTGGGCACAACATGCTTACGTTACATACGTGCAGGAAGTCAGAGAAAAATACCTTGAAGTCGACACGGATTTTATGGGTGGGTTTTGAAGACTCAACCTCCCTCTGCTCAAATCCATTAGCTAGGGCAGCCAAGACACTTGGTGGCGTCTCCTCAAAGGGCGCCTGTGATGACAAACCCTGAAAGACCAACATTACTTAAACGTGAGAGTGAACATATACCTAGAAGTACACATTAACCTTTTTTTCTGTTTTGCACCCATGCTTATTAAGAAGTATTACATACACTTTGGGTATCCTGTATTACTTTGGCATCTGGCTAAACAAATGCAACATATTCCAGGGATCCGAAAAAAATGAACAAGATAGAATGCCATCAAAAAATGTGACCCTCCACAGACAACAGATCTTGGGCCAAATTTGAGATACATAGATTTTCTGAAACGGCATTAAAAATGCTTTCCAATATAAAATCCGTAAATTGGGTAATATTTAGGATTGCAGAGAACCACAATCTTTTCCTTGTTTTGCGCACAGCAGTAGTCGATGAGGCTAGTTGGTTTTCATACTGAAAGGTCACATAATTGATTCAAGAGTAATCTCAGATTTTCTAACCTTCTCAGGTTTGCGTCGAACAGATGGCACACGATGTGAGCTAGATTTCCGATGCCGAATCTCATCATCTGATATATCTCCCAGGAATCCATCCAGTGAAACAAAGTCTTCACAGCAGAATAATCAAAAACCATAAAAGTTAACAAATGCATCACTCTAAATCTTAGTCTCGTTCATACTGTATATTGTAATTGCTGTCCTTGTGCAAATACACAAGGCAGTGATAGATTGGGACAGATCCGTTGAGTTTTACTTTACCTGGACTCAAACGAGGCCCATTGCCTCTCTTTCTGGCTGGTGAGGCTGAGCTGAGGTTCTTTTCATCCAGATCTGAATCATAGTCCACCAGGTCAAAGTAGACACGGGGTTTTACAACCCGTTTTGGCTGCTTCCTCACAGACGGACTGTTACTGTCTCCCTGGAGGCCAGAAGGCGAGTCTGCCACACCCTCCATCCCTTCATCATTACTTGAATGTCCTCCACTGAAAGAGGATCGCCGTCGTTTTGAACCTTAAAAACAAAGAAGAAACAACTTGTTGATTCAATAGGCTTTTTAAGAAGTTATTTCAGACAACATGGAATTGAAGGACAGGAGTGAGAAATCACCTTTGGGTGCCGTTCTTCCACTTAGTCTCCGGGCTTTCCTCTCTTCAATTTGATCACATCTCTTGTACCTTGTGGGGGTAAAAGTACACAAGCCTGTTATTATTTGCAAAGAATGCTCATCCGCATACTGACAAAAGTTTAATTCTCCAATAACTTACACACAACACTGTCGTTTGGTGTTGGGACCACCAAACTTTGGTTTGTCAAGGCAGTTGATGCATCTCCCACAATCATCTTCGTGGTTGCAACCCTTGCACACACCACACCTCCGAGAGCGGTACCCGAAAGGCCCAAGTCCTTTTCGTTTCACAAAGCTGGAGGTCTTCTTGACCTTAGTCACTTTTGAATCTGAGAAATCAGGACTGTCAGATTCTGATAGAGAACCATCTGCAACGTCTGAAATGCATGAAAGGAATGGAGCAAAAATGTTGCAGAATCATTTTCATCTTTAGAAATAGATTAGAATAGATAGTTTTTGTGTGTGTTTTTTTAACCATGGTGGTCTACTGGTCAGCACAACTGTCTCTCAGTTCTGAGGTTCAGGGTTTGAATCTCAGATAAAACAGTATACACAGGAAAGCATAGAACAGCCCCCCCTCCCTTTTCAAATAAATTGCTAGAACTTGGCTTAATTTATTTTACAATTTCGTTGATTTTGATACAAATAATAAGGGTACAGTACAATATGTCACATAATTAATAAAGGAAAGCAAACAGTAAGTGATTATCATTTGGCTTTCCTACCTTTTGCGACAGCCGAGGGAGAGATGCCTGTTCTTTCATGCAGAGGCAGAGCGCTGAGCCTGGGAATGTCATCTGGTACCAATGCCCGAGGCTGCCCAAGCACCACAGAAGCAGCACGGCACACATGCTTGATGCGTGGACCTCCTGCTTGACGGAACTCTTGGCACAGCGGCGAGATCATCTGCTGCTAGGAGGGTGACAAAAACAGAACAAATGCTCAAGCTGAAGGAGTTACATACACACAGATGCAAGAGCTATCAGGTTGATCAATTTGAATTATTGCCCAAATGTTAAATATATTTGATAGCATAAATATTTAATTACAGTACACATAGAATGAGTGTGTTCCATTGCGTCAGCTTTTTTATTTTTTTTGCCACATGTAAAATTATTTGTTATCTTGAGACCCAGCAGATAAAAGGTAAAGGAGAAAGATGCAAGATATTTAGTTAGATCAATCGCTCTCCGCAAGCCTTATTGATTTACACACTTACTTGTCCTTGTGATGGCTCTGTCTTGATTGGAACATCAGTCTCAAGCTGCACTCGCTGCTTCCTCCTCTGTCTCTTAGAGGTCAAATTTCTCGATCGGACACCAGCAGGTCCAGATAACAGCTTTAGATATGCAAAAAAAGAAAGGCATCCATTTAATTTAATTTTCAGGTTCAGAGACTGGGTTTTATCCATGAGAACAAGCTCTCTTTTCAAGCTCACATAAACAACATCACCTGGGCCACCCTTACTGCTGCTGCCTGGGTAACTAAAACTCTATACTGTATGATCTCCCCTTAAAGTCACTGCACAAGCTACAGCTTATCTAGAACTCTGCTGAGAGCCCTGTTGTCACAAGAACCCAGCCCATGCACATCATTCAGGTCCTGCAACAACTCCACTAGCTCCCTATCGAATACCGTATCACGAAAATTCTGATCTGCACCTTCAAGGTCATTAATTGTGTCACTCCAACATATCTTTCTGACTGTCTTCACAATGTCTTGCCCTTTCCACTGCCAATCTGTCCCCCAGTTACCCACTACTACTAGGTACAATGAAACATAGTGCCCTGAAAGATGCTTTTAAAATGATTATAAATTATTATTAATATTCCTTATCTATGTTGAAAACATGGTTTTACCCCTGAGGATTTCATCTGTTTCTGCTGGTCAATCTTCATGAGCTGGACTTTGGCTTTTCTGAGCAGATTGAACATTCGTTTATTCGCTCCAGTAAGACGCGCTCTCTGTGAAGCTCCTTTTCCTGCAGCAGCAGGATGGTCGTCTTCACATCCGGCTGGCTCCTTTGTTGACTGCAGCTCGGCTATGGATATGAAGGAACATATTGTGTTTTCAGAGGTCACCCATAGCTCTTTACAAATAACAGCATCAGTAAATAACGTTGCTAGTACCTGAGTGAAGCTTAATGCTGTCCTTCCCTGCTGGATCCTCTTTTTCACTGTCCCGATCAGCAAGCGATTTGGACTTTGTAGCTTTAATACAAACTTTTCTCACTACTCCTGGTGTGCCTAGGTCTTCTATCTTGAGCTTGGATTTTTCCGTACCGGTGTCCGTGTTGCGCTGTCTCAAACTAATGCTCATGGCCTCATCATCAAGTCCTTCAGCTAAATCAACAGGCGATTGAAGAGATTTGCTACTTTCCACATCTGTTGCACATTTGCTTTGGGGAAGTCCTTTGTGCAACTTGTTCAGTCTTTGATAAATCTTAAAGTGAGCGGCTTGCTTATTAAACTTAAGGGGTGGGGTCTTTTTCTGAGCATCCAAAAGGCCAGCAGAAATGACTTCTCTGGGTTTTCCAACTGGGGGAGATACAAACAGATCCTCGCATTGGTCCTCCGGAGTTTTATCCAGTGTAAAAATTTCCTCAGTCAACTCTGCAGGCAGATCCCACTTCAAAGTGGAGTCCTTCTCAAGTGAGCTCCTCTTTTCCATTTTCACGCTTTTTGTCTCAGAAAATAGACTGGCAGTTATATCTGCTGTATCATCCAGATCATCAGATGAAAACAAGTCCAGATCCAGTTGAGCTTCTCGCAATATGTCCTCCTCGTCTACAGGCAGGATGGGGGAAATGGCTTGTCCCATCCCTTCATCTCTCCTCTTTCCTGTGCGTATTTGCAAGCCCAGTTGCAAACCTTTTTTGGGGGAGTTTCTACGCGGCAACATTGACATTCCAACATCATCCATAAATCTTTGTGGGGTCTTGATCACTCGAGAGGATCGGGCACTTACAACAGGCATGATGAAGTGTTTGATGTTTTTGACAAACTTTGTTTTGCCAGACGGCATATCAACTGCATCTGCTCGTGGCCCATCCATGAACGAGTCGGTTTCTTCCTCTTTCAAATCGCTGCCCTCTTTGTCAAGCCCAATTTCTATTAATGTAGAAAGGATGGACTCTGGTGGTGGCCTTTTGGAGCCAAGCTGGATGGCAGAAGGTCTCTTTTTGTACTTTTTATGCACACCAATGAGTTTAGGACCAGGGTCCAGAGCGCTGCCTTCTGATTGGATGGAAATGCCCTCTTCAAATGTTCCCCGACTTCCTAATGATTTAAGAGATGCAAACTTTCCATCTGTGTTCCTGTGTTTGTGCTTCTGACGCTGCCCAATTAGGGTTTTACGCCTCTTTTTTGCTTTCTTGTGGGATTTCTTTTTTACACATAATGTGTTTGGCTCACTTGCTTGACTTTCCAAATCCAACGGTGGACGAAAATCTATCAAGAGAATGTCTGATTCCTCTTTTACCGGTAGCTTCCTTCGTTCTTCCTCCGCAGATACAGCGACCTGCGTTTCGTCAGGATCCACACTCTCTTTTGCCGTGGGCTGATTTGCTTCTGTTTCTAAAGCCTGGTCATCTTTTTGTAGAGACTCAGCGTTTGCAGATTCAACAATGACCAATTCTGTACTGACCACACTTTCTTTAGGTACAACAGCCTTTTTCCTTTGAGCAGACCTCTTTTTCCCTAATTTATTATTGCGACGTCTCTTGGGTTTAGAAGGCAATGGTAATGGCTTGGCCTCGTTAATTTGTGGTTCGGCCTCATTCTCAATCTTCTGCGGCGAAGCTTCAACAGGTACCGCTAGAAGCGCATCAGTTATCTGTGCAGGCTCCTCAGATATTTCAGAACCTATGCAAGATTCTTGCAAGGATTTTATAATCGGCTCCTGCAAGGAATTTTCAGGGAGAACCTGTGAGCTGGACTCTTCTTCTGTTAAAACCTGAGCAGGTGCTTCGACACCCACCTGTGGTGCATTTTCAACTTGTGGACTAGTTCTCAAACGTCGCTTCCGCGGAGTTGTTACAGGTTTACGAATGACCGACTTTTTGGGAGGTAAATCCAGGCTTAATGTTCTCCTCCGTAGTCTCCTGGTTGGTAGGACGTCCGGCTCTGGAGAAAGGGCATTGTCCTCTTGAATTCTGTCTACCTCTTTTGCATCCTCTTGAACTCTCTCTACCGCTTTAGTGGCATCATCTTTTTTCTCAGGCACAGGGCTGACCTGCTGAACCAAAAAGGACATCTTGGATTTTTTATGTCTGCCAGGAGAGGACAGTTTTTTTATTTGAAAAGGTGGGACAACTTTCCCAGAATCCAGCTGAGTGGCTTCTTGACGAGTGCTTTCATTTCCATCCTGTGTAACTTCCACCTGTAAAGCGGGCATTTTCTCGCATGTTCCAGCTGCCTCGTTTTTCTCTTCAGTGCGTGCTGTGGTGCTCTCCTGTGGCGTTAAATTGTCCAATTTTAACGGCTTCAAATTCTTCTCGACATTACAGTCATTTCGAGTGGACAGATCCAATTCAGAAATCTCTGTAACACTCTCTGTAGGCCTGACCGTGTTTTCAGCAGGCCGGATCTGGCTCAGTGACTTAACTAATGATAAAGTCCAGATGAATTTTTTCCGCTTCTTTTTTCGAGTTGACTTCCCGCTGGACTGAGCATCGTATTTGGGGTTCCTCATTTTTATCAACTTCAAACTTGAAACTCTCCCCTCGTTCAAAGACAACCCATCACTGGGTTGCACAGCTAATGGATCAGTCTCTGTGGATGATGGACTGTGATTTTCTGGGACTGGAACATTCTTGTTGAGTCTTTTACTTTGCCTCTGTCTGCCCCTCCTCACGGACAGTTTTGGCTCAACTTTTTTGGACACTTTTGACTTTGTAACAATTGTATCACTTTTAATTGGATTTTCAGGTTCAGCAGGAGCATCCAAAACGGGTTGCAAGAGCGGGTTGGTGACTCTATTGCTCCGCCGAATGGCTTGTTGGTTACACTTGGACTGCTTTGCAATTGTTTTTGACTCAACAGTCTCTAGAACAGTGTCAGGTTGATCCGTAGATTTTCTCTCTTGCGATTTCTGGTCATCAGCCACAACTTTGGTACCAGGCTTGTCAAGAGATACCATCCCTTTTGAAGCAGATCGTCCACGTCTTCTTGCAGGTAGAGTCCCCACTCCTTTATCATCTACAACCTCCTCAGATGGTTCAGGTTTTAATTTGACATGAGCACTAGAAATGTCTTCAGCCTGAATATTCTCGGCTTGGAGCTTTGCCTCAATTCTTTTAAGCTTCATCTTCTTGACTGACTTTTCATGAGGTTCCTTTACCGTTTTAATTTTCTTTTTCGCCACCAACTTTATTGTAATCCTTGGTGCTGGCGACAACACTCCACCTTTGGTCAGCTCCTGTTCCGCGGTGCTCTTGATTTTAGAACGTTTTCTGGAACCTTTAGCAGGCTCTGATTTGGAAGATGCGGTGTGCGTCTCCTCCACCAAATGTTCATCTTTAACAGGGTCAGGAGGACAAATAGCTGCCTCCTCAGCTGGTATAACAGGCGCAACCTTCTTCTTTTGTCGTTTAGGTTTTGTGTTGACATCACCTACAAAAAATAAAATATAAGTAAATATTTAGGCTGAACACAAAAGTGCTGTTTAGTTTACATTTGAACTTGTTCATGTGTAATTAAAACATGTATAATAAGTGTTTTCTACCTTTGGAAGGGTTCTGTCGAGCTCCTTTAGAGCTTTTTCTTAGAGCTTCAAAACCTTGGAAGTCATCGCCCTTAAGAAGAAAAACAATAATTAACATGTGCAAAAATTTTAACATGAATCTGATAGTAGTAAACTTAACAAAATCAATGCCCAAACACAAACACAGTCGCAGCAACACACAGACACACTACATTGTCAGCTGGTGTGCAAAACAAGAAAATACTGACGAAATGCCAAAAAGTAACAAAGCTAAAACATGACATTATTATGACAAGTGATGCACACTTCAATTGTATAATCATCCATACTTAACATTGTTACTGATTTAATTATAAAATACAATTAATATTAGGCAACGGTCATTTAAAGAGATTAAATTAAACGCAATTGTCAATTTAACTAAATTGTTACAACGTCAATTAATATTTCCAGTTAAGTTGTGCTGCAGGTGAAATGTGTATACAATGTAATTTAAATGACATACCAATAGTGTAACTAACTTGAAGCACCGAAAACAAAAATCCAAGGTGAGTTTAGAATTACGTTTCCCTCCAAGTACTGCACTGCATTATGATGTCTTACTGGTGCATAAGTTATGTGTGAGTAAGAACGTAAACTTGGAAGTTACATGAATTATTCTACTTTTGATTTATTTCTCAACAAGTCTCTAAACGTAGAAAATTAAAGTTCTTGCTTGCCAGTGCTTGCTCAGATGTAGCCTCTCCACAACGCGTTAAAACATTTAATTAAACTCTCATTAGGTGTGTCCATAACACATTAGCATTACGAGGTAAGTAAAATGGTTACACTCGCTATTGCGTATTTTATTTAAAAAAAGACAAGCGTGTTAGTAAAACACAACCGTTTGCAGCACGGCTAGCTTCTGTGCGGGGCACGGGTGCTAGCCTTCCCGTTCTTTGTGTTCGCTACGTTTAGCTGCCAGCTACAGCTACTTTGGCCCGATAAGGAGCGGGCCACTGGAGGGCTAATTGCGTTTGCTGTTTACAAATTGGCGTACTCACTCACTAGCTTTCATTAAATATTCAGGAGGAAAGTGTCGCGCGGTCACATTTACAAAACGTGTAACGATTATAGCAGCACGAGCGTTAATGTTACTGTACTTTACCCCTTCCAGACTGTATTTTACAGTGCGACTCACTAATGTCACGAAAAGCTCTGCTAACATTGGTTAGCATATGAGGGCTAACGCGTTAGCTTAGCACAGGGATGTTGACATTTCTCCATGGCACCAATAGACACACAGTTGGAGACAACAATCATTTAGACACATTTAACTGTATTGTAATGTGTGGGGGAAAATAAAATAAGGATACTAACTCCTGAGTCGGTTTGGGACCTCACCTCTTCACTCCCACTAGAGCTGTACCCAGCCTGGCCAAGGGTCTTGTGGCTCGCCTCTATTCCAAGTAAGCGCAAGTGAGACTGGTCTTCGTTTAACGATACAACCAGGTTTGTGGGCCTTGGCCCTCCGTAAGTCACATCATCAGCTTCTAAGCCCGAGCGCCCGAGTTGCCAGCGCTTCTCGGAGCGCAAACGACTACGAGATGACCAAGGCCGACCGGGGAAACGACCTCTGGCCGTCGCGGTTCCACCTTGGCCTCCTCCGGCAGCCGCGGTTGCTGATCCGCATCCCGCTGCCGCCATCATTGCTTCGACAACAACACACACCGACGGCTAGCAGGATCGAGCAACGAGAGACAAGAGGGAAGGCGCGAGATGGGAGGGGGTATGCGCAATGCACGATGGGAAATTGAGTTTTTCCTCAGACGTTACAGGAGAAGTTACGCTTTGGAGACACCTGGTGGCGATTGGTGCAAACTGCGACGTCAAACGGAGGTTCAATGGTCGATAATAGATTGTTCTGTGAGGAACAATAAAAACAAACCCTTAAAATACATTTTACGTTTATTCTTCTTCAGTTTTTTTGACTCAGCTAAAAGCCGACCCCCGCCTTAATTTATCTATTGATCAAGACCTATATTAAAAGTAACAAATAAACCGGTACATTATCATGTATGTGGCATATAGGTTCTGTAACATCAAAATACAAGAATAAAGTGCAACGACAATTCACCTAGATATTAAAAACATGACGTAACATTTACATAAGAGTATTAAATCAAATAAAGAATAAAATGTTAAGCAAATACAGTAATAATGATGCAACTAAACAGAGATACCTGAAACAACGTGACAAAAAATTGTTTGGAAAAACAATTTAGAGCCTATAAAATTGTGTGGAGATGGAGTTAGTTGATGACAAAACGTGGTGACGACAACTTATGTCTCTTCCACTCCACACAAAACTGTTTACAGACCATGCAGCAAACTACTCTCCTTAAACCCTTTCAAGTCTATCATCCCTTTGAACCCAGCGCCGCCCCTTAATTGTATAGGTTCCAAAAACTACCTTAATCCAAGCATATTACTTTTTTTGTGCTACTTTGTTCTTGGGTTCTTCACACAAAAACAAAAAATAGAATATCACACGACTCCTGCAGGCTCTTTTCTGTAGTGGCTCTGTGATACGCCTGTAGACTACTAGATGGCGCTATTGTTTTTTAGGTTGCAGCGCGCATCCAAAGAAAAATAAAGAAGAAGAAAGCTAAAAAAATCAGACATTTAAAAAAAAAAAAAGACGGATAAGAAGAAGGCATGCGGAAGTAACTGAGTTTGTTGCCCCTATTTATATCTGTCTCGCATCCGCCTTTTGTCTTAAAAACGACAGGTACGTTGTTCTTAACCGTGTAAGGAAAAAAAATAGTAGAAGCGTTTATAAGTTGCTATGAGCGGTTTAAGAAACTGGATCGAGGACGAAGTTGTTAGAAGCTAGCTAGTAGCTAGCTATAGCTACATGTAAATCACCGAATATTTTACATTACAAACTCCGCTATTACAGTAATACAATTACAGCCATTCATAGCCACGTCGATGTATATATATAGTCATTTATGCACCCCGTCTTTGTCACAGGAGAGGCCACACAGCCACAATGAATCTGGAAAGACTGCCAAATGAAGAGAAACTTGGTCTATGCAGAAAATATTATCTAGGTGAGAACAATTGACATTTATATCGACATGAAACGTCACTGTGCTAATGTCACGGCAACACAGCAGAGGAGACCCAGATGTGATTTTGTTATGAGTGGAGAAAGTTTAATTGTTTGCATTCCAAATCTGGCAAAACGGAATTAATCTGATACGGGAATTTTGTGGTCACCCATTATAGAAGTCTATAGAACCGCTTGAATGGCAGCAAATTCGTTTTTAAAAATGTGTCTTACACTTGGGTGAATGGATGGATAGAAGCTGAACTGTTTATTTTCCGGGTAATATTCTTGATTGTTCTGTTGGGCTGATCGATATACTGTTGATATTGAAAATATCAGCCTTGTCAATACTGGTTTCGATAACCAGGGTAGAATGTCGTTATTTTAATTGTTTTTTTAACCAATTTTTGTCTCTATTGACAACCCCAAATTTGACGTACGCAAGGCTATTTGTCTCATGTTTTGGCCTACTCGGCATCACTAGTCCAATAAGTTTGGCTTTTGTTTTATGCTGATGTTACTCAAGATTTTAATAACATAAGTACAGTAAAATATGCATGTGGCAGTGATCACATTAATAATAGTACAATAGGCAGTATTCATTAACAGATTTACTGAGGAAAATAACTAATAGAAAAGTCTACTGCAGGCTTGGTTACACAGCTTCTATTGGCAAAGTCCGCTGTACACAATAGTAATGAATATAACTAGAAATAATCAAACCCATGACCTGGTCGAGGCAAATGTAGTGGTTATCCGATCCAGCCACCTTGTACAATAAACAAACAATACAGTGTTGTATAATGTAAATTAAGTGATGGCACAACTAAACGGCTTGACGGAGACCAAATGCTTACAGAAGAGGAGAAGGAAGGGAATCTCCAAGTACAAGTAAGCCAAGTACAGCACCGTGCAAATGGCCCGGGTGTGAGCAGTGTTATTTAAGGTCACCAAACTGTACATAGTGTCAGCGTAGGGAGTTCTAGTCTTCTGGTGTTAGAAAGATCATCCAAACACAGTTCCAATGTATTATTCATACTGTCTGTTTCTCTCAGGTGGATTTGCTTTTTTGCCATTCCTTTGGCTGGTCAACGTTGTTTGGTTTTTCCGAGAAGCTTTTGTAAAACCAGTCTACACTGAACAACTGCAGATAAAAACATGTGAGTGTGCCAACTGGTCATCTTTTTCCTAATGTTTAATATATCAACACTGAACCTACTAAGTATGCCAATTACAGGTTTAGAAGTAAGAACATTAAATATAACTATTTCATATGATTGTTGAACTTGCTTACAGTCAAGTGTCTCATTGTTTCAGCCTAAATATTTTCTGTTCACCGCATAATGAATGCACCATGTTAAATACCTCTGTCTCTAAACCCGCCTAGCCTAGGGGTCACCACCGTGATGCACAAGGACCACATGAGTAGCCAAAGGCCTGTTCTAAAAATAGCTCACCAGTTATGATCTGTACTAAACATTGATCTGACAGTTGTCGCGACACAACAGACATTACAAACTAAGATCAAACAGCCCTCTGTCACAGAATTGTGTGCCTGTTTGAAGTTCAATAAAATAGCTAAGAGTTACTGATACGAGCAGAAAGATATGACTGTGTTTTTAAAGTTTTTATTTTCCATCACGTTAACTGACCATGACATTTTTGTGTGTTTTAAAATTCATGTAGATGTGAAGCGCTCGGCAGTGGGGTTGCTGTTATGGGTTGCAGTACTCACCACTTGGATCACTATTTACCAGCACTACAGAGCCCAGTGGGGGGAGTTGGGGGAAAACATCTCCTTTACAATTCCACTGGGCATTCCTTAAACCCTTTTCATTTTGCATTCTGGCTAAATGTGTTGACCAAGTAAGTTCTTATGTATGTCTGTATTTGTAAATGTTAATAAATAATGAACTGGAACGGTCACATGTAATCTATTATTTTGTGCTAGACCATTGGTTGGTTCTTAACCTGGGTTCAAATCTTTTCTTTTAAACAAAACAAAAACAAAAAAAAAGTATTTTAATAATCTTTTTTTTTTATGACTTAGGCGATCATTTTAAGGAAGTGTCTATATGTATGAAACTGGCAATGTTCAGTACCTCCAACAAGGTTAAGAACCACTGTGTTAGACAGAAATAACTTGTAAATGATGAAACCATGTTAACCTTTACCTTTAATGGTTGTGGATGAGCACTGTTTGACCTTTGTTTGAATGGAAAAATAAAAACTATGACCAATTCCCTTGTGCGTTACATTCCTGATTGAAACCGTAACAGAGATGTCAGCAAGTGCAGTACAATAATACTGTATAAAGAGGGGAGAGGCATGTTCTTTGACTCATCTGTGAGGTATGTTGTAGACACATAATCTGAAGTGCAGTAGAGGTCCCCTAAAGTCTGGACAATTATTGGCGCCTGTTGTGAAACCCAATACCTTAAGCCCCTTAAAATGTGCCCTCACTTCCCTGTTATCCTTTTATGAGTCATAACATAGTCAGTTCCGTATTTAGACAGTGCAGTCAAAACTTAGGTGACCGGTTCCACATTGCAGGGACATACTGGATCACTCCAATGTGACTGGATGTATCGGAACATTCTGTACTTTTCAAAGGGGAGGGGAGCCATGCTTTATACTTTTTATGGATGTTAAAGGGAATTAATTTGGTCCTTTTATGGATGTGTGTCTCTTTTGCCGTAAGAATGGATTAAATGCAGGCTCTGTAATGCTGATATGTTCATGTTACAAGTAATAAGAAAGAATGACGTGAAACAAAATCATTGGGTAGTGAACACAGCGAGGGAAGACGGAAGCTACCTCGCATGTACATTGCATAGCTGACATTGCTATAAACACCATAATGTCAACTAACCATAACGTGCTCTAGAGCCTCGACAACAGTCCGTGAACAAAAGGAATAACATGATATACAAGGCAAAAAAAAAGTGGAATTCACATCCATGACTTTTGGAGCAGTCACTATTTATAATTATAAATGTACAGATTTGAAGAAAATTAGTCACCTTACAAAATATTTTGTTTTATGTGCGTGATCGCTATCCATCAACATGCTGAGACATCCGTTACCAATAATGTCTGGTCCAAAATGTCAGCCTTATAACTACATTTAAACTCCATAAGCCAGTTTTAAATTAAGATAATAAAACAGGATATTTGCTAATCATAGAAGAATGTTTTGACTTGCTACATTGACTTAATTGGGGGCAAACTTACTGGCAGCCCACATGCACTGGCATGTGTTTGAAGCAACCCTGCCGTCTGTCACTGTCTCTCTGGCTTATTGGCCAGGCAGTCAACCACCAACACAGCTTTTGAACTTATTTTTAGATAAACCGACATTTAGTGCACGTTCGCTCTGATGACTTAACGATAGCAGTTAGTTAATGACAACAGTACAATTATCCCCCCCCTGAACAAACAGTTGGATACAATCAATCTCGAAGCACAATGATCCCATAAATTCACTAATAAGCCTATGGCAGCTGCTTCAGTCCCAAAACAAACTGTCCTGCTGCACGAACAGGATCCCAAGGGTACACATGCTCAGAACATAACAGAAGCAAGGTGTCCGTCCCTATGAATTCCCAACTCATTATGCAACGCCAGTATATAACCCAGCTATGCTCAGCAGCCTGGAGTCGCACAGCCAAGGAACACTTGATACTCCAACACACTCTACTGAAGACAAAGGTAGGTTGTTCCCACCAGATGACTTATGCTTTGATATTCTGCTACCGCAACGTTTTCCATTAATTTATTTATTTTTCTTAGATCTGACATGGATTTCATCCTACCATCCACACTACCTGTTGGTGGCATCCAATGGGAGAAGGTTTTACCGCCACTTTTTCCTCGTTCCCATGGGACTTACGGACAATATAGCTGGACACCCCAACTGATAATTCCAGAGATTGATACTACCACCAGTGCTGCAGAGGTGATATTGTTTATTTACTTAATTGGGTTTAACATAGTTGGGCAACATAAATGATCCGACTAATTCTGTGTGGGCTTTAAAGATGATCACTAAATGCAGCCTGAGACCTTTTAAAGAGGAGAATAAAGCTCTGTCAAACGTGTATGGATAATGCATATTTAAATATTTGTGTTGTCAAATGAATTGAAAATGTTAAATGTGGTGGTATTAGTCTCCTAAAATTGTTTTATACTGTTTATTGTATTGTATTTAGTTAATCTGACAAATGACTATATGTTGGCAGGCAACTTGTGACGACAGTGGATTTACAGTTCAAGTGGATGTCAGACATTTTAACCCCAAGGATCTCCTTGTCAAAGTGATAGGAGATTTTGTAGAAGTACAAGGAAGGCACGAAGAAAAAAAGGTTGGTGTTGTTATGGTATATTGTAGACTGATGAAAAATGGAACATGTCACTGAATATATTATTCCTTTACTATGTTGTTTTAGAAAGATAGTTCTGGAATGACAACGCGACAGTTTAACAGACGCTACAGAATTCCAAAGGGAGTGGATACCATGGCTTTGGAATCAGCAGTTTCCCCCGACGGTGTCCTTATCATATCCGCGCCCATGATGCAAACAGAGATGTCCAGGTCTCAGCCATTCTCATAAAGTCCACATTTGTTGTATTCTAATATGGCCTAGTCTCTGAGATTTGTAAATAATCAACCTTGCATAATTATTTCAAGAATGCACACTTTGTAAATATTGGGTCCACAATATAAAAGCGGTTTTCATTTTAAGCAAACATGTTGTGATTATGAAATTTTTATTGTATTGTATTTCTTCCATAAATGTCAATAAATTACATACAAAATCAAATTTTAAAAATTGTCATGGATTACTGCGTCAAGTTGGGGTATCATCTTCCTTACCGAGGAAATTGTGCAATTTGAAGTCCACTTGACTGGAAGGAATAAATAGAGTTGATTAAATCTCAAAAAGTGACAGAAATAACCGAACAAATCAGAAAGTAGACGATACGATGTTAAAATGAGTAAATATGTTTCAGATATTACAATTTTACCTGATTTGCTCCTTAACCCATTTTCTTTGTGTGCGAAGGACTTGTAGTAAAGGGTCATCTTCAAATTCTTTCTCATCTGAATCTGACAACAATTAATGATAATTATGGAATTTTAATGAGTCATCTTTGATCCAACTATATCTCACACATATTACAGTGTTAAGTCCTTGTGGGAGCTTTGACCCAAGATGTTTAGGAACGCGGAGGGTGTGACAGCCGTACGTGTGTAAGGATATAGTGCTCACAATTAAGAGTTGAGTGACCTTGGCTCACCTTCAGCCTCTTGCAGCAGCTGGGACATGACCTCCAGCGAGGTATGTGTGTTGCAAGGAGGAAGTGAGGAGTGTGGAGGTGCAGGAGGCGACGGGACAGCTGCATCTTGTGGAGAAGAATCTTCTGGTGGGAACAGGACCTCTGAAACAACCTGCAAGATTCAATTAAAGCATCCTGGTTAATCCACACAGAACACTATGATTTATTTCCTTTCAATTCCTGCTGACATGGTTGCTCATATGTGATACTGTCATTTTTAGTTACCTCAACCAAGATGATTATGATTTCAGTGGTGTAAGTTTGTCCTTTGTGCTTACGTGCTGTTAATTCAGTCTTAATGCGTTTGAGCAACATGGCGTCAGGTCAGGCCTTCATCCATGCAAACCTGTCACAACTCACTTTACATGACATTGGTTTGAAAAAATGGAGTCCACAACATTCAGACTCTTGCAACCTAATATAAAGTTTAGAGAGTGCGTTTAGCCAGCCAAACTAGCGTACTGTAGTTAGCATGTCAGTGTGCCTGCAACCCTTCAAGTGTTTACTATGTGTTTATTTGCTGGACTGACTGGTCATGTTGACCACAACTTCTCAGTGAGAACCAGTAAGATGTAGGTACTTTGTTTTTATGTGATATCTAAGACAATATGAAATACTGGTAATAGTTTCTTAACTTATTGAATGTTAACTCATTCACTGCCATTGACAGCTATAGACTTTAAAAAAATAATTTTAACAATTTCTATTAGTTTAACTTTTTTTCCCATTCTTCTTAACAAGAGTATGAAAACCTCGATTTTTTAAAAATACATTTAGAACATATATACAATTTGTGATTAATCGTGAGTTTACTAGTGAAGTCATGCGATTAATTACAAGTAAAAAAAAGTATCGCCTGATGCCCCTAATGTTTAATCTTTTCTTTTAAACAAACATACAAACAAAAAATATTTTTAACAATCTTTTTCTTTTTTTTAAAGACAATATTATTAAAAATTAGGAGCGCCAGGCGATTAAAATTTTTAATTGTAATTAATCGCATGACTTCACTAGTTAACTTACGATTAATCACAAATTTTATATATGTTCTAATACAATACAAAAAAATCTATGTTTGCATACTCTTGTTAACAAAAGTGGGAAAAAATGTTAAACTAATATAGTTCAAATGAATTTTTTACGTCTATAGCCGTCAATGGCAGTGAATGAGTTAATTGACTCAGTCAATCAAAGTAATTTTCTCAAATGCCCATACCTAATAACTACGTTGGGGTGGTACAAAAAAAAACACTATCCAAATATATTAAAAGTGTTTGACCTGACAGTGGAACATAAAAAATAATCCCTCCCTCTCTATTGTATGTCTCAAATGGGATTTGATTTGGTCAAAGAGGCAAGGGGGCAAGAAGGGGAGTGAAGCTACATTCAAATCTTGCTATAGTAGTTTGATAGTTCTAATACATAATTTACATAAAGCTATGCATGAAGATGATAATAACTTGTGATGACCTGTCGTAAGGCATGATGGACTGGAGATGGTGGTGCTGGATTGCCTGTATCTTTGCGTCTCTCCTGCTGCTGTGGATCTGCCCGTGTCTTGCTCTTCTTTGGAAGCTTCAGATGTGCAGAGCTTGTGGCGCTAGGCCTATCAGCATGCTCACTACATCCAGTGCACCTGAAAAAAAATATCACGTCATATTAAGCAATCCATTTAAGTGTAAAAGTGAATCATGACACCATGTACGTCTTTGTATTCTACCTTGTCCATTTCTTCTGCTTCCTGATGATCCTCTCCGTCTTTTCACTTTCTCCCACTTGCTTTGCTTGGGTTTTTTCCTTTTTAGCCGTCTCAGTCGTCATTCTGGGGTCCTCGTGGTGACCTCTTCCAGGTCTAGATTGACTCCCTTCTTCCAAATGTCTAGAAAAAGTGTTTTCTTCCTTAGGTTTCGAAGGATGGCAGACTTTGACTTCTGTAAATCTGGAAGGACAGCTTCCTTCTAAAGGTCTTGATGGACTGCCACCTTCCCTAAACATAGAAGGATGGCCTCTATCTGCAGGTCTAAAGGGAAAACCTGGATCTGCATGTCTCGAAGGAGCAGGAGGTGGTGATGGAACGTGTCTGTGAGGAGGCTCATCCATGTAACTCTGCTGTAAGTTTCCAGAGACTTTGCTTTCTTTACTTAAGCTCTCTTTCGGTTCGTGTGGATTTCCTTGGAACATGCTAGCATGAGCTGACTGCGTGGGACAGGGAAGAATATCACAAAGGAGATGCATGTGTGCAGGAACATGTGCAAGAGACTGTGGTTGAGAGACTAATGTGTCGGAGACAGCCCTGAGAAGGGGAGCGGAAGTTGAGGGGTGATGTCCATGAGCTTCTTTGTGCTCAGGAAAAGCTTCTTGTGATGGTTCAGGGTATTGAACACATGGCTGTTGCTATGGATGATGCGAGAAAAAGGAAAGTGACGTCTAAAATGTGTTTAAATATTGTACATAACAGATCCAGTACATCTAGTAGAAGAGCTGTATCAACTGACACAACCTTGCCACTTGAACACGCAAGTGACTGACTCTGGATCACACCTGGATACAGTATATAAAAAATGTTGCAACTATGACTCCTACCTTGTAAGGGTGTCCAATTACTGGGGGAAACTGTAGACTGGGGCCCAGGCCCCTAAACGTGGGTGTACAAATTCTGGAGTTTTGCTGGGACTGACATCGTTCACTGGCCTGCTCCATCTTTCTTCTCAAACGCCACTGGGTAAGGATGTCTTCTTCTGGGCGTGCAGGAAGTGCCATTCTTGAAGTGACAGTGTATTGTTGGAGGGGCACCGCTGGAGCTGCGTCCAACCTGGCCATTGCTGCAAAGACCGCAGTGCCCATAACAGAGAAGAGTTTACATTGGAAGAACACAGTAAATGAATACAATGTGAATAAATAGCGATGCAACTCGCGTCTTACTTGGTGTAGCTTTTATCTCATTTATATTGATTGGAGAAGATTGATCTGAACATCCCACACCCTCTGAACTGACAGGAATTGATCCACTGCTGAGAATACTGTCACTGTGAGAGAAAAAAAACAAAAAGTTGTAATCCAAGTTAGGGAATTAATTGATGTAATATTACTGTTAGGAACAAGCTGCTCTGCAAACCCTCTCTGCAGAAATCTGCTGGCCCTTTCTTGAAGGTGAAGTAACTCTGTGTCCTCAAACTCACTCTGAGATGTGTCTGACGGAATCTGAGTTTAAAAGGAAAGGTGTTAGTTGCAAGGCAAGACATTTTTGTAACATTGCAGGTGTATATCTATAAATTAAATATTATGGGGGGAAATATTTCCAAAGTTCAATTCAAAAAGTAAAACTAATATTCACTGAGTGAATTAAAAAAAATCAATTTTTTTAAAGAAATTGGAAGATTATGGCTGGCAGTTAACGAAATTACAATATTCACCATCTCAAAAAAGTGAAATACAGTATTTGATTTCAGAGCATACAAATATTGTAAACACAAATTCTAAAAAGTATTTTTTTTTATGTGTTTGATCAACCTGAACCTTTTTTAATTGAATTAGAGCACTGAAATAAAGTAACTTTCTAATAATATACTAATTTATCAAGATACACATGTAAATATTTCAAACATGGAAAATATTAATAAAGATTTCTACAAATATCCCTCAGGTGAGCAGGCATACTACAGGTTTGGTTACCTGTAAAAACAATCACATCCCCAATAAACTTACATATGCATTCATTATGTTATAGTCTCCCTTGCATAGTGAAGAATTGAAATCATCATCAAGTGGGCATCTTGCTGGACTGGAAATTGCTTGGCTGTGGTCACCTTTTAGATCCAGCATAAAAAAACAAAAATAAGAAATATTTTAACATTTAAGGAACATGATCATTTGATTAAAATGTTGAAATGTACCTATGTGTGGCGTTTTAATTGGTGTGGAACTAGGAGGTAAAGATGAGGAAGACATCCACCACAAAGGCAACCTCTCCTCTTCAAATTGAGAGGACATCAGCTGGCGCTCTTCTCGACTCAGTGGTTCTCCATAGCGAAAACGATCAATGTACCTGTGAGAGCAACGTCACTGTGGTGAGAGCATATAATTTTACACACTAAAGCAACATGATTCCGTTTGACTTTAAAATCTAAATCATACTTTGTCACTACTGAATCCCGGTGAACCCCTGGCTGAGAGGAAGCCGTGGATTTTAGAAGTATTTCCATGTCAGATAAGGTAGGAGAAGGAACACGGTCATTGGAAGGTCCAGAATGTGCAAAGAAAGATGGTCCATATTTGTCAGGCCAATGATTCTCATTTTTGCCAGGTGTGTGCACTTTAGGATGGCCTTGATATTGTGGACGTACAGGAATCCAACTCTACAGAGCAAAACATGGCTTTAAAATGTAAACAAACATGTGGTTTAACACCAATTATTTCCATATACTGTAGTTACATATGATATTAACTCAGTTGTACCTGCTTGTTCCTTTTGTTAGGCAAGTCCTTGGTTCGAGGTTGGCTGAAGGATGGCTTCTCCATTGGAAAAGCTGCAGGCTCGAATGCATTCTGCTTTGTCACACAGTTTCTAGAATTTCATTTTAAATATTATATTCATGCAAGTGGAGATTCAACTGACAACCATTTGTCAGGAGTGAGATTCAAATTATTTGTAAGGCTCCAGTTTCAAAGCCCAAAGCTATTAAGAGTTACATATTTAGAAATATAAATATATAAACTTATTTTTGCATCATGGTTAATGTCAAGGAGCCCTTGAGCAAGGCATTCCACAGGTTAGAATACAAACAAGAACACGTAGTTTTGGACATAAAATGTGGTCTCTCTTGATCTTACCTGGATTTCATGAAAGCTGGTGCTGTTAAATATAAAACAGAATACGTCGCCAAACAATCGAGCACAACAAAGAACGTTTAACAGTAGATTAAGGTAATTTAACGCTTTCACGCTTGTACAAATTTGCAAGAGTAACTTCCGTCGAGTTACGCACTCGAGACGTACACAGAACACAATTTGCATAGATTCAAACGTTTTCAGACCACAAACTTTAAGGTGAATAACATTCTAATCTGCAACACGTACTCATTTGTAAATATTTTTTTGTCCAACTTGGAGACTACTGCTGTTATCTTTTTGTTGACAACTATGAAGCGAAGGGAAACTACCGGTCGTAGAGACGATCAACCAATACAGGCGTTGTTTGTAATGATAGACATAACAGTCGACCAATCACGGTGCGCGTTATTGATTCCGAAACACCAATCACCCATTAGGAAAAGGGCAGCGCGCGGAAGAGGAAAGTCTGTTCGGAGGCTAAAGCTATAATGCTAAGCCTTATCTTCAATTCTAGACGCTGCACATTCTCATGATAAATACGAAGTAATTTAATTCGCATCTTAAAGTCATATATGGAATCGGCGAGGAGTTTTCGCCGTGTTGGTTCCACAGCGATGTGGTTGATTAACGATCCATGGTTGTCGATTCAAGCTAATGTTAAGTCTTGCTAGCTGTTTGAAAACCCAAGCAAACATAAGCTGTCATCGATTTGAAAGTTGTATCCTGTTTACTCAATTTAAAGGATATAATGCATCACGTCAAGATCAAAATCGAAAGGCCAGGTAAGCTGTTGCATATTTCCATGTTACACTTAACACCCCGAACAGTACAGTCTCTTATCGTAGGAGTTTAAGATTAAGTCATGCCTTTTGTTTTAATGCAGCAATGTGTCGAGGACGTGCTGTCAGAGCAGGCAGGAGAGGCAGAGCCTTCCTGTCCAGTGCTGCATGTGAAGAGTAATAAAAAAAAAAACATATCATTATATAGTAATGTCAATTAAGTCGTCATTAAAATCAATTAAAAAAAAATTGTTTTGTGTATTTACTTTTCAAATACATTGGCAAGAAGGTATCGGTCAGAAAAGCGACTCAAAAGTGCACGGTGTAGCCCAGAAAATACTGTACCACTGCCGGCATGAGGTAATGCTGTGCGCCATTTTCGCAATGTGGAAGAAGCGCGGCACACTTCCTATGGACAGATTTATATAATATATATATAATATGCAAGGAGGACTAAATTAGTCCCTCGCGGTTGAAGCCACAGGCAGCCATCTTACATTGCTACTATTACTAACAAATTAATTGTGTTCAATTTTCGCAGAAATTGCTGTTATCAGAGCATATTTTACCCTGGGATCTCTCTATGAGATTTTATCTCACTATTGGGAATAATTACAGACGTTAGGAGTTTATTTCACAGCAATTTTTTTTTTCCTCCTCCCCCCGACGGGCTTTGTTTTTATGTCATTGTTCATGGTTCTGACTTCATATTTTTATATCCAAGTCCAGAGGAGTCAGTGCTTGATTGCAAGTAGTAGTTCTTGATTGCAAGTGTGCTCTGTGACCACTCATGGCAATAAATCGATCGAAGTGCATCAACGACTGTCATCCTCCACATATGAAAGAATGACAGCACTTGTGTCAAATAAATAAAACCTTTTCTCTGTAGATGTGGAGGCGGCCGCAGCACGCAACAGACTCGATTCTATTTTAAAGGGACTGGTGGAGAAGAGCGAAAATGAAAGGTTAGTATTTCATTCGATTTTAAATTGACTGATAACAATATGACCGTCATAGTTAACGCAACTGTATTTGGTGCAGGGAGCAAAATGAGAGTGAGAATAAAATGTCCGCTGACTCCATGAACAAGTAAGTACAAGATGTATTTGATTCAGTGTACAGTACGGCAGTGAGGTGTAATATTTCAGTGCATTTACACTAAAAAGGTAGATGTCAGCTTTTTAATCATAATTCTCTCACTTTCTCAGGGATTTGTCCCCATTGTCTGCTGGAAAACGGTAAATATACATGATTTATTTATTTATTGTGCAAAAAACATTACATGAAAATTGCAAAATAGTAACATGTATTCTTATTTTATTTCTAGGCCATCTGCAAGATTCCCACAGCATCGTCGCAAAAAGCGCAAAGAGATGGATGAAAGTATAACAGAGAGCAATACTCACAGACAAAGTAAAATATATATTTTTTACCCCCTTCAAAGAAAATAAATAACACATATTTCTTATCATTTTGCTGTTGGAATGTATTGTTGTTGTTGTTGTTGTTTTTTTTGTAATCTTAAATCGTTCTCATTCACTATGTTTTCCAGATGCTTACATTATTAAATTGTTTGACCGAAGTGTTGATCTGGCTCAGTTCAATGCCAGCACACCCCTGTATCCTATTTGTCGTGCATGGATGAGAAATAATCCGTCCGTCCGAGAGCCCAGTGAAGAATCCCCAAGATCTCCACAGGTCATGCTGGAGGAAGAGGTAAGGGCCTCTTCTCAAACAACTTGACCTAAAATCAACATTAACCTAAGATAATGCAAAAGCACAATTGAACTTGTATTTATTTGCAGGTTACAGACATGATCAATGGCAAAGAGCAAATTGTATACAGACTTCCTCCTCCAACCGCGCCTCCAATCAGCTCCTCTGGTGAACCCGTCAACCTCAGGATCCCACCAAGTGAAAAACCTACATTCAAAAAGGTTCTCTACTTGTTCTTGTTAATCTGTGGCACACATTGGGCTATTGAAATTTTAATACCGGTAGTCAAAGAAAACAACTGAGGTTCAACTAACTACAAAGAGTGAACAGTTCTCCAAAATAAGGGGCAGAACGTGTGCTTGAAGCTGTCTGTCACTCACACAGCTGACAACTATTAAAAACATTCCCTGATCTAATCACAAGAGGGCGAGGAAAAACTTTTTCTTTTCTTTTTTTAAGAAAAAGAAAATCGGAAATATGAGAAACAAGAAAAATAAATTATTTTAACTTGAAGTCTGATAGGGCTAGAGGGCTTGTCACAATTACACCCAAACTGCAATTTTTAGAATAGTGCACTGTGCATGTGCGACATTTTGCTTTCAGTCAAATATTTGCTCCATACTGCTCAATACTGCAGTGCATTTAATTACAAGTAGACTTCACACAAAATACTCAGTATACTCCTGTGCTCTGCCCAGTATGGTTTCTTTTCTACTGACATTATCATACTGTACTACTGTACTGTAATCTGTACAAAAAATCATTCTAAAAGGGAAAAGGACAAGAGTGTTCTGAATTTCACATGCCTGTTTTTTCCCCCCCAAGTATCCCATTACCCGTATTTATAACACATTTAAATAAAACCGTAATGTCATTGTTGTGCAGCCCTAAATTCTACACACACTATTATTAATAAATTAATATATAAATTGTTCCCCCCTTTCCAGGCAGCAGAATTCGCACCTGCATCGGGTTCCTTCATATGTGACCACATGGAGCGATGGAAAAAGATCAGACACAAGTATGTGGCCCACATTATTGAATCAGTTAATACTAAATGTACAGTATACAGTGTGTGGAATGATGCCGTTGCAAATATACTGTAAAATATGTTTAAAATGGCCAATAGCCACATGCTAGCCAAGAAAAATGTGGAAATCCCAAATAGCCAGAGTGAAAGAGGCTTACACGCCGACTTCAAATAATCAATTTGTAATCTCTGCAGATGAGTAAAAAATGTGCATGTCAACTATTAAAATGATGCATCCTAAACCTATAACAAAACTGTCTGTTCACATGCAGTATACTGCCTGGTTACTATACTGCCTTCCCACTTTTTTCTTTTTTGTCTCAGATGGAAGGAATGTTCCAACAAGAACCAGTTGCGATACAGCGAGAGCATTAAGATCCTGAAGGAGATGAAGGACTTATATGATCACTGATTAACTAATAAATGACAAATCTGCAAGTTCTCATTTACTGCCCTCCAAAAGTATTGGAACAGCAACGCCAGTGTTTTATTGTTTTTTGCTTTAGTCTGAGAACATTTGTGTCTGACATAAAAAGATGAATGAGACGACAGCAATACATCATCATATACAGTCCCTTCTAAAAAAAAATATTGGAATGGCAACATCACAAGGTTTTTGTTGTGTACTAAAGACTTTTGGTTTTTCCTATCACGAGATTAATAGGAGACAAAACAATGCCAGCTTTTAGAGCACCTATTGTCAGAAACCGCCCACTTTTTTTTATGGCCAATTAAATGACAATAAAGATGACAGTTGTCAGGCCAACTTTGGTTTTATGTCAGCCTTGAGTCTTTTGCAGTACACATGGGCATCAAGAAATGTGTGCAATTTGTGGTGAATTCCTCAAGGCAAGCTTTCAACTTCTCCAAGTTGGCATCAATTTTGCGAAAGAGCTCAGGAATCGCATGCAGCATGCGATTGAGCACACTCATCAACTGATTCTGAATATTGACAGTGGTAAATGGACTGCTTTTCATATGGTGTAGGTCATAGGTGTCACACTCCGGTCCTCGAAGGCTGCAGTCTTGCAGGTTTTGGAGGTTTCCCTTTTCCAAAACAAGCTGATTTCAATCAGCAGGATCGTTATCAGGCTTATGCAGAGCTTGCTGATGAGCTGATCTTATATCAGCTGTGTTGGAGAACGGAAACATCCAAAACCTGCAGGACTGCGGCCCTCCAGGACCGGAGTTTGACACCTATGACCTACACCATATGTTGCCCTAAGCGCTGTACCCCGCCTCACACTCACCATTTCACGCACATTCATAAATGGTCGCAACAAGGTCCACTGGGAGCAAATCGGGATTCAATGTTTTGATAGTTTAGACAAATACTCAAAAAAAAAGACTACAGATAAGACAAAGTAAGCTAAAACATGCCAATCTTTAACACCCAATCCGTCATCCAAAAATGATAAAAATGTTGCACAACTGCAAAGTGGTCACGCGGAGTTAGCTGCAGAAACCTTCTGGCCATAGAGAATGAGTCCACAAGACAACTAGAAGTTATGCACTCCACAAATCTGGCCTTAATGGAAGAATGGTAGAATCCCAGCCTCCCGCTCCATTTTCTTACAAAAATCCAACAATGGTATTGGTCAGCTGATCTCTCGACACAATTTGCAACATTTTCTCGATGAGGAGAGCAGGGAAGGGGGAACCTGCTTGTCTGGATGGTACATTCACTGCTGGGAACAAGTAGAAGATGGTATGCCTTTCAATTCTTCCCCTCGAGGATGTGGAAGAGGCAAACATTATTGGAATTCTGATAACAGCTATCCTGCTTTTTGGAGCTGACAGTTTTTTGGATTCAGAAGACGGGAGCAGCTGTATTGGGAATGAGAAAGCTGCTAATCACGTTTGATTGGCTGTGGCGAGTGATCAACACTCAAGAGTCAGGCGATGAGTGAACTCAAACCCAGGGTGAATGCAACTTCTGACTCACTTCGCATATTGGTTATCAATGTGAAGAAGTTGGCATCTCGTCTTGAAGAATTGATTGCCAACTCGGCCAATTGATGCCCCATTGAGAGCAACAAGAAAAGACTCAAGGCTGACTGAAATCATTGTCGGCCTGTTTCCAAAACAACCGTTATTTTGGGCTCTTCTCCTGGATGTTCTTAGCTCCTTTCCCCCCTCAGTCACCTGTGCTTCATGTTCCTGATGAGGCCAGCTGAAGCTGTTTCCATGGCAATGAGATGATATGCTTATATGATATGATGATATGTGCCAACTAGGACAGAGGACACCGACTTACGCATACACGCTCAAGATCATACAACGCATACATAACACTATTATCACTGCTCTTGGACAGTGTCTGGACTGTTACATGGCCTTGCCCGACACCCTCTCACCACTCCCACATTTGCAAGTCTTCAAGCCTTGTTGTAATGTCTTTTATTATGTGCTTAAATTTTTTTTTCCCCTCCATTCAGATTCTACTCAATGCTCCCCTGTAGGAGCATTTTTTTGGGAGTTTCCCTCCTCCCTTGGTTCTCCCTTTTATTTCTCATCAAGAAATCGAGGCGCCGCCTGCCTGGCGACTCATCAGCCGTCTTTTTCACGTTCCTTGGATGCATTGAGAATGTAAAATTAATTTCGTTGCTGTGTACTTGTGATATATGCAATGATAATAAACTTGGATTTCCATTCCATTTCCAAGAAAGCCATTGTTGAAAGAAAGGCTTAAAAAGTCCCGTTTGCCAAGCATATATGAGCGTTGTGCGTCACTCATCAAATAATGTAATTCGGAAAGAGGAATGCAAGACCCATTTAAAACTTTTCTGCAAAGATTATTTATATGGTCAGAAAGTGGCTTCTAACATTCCAGCTCTATCGAAATAGTAATGGCCATAGATGACAAGTGGACAGACACATGTTGGTGGTTTCAGGAATAGGTTGCAATTTAATTGGATGCGATGGTCTGGTCAACCCAGCTGCGCAGGTAGGACACACGTGCGTACACGGCAGGGGTGCGTACGTTGCAGTTGGAGGTGCCCCAGGACACGATACCAACCAGGTTCCAAGCGCCACCGCTCTGGCACACCAGGGGGCCACCAGAATCGCCCTAAGAAACACAAATATGGTGGGCTGTTACATTTCTGGGTCAATATAAAATAACGTAATCCAATTGAAGATTGCTTGACTCGCCAGAGGTATGAATTCATCTGAATGCCACCTCAGTTGTCGTTGTTTAACTTGTGTGTTGAAGGATAATTGCGAGATTGTGTTTTTACCTGGCAGGAGGAGACTCCGGAAGCACCAGCACAGATCATAGCATCAGTGATTCTGTTGTAACCCCAGTACTGCTTGCACTGAGTGGGGCTGAGCATAGGCAAGGAAGTCTGCTGCAGGTAACGAGGGCTTGCTGTGAACAAAAGCATAGAGACATCCTTTTCATCTTGTTGTCAGTTGTCTATAGTGCCTAGAATGTGTTGGCGACTAACAGGTGTGGCCGGTCCTGCCCCATCCAGTGGTGACACATTTGGCTCCAGTGGGGATGCTGGTGCTGGAGCTGGCCAGGCACACAGGAGCCGCTGTCCTGGTGATCTGAACTGGAGAGGACAGCTTCAGAAGGGTGATGTCATTGTTGAAGTTCTGGGAGTTGTAGTAGGGATGCGAGATGGCCTGTGCGGAAAAACATCAAAGTCAGCGTATTTGTAACGTAGATATACGTATTACTGTTGGTGCACATTCATATATTTTGGTGCCCCTTACCCTAGAGATGGTCTTGACCTGAAGTTGCTCGGCATTGGATTGACGATCGTGCTCACCCAGGATCACACGATGGCTTCTGGGACTGCACAAAATGTAGAATTATAAAGGATTTGAGTCAAATGCAAATGCTACGTTGATAATTTGCGCAAATCAAACTGGCACTTTACTTTGCAAACTGCTAAAAGTGCAGTTAAATCAAGATGAGTCAAAATCAGAAGTAATAAAATCAAGTGAATTAGTGCTAAGTGCAACATGTGTCAATTTTTTTTCTCAAGCTTTTTTTCACCATTTTAAATTGGTCAATATCACGAAAAAAGAAATGTTAAAATTAGGACAGACCAATAGGATCGAAAGATAAATTTGACCATATTTGGACATACGAGGTTCCTGCCAGTGACGATATAGAACACCACTGCAAATTTAGAATTATAGCACAAAACACTTTCTACAATGTGGAAGTAACTCTATTTTTAAATGAAAACAAAAACAGACAACACTTTGGTTGCCAGTATGTGAAACAACCAATGGGGAGTCGTACTTACGACACACGGCAGTGAGCTGCGGTAACGACCCAGTTCTGGTTAATCAGAGATCCACCGCAGAAGTGGAATCCCCTGCCATCCTAGGAAAGAGAGATTGTGTACATTTAACTTTTTCATCTTTGTGAAAATAGTAGAGCGTATAATGGCACGGGATGGAGGGAAGGTTCGTGAGTATACCTGAAGTGAGACCTGCCAAGGCCAGGATCCAGGCACTGCATTCTCTCCGTTTACAATCTTGTTGTAGCCGCTGACTTGGGGATTGATTGAAGGCCTTCCACATCCTGAGACCCAATCCCAATATGAACATAAATATCACAATCTTACAAAATCTTTCAAATGGTTGTGAGTTTTATAAATGTGCACAATCAAATTTTTACTTTCGCGACCTCGGCAAAGTGTCCTGTAATTGAGTGAATGAGTGCATGTGACTCACCCAGTGCAGAGGCAACAAGTGCAAAACAAGTGATAAACAACAACATGGCTTTGTCTGGGCTGTGAATCACGTCCGTGAGCTTCTGCCGAGGGGGACGCTTGCTTTTATAAGAGCCTGGCCTACACTGACCATGAGCTCCATGTGTTCAGGTGCGATAGGTCTGGGAACAGAACAACTGCAGATAAGCTCTTGGAATGTATTCAAGTCTGTCAACAAATGTTAAGACTTTTGATTAGTATTTCACGTAAACAGCACAAAAATCGTCCGAATATAATCTAAGCAATATCCATTTTGTCTATTTTTAAGGATATATAATACACGTGCAATATGGTACATCCATGCGACCTTTGTTGATACTGTCTATTGTGAGAAATTTGAAGTTTTAAATCACCTGCCATTCATGTAGACAGTTGCACAATTACAGCAGCACCTCTGTCTTACATTTGCTGTGAGTGTGAAACTTTTCAACTCAACAGTTTAAGAAAAGAAAAGCACATATATTGCCATCTCGATCTTTATTGATTGTATCTTAGTACATGAAATATTAGTTTACTTGTGTTCTGTCATCAATGGGTTAATCAAAATGTTTGCTTTGGATTTGATATTTAAAAATGAGTGTGTAATCTTCAGCGCCATCTACTGGTGAAATAATAATTCATTCAATTTATTAACTGCTTGTCGCCTGCGTTGCTCTCGCAAGCTTTTAGTAGCTTTTTTTTTTTACTAGCTTCTCCCGCTAGCCGTTCGTTAGCCACTCCAGCCTATGGCTCCGACTAAGTCCCGCTAGCCCCTCTTATTAGCTGCTTAATCTGGCTTGCTTGGTCTTTCGGCGTTGCTCGCTGGGCTTCACACCTGCTGCCAAGTCGCCGTCACTCGCCCAGATGCTCGTTCGCTAACGCAATATCATAATTGGTGGTAGGCTTGCAAAATATGGTCTTTCTGAGCCACCGTAGTGTACGTGCTTCGAAACGCATGCGCTTCCAATGCATTCTATGATATAGCGACATCTAGTGGTGACTTATTCCGTCTCTTTAACTGAACTTAGCTTTTAACCTTAGAAAAATAAATGTGTATTTGATACTTTGCTGCTCTTCAATGTAAAGCATGTACAGTAAAGAAAAAATGGAGATAGCATTATTTGCATTTGACAGTTTTTGTTTTTATTGATGACCATTCTGAGAAACGCCTTAAGACAGTAATGTCAGGATGTGAGAGTGTTTAGTCAACCTCCTCAATAGTTGGGCCAGAGGAGCCTCCTTCAGCTCCCCCAGGGAAACCACCAGGCATCCCCCCTGGCATCCCACCAGGCATTCCTCCTGGCATGCCTCCTTGGTAAAGCTTGGACATTATAGGGTTGCAAACTTTCTCTAGTTCCTTCTGCTGGTGCTCATACTCGTCTTTCTCTGCCGTCTAAATAATAGAAGTAAAAAAGAAAAGAAAAAGTAATGAGATAAACATTTAGTTGCTTGTTTGCAGAGGTGGGAAATATACACAATTTTGCAGGTCATTCATCAGTACTGACGGACTGTCCGTCAATCTGTCATTCGTCAACCAAACGGTCGACCCTCAGTGCCGGTACTTGACCCGGTTATTGACGATTACACCGGCGGGCAAAAACCCGCCTCCGTTGGTGCTTAGACCGTCATTTTTGATGTTGTTGAAAGTTTCTCGCCATTCGTCAGAAAAACGGGTATGCATCAGTACTAATGGAATGCCCACCTCTGCTGGTTTGTAAGGTAAGAAAGAGTATTGAGACAACATTATGAAAATACTCCATGCTATCCTTGGACTTCACCTCATTCAATCTTACCTGGTTCCTGTCCAACCAGGAAATGACCTCGTTGCACTTGTCTGTGATGGCCTTCTTGTCCTCTGGGCTGATCTTGTCCTTAAGCTTCTCATCTTCCACTGTGCTCTTCAAGTTGAAGGCCAGAGATTCAAGGGTGTTCTTAGCTGTGACTTTTTCTTTCTGGACCTCGTCCTCACTCTTGAACTGTTCGGCTTCCTGCACCATCCTCTCGATGTCCTCCTTGCTTAGTCGTCCTATGGCAACACAAAAACCATAAGTTTGAGGTCATCCTCTCATGTTGTATACTTTTTGGTTTCAGGCTAAGGAAGAATCAACCTACCTTTGTCATTGGTGATGGTGATCTTGTTCTCTTTTCCGGTGCTTTTGTCAACAGCGGACACATTGAGAATGCCATTGGCATCAATGTCAAAGGTCACCTCAATCTGGGGGACCCCCCTGGGAGCAGGTGGAATACCGGTAAGCTCGAACTTGCCCAGGATATTATTGTCCTTTGTCATGGCTCGCTCACCTTCAAATACCTCAAATAAAAGACCTACTGTTAAATTGTTATCCCACAGGAGTAATAAATTGGGAACATGGGGATGGTGTTACCTGAATAAGCACACCGGGCTGGTTGTCAGAGTAAGTGGTAAAAGTCTGGGTTTGCTTTGTGGGAATGGTGGTGTTCCTTTTGATAAGCACAGTCATTACTCCTCCAGCGGTCTCAATTCCCAGGGACAGGGGGGTGACATCCAGCAGGAGCAGGTCCTGTACGTTCTCAGACTTATCACCAGCCAAGATGGCAGCCTGCACAG
Source organism: Leptonotus elevatus (assembly GCF_054856555.1). Taxonomy (NCBI): domain Eukaryota; kingdom Metazoa; phylum Chordata; class Actinopteri; order Syngnathiformes; family Syngnathidae; genus Leptonotus; species Leptonotus elevatus. Next base: position 14,261,968 of record NC_141244.1, read on the forward strand.
CTGGAGAGAGTTTTCACATTCAACACATATATATATATATATATATATATATTTTTTAGTGTCCACAATAGAGGTATTTACCTGCTCCATAGGCCACCGCCTCATCAGGGTTGATGCTCTTATTGAGGTCACGGCCGTTGAAAAAGTCCTGCAGAAGCTTTTGAATCTTGGGGATACGAGTGGAGCCACCCACCAGGACAATATCATGGATCTGGGACTTGTCCATCTTTGCGTCCCTGAGGGCCTTCTCCACAGGCTCCAGGGTTCCACGGAACAGGTCAGCATTGAGTTCCTCAAAACGGGCTCTGGTGACGGAAGTGTAGAAGTCGGTTCCTTCGTAGAGCGAGTCGATCTCAATGCTGGCCTGGGTGCTGCTGGAGAGTGTGCGCTTGGCACGCTCGCAGGCGGTGCGCAGGCGACGCACGGCTCGTTTGTTGGTGTTGATTTCCTTTTTAAACTTGCGCTTAAACTCGCCGATGAAGTGATTCACCATTCTGTTGTCAAAGTCTTCACCACCCAAGTGAGTGTCACCCGCAGTCGACTTGACCTCGAAGATGCCATCTTCAATGGTCAGAATGGACACATCAAAAGTGCCTCCTCCGAGGTCAAAGATGAGGACATTACGCTCGCTTCCGACCTGAAATAAAATTTGACCATCAAAATTGACTGCATTAGATGTTCTGATCCGTGCGGATTTCTCCTCGTCTCTATCCAGAGACTCCAAGCAGATTTAGATTTTAATGAAACTTGGTGTACTCGTTGACAGTGATAACACAACACTAAATCTCAAATTTTAGGGCTTTCGGAGCAGGAATTTGGGAGCTACGCCCCATTGAATTTTGACATTGGCCGCCTTCCTTTGAACCCTTTTGTCTACTGGGTAAATCTGCACAAAACGAATATTGCTGGAAAGCAAATTCAACAAGGATTCTACGTCTGCATTCATTTAAAAGATTGGTGCAAATTTTAGTAACCTTTTGTTTTTTTCATGTAATGTTATTTCACACGTTCTGTAAAAGGTAAAAGTTTAGAGTTTATTTTGTTTTAGCACTAAGAAGGAGTCAAAATATACACACTCTCAGGCTTTCAATGAATAGGCAATGAACGATCTACCCAGTAGTTGGGTTCAAAGGAAGGCAGCCACGCCCCTTTTCCCAGAAAATGTCAAAATTCCTCAGGCCACAGCTCCCAAAACCCTGCTCCGATTTACCTCAAATTTTAGATTTTGTGTTGTGCAATCACCATCAACAAGCACACCAAATATCATTCCAATCAAAATCTGTTTGGTTAAGCCCACTGCGTGATTTGGCATTGAACGACCCATTCATTGAAGGCTCCAAAACTGGTAGCGGGTGGCGCTGTAGCTGACTGGTGATCTGTGATAGGCTATGGCTCACCCATGACCCTGAATATGCTCAATATTATAGAAAATGATTGGATGAATGGCTTGTGGTGGCTTCTGGTTACCTTTTTGTCCAAGCCGTAGGCAATGGCTGCTGCAGTGGGTTCATTGATGATGCGCAGCACATTAAGCCCCGAAATGGCTCCAGCGTCTTTGGTGGCTTGACGCTGGGAGTCGTTGAAGTAGGCAGGAACGGTGATGACTGCATTTGTCACAGACTAGAGGATATAAAGGTTTGTTTTGAAAACATTCATTGGTATTATATGAAGCTGTCTTTAGCCAAACGTGTTCCTACCTTGCCAAGATAGGCTTCGGAGATCTCCTTCATCTTGGTGAGAACCATTGAGGAAATCTCCTCAGGGTAGAAAGCCTTGATCTCACCCTTGTACTCAACCTCCACTTTAGGTTTAGTTGAGTCATTCACAACCTTAAAGGGCCAGTGCTTCATGTCTGCCTGGACCACAGAGTCGTCAAACTTACGGCCGATCAAACGCTTAGCATCTGCAGACAGACGAAAACAAGGCATCAATCGCTCCGACTCAACTGACTTAGGAGAATGATAAATTATTGTATTTACCAAACACCGTGTTGGATGGGTTCATGGCCACTTGGTTCTTGGCCGCATCTCCGATCAGTCTCTCCGTGTCTGTAAAGGCCACATAGCTGGGTGTGGTCCTGTTTCCTTGGTCATTGGCAATGATCTCCACTTTGCCATGCTGGAAGATGCCCACACAGGAATATGTGGTGCCAAGATCAATGCCCACTGCTGGTCCTTTAGACATCCTGAATAAAGCACAGAAGGACGCAGGTAGGTATTTACAATATTTTATTATTATTATTATTATTATTATTATACTTTGGCGCACAATTGTGCGATTTAGTGCATGTCAGGATTCTAGATTTTAAACGCTCTACTATATATGCATGCTAACTCATCAGATGCTGCTACTTTATTTTATTATTTATTATTATTATTACTTTATAAATCAGTAAATACAGTTATGTTTTTATGCACACTGTAATAAATGTTTATGGATCGCTGACATGCCAGAAAGTATTTTTTTTTTAATCAAATGTCAATTATTAGGGTTTTTTTGTTATTTTTTAAAAGCATTTTCCTCCCACCCACCTCATTTTTTACAGCATATCATTGAGGAATTTTCTAAATACAGTAATGGGAATATTGGTTAGGTGCACCTGCAATGAAAAAAAGTATCGAAATAAAAATTGAAATACACCAATGTAATAATAAAATGCAGCACATATGTATGAATTTGGCTTTTGCAAAGATAATTATGCTCAGTTTTGACTTCTATGCCAGATTTAAGGATTCAAAACCAAAAGCCTGGTTGTCACATCACTTTTCACTTCCCTCCCTGCACTTCTTGCCACTGCTGCCTCATAAACATAACACTGTCATGTGACAGTAGCACTGAGCCCAGAGCAGTAATCGGTGTGTGTGCGTGTGTGTGTGTGTTTTCCAACAGCTGGCTCCAAATGCTTTGCTGTTACTATAATAAGCGCTGTCATATCTACATGGAAATGAATGTTGTGTCATAAAAAGCGGGAATGATTATTGAGGGCAAAAATCAATTACAAGGCTTCTGTTCAAATAAAAGGCTATAAAGTACACACACATGTTAAAGGTGAATTTATTCATATACAGTATGTGGAGATATTAGAGGATATTCTGTGTCTGTCATGATGTTTGCTCACTTTTTGGGCCATGTTCATAGCAGCAAACAAAGACAGGGCAGATGTCACAATTATCCACTTAAGCTGAAAACTATATTTTCTTTTCCTCTATTTGTAATTCCAGTTCAATGTTTGTTCCTGGAACTTGTTTGCTATAAGGGGGAGGGATTATTGAATGCTCACTCGTTAGACTGTTGTGTAACTCTGAAATGAAATTGCTGACACAGCTCGGTTGCATTTCTATTCGCAACTTTCCAAATGCATCATCACAAAAAAACAAACAAACATGATATTTGTATATACAAGTATGATTTTTTTCTTCTTCACTTTTTAAAAAATATTTTCAGACATAACATAAAACTGATAGCTGAATAATTCAATTGTCCTAAGTGGGCTGGACCATCCAGACATAAACTGTCTGTTATTGACTCTGTTTCAGCCTGCAGTCAATAATCCATGCAAGCATGATGATTAAAACAACAACAAAAAAAAAAAAAAAAAGCTCTCACACGTGGCAGTTAAGCTTTTCAATGCAGCAATGAAGCGAGACAAGCTCTGAAGCCAGGCTGGATGCAGCACAGCTAGAAATCGTGTTACCTTGTTGAGTCAGTTGTTCAACTTTAACAGATTGTTTTGTGCTTGCGACCCCTGACTTCCTCTCCAGCGCTCCTTTCCGCGTCCTGCAGGCAGACTAAGAGGGCGAGTGCATGTGCTCATCCAGTGTATATAGAGCTCTGTGCTGGGAGAGCCCTACTGGGTGTCAGGTGACCCCCCCCCCCCTTCCCACACAGAAAGTTCTAGAACCTTCTGACTTGCCTAATTAAGCATGTTGGTCTCCCAATAAGTGGACAAAACTACTGGGACAGCTGACCTTTCGACATACGGTGCCAGGAAGTGAAACGGCAACTCCTTTTGCTGCTATGTCAGCTTCTATTCTGGGAAGACTTTCTCCATCATTCTCTCTGAAGTCTCACAATATCTGTTCTAGTTCATTCCGAATGTGTTTGAACTCATGAACTTTGCTTTGTGCCCTGAGGCACAGCCATGGTAGAACATAAAAAAGGCCTTCGCCAAACTCTTGCTACAAGTTTGGAACGCGATTGTCGACAAAAATGTCTTTGAAAGATGACTTAAGAATCCAGAGGGTAGGCTTGTCTAACTAACTACATTTTAGGTTGAGTACATGTGAATATTGACTTGTGTAGATGTTACACGCGCACACACGCACGCACACGCACACAACATTCCAAATGAAAGACCATTTGCAGTACAATACCATAAACCCAGAGTGTATACTATATCTTTTTGATGGAAATGACACTACAAATGCCAAAATACTGTAAGAATTGGTGTTAATTTTATGGTGTTCATTTTAGGGCTGGGTATCGATTCTAATTTCCTCAATCGATTCGATTTCGATTCACAAGAGTTCAGTTCAATTTGATTTCGATTTTCCCCCATTCGATTCACTTCAATCCGATATCGATTAATTATGGGACATCAATTCTTCTTAAACTAAGATTTTTTTTTTTAAATGTCCTTTAAAATTCTATTTTCTTAAGAATTTATGGGAAAAAGAGATATTAAAATAGCCGATTCATGGTTTTTTGAATTGATATCGAGCTGGAAGAGGAAAATCGATTCAATATCAATTATTAGATTTTTTTTTTAGCTCAACCCTAGTTAATTTTACACACGAGCACGCACGCACACATTATTTTAGTTTATTTATACTTCCCCTCTTAAAAAAAACAAATTATTTTGTTTATACAGTTTAATGGTGGAAATAATTTTGAAATTACTTGTCTTTGTCTGTTGTTGTTTTTTTCTTCACAAAAAAAAATGCCATTGATCAAGGGTGAGTAGATATTATATATATATTTAATATCCACTGTGGAATAACTCTCACAACTTCTTACAGCCTTTTATCACATTCTTGTGGCATTTTCAGATGAACTATACCAATTCACCTTATGTAAATCAAATATAATTTGGACATGGTAAAAACAACAACATTAACATAGACTAATATTTCTTCTTTGAGGCAAACCTTTTTCTTTCCCTCACTGCCCATTCATTCTGTCAGTGTCTAAAACGTGGATATCAACGCTTGTTACATAAGTCATTTTAAATATAACCCGTGTATGTTAGTAACACCACCTGCTGTCTGTCACCTCTCAGTAGCTAAATATCGCATTAGCCCTTTGAAACAAGGCCAATATTGAGGTGTGAAGTCAAAAATTATTCACAGTTTGACTTAGTCCACTTTCATTCAATAAATATCCGCAGGACTATTGCCTTTAAACATGTTTGATCCCTTATTGTAAATGTGTGATAGGGTCTAAAACAAAATAGTCTCTCTTATCTTAAAACAAATAAACTGCGGAGCTGGTATAGAAAGTCCTCTTTGCTTTTGTGTGCTCTACAGCGGCAGTTCATGGAGTCCCAAGCACAGCTTTTGCAGTAGTTGAAGAAATGATGCTCCGCTTTCTTCAGCGTGCTGTTCAAGTCCAGTGTTCCCTGAAGGCTGCAGAAAGGACAACAGAGTACACAGTACACACATTAGCTGCTGTTATTGACACCTACAAAATATTACGAACACCTATAAGCAATCAAACCAAAACTAACCCTAACCTGCTTGTGAACTGGATCAGCTGGACTTCATCTTGACATTGCAGCAGAGTGTCTCTGTGGTCCAAAAGGATGGCAGCGCAGATGAACAGCTCAAATGTAAAGTCTGTGTTGACGGCCTGCAGTTCCGACTCACACTCGTCGTCTGCAGACAAGGCAAAAACGGGGGTAAAATATAGTGTTCGTGTTAATTTTTTCATATCAACAGTCATTACTTTCCTATTTCCGCTTCAACTGAAGGAGCATATATTGTTCATAACTGGTGTACATTCTGCGTGGCGTAATTTGTGCGGGGGGCATTTTAGAACCAGTGGTAATTTTACAGCCAAGTGCAGGCCGGATTATTAGAGGGAGTGCTGCGTCGTTCTGGGAGTGGTCACAGCCAAATTAAATCATGGCCAATCCAAGCATTTCCTTTCATTGCCGATTTCTTATTCGCGCACCTGCGCCACGAAATGGGCACGCTCTGTCTATCCTGCACTGATGATAGACATGGTCGGTGCAGGCGTCTACACCGAATTGGCGGAGACGGGTCGCACAGCGTACTTGCACACATACCAAAATCAGGATCCACCAACATTTTAAGTATACTATCTATGAAAATAGCGCCAAAGGTCTTACCTGTACAATATTTTTGGGCCAGCCTTTCCTGATAACGGGCTCGGTCTACTTGCTGAGAAATGAGCTCCAGGTGGTCACAACTTAGGATCTCGAACAGACGTAGAGCGTCACTGTGTTCAAATTCTCTCTGGAAGCCTAGCAGTAGCCATCTGACACACACACAGGGGGGAAAAAAAGTTGGTTAAAGAAAAACAATCACAATGATCACTGAAATAAGGATACTAATGAGAGTGAAATTTGCCACACTGCAAAAAGGACAGTAGAAATTTTAAGAAAAAAATATAGGAAAATAAGAAAACTATCACTTCAAATAAGCTAAATTATCTGCCAACAGAAAATTTTAATTTTACTTAAAATTTACCTGAATGATTATGAAAAATAAGAAAATAATACTATGCCAATATCAACCACAGCGCTCTTGAAAATAGTATTTTTAGACTAAAACCAAGTAATATTTACTTTTCAAGCTGTAATTAATAGAAACATTTTCTTAAAATTACACAGGTATTTTTTTTAAACACTTTGATAACTTTGCCTAAGTGTCAAGCAGCAAGGTAACAGGTCCCATTTTCATTGTCTTTGGTATGACCCGACCAGGGATTGAACCCACAACCTCAAAGTCTGAGGGTAGGCACTCTACCACTAGACCACTGAGCGGGTACTGGATGAAGCAAAAATAAGCTTATAAATATAACGAAATTAACCACTTAAGCTATATTGCACTTTTATCTGATTGTTTTCATACTTGCCTTTGATGTTGGCTAGCTGACATCGTAAAATGTAGAAAAAAGCTCGTTTTAAGCCTCAAAGTACTTAAATCTGGCTGTTAACTCAATGCCAAGACTGCTTGATCAAATAAGATAAATAAGTAATACGTATCTTAAAATAAGCGGAATGATCTTGTCTGAAAATTTAATTTTAAGTAAAAACAACTTGTCAAAGCAAAATAAGCCAATTTAAGTTAGATTTAAGAAATGATATCTTACTTAAGATTTAATTTTTTGCAGTGCAGAATGTCCTCACACATGAGACACGAGTGGAGTGTTAGATTAGGCCTTTTAATGATTAGATAGGTGACTTGAGCTAGGTCGTTGTGTTGCTGTGACATGTCCTGGCTTGGTGTCTTCCTATCTATCTGAACTCTGGTGCACTTATCCAGTTGAAACCAGTTAAGACCATCAGGTCGCACATTTTCATATGGGCTAGGCTGAGCCGCTCCCCGTGTGGGTGTAAGGGTAGAGACCATTTTGAATAGATTAGACCTTCTTCCGCATACAGCAGAAAAGGCTTCACAGCTGCGTACTTGATCTTTCTGGCACCCAGTAAATAGTTCAACTGAGAATTGTTGTTATTATTAGTATTGTGCTACTAGTGTCAGAAAGCCTGGTCTTGAACAAAACTGAAACTTCCCACCAAAAAACAAAACAGTAGCCTATCCAGAAAATCCATTACCTTTCATTGGTATCTGGATTTTTTTAGGTCCACATGGACAGCTGAACATAGCATTCTGCTATTAAATGTTACCTGTGACAGAAGGTAAAGCTCTCCATGCTGTCTGTGACCAGGTGGACATAAAGTTGAGGGTCCAATTCCTTTAACAGGGCCGCCTCCAACTCTAAAAGATATTCAACCAAACTCCTTCATTGATTTCTGTTTCACAACATGGATCGACCGTAACAACTCACAGTCAACCCCACCTATTTTTCTGTGCAGGCCATCTTCTCGGAAATCCTTGGCGAATTTCTCCATGTAGCATGAAAAACTCCAGAAACTGTCAACCTCGCAGTCCATGACCTCAAGGAATCGGCTGCACAGGTCGTTCATCCCTTGGGCGTAGCTCACCTCTGCATAGTGACACAAGAAAAATCTGCAGTTGGAGGCAAGCCCGGCTAAATAAAACAACAAAAAAAACATAAAGTAAGTTCTTCCTTTTTTGTTTACCTGGATGGAAAGCAGCATAGGTGATGAGGATGTCTCTCAGCACCAACAGATTCCCTGAACCTTCACCTCTGAAGACACCCCCCAAAAAAGTTAAAAAGAAGTCTACCTGTTGAATTAGCGCGTGAATGGCAAAATGTCAATAATAAGGTAATCAAATCACGCTTTTCATACATACAGTAAAAAATGCAACTTTGTAATTAAAACATCCACAGTACAATATAAAAACAAAACCCACCCACTTTCCCCAACATCCCACATTCACGCACAACCTGAGAACCATGTAAAAAAAACTTGGCGGGGCACAGAGAAACCATGTCAGGAAAAGTAGTTCATCCACACCGAGAGGGAAGACAGCGCACGGCCACAGGGAACGGTGCCATCCCAGAGACCCCTCGCTCAGATTGACCGTGGCCCGAGCCCCCCCCCCCCCATGAGAAGGCCAGCCACCCCACTCAGTGCGGAATTTACAAAATAAAAGCTAAAGGACAATACGATAAAAGGAGCTAAAAACGAAAAGATAATCAAATTAATAGATTAAAAGAGATCTCTTAAAAGCTTGAGCCTCCTCTTAAAAATATCTACAGTTCTTCCATCTTCATCCAAGATTCCCAATGTATCAATGCCAAATTTTAAAAGTCGCATTAATATAACTCCTAAATGAAAATAAGAACTTTTGAAGATCCGTACTGGTAGTAGCTCAGGTCTCTGTTGGTTCTCGGGACATCTTTGTTAATAATTCGGATGGCTTCCTGCAGCTCTTCCTGGTCAAACGTCACACGTTCAAACAATATCTGAAAAAAAGTGGATTTTTTTTTTTTATTGATGTATCACATTTTTAAAAATTATGGTGACCTTTTTGTTCTTATTTTCTGACCAGATTGTGGTAAACAGAGTTTTTTTTTTTTTTGCAGCTAGCTAGTATCGTGTTTTGAAATCCTGTTATATTCCTTGAACAAAAAAGGTGCTCATTAAACAAACCTGTGCTTGCAGCTCCAAAAACGTCACCCTGTCTCGGACCTCGTCACTCAAGTTGTCAGCCTGTTGCTGGACCAGTGCCTGCCTCTGGTTAAAATAGCCAACTGCAGCTACCAGCTCAGCTGCCGAGCGCATACGGTGGACAATCGTAATCACGATCAAGACTTCCTCCACTGTGACAGAGAATGTTTTGGGTGTTTATACCATCGGTGCCATTGAGGTGCATCCGGACCGCCGACGGGAGGAAGTTCTGCCACTTTGCCTTCATAACCTGGTAACGCACAGCCAGCTGCTCCAGAAACAGAGGACGCTCCAAAGCTGTGGAGCCGCACGGGTACATCCCGAACAGGAAGCGCCACGCCAGGCCCCGTTCAGTGGGAGATACGCCACCTAGACACGGATTGTTAATGGTGGATTTGGTTGCCAAATTTCAGGAAAAGGTGGTCATTTAAAGTGTCAATTTTCTGTAGTTTCCCTAGAAATGTAATGCCAGAAAATAAGTTCATTTCATGTTTTTAGTTCAATTGGATTCAGTAGAACCAGGAACAAAATTGATGGTTGTGTTGGAACTCTGTCAACCTGGCCAAGGAAAGTTGAGCTTTCTTCTGCGCTCTGTGACTGACCAGCCACCAACCCCAAGCACACAGGTGACAAAACCAGGTCCAGAAATGAAAAAACCCTGCTGCCATTTGGCTTTATAAATCAAAAAGAAAAAAGAAAAAAGTAAGTAATCTTTACTTAAAAAAAAAACTAGTAAAGTTTTTTTTCACTCAGAAAAGGATAGCTTTTAGAACTTTTTTTTTTTTTTTAATGACTCAAGTGTTGATGAACGAACTCATGACCTTCAGCTTGGGAGACAACCACGCTACCACCTGAGCCATGCCACTTTTGGTGTTTGCCACTATATTGAATTGCTGGTGTGTCTAAAATGAGACCAAAAAGGGTTTCTTGGAGGTACAAGGATTCTGCCTGACACCAACAATATAAAAACACACAGCAGGAGTGGCACGGATCAGGTGGTAGAGTGGTTGTCTACCAATTTGAAGATAGTGGGTTCATTCCGCAACCCTTGAGTAGCTTTAAAAAAATAATAATAATTAAAAGAAAGAAAAAAAAAAATATATATATATATATATATATATATAAACTGGTATGCCATGCCTACATAAAAATAAGCTCATAAAATAAACTGCAAATGCTCACCGAAAACTCATGACATGACTGACGTCAAGCATGAAAATGGCCAAAACTCATATTTGATCAATTCCTTTTGAATAATTTGCACTCAACTGAAATGGAAAAATCTCCCAAATATCGCACATTTTTGAGCAATCATCATCAAAGCAGGTCATGTAAGGCAATCAATGAAGTGGACCATAAGGGCAAATGTGGTGAACTTTGTTCTGCTTCCAGAGGATTTGAGACGCTGTGCTGATGTTTTGCACTGCTGTCGCTTTAATCTTTCCCACAAATTCTTACATCGATGTTCATTGTTTAACGTTCCAACATCCAGGAAAACATTTATTTCCCTGGATAATGTTCCTGAAACATTTTCCTCATGCCATGATGATGGCATTCTTAATAAGTATTCACATCACAAAGCCAGCTCCTAAACGTTAATCCAACTGCAGCTTTAGTTCTTAGCGTCACACACTTCACTGAACATAATTTTCCAGCTCATGTGATTTTTTTTTTTCAGAAGCCTTGCCTTCTTTTTAAATGCCATAATACTTTCACAGCAGCTCTTGCTTGAGGGCTGTTTGCGCACTTCCATATTTGACAGCCGCTCAGACAATGTGGGTAAAGCATCACTTGACTGCCTCTTGGAACAAGCACTTCAAACTCATGTGCATGTGACCATAAGCAACTCTTTGTAAAGGTAGCTCCAAGGCGTGAGATTTCTAAATAGCATTGTAATGTTCTTGTACAATGCACACTATCAAACGTTCTAACTTGTCCTTATATATTCAGTTTTGGTGATCATTTCGAGTCAAGTCGAGTTCGGCCCTTAATAACAAAAAAGTCTCAAAGGGCTTCACACACCCATAGTTGATAAATATTAACATCTCCTTCATTCTAATATATTTAGTATACTATATTGTGTAATTTAAAACTATGCATAATTATCAATATTGATTCATTATTATTCAGGGTCACAGGCATGGTAAAATGTATAATTATTTTAATCAACAGCATGAATAATACCTATATTAATATTTATATTTTTATACCAAAGTTGTTTTATTTGACTTTTTTGGAGATAGTATTTATTACTATTGTTTTAATTACAATTCAGGATCACAGGCTTTTTTTTTTTTTTAGAAAAAGGAAATCAACATACAATCATTAATGTAATATCTACAGTATATATAATTTATGTTTCTAGGTCAGTTCTATGTTTATTTTTTCAGATAATATAAAAATGTGTATGATGACTACTTTTATTGTTTTAATTATTATTTGGGGGGCGCAGGCATATTAAAAACCATCCATCAATTTAGGAATTGAATTAACAGATGTAATACCTGTAATACTATAGAAAATATATATAATTGGTGATTAAATTAGGCCTATAGAGCCCGGTCATGTAAAAAAAAAAAGGAATAGAATAATGCTGGAATACATATATTAACGTTATCTAAATAAACGGGTCTTTTTTTTTTTTAGGCGACAACATATGACTAAAATATCGTCCGTTATTATTATTATTATTATTATTTCAAACGTAAAAAAAAAATACAGTTTATGGGATTATGAAATCAATTGCTTAACCACTACAGAATTAAATGGTTGATGAAACTTTAATTTGTGTGAGAACGTTGCAAAACTTCAATGGTTACTCAGCTACTGTATGGCAGAGGCAATCATATTCTTTTGTCATGACAAAATCAAGTAGCCTATTACCGATACCGTTTTGGAAAATGTGCATTCTCAGTCGAGACTCGTCCACCCTCCCCTCGGCGTCCATGACCCCGGGCAAGGTGAGCCGTGCGGCGGCCAGCGCGGGCGAGCTGACGCCTGCCAGCCTCCTCCGGGATCCGACCCGCGGCTCCTGGCGGCCGGCTTGGCTGCTCTCCTCCTCCGCTGAAGTCACGCGCTCCATCTGGGTGGTCTTCGCACACTGTCAACCGCACCGGAACCGAACCTGTCATCCATCGTAAACGGCAAGTCTCTCCGACTTCATTTTAGGTTCTTTTGCGGATTTTCTCGTGCAGATTTGCATTCTCTTACGCATGCGTCATGAGACTGAATTTCGGGTTGCACTGACTCCACTTTCCAGCTGGAGACTAAACTCAAAGGTCATTTTGGATTTGTCGATATCGCCCCCCACCTAGTGGTCTACTAACCAAACAGCACACAAAGCCCCATCTATCTATCTATCTATCTATCTATCTATCTATCTATCTATCTATCTATCTATCTATCTATCTATCTATCTATCTATCTATCTATCTATCTATCTATCTATCTATCTATCTATCTATCTATCTATCTATCTATCTATCTATCTATCTATCTATCTATCTATCTATCTATCTATCAATCTATCAATCTATCCATCCATCCATCCATCCAAATTTGTAGTCAAATCAGCACACACCTGCCACCATTAAATTGCTTCTGATTAATCCCAAATGCATTTAAGATATTTCAGAGGTTCTAGTAGACTTTACAGACCATAACAGAGTTAATTTTGACAATACATTTTAATTTAGTTTTAGTCATAGTCCTTTGACTAAAATTAATTAAAGTTTTAGTCATAATTTAGTCAGCTGAGTGTATTTTGGTTTTAATTTTAGCAATTTTAGTCAACTAAATTAGTAATTTAGTCCATGTTTTACTTCAACATATATTTCAACTTTAAGACAGAAATTATAACACCTATTTGTAGTTTAACACGTAAGACACATTTATGTTTTTTTTGTGTTTATTTTTAATTTTTTATTATAAATACAATATTTATATTGAGTGAACGGAAGGACTGAAAATGCAATAAGACATTTTGTAAATGTATGTTAAATCAAATTTGTATTCAAAATACCCCCCCCCCCCCGCCCACACAAACACTTCCTGTATTTAAAAAAAAAGCCCCCTCCCCAAAAAAACTTTAAAAAGAAAGAAAGAAAAAGATTAAAGTGCTTTAAATGAAGTGCTTTTCCTGGAAAAAAAACAACAACAACTAAACTCCCCCTTTTCAATAGTTTATTGATTTAAAGTAAAAGGACCACGTTTTCTATTTACAGTGAACTTTCCACTTGGGATTTCTCACCCCACCGCTTGCCTGACTCATGCACACCGACTCATCCGACTTGCGCAACTGATTTTGAATAAGCTATTTGATTGGCTGCCTCGTGTTAAGTGGGAGGAGTTACAATACACGCCACGTATTTCCTGTCTCCACACGTTACTCCTATAAAGACCCAGAAGTTGTGCTTGTTAAACTACAAATGTCGGTCATGGTCTAAATAATCTAAAAACTGGCAATGATTTCAACTTTATACAGAAACGCCCTCTAATTTTGTCCTTACAAATAAGGAAGAACAATGATGACTGAATCCATAAAGTGTGTCAAATTATCTTTTTGACAGAATAGTGCATATTCATAAGACATGTAAATCTTTGCAGCAAATACACCATATTTAGCGCAAGGTTTTTTTTGTCCCCCCCCATCTGTTTCGACATTTTATAGTGAGGCAATCGGGGAACATTTTTGAAAAGTCACCATTTTTGCTTCCTTATCAAGGAAGGGTTACAAAAGTAGATTTTCCTATTACTAAAAAAAAAAAAAACTTGCTCCTTCATAAGAATTCAATGTTGTTATTATCTATTTCAATGACTTAAAAAGAAAGTAAACCTTCACTGCACTGTCCCAACTTCCTATTTATTTTTTTTAACTCACCACTGCATAGTAACAGGAAACGCCCAAGAGTTTCACATCACTGTCAGGATTCACGCGCGGTGACCTTTCCTCTCAAACATGAAAGCGCAGTTAAATGAGCTGTGTTGTTGTCTTCTGATTGCGCTGTTGTAAAAGTGGACACGCGTAGTGGACAGTGCTGTCCAAAATCAACAAGATTGGAATCGGACTCGGGGCGTCTGCAATGGATCATCTGCATCCTTTGATTGAGCTTGCCGTCATTCTGATCCTGACTGTCCATTCAAAAGGTGAGGAGCGTCATGGTTTGCTTTTGGTGGTGTCACATGAATTTGTTTAACGTTTTTTTTTTTTTAATGTCCAGGTGAAACATGGGGTTTGAAAGTCAACCGAAGCATCACTGCAGTGAAAGGCAAAAGTTTGACCATACAATGTACGTTCAGCTACCCACCCGAGCACCACACAGAAAACCCCGAGCTCTACTGGAAGCTGCCCCAGAAAAGCAAATTTAATACCTACGACAAGGATGGCAACGCGTTCATTTTTCACCCCAATGTGTCATTTGTGGTGGCGAGGTACCAAGGAAAGACCTCCATGATGCGAGGAAGAAACAACAGGAGCTGCACCCTCAAGATTGATAAACTCATGGACAGCCAACTGGTTATTTACTTGAGGGTTATCGGCAAGAACAACAACTTTAGTTTTTATCAGCAAAAGGTGACTATATCTCCGCCAGGTGAGTATCACGCCAAAGTATTGTTGTTTCCTATCGCAGTTATGTTATTGAGGACGTTTCACACTCATTTCTCTTGTAGGCTTAAATGCTATACTGGCCACTTTTAATCCAGGTAACAGACTTTGATGTTGACTATTGATCTGCAATCAAATCATCATTATGTTAGGTGTCACTCTTTTTTTTTCTTTCCAGGAATGATTTTCCCAACTCCATCCATCCCAAGTCAACCACAACGTATGTGTACGCCTCGTTAGAAATCCAATAGTGATTCGTTGCTGACCATGTTATCGAATTTCTTGACAGATATCATGAACAGAAATTGGTTACAAACCATCTACATTGCCATCTTTGTACCGCTTGCAGCAGTTGTGATCCTTGCTGCTGGATTTGTCATGTGGAAAAAGCGTGCAAAGTGAGTTTAAATCTATCCATCTATTAAGGGTGGGAATCTTTGAATGTCTCACGACTCGATTCGATTCCGATTTTTGGGCCTGCGGTTCGATTCAGAAACGATTTTCGATTACGAATGATTTTTGATTCAAAATGATTTTTGCTTCAATCTATAAATGTGCAAGGAATTGTAATGATCTACTCAAGTCTGACTCGCTAATGCTAATTAGCGCACTACTCGCGTCAATTTTATCACTCAAAAGAACGGCTCCACGCTGAATTTTTTATTTTTTTTATTGGAATAACTAGATCGTGAATTTTTCCTTCTACTCTCTAATGTGACTACAACTTAACAGTGTATTAGACCGCGTGGAACCACACTGCCCCTTAGTGGCCAGACCGGGTACAACATGAACAGCGCTCCAAATAAAGGCACACACAGACAAAGGCAAGACAGTATAAAATAATTTAAATAAAATCGATTTTGGGACATTTAAAATCAATTCTGAATCGTACTAAATGAGAATCGCGATTCTAATGAGAATCAATTTTTCTATCTATCTATCTATCTATCTATCTATCTATCTATCTATCTATCTATCTATCTATCTATCTATCTATCTATCTATCTATCTATCTATCTATCTATCTATCTATCTATCTATCTATCTATCTATCTATCTATCTATCTATCTATCCATCTATCTATCTATCTATCTACCCGTCCATCCATCCACCCGTCCGTCCGTCCATCCAAATCAAGCCATATTGTTTTTTCCCAGATCACAATCATTTTTGAGGGAGGGCTCTGGATATTATGCAAACTTTAGCAGAGCATCACCACACCAGGCCACAAGGTATGTATCACGGATGTCACTTTATTAGCAAGTCATGTAAGGAGCCACCATTTACATCTATTTCTGGTTGGAAAAATACTCATATACAAGTAAAAACAATAAAAATACATGTTGCATTAAAACTACACTAAAAAGTAAAATTTCTTAAAACAGTTACTTGGAAAGAGTACATGTGGCAAACCCAACTAACCCTCCATCTCCACCACGTCAACAATTTCATTGCTCAATCAATTATGCGCTATTTATTAGAAGCTATTAGTGTCAGCTAATGCTAACCTGTGCACCCAAACAAAGTCAATGTAGCTCTGTTTACCTTTTGCCTTAGACATGAATGATAGCAGGGGTCTCACACCTGCGGGTGGTGGGCGCTTCTGTATGATCGCGGAGTATATCTAATTTTGGATTTCATACTTGCGGGTGGACAGGCACTCAAAAGTAGGGCCCCACCACTTAATTGAGTACGATATTAGCTCTTTTATATTTTTGCTAATTTACTTTAAAACCACAACTCTGTTCTCCTCTGAAAGTCAAAAAAAAGTGACATGATTTGACTTTTTTTTTTTTTTAATTTAAACGTTTTTCTCTTCCATTTTCTAGCAAAGAAAATTGCAACAAACTAAACAATACAAATCTTCCAGACAGGAAGGTTATGGAGGAACCAATTTATCTGAACGTGCAGGTAGGGTACACCCCCACTCAATTCAGAACTAACCAAATGACTGAAGCTAACTTCGCCTGTCGTTGCAGCTGGCTGCAGGTCAGACGGACACACGAGAAGGGGATCCCGATATATACGAAAATGTGGATTACACTATATAGCGCACTCTATGCTATCTTGTTGATGTCGAATGTCTGATCGAGAAATTAAACATACTGTATTTAATATTTTTAGGTCAACTTTCTATTATGTTAGTTAATTAGTTCATCGAATCCTTGCAACCATTGATAAGATTCTGTTGTAGTTTATTATTTGTGTGCGTGTGCGTGTGTGTGTGTATCATCACATATGACACATTCCAGTATGGAATCACTATTTTCACCTATTTGCTTTGTGTATACCAGGACTGGACCTAATTGATTAGTTTGTAGTTAACAATTGTGTCATTTGTGTGGAATTAGAGTGATTCATCACATCTTGACACAAAATGGAGCACTACTGGTTCAGTTTCACAACATGATGTCACTTAGGGGAAGTTGAGCTCCATCCCCATTATGGTCACTCCTCCGAGTTGCGTCAACCGCCCAAGACACGACTGAGGTAGCACGGTGCGATTGTGGTTAACAGATCTGCCTCGCAGTCCCAAGATCGGGATTCGAATCTCGGTTCTTGCATTCCGGCCAAAAGTCAGCTGAGATAGGCTCATGCTCACCCGAGACCTTAATGAGGACAAGAATGATAGAAAATGGACAGCTGGGCGACATTGGGATTAAAATAGGAGTTCAGAACCCCACACAAGAACAAGAAATTGTCTTTTTTTCCCCTTTGTAACAAAAAAAAAGTGTGGCGATAACAGTACAGGGGAGTTTTTCTTCGCCTTACACAATATGTCAATGGCTTTGTCAACTCACTTCCTGTGTTGTGAGCACTTATGAAACTTCTGCCCTGTTCCTTAGAGATTGAAATTGCTCACTATTTTATGTTGAAGTACAATCTGAAGAATAAACTCAGGAAATGGCAACCAGTGGATATTTTTATGCTTCCCTTACCACCATTGATCTTTTAGCAAAAGTAGCGCAAACCGTACTTCCACCACGTCCGAATAAAGAAAAGAAGAAAACATGACACAAATTCAATTACTGGTAACAAACACATATGACAAGGATTAATGTCCTTACAACTTTATTAACTGCCACACATTGCATTCTGGGAACAATAATGCAAAACAGGTAGCTTTAACACGTCCGGAACTCATGCAGGCAAAGTGTTGTTGCGTTCCGTTTGCATTTGTGTTATTTTTTGGAACAATATGATTACAGTTGATCTCCGTAGTTTAGGGCTGGCCTACAAATAGCGAAAATCTGCGTCTAATTGACGGCAATTGTTTTGAGGTGACATACCATTCTTTCCGATCCGGCCCACTTGGTAATATAGTTTCCTCCATTCGGCCCCTGAGTTCATATGAGTTAGACACCCCTGTTTTAATCGATTTAGTAATGTCTTTTCTACATTTTGGTTGTTAGTGGTAGTCTACAAATAAGTGCAGCAATTACAGGGTTATTCACAAATACTACACTAAATAAATCCCAAAGCTACCTGAATTGAAAACATGAAACAATACTAACATTTGCAGAAACATTTACAACAACACAAATAGAAAACCTGTGACGCTGTGCATGTCATAACTCCTTCAGGTCCATTTTACATATTGGCGTAAACTGGATGATGATCGCAGTCTACAGTCCACTCGGCCTGTGAGCAAAATGCATTCAATTCACTCCAAGCAGACATGAAAGGAAATAACTCACAGAAAGTCTTAACAAACCTCACTCGTGTTGCCGTATGTATGATCGCTGTACGTACTGCTTTGATCTTGATCAGCCTTGATGTTTTTCCTTGGAGGGGGGCAAGAAAAGAGTCAGAAAATGACAGATGTTCCTTGTGGAATTACAGGTGGAAGGTTTTCCATCACAAAAAGGGGAAATGAGAATGATGACATTTGAACCTGGCTGCTGTGACAGTTTGAAGGGACTCCACAGATTTACGTGGTTGGTCTGAGGCAGGCGCGCCTCTTGAGCTACCCCTGGTGGTGAAACAACAGTATGTCATCTTATTGCGTGGTCAACAGTGTGGATTAACCAATTGTGCTGATTTGTGAGAAAAAATAATTGGCAGAGGAGGCCTCAGGATAAAAAGCCGTTATTATGAAGTATTTATTTGTTTTTGTATTAGGCTCCATTTTCGTGACAGCGGTAAACCCCGCACGACGTCTGGGGGTATCTCTGCATGGAGGTGGGTTAGATCCGATGTTGGTAATTTGGCGAACAGGCGCAAGCCGACGGATCTGCGAGACGGAGGGTTGCACCACTGCGGGAATGGCCGCAGCCTAATTATAATCAATGAGGCTCTTTTCATTCCCCTTAAATGCGCTTAAATGGAACCTCCAAAGTGGTTCTATGCTGCTCATTGGCTTCCAAGTAATTTGAAAAAAAAAATTCCCCCCCAAAACGTGAAAGCTAGAGATGGGCGAGTACCGATATCAGGCCAATACCAGGCACATTTCATGCTATCGGTACTCGTGACGGATATTGATAATGGTATCGGCCCACGCTCATTTTTATTGTTTGCTCTATGCAATATGACTTTTATGAGCAAATTGAAAAAATATAATTGCCATTAACTTCATCAATTTTAAGGAAATGTGCTAAAGTTGTGATAAATATGTCATTTTTAACGCGTTGGAAATTTTATGTAGCATAAAGTACTAATGGTATCGGCACCTGGTATCGGTATTGGTGAGTACTGAAGATTTGAGTATCGGTGTAAAAAAAAAAGTGGTATCGCGACATCCCTAATAAAAGCTAAAGTGGATTAATTAATGATTCCAGGCTCAAACTGTCACCATCACAAAACCTTTAGATTAATAAATGTAAGACATCTGGAACTTTATGGTTGCTTAATTGTTACAGTAAATACTGCTTTAAAGGACTGAATGCTCAACTGGAAATGAATTAGTGCATATAATTGATATTTCCTTCATTATTTTTGCTCTGGAACATTGGTTTCAAATGTTTGGCCCACCAGGGGGTGCAGTCAGGCTCGAGGAGAAAGAACACAAAACTAATGTTCCAATAAAAGGAAATGCCATCGCAAATTCTGTCCACTGGAGGGCGCACTTATGGCCACTTAAATGACATTCTGAAATTGGCTTTTATTCGGGATTTAATGCCTGATATTGATGTTCTAACGGGACTGATTATTGCAAAATTTCTGTCAACTACTTAAATTAATAGCTTGTCGAAATTTCCAGATTTATATGCCGGAATTTTTTTTAACTCATTCGCTGCCATTAACGGCTATAGAAGTCAAAAATTCATTTGAACTACTTCTATTTAACATTTTTTCCCATTTTTGTTAACAAGAGTATGAAAACCTATACATTTTTTTGTACATTTAGAACAGATGTAAAATTTGTGATTAATCGTGAGTTAACTAGTGAAGTCATGCGATTAATTACGATTACAAATTTTAATCGCCTGATGCCCCTAATTTTGTAAATAATTTTTTCTTTAAAAAAATAAACATTAAAATTGATAAACTTTTTTTTTCAAGCAAAGATTATTAAAAAATTATGGCCGTCAGGCGATTACAATTTTTAATCGTAATTAATCGCATTACTTCATTAGTTAACTCATGATTAATCCCAATTTTTATATCTGTTTTAATACAATAAAAACAATTATAGGTTTTCAAACTCTTGTTAACAAAAGTGGGGAAAAATGTTAAACTAATAAAAATAGTTCAAATTAATTTTTGACGTCTATAGCCGTCAATGGCATTGAGTGAATTAATTTGATTTTGAGATCACAAGTTGTTTTTGGGGAAAAAACTTATAATAATACAATTTATTTTACTTTATTTTTATTTTTATAGATTTTTAATCAGATTGCTCTCATGATTTACAACAAGATTCACAATGAGATAATACTCAAAAATGTGAATATTTTCCAAAATCTATCAAAAAAAGGGAAAAATTTGGAATTGTTGCTAAAGTCGTACATGACATGCTGCAATTTTAGTTTAGACTTTATGAACATACCACTTTGGAGGTACCACTGTAGTGTGGCGGCGTCTTACCATTTCTTTATCATCACTATTAAGAGAGTCAGCAGCATCACAACAGCCCCAGCTGCAATAATAATATAAAGATACAGCATCGTGCCTGTATTGAAACAAAATCAGGTGAAACGATCTGAATTCACATCATCCAAACTGATCATTCAATCAAGTGAAAGACGTTCGTCCGTACTGTGAACGGGTAAAGTGATGGTGGCGCTGGCGCTGCCCACGGTGTTGTTAGCCACGCAGTAGACAAACTCAGCAGAAGGAAGAGAAACCCGCAGAGTGCCGATGGTGACGGAATCGTGTCGCTCTACGTCGGGCCTGGGAAGGACTGCATCAGGCAGTGAGAACCAGACATTGCTTGGGGGTCTGGACTCCGCAATACACACACACTTGACCATCTCCCCCTCGAAGGAGCAGGATGAGACGCTCTTAATCTCAGGGGCATCTAAAAAAAAAGAAGGGGGGGGGGGCTTGGGGGGGTCAGTCAAGTTTGGCCCATACACGGGTTACATCAAGTCATCACAAAAGTGAGCTGATTGTTGACTTACACGTCACATCAAGCCGCACAGGCGATGATGTTGCTTTTCCCACGCCGTTGATGGCCGTGCAGTACAGGGCCCCCGTGCGTCTGGAGACGTTTGCCACGATGAAGACGCTGCCCTTGTGCAGCTCGCTGCCGTCTTCACTATGCCACTCGTAGCTGTTGGCGGGGGGATTGGCATCGCAGCTGCACTTCAGACGCACGGCCTCGCCCTCCTTCACGTTTGCGTTGTAGTCAACGGCAACATTCACGGGGGCATCTGGAGAGAAGCACACGAAAGGCTAAAGCGAGGGGGGTGCTGACTTTTGTGTTCACATGTAGAAATGAAAACAGTAAACATAATTATTTTATAATATACTGTAAAAAGAGTTAAATGTTTTTTGTTTTTTTACAATATAAAAAGTAAAATAAATAAATTAGGGGCGTCAGGCAATTAAACATTTTAATCACAATTAGTCAAATGACTTCAATAGTTTACACACGATGAATTGCACATTTTATATCTGTTCTAAATATACAATAAAATGTACAGTAAAATATTTTTTCTAACTTTTCATACTCTTGTTAATATAAAAGTGGAAAAAAGTGTTAACCAATAGAAATGTGGCTGCATCTTTTAGTCATTGATACAGTAATTTCATAATAATCCATCAAATTGAGTTAAAATGAAAAAGATGTACTGTACTGTACAGAGTGATATAGATTCGTGTTGAGGTCATTTTTTGCCACTAGATGGCATAATTGCATTTGTAAGACGGTGACAGCTCAGTGCATTTTTCTTTTCATGGTAAGAGCTATCTAATCTTTAACATGAAGTAATTTGTGAAATTCTGCACATTTAAAAAATTTTTAAATACAATTTGACCTCAATCGCCACAAATATATGCATTATTACTAAATTTATTACTGCTAAAATTTGACATGGATGTGTCCACTGGAATTCCCCCAGTACAGGCTTTCTAAGTAAGGGGCAGTCATTAATCGTGGGTACAAAATAAATAAATAGTGCCATTAAAGGAACTTTAAATTAATAAAATAATAAATACATAAATAAATAAATAAATAAATAAATAAATAAATAAATAAATAAATAAATAAATAAATAAATAAATAAATTGATAAATTGATAAATTGATAAATTGGTAAATTGATAAATTGGTAAATTGATAAATTGATAAATTGAATAATTGATTAATTAATTAAACGATTTTATGAAAAAAGAGGGCTCTTAATAATCTTAATAATATAAATCTGGGGTATCAAACGAAGGGCCTGCGGGCCAGAACCAGCCCATCAGGGCGGTCCAGTCTGGCCCGTGAGGACAGAACACAAACGGCAGTTTTTCCCTAAACATTAACTACTGTTGCTAATTTTGTCCACTGAAGGGCGCACTACTTAAATTACATTTTGAAATTTGGCTGTTACTCAGGATTTGATGCAAAAAAAATCCACAATTTTTTTTCAAAAATAAATGTCATGTTTCTCTGCAATAAGAATATTTTGTAAATATTTGCACACAAAAAAATAAACAGGAAATACTTTCGACCTGTTGCTATTTATATTTATATTTATATTAGGCCAGGACAAACTAGTCCAGCCCACTTTAGATCAAATGTATGTGAAAGTGGCTCCTTAATTAAAATGCATTTGACAGGCCTGATGTTAACTTAAAGAATGTTAAGTGGCCATATACTACCCTTGATCAAACCTGGGCTACAGCAAGTCACTTGATCATACACATTTATCCTAATTGACAGTGGCAATATAGAAATACACTGAACCAATTACAGATAGTTATTTTCTGTGTCTATGTATTTGCGTTTTTTTGGACTGGCCTCCAACAAATCGTAACAAAAATTAATGAACTTAGAAATGCAAATTGGGTGGGGGTTGAGAACCTTACATGGTATGTTGCATATTTGCAGGTGGATTGAGTCCCCACTAAAGGCCCAGGTACCAAATGCACAGTCCATCACTGAGCGGGTTATATTGTTGGCACTCACATAGTAATGCACTCTACCGCCACCTTCTACTTACATTTCACATTTATGATCTTGGATGCCTCCTGTTGCTCCCCCCCCTTGAATATGACAAGACACTGCAAATGCGTGTTGTTTTTAGCATGGGCAGGGTGAAAAGTCAGTGTGGACGTAGCTTCCCACTGGCCGTTCTCCAGCGGCCGTGTCTGATATTGTTGATGTCCAAAGTGACTCCACTGGATGACAGGAGGAGAGATCGGGCATGAGTGAGCGACAGAACAGGAAGCGATCACATTTGGATGATCCATGTCTTCCGTCACAGTTAAATTGACAGGACTTAGTTTACCTGGGAAAACAGAAAAATGTTTTGTTGTAATAATGAGTTGATTTTTTAAAATGTATTAAAATGACAACATAAAATGTGGCAGCGGTCCAGAGCAACAACTATTATACAATTGATGTTGTCCTTAATAAAATCCCCTTCACAGTACAAACAAGTAAAAATCTTGGAGCCTGACGGTTTAGTGGGTCAACTCTGAGGCAAATCTGACATTTGCATGTACACAGTTTACTTTTAGACTACCTAGTGTACTATTCTATTTTATTATAAGAATAATAGACTAATAAGAAAGCTAATATTTAGTATATTAGCTTTCTTATTATTCCTTTAGCCGCTCACTTAAGTGGTCTAGGTGAAGACAGGGTTGGTTGTCCCATGGGTTGGTTGTCACACACTCATTAACTCTCGCTACCAGAGTAACCTGTCTTCCAAATTTTTTGTCTAAAATAGAATCCCAATTAATCCGCTGTTGATGTTAAGGTGAGAGGACGTTTTCCTTTTTTTAACGTCTAATTGTAAATATCCAGATCCTCAGTATTTTTATTCTATACTTTTACGCAATGTTTTTAGAACCATTTCTACCTTAAAAAGTGTGAAGAGAAAGCTATAGTTTTATTGTTGTTAGCTAGCTAACTAACTTCTTGCACGGTTGTAATCCTTGATGATATAAAAAAAATAATAATAATAATAATAAATTTTTAAAAATCCAGTCTGGGTTGGTCGTTACATTCTCTGAGCTCCATGTTGGCAAGATTGCCATAGTTGGTGAGATTACTATTGTGCAAATCTTGCAGAAATGGTCAAGTTCATAAAATAAGGCTTCAAAATCATGAAAAATTGTGGCCTTGATGCAGCCAAGTGTCAAGAAGCTCTATTGTAACTGAGCAACTCATTGGCAATTGTAACAGCTCCAATGCATTGACTAGATAAATAAATAATAATAATAATTAATTAATTAATTATTTTATTCAGCCCACTAGTCGGTGCTCGCAGCCCAAGGTCGGCATGCGAACGGTATGGCTGCATGGTCAAGAACCACTTATTTAGACTTTTCAGGTATGATTTTATGGCTACCCCTATATGAGTCATGTAGCCAAGCCTAGCTAGCTTGCGAGCTAACAGGTTCTTCAGATGTTATAAATCATATAGAGTGCTTAAGCTGAATTGTCACAAGATTTGCCAATGTCTTACCAATGTTCAACCAAGTTTTAGGAACTTTTCAGGGATATCTTGACAAAAAAAAAAAGAAGTAACGTGTAAAAACTAAATGATAAGCTTAAGCTATAAATACATGCACAGTATTGTTACATCCAGACACTCAGTTCATACAAGTCTGCTACAAATACGTAAAAGCTTTATACTTACGTATCATTTGTATGGAGACAGTCTTGTCTAGGTAAGAGAACTTTTCAAAGTCTTTCATTTCAACCCTGAAATGAAAAGGCCCTTGGTCGCTTTTTTGAAGAGGGTCGATCTTTAGCGAGCAGTCCTTCTGCCTGACGTCTCCCACCAGCTCGGTTCGACCTTGATACAGCTGTTTTATTTTTGAGCCATTAGGGTGATAGATGAGGTGATTATCCGCCTCCAACCAAATCCCGATAAATTCATTGATGGCCTTCTGTGGATCGGGATAGTTAAATGAGCAGGGAATCACCACACAAGATCCCGGTAGTCCTTTCACAGAAGACGGCACCTCAATAGTCCAGGACGATGCCTTAACACAAATGACTGCAACAGAATGGAACAAGCCAAGTACATTTTCTGTATCCTCGGGGACAAAAATTAAGTCAAGAAGTGATGCCATACCTTCAGAGAAAAAGAAAAAGAATAGACGAGTATTTACAGTATTCATTGTGTCCTCTTGCGGCGAGACCTGCAAAGAAAGAACCAGAGTTTTCCAGGCCGCGGCACAACAAGTACAACCTCGCCCAGTGTGACATGATGACGACATCATGCCAACAACACATCCAACCACGTGTGAAGAAAGACAACACTGCAGATACCTGAATCTTTAGCTTGCAGTTTACTATGCTATTTAATTTGTCATTTAAAAAAAAAAAAAGTCACGGGTGAGCATAAAAGTAGTTGTCGTAAGCCGAAATCCGTATTTTCCACATGCTTCATATTTCATGAACTAACTGAAAGAAAGATTCAAGTCATTCTCTTCTTTTGCTTTTTATTCTTTGCGATTGTTAAAATGAATCTTTTTAAATAGAGCCCGAGTAGACATTGTTGGTCTCATTTCCACTTTTCCAAATGGAAGATCTTTATTTCAGGCACCACAACTTCCCTATTTGTATTTTTATGCTTGCCTTCTCATGGATAATATTAATCATTTCATGAAACCAAGTCAACAAGCTCACACAGCAAGCTCTTACTTAAGCTTCTTTCATTTCAATATTTTCACCGGTGCAACAAATTTGTTTTCAAATGACTTTTTTTTCATATCATATTATGTGTTGGATACAAAAAAGAAGTTAGGATAGCATTTTGCACATCTGCTCACAGTTCTCAGATCTGGGGTTCGAATCAGGTTCTCCTGTGTAGTATGATTATTTCCTCTCTTGCTTGGGTGAATTTTTATCCTGGTTCTCCTGCTTCTTCCCACAGGCCAAAAACATTCAAGTTAGGTTTACTGGGGACTAAATTGTCCATCGTTGTAAATGCTTGTTTGTCTATAGAGGTGCCATGTGATTGACTTGCGACAAGTCCACAGTGTAAGCAGGGTTATTATAGTTTTGGAATTTTCATTTTAGTTAGTTTCGATTTCGTTTTTTTTTTTTGTTTTTTGTTTTTCTCAAGTTACTTAGTTTTAATTAGTTCTCAGGGCGGTTCTGTTCGTTTTTATTAGTTTTAGTTATTTAATAAATGCTTAGTATTTGTTAGTTTCAGTATTAGTTTTAATTTTAGAAATGTGTATTACTTGTGTGCAATATTTAAAAAACACCATGGGAAAAATTAGTGTCGTTCCGATACCGTTTTTTGGCCCCCGATACCGATTCCGATACCCAGTTTTACAGTATCGGCCAATACCGTTCCGATACCTGGGTTGTTGTTTTTTTCAACATTAAAAAAAGCTGCCCTGCCATCGGTTCAGAGCATTCAAGGTCTAACAGGATATCCTAGCTTGTCATGCAGTGAACACGTCACACATCAGTGAATGTTGTGCACAAGTAAAACACAAGATGCTGCATCCAGAGTCCTATATTAGCGTCGGAAATAATAGTATCGGCATGTTACTTGTTAGTACCTGCCGATGCCGGTTTCGGTGTCGGAACAATACTAGTAAAAATAAATCTGCTTAAAATCACATACCCCTAGGTGGTATTGTAACCCGTTTTGGGCTTTTTGATGGTTCTGACCAAGCCGTTTCAAAATAAAATACAGCCCACGGGTTTAATTAAAATGATCCCCAAAGGCTCATGCCTTAAAATAATTACCAATGACCAAAGATTAAAACGAAGGGCATTTTCACTATAATTATAGTTAGTGTTAGTTAGTTTTGTAAATGTAAAATGTAGTTTCAGTTCGTTTTTATTTTATAAAAAAAAAAAAAAAGTTTTCATTTTAATCTTATTTCGTTAACGAAAATGTTTTTGGAATTTTTGGTTAGTTTTCGTTAAAAAAAAAAACCTTGAGTGTAAGCAATAAGAAATGACTAGAAAATTAATGGATTTGATCTTTTTGTTCTGCCAAGAATTTCATTGTGCACAATAAATTAAATTTTCCATAATAATCAAATTTGTTGGTGTGAACTTGTGTCATATATAAATAATAAAACATGTAAATGACAAAAGACAAACAATTTCCTTTTCAATCTTATGCATTACAATTGTACCGTCTAACGCATGAAATGATACATTATACAGCTTTATTGAAAACAACAGCTAATGTAAACATTGTAGTGTATGTTTCAAACTAAAATGAATCCTCTAGACGCAGTACCTGAAGTCAGAGGTGTCATCATGACAGGATTTCCTCTTCTCACACGATGCACAAACAAACAGGAAGGCAGCAACAATTGATCATAACACCAAAAAATAAACTCCAGTTTGCCATTTTTTTGTTGCGTCTCCACCGAGGCCTCATTTCTTGACAAAATTCATTCCTTGCAGGTTGGATCACCTCACGGCTCCCCAACAAAAGCAGGGTTCAGAATTCCACCAGCATTTGGATGACAAATGTTTTGTTCCTGCAGAGCTAAGTGGACATAACGAACGCTGTCCGTCGAACTGACTTTTTTCACCGAGCGCTTTTTTTTAACATTCCAGAGTTCTTCTTCACATTGGGTCAAGAAATCCTCCAGCTTGACTTTGTCGTCTTTAGGCTGTCCCCAAGATAGTGTCCTTGGACTTGGGGTGATGAAGCTGGAGGACGCCAGGTTACCCATTACAGGAAGGTTCTTGATTTGAAAAAAAAACAAGAAGGAAACATGAACAAGTATGAGTAGAAAAAGCCGAGCATGTTCGGCAACGATATTTTGAAGTACGTACGATGACCGGATGAGGTCTTTACTCACGAGTCTGAATGTTCCAACACTGAACCTGAAGTTGTTTTCCTGCCCGTTTTAAAGTGCGTCTGTTCTTAATGGCACCTGACTGAGAGGATTTAGGTTTAATCATGGCAGTAACAATGCAAGTTTGATCAGCGCTGATTAATGGCGCTGCATAATCAGTTTTCTCACAGCCACAGTCAATCGGTCAATCAAACGGAACACACAATCATTTTTAAGGAGGAAATGTCGTCGACATGGAAAGCTTTGCTTTGTATTCAAAACCTACGTTCAGGGAAGCTGGTTCATTTGCAATTCAGCACAGATTTTTTTTATTTTTTTTATTTTTTTTTTACTAAATAATTATTATTTAAAAAATTTAATCTTGAGCCAACCCCCAATTTTAATGGAGAATATTGGAAGTTTAGCAGCATGTTTTGAAGATTATTATTATTAATTAATTTTTTTACGGTTTTCAAACAGACCCCTTCCACTCCTCCCCCAATTTTCCAAATGCATTTCAATGGGCGTCACGTACAGTATATGCCAATTTTCACAATTCCTGAGCTGGCACGTATTTTGTCCAAATTTAAGATGGCATTTTTGTAATACATCTGGCTAGTGTCCTATTTTGCCCCCATTCCCATCTCCCAATCAGGTTCTCCTGTGTAGTCCCCCCATCATTTAAGTTGTCCATCCCTGTTTTAGAAAATGCTAACAAACTGTAAAAAAAATAAAAATAAAAAAATAATCAAAATTTATAACAGTTTACTTTTTTTGTCTATAAAAAATAATTACAAATTTTAAATAATAACTCTTCCAAGAAATTCCCATAATTAACTTTCAATGATATGACAAATGTTAGATAAATGTTCCACAAACGTGTTAAGTAATATTAAATGATATTCGCTACCTTTCATATTTAGTTTAATAATGACACTTTAAAAAGCAATCTGCCGATCTCAAAGTTATTCTCAAGGCACCGCCATCAACCAATATAACTGGAAACATAATTTGAAGAAAGAATAAATGTCAAACGCTCCCTGAGATGGATAAAAACGTGTGGATTTTACTGCTTAACTCATTTTACCCAAACGCAATATTAATCAGAATGCCGTGTTTACACTAGTGGGGGCCCAACATATTGACTTCCCCTTTAACAATATCATTCCATCCCCAAAATACTATTTTAAAATGACAATTCCAAAAATAGCTTGCTCCCTGATCAACTTTGTATTCCAATAATTTTGTGCTATGGTCGGTTTATCAAAGGAAAGTAAAATAGTTCATGTGTGCTGTAATTTCCTGAAAATTGGCGTGTAGTCGTACCAACAATTTGTAGTGTAGTTTACGGAACCACTGTTGCTTAAACTCTAATTATGCTGGACTGAGATGAGAAGGAAGATGAAATTTGACTAAGAATTGAGACCACCCATTCATTTGCATCATTTCTTGTCGCTGTCATCTTGTTTAAAACCTTCCTCACGTAGTCACAGTCTTGAGATTTTCACGCGCAGACCATATCATCGTAAGAGTTTTCCTTGTTCTAATTAATCCACCCGCCAAAAAGAAGCCCCAGCAGGTAAGAATGTCAAATATTTGTTACACATTTCACAAGTTTAATGACAAATGCATTTTTGTTCCGTTTCCAGCGCATACCGAATGTGTCATATAGTATGTAATTCAATAAATATACACAATAAATAAATTCTAAGTGGTTGCAACACGTTTAAAATGAAACAGATGGCAAGGAAATGACGCAATGAAGCAGAGTGTTACAGGTGCTATATAATAATATAAATCACTTCTATAAAGCGGCACATATTTCAAACTATAATGCATTTTGGATGTGATTCATATTTTCTTCTCACAGATTTCGTTGCCGCTAAATCCGATCATAGAAATATGAATATTAGAAGAAGGCTGATGGTGTTGCATGTGCTTATAACGGGTAACGGATTCTTCCACTATTTCCTTTCTCCTTCTTATATCGGGTCAGCTATATGAGCATCATTTTCAACATTTCTCTTCCAGCTTGTCATGGTGCTTTCAATGGCGTATGGAAGGCTATCGTTGTAAAGCACATTGACGCTTTGGTCAATTCCTGTGTGGTGTTACCCTGCTCCTTCAGCCATCCTAAAGATCAACTCCCCAGCTCCAGACTCAGAGGAATCTGGCACCATCAAGCGCAACTTAACCAACGCATATACCATAAGGATGAGACAAACGTCTTAGCGAACTTTCGAGATCGCACTCGGTTGTTGGGGCATTTGGGCCAGGGCAACTGCAGCTTGGAGATGACCGAAATCAAAGACTATGACAACGGGCCTTTCTGTTTCCGTATTGAATTAGCGCCAACGGAAGGCGATAGCCACAACCCTGACAAATTCTCGTTTGTGGAGGACTGCGTCCAGTTGAAAATGCTACGTAAGTGCGCATGGAATTCTAGATCTATATTAGGGATGGGCATAAATCAAGAATTCCAAATATTCCATTGTATGGATAATGTGCATTAATGGAGAACGTGTAGAACTCCTGGGGGCGGCGTGGCTCAATGGTAGAGTGGTTGTCGCCCAACCCAGAGGTTGTGGGTTCAATCATGCCATTGGGACCACCGAAGTATCCTTGAATAATAATCATAATGCATCGAATTGATATAGCGTTTTTCTAGACACTCAAAGACGCTTTACAAAGGAGTGGATACGTTCTTCGTACACTCACACAGTCACACTGCGGTGGGGGTAAGCTACTTAAGTAGCCACAGCTGTCCCGCGTGGCTGCCGGTGTGCGCCTATGACCACCACCAAACATTCGCACCTTCCATACACCAGTGTGAGCAGCACTGGAGGCAATTTGTGTGAGGTGCCTTGCCCAAGGACACAACTTGGGGAGAACGGGGATCAAACAGCCGACCTTCTGGTTACTGAACGACCATCTCTACACCCTGAGCCACAGCCGCCACAAAAGCGCTTTGAGGGCCTTGTGAGGTGAAAAAGTGCTACATAAATGAAGTAACATTTACATTTACCAATGGGGAGTAAACATTTTTGCTAAGAATGTTCCAATATACTTGTAGACTAAATGTTAAAAAAAAAAAACATTCCCCCCATCCCCCCATAATGCCAAGTGGTATTGATTTGCACATGCGCTAGTTAGGTTTTTTTTTTTTTTTGACTCATTCACTGCCATTGACGGCTATAGACGTCCAAAATTCATTTGAACTATTTCTATTAGTTTAACATTTTTTTCCACTTTTGTTAACAAAAGTATGAAAACCTATAAAAAAAATTATTGTACATTTAGAACATATAGAAAATTTGTCATGCAATTTATTACGATAAAAAATTTTAATCGCCTGACGGCCCTAATTTTTAATAATCTTTTCTCTTTTTTGTAATCGTGTCAGGCGATTGCATTTTTTAATTGTAATTAATTGCATGACTTCAATAGTTAACTCACAATTAATCACAAATTTTATATCTATTCTAAATGTACAATAATTTTTTTCTAGGTTTTCATACTCTTGTTAACAAAAGTGGAAAAAAATGTTAAACTAACAAATTTTTTTACGTCTATAGCCGTCAATGGCAGTGAATGAGTTAAAATTTATTTTTATTATTTGTTAGCATTTGGCCTATATTATACCAATACAGTAAAAAAATTAAGTAAACAGTTTGTAAATTTTATGTATGATATGTTATGTCTGCAGTGTATGATTTCCATTTATTCCCATAATGCCACTGACTATGCACATACCTCATGAAACATTTTTAGCATTTAGCCTACAAGTACATTCGAACGTATTTGCAAATATGTTACAACTGATTTTCAAGTACAAGTATGTTCGAAAGTATTTGTTAATACGTTCAATATGTCTAAACGTATTTGCCAGTCAAAAATGTTTACTCCGAATTGGCAGTTCCGTGCGTCCAAAGGAATAGATTTTCCTCATAGTCAATGAAGGCAAGTTCAGTAAATGTTCATCCCTAGTCATCAGGATAATCCTGTAGAATGAACTGTTTGATTTACTTTTATAGCTGACCCTCCAAAACCCACGCTGTCCTACGCAAACACAGCAAACGAAAGCCGTCCCTACACCGTCGTCTGCTCGGTGACCTACACTTGCCCCACCCACCCGCCCTTGCTGAGATGGAGCATGGGCAACTCACACGACGCCACCACGGTCGTCAAAGAAATTCACGCCGGCTTTTGGGAGGTTCAGTCCATCCTCATCATCGTTCCCGAGGCGAAGGATGACCACAATGATGTCACTTGCACGGCCACCTTTTATGGAGGGATGTCGTCCTCTGACAAGTTCACGCTTTTTGTCAAACGTCAGTGAGTTCATGCTTTCGTTGAAAGCAGAGACATTTGAGATTGTCTATTAATAAGTTTGACCACAGTTAGTTTCTGGACATTTGGTTGAATTTGGTTGTGTGTAGAATTTAGTGTCATCTAGTGGGTAACTAATAGAATGCAACAACCTAAGTACTTTTTCTTTGGAAAACTGTAACACTTCAAACTACTAATTAGATATATAAATTGAATAGCATTTTGATTGCTTTTTAAAAGCAGGAAAAATAAGTAAAACAGAATAAAACTGCCAATTTGCTGATTAGCATACCATGTTGAGTGAGGCTATTTGCTAACAGCATGCCATGCTAAATGACTGACTACTTTAGACTATTATCTGTGCTGCCGTGTGTGAGTCTATGCGTGTATTGATGCTACTAAATGGAAATAAAAGTTCAATAGATGGTCCCTTTAAAAAACTAAACAAAATGGCCGCTTGTAACATTTCGCTGAAAGGCGATTTGAGTTGTTCTTGCTTTGTTGTTTTCTTGCATGCGAGTTCAACTTTGTAGCCTTTGTGTGTATTTTGGTTTGAACATGTCTTGTTTTCAGATTGTCTTTCCTTTAGGGTCGTAAAAGTAAGTTTGTGTTTTCAGGCACAAAAAACCATCACCACATCATCATTCCTACAGTAGTAGCAGTTGGGATCATTGTGCTCTTCGGAGGGCTCTGCATTGCGATGGCAACAAAATACAAGTGAGACATGTTAGAAACATCTTTAAGGAACAAAGTGATTCATTTAAATTCTAGTTTTTGTTTAAAAAAAAACGTTTTGTGTGCTCTCTGCTCAAGGAGGCGCATTGCAGAACTGCAAGATCAATACAGGTGAGCGCTAATAATAATCCATTTGCTAGCGCTGTGCTATACATTTGAGGAATGTTATTGTTTTTGTCATTTAGCATACGGAACCGGCTTTCGAGGTTGTCTCGCAGGTGAGAGGCTTTGACTTTGTCCTGACTTGTCCATTTGCATTTCATGAAATTCAACCCATTTGCAGGACCCGGTCGGATCATTTGCAACTAGCCCAAGCTAACCACAGGCAAGACGCACATACACTCAAGATGAAATATTAATTTAAAAGAAACCATACTGTACGGTCTACTTATGTGCAGTCCCTCCTGTGCAGAAAGGAAGGACAGCTGTTTTTATATTTATAGATATGCTCGATTTGAGTAGTTTCTGTTCTCTATTCCGAGCTGCCGGTCCATTTGCAGCCGTTTTCTCTTGAAATGACTTCGCAGCTGTACCAGTTCAACGTCAACTTTAAATAATCAATTGCTTTTCTTTTAACTAAGTCAGCAAAAGGCCCGATTGGTGCAGATATCGCAAGGCCGAATTTGACAGGAAAGACATTTTGGGGTTGCTCCACCCAGAGCGTGTAAATGAACGACTGAGGTCGATGGGTGAATCTGTGCAGCCAGAAAATAATCTCTTTTAGGAGCTTTTGAGGATTTCTATTATTTTTGTCATTTAGCTTGCGGGACAATCTTTCA
The DNA here is from genome assembly GCF_054856555.1 of Leptonotus elevatus. Lineage (NCBI taxonomy): Eukaryota > Metazoa > Chordata > Actinopteri > Syngnathiformes > Syngnathidae > Leptonotus > Leptonotus elevatus. Next base: position 14,296,073 of record NC_141244.1, read on the forward strand.
GAGTCATTTAATTTTTGGGAGCTTAACACAGTTTGTTTGTTGTTTATGTAATAGTTAAGTTTCTTGAAATGGTCAATTTAAACATTTCACTCCGTGTATCAATTTTTTTGAGTTTCCCTTTTTGAATTAAAATACCCAAATAAATGAAGTAGTGCACAATATTCAAATTGAAATGCAACTGATACATGATTTAAGAGATTTGAGATCTGCAGACAAGTGTTAGATTGCAGTTTAGGCTATTTTGTGCACTTATTATTCACGACATGATTTATTGCAGGAGGCCGAGAGACAACATGGTGGAGTTGAAGCGTTTGTAAGTGGGTCAAAGGAAAACAAATGTATACGTGAAGCCAATCGTAATGGTGTCATATTGTTAATGTGATCCATACAGGCCAAACACTTCGACATCTGGAGCTGGACAGAAATGCTGGAAACCTCGTCTGGCATCTCCAAAAAGGTACCAAATTGTTGAAGCGGTATTCAGGCCACAAGGAAAAGAATAAGAACGTTTGTTATTCAAGGATAATGATGAAATATTACATTTGTAAAATGACTTGAGTAAAGTCATAATGTTGTGAGAATGAAATGCTCGTTTTGAGAACAAAGTCAAGAATTTTTTTCCTTGCAATTGCAATATTTGAACTTTGTTCTTGTTAAACAAATATTTCATTATAAACTTTAATCCCATAATAAAAATAATAAAAAATCCCTACTACCTAGAACTTTATTCATATGGATTGATTTTTTTTCTCCTTCTCATTGTAGCCTAATACTCTTTAGTATCAATCGAATGTCCAAAAAAATAAAAATAAAAATCATTCTAATGCTTTTTTTGTGTGTGTGCGTGTGTGTGTGTGGGGGGGGGGGGGGTGGGGGGGGGGGGGTGTGTGTGTGTGTGTGTGTGTGTGTGTGTGTCTTCCTAATATTGGCCAACAGCCAGCCGAGATCTTGCAATTACAAACCGGTAAGAGCCTTGCTTTTAATAATTCCACAAGCCTTGATGACTATCCACGTTTGTGACAGTAGCATCTCTTAACCTCTCCCAGGACATTTCTGATGCTGACGATTACGAGAATACAGCCGATCTCAACGTGTACGGGAACTGTTGAACTTTGAATTGAAATCATTTGTCAATTGAAATATAGAGTATTTTTCTTTTGCTTTTACTGCATATATTCGGGAGAACAATGACTTAAAAAATGAGGTGAAATGGAAACAAAAAAAAAACTGATTGGAAGTGAGAATGAATAATGATGACAAAATAAAATAAAAAGAGGAATAAGGACTGACAGCTGATGTGTGGTATTTTACAAATCGGAAAGTTTGGCTTTCAGCTTCACTGCTCATCCCAAAAGTCCCCAAAGCCAGTAAGTTTTTTTTCGACTTAAATGCCAATGCTAAAATGTTACATACAGCGATGATTCTCGCTTGGATGGTCCTGTATGCAAGGTGCTTCATCCCCCTCCTGTGCTCACCACCAACCCATACACAGCGATAAAAAACAACAACACACACACACACTTAGTTTTTCTTTCAAATGTATTGAAATATAAGCAAATAATAATAATAACAGCAAAAAGTAAGCCGAAAAAATAAAACACATTTGTGCAACAAATGAAAAAAATACTTAAAGGATACTTATTGCAATAATTTTGGCTTTGTTTTCTGGAATGTGTGTGTTGGGGATTAGATAGTTCAATCATTTTAAAAGTGTTGCCATCTGTATTTCTTTGATGGTTGCGCTTGAGTGGGTTTTTATGAACCTGAACTTTGAAAAGGCTTCTACAGAGGACTAAACCACAAGGGGGCGCAAATTCCTCATAAAATTGCCAATGATTGACATGTCATGCACACTACACAGTAGAAAACCGTTTCCCCCTTGCTTTTTATTTTGTTTTATTTTTATTTTATGTATTTATTTTTTGGGTCACACTTCTAGCACCTCAGCAATGGCATCCTGTGTGGTCGCACAAAACGCATATGGCGGAAACAGCGACTGATTAGTGGTTACACACCTTTACAGTTTTTGATGTTGTAAGATGGTGAATGTTGGTTCTTCGTAAATTATTCAAACTAAATCGCATCAAATGTTTTCCATATTTAGCAATTGTTTAGGGTTAGGGTTAAAATTTATTAATATATTAATATATTAATATATTAATATATTAATTAATATTAATGTTAATATATAATATATAATATATAATATATAATATATAATATATAATATATAATATATAATATATAATATATAATATATAATATATAATATATAATATATTAATATAACCCTAACCCTTAATATATATTAATATTAATATATTATTAATATAATTATTATATATTAATTATTAAAAAAATTATTTGCAATAATATGTTGTATGTATGCACACCCACTAACAAGAGCAAAAGTCAGTCAGGAAACATGTTCACAATTTGTCACTTCAATTCTTTAAACTCTATATTCTTTGTTTTGTGTGTTTTGCTGTACAAACTTGATCTCATTATAGTGAGTACATCACTCACATTTTCGTAAAATATTTAGTTTTATTTTATTCTCCTATAGCTGAGCTGAAGAAATGACACTTCCCCCCTCAAAATGACTCAACACACAGCCATTAATGTGTAAACTGCTGACAACAAAAGTGAGCACACCCCTAAGTGATGCTCTATCATACCGATCGCTAGAAGCTAAATATGGCACCTCGTGGCAAAAATAATAATAATAATAAATAAATAAACAAAAATCTCTGGAGATTAAAAAAAAAATGTTGCTCATAAAGATGGCCTGGGCTATAAGAAGGCAACACCCTGAAACTGAGCTGCAGCATGGTAGTGAAGACTATATCCTGTGTGTCATGGCCACATAATCAAAGAGAGCAGTGGCGCTATCAAGAGAAGGAGGCCAGCTCTTGGTCTGCTGCTGCTGTTGCAGTAGTCGCCCTCACAGCAGCTGATTTGGCCAATGATGCCTTTAAGTTGGTACGCGTTGGTGCACGTGCGTTTAGTGGCACAGCCCTTCCTGGTCCTGGTTGTCTTTTGGCCTTTGATGTCCTCTGAGAAACAAAGTCATGCTTGTGGGCATCCAACAAAAGAGAAGTTTGCAGTCTGGTTTACCTGTCATTGAGAAGCAGTGGTACTGGTTGCCTTCACATTCCAGAGTGGCATTGCACTGTAGCCCATTGCAGGTGAAGCATTTTCGACCACTGGGCCTGGCCTTGCTGTAGTCTGCAAGATAAAATCATTTCGTTGCATTTCCTGTTTCAGTAGTTCTCTAAAAAGGAAAAGGATGGCAGCTTTATTTATTTTGCGCATTTCATGCAAAAATTTGCTTCTCATAATTAAAAGTACAGTACAAACAAAAGAGTTAAAGATTTATTTTTTTTAAGAAAAGTATAGAAATAAAAAGTAGAGTCACTTGAGGTGCGGAATTTGGACCCAAACGCAGGCAAAGCAAAGAAGTAAAAAAAAAAAACTGAAAGTCATTATCGACAAAAATACAAAGTAACAACAGAGAAATCCAAAGTAACAACAGAGAAATCCAAAATAACAACAGAGAAGCCTTGACAAAGAAACTTGAACGGGTTGGAGTTGGACACAGAGAAACCTCAAAGAGGACTTGACGAAGAAACCTCAACGTACTGACAAAAGTGTCATTCAGTAACTCCGGCAAGGACCATGTTCAATTCTGTATGACGGAATAAAGGCCTATATGAACTGCATGACTCTTTAAATACCAATTGTAATGGAACCAAGAGATGTGGTGGTCAGTTTTCATTCATGCTTGTTAACTAACAGCAGGGTAAGCAAAAAGTACTGAAAGTTTGGTGTGTTGAAAAATTCATCTGTAAAAGTGATTGTGTATTTTAGGTCCATCCTGAACAGTTTATGAGTTCTGTAAACTTTTTTTTTTTTTTACCCCACAATTGAAAGGACACGGTTGGTGAGGGCAGCTGAGTGAACAATCTGAATACTTGAGACTTGTTTCATTGCAGAATTCTGAAAAAGGCTCTCCATTCAGTTTTCATTTCCCTTCTCGTTAACACAGCTGTTTGGCCAATCCGACGTCTGATTCATGCTACATTTTACTCAAGCAAAAAAAAATTAAAAAAAATAAATGAAAAGTGTTACCTCGTGCAGGAAGGCTGTTGCACAGGTTGGTGGCACAACACTGGTTTGTGATGATGATTTTGGGCCCTCCATAATTGACTGCGTCTTGGGCACAGTGTTCAGGAAAGCTGCAATTTTTCCCACGGATGTCGATAAAAACGGACTCGTCTGTAGCAAATTGCGCAAGCCGTTGGGGTTTAATCAAATTCAAGGGACAACATCCACATACCGGAAGCAGTGCTGAACAAAAAACACTACGATATGGAGAGAATAGGCATCTGGAAATACATTCTTACAATTTCATGAGAAGAAAATATGAAAATTTAGATTGTAAATATATATCACAGCTTCTTCTTACGTCAGCCGAGAAGGCTTTGCTGGCCCACACGGTAATAATAGTAACATACTGTACCTGAATATATTTTTAGTCTGAATGCACTACAGTGAGTCTGCCATGGAGAGCATTCTTTTATTTTGCCGCTGCAATTGGCCGAGATTTCCGATGCACACTCATAACACTTCAGCGCGGAGGCTGGGAAAGACAGAAAATCACAATATTACATTCATTTTAGTAATGAGTTGAATCTATTATTTACATGCACCAAAAAAAAAAAACTTGCCTTTAGGAAGGAGTAAAATCCCAAGTGGTAGCAGCAGGTGATGCATGATGCGTGATGGCAAGCAAGTGACTTTTGGATGTGTTTCACTTTTATGTAGTCATCTTCATCTTCTTCTAGAAGGAGTGTTTTAGCATTCGGGTAGACCACGCCCATCCATCCTCCTCTTCACTTAAAAAAAATACACATGCATTGGTATAACATTTGCAGCCTGTTTCATCCGCTGACAAATTCACTCTTTTTGTCAAAAGTGAGTGATTAATGTTTGTTTTATTCATTGTTTTCCTCTCGGACACATTATTACAGGTTACATCGATCACATGATATCATTTGCAACATTGACATCCGAAAGAAGGCCTGACGGATAGAAGCCATGGCGTATTAGTAATACATATTTATACTTTCATTGAAAGCATGGGCATCAAGCGAGGTGCCCGTACCCAATGTGGCACCCTAGATGAGACTTTGCTGGCAATTTAAATCTAATTTAAAACAAATGATGGTTTAAAAGTAAAAAATTAAAACCTAATGCATACTGCACGCGTTGTTTGTCTACTATAAATGTACTGCATAATAAGATAATGTGTCAGGTGATGAGCGGAATTCGGACCCGAAAGCATGCAGGACATGGGAATTGAAAAACAAAGTCTTTCAAAGAAATAAAAAGTAACAGAGAGCAGGGCTGGATGCAGATGGTTTTAAAGAAAGAACTTAACCAAGAAACCTCGCGGACAAACGTGTCAACTCCAGTTAGGGCTATGCTCAATTTTATATGACAAAATAAAGGCCAATATGACATATACAGCACCGTAGCAACTGCATAGCAACTGACAATATCACATGTGACCCAACTAAAAACAGAATCACAACATAATGTTTCTTTCTAATTCACATACAGCATAGATTAGATACAGTACAATTAAATTTTGCTAAGCAGATGGGGAAAAAAAGCAGTAAGCTGCTGTTTAAGATGGAATGTGGGAATGCTATTTTTTTAAGCAATAATATTAAAACAGTAATGTGACCAATATGCTACCAATTTGAACTGTATCAACTACCAACTAGAATTAAAAATCTGATACTGTATATAAAGGGGGTGAAACACGGAATATCATTGTTAATTGAGTATTAAAAGCAGAAAAGTGTAGATTAGGACAACTCAGGCTTCTACTGAGTAGGTTTAATCGATCAATCAAATGATTGATAAGATAACTTTGAAACGTAACCCGATGATTCTTGTTAGCTGCTAGCGCTGTTAGCCGCCGCTAAACGCTAGCAACAAGCGTCGTACAATAGTACTATGTCAGTGTAATTAAGTCTTTTTTTTTTAGTGCCCTTCATTTGTGATTTCAGGACAAAGTTAGCCTTCAAAATAAAATCGTTCCTAGGCCTTGGTCAGTCAGGTTTATTTTGAAATTGGCCTTATCACCATGTTGGCAGTGTGTTGCCAGATACTGTGTCCAATATTCCTCACAATGTAAACTGTTTATTTCACTGTAAAATGTTGAGATTAACTGGAGAAATTATTGCTCGGGATCGGGAACCATTGCAGGGTTGAATTTCGGGAGTTTCACACGATAATCGGCAAGAATGCCTTAAGTGGCTTTTTATGAACCTGAACTTTGAAAAGGCATCACTTCTGGAGAGGACGACCCCACAAAGGGGCGCAACTCCTCATATGAATGCAAATGGTTGACGTGTCACGCATTACACAGTTGAAAATAATTTCCCCTATCTTCATCTTTTATCTATTTATTCATTATTAATTTATTCATATTTATTGGCCATGCTACCAACGCCCCAGCACAAAATGCACATGCCATAAACTGCCACTTGACTAGGTTTATGTTTTATGATTGTAAATAAGGAACTAGATTGCAACAAATGATTTCCACATTTCGCAAGCACCTAATTGTCTACTTTATAAGTGTTCAAAGTAATTGTTTACAAAGAAGCATTGTGTCACGCAGAGGGGGGGAAAAAAAGTGGTATTACAATTATAAAGAGTTATAACCCTTTGTAAAAGAGTAGTCAAGAGCAAAAGTCAGTCAGGAAACATATTTTCACATTTTCACTTTAATTATCTGCAATCTGTGTTATGCTTACAGTATCACATAACAGTGAGTACACCACTCGTAAAAAAATCATCACCTACTTTAATTAGTGAGCAAGCAAAAGAATTTCATTGCACAATGTGAACTTTGTTTCTTCGGTGTGTAGATGACAATTAATTTCCTTGATTTCTTAGACAGCAGACTTTGCTAATACAGCGAATACAATAAACAGTCAGTTTGCAATTTACTCAAAATGAACTGTTGGCAACAAAAGTGAGTACACCCCTTAGTGGAAAAAGTAAAAAATCACAAGTGTGAAAGGGGAGCAGGTGTGTTTAATTTAGCATTATCGCTCTCATGCTCTTGTCACTGGAGAAGTATGGCACCTCATGGCAAATAACTCATTGGAGATCAAAACAATGATTATTCTAAATAAAGATAAACACCCTGAAACTTGGCTGCAAGGATGATACAGCAGTACAGCAGAACTGGCCTGTGTGTCAAGGCCACATAATGACAGAGAGCAGTGGCGCGACCAAGACCAGGAGGCCAACTGCTGGTCTGCTGCCGCTATTGCAGTAATTGCCCTGACAGCATTCGAATCCAACGATGGTTTGGCGACTTCCATTGTAGCGTTCCAGTAGATTCATACTGGCGCATACTTGCTCAGAGGCACAGCCCTTCAAATAGATATTTTCGCCCCCGCTTTCCACTGAGAAGCAAAGTCATGTTAGAGGGCATTCCATGTGCAATGTTTTCAAAGAGAAAGAGAGTTTTGCAGGACGGTTACCTGACGCTGAGATGCAGTGGTTCTCGTCAGCGAGACATTCCAGAGTGCCATCGCACTGTAGCCCATTGCAAGTGTAGCATTTTATACCATTGGGCTTGGCCACGCTGATGTCTGTAAGATTAAATTATTTACTTGGACTATGAGTCACTGTTTACTCGCCTGACTCCAGTCCATTGAAAGGACTTTGGTGGTGAGTGCAGAACAACAATACGCTTGATTCAGAATGGCAAAATTCTGAAAAAGCTCTCCAACTCAATTTTCATTTCTCTTTTGATTGACACAGCACATTGGCCTAATCTGACATTTGATTTGTGTGTTACATTTGATTTTACTAAGGCAAAAAAATGCGTTACCGGGTGCAGTAGCGCTGTTGCACAGGTCCGAGTTGCAACACCGGCTGGTGATGACACTCCTGGAAACTCCGAAATTGAGCGAGCCTTGTTCACAAACACCCGCGGGGCTGCAGCTTTTCCCATTGACGTTTGAAACAACGGACAAACCTGTAAAAAAAAAAAAAAAAACATTCACCACAAGAGCTCAATCAAAGTCACACATGCTCGGTATATATTAATATACTCTACCTGCATACGTTTTCAATCTGACTGCACTACACTGAGTATGCAGGGGGCATTCTTGTATGCCGGACAAGCAGTTGGTTGGACTTTCCGCTTGACAGTTGTAACACCTGAGCGTGTAGGCTGGAAAACACAGACCATCACAATACATTCACTTTAGTAAGTTGAAGCTATTAATGGTCTTGAACGCACGCAAACACACACACACACACACACACACACACACAAAACGTACCTTTAGGAAGGAGTAAAATCCCAGCGAGGAGCAGCAGGTGATGCATGGCGCGTGATGGCAATCAAGTGACTTTTGGATGCGTTTCCGCTTTATATTGTCATCTTTTTCTGGAAGGAGTGTTTTACCGTTAGACCACTCCCACCCGTCCTGTTCTTTAATTTATATACATTTGCAGGCTGTTTTTATTTGGGATTTATTTACTTATTATTATTATTATTATTATTATTATTATTATTATTATTATTATTATTATTATTATTATTATTATTATTATTATACATCCATTTTCAGAACCGCTTATTCCTCTCAAGGGTCGCGGGGTGCTGGCTTGGGGCAGTTGGCGGGGTACACCCTGAACTGGTTGCTTATGATGATGATGATGATGATGATGATGATGATGATGATGATGATGATGATGTCTATAACAAAAACGTAAAGGACAATTCAGGCATCTACTGAGTAGGTTTCAGTCAAATGATTGATAAGAGTGCATAACAGAATACAATTGTCTATTTGCTGATTAGCATATCATATTTAGTGAGGCTAATTGCTTATAAGTGACTTAATTCTGACTTTAAAGTGAGAATTCTGCCCATTTTTTCCCCCCTTTCTTCACTGTCCTAATTTACACTATGTGCGTGTCTATGTGTAAGTCCCTATGTCTATTGAATTAACTAAATGGATATTAAAATTCAGTAGATGGTCCCTTAAAAAACAAAGCAAAAATGGCTGCATCTAACAATAGCTGAAAAAGGATTTCGCTTGTTCTCGAGTTGTTGAATTCTTGCGTTACAACAACGTGGCTTCGTCGTAAAAGAGTGCAGGTACTTGACTGGCCTGCCTGCAGTCCAGACCTGTCTTCCATCGAAAATGTGTGGCTTATTATGAATTGTAGAATACGACAACGGAGACCACGGACGGAGACACCTGGTGGCAGAAAAACGTCCTCAACACAAATCATTACCTCACTGTTTTACACTCCTTGGAAACGTGTATAGTAGCCTATATCTTTTCAACTTAAAATGAGGTTAAAAAAATCACGACAAAATTATTGTATCAATTAACTAAAACATAACCATATTGTAAATTAGGTAAACATATTTCTCCACGTTTATGTTAATTAACAGAAATATGGAAAAACTTTCAAAAATATATATATTATATTGTAAATTTAGAACATATATTAAAATTGTAATCATGAAATGTCTTGGTCCAATTTAATTCATCCATGCTTGTTAAATAACATAAAGTTGAGCAAAAAGCACTGAAAATTGTACACGTGCATTGAAAAGCTTAGAGAAGGTCAAATTTAATTCACCTGCAAAGATTATGTTATGTGGTTCAGGTTCATACTGAAATTTTGTCTCATGATTCTCTTGGATGTGGGAAGATTTGATTGATATGGCAAAACACACCGGTTAAAAGCTGAGTGGACCAAAAAAAACCCAATAATTTCAACATCCACATACTGGGGAGAATAATACAAAATATTAGAATGTAGGTTTTAAATGTAGATCACGGGTTCTCATAGTGTTTAGGTTAACAGAGAAGGCTCTGCTGTTGCTGGCCCACCACTGCATGACACACATGCTCAGTATAAAATATGAAGATACTGGACCTAAATCATCAAATGTTCTGGTTGCAATGCAGTGAGTCGCCTGTAGAGGGCAGTCTTGTATTTTCTCGATGCAGGTGCCTGAGAATCCCCCTAAACACTGATAACACTTGAGCGTGTAGGCTGGGAAATACAAAAAATCACATTACTTTCACTTTAGTAATAAATTGAATCTATAAGTTAGCTTAAACCACACAAAAACTTGCCTTTAGGAAGGTGTAAAATCCCAGCGAGTAGCAGCAGGTGATGCATGACGTGTGATGGCAATCAAGCGACTTTTGGCAATATAACGGGGAAACCCCTTTATATAGTCATCTTTTTTTCCAGAAGGAGTGTTTTATTGTTAGACAACTCCCACCCGTCCTCTTCTTCACTTCATATGCATTAGCACAAAATCATTTCAGCCTGTTTTTATTTGGGATTTATTATTAGTAGTAATAGTAGTAGTAGTATTGTAGTAGTAGTAAGCCTACTTTAGTTTTTTAATTATTATTAATATTTTTTAATTAACCTAAAGTGAAGGACGACCACAATGAAATCACATGCAAGGTCAGGTTTTGTGGAGGGATATCACCCTCTGACAAGTTCACCCTTTTTGTCAAACTTGAGTGAGTTCATGTTTTCATTGAAAGCAGAGACAAGTGAGATTGACCGGGTTGTAATAGGTTTTACCACATTCTGTTTCCTGACACTCATTCAACTTGGATTTGGTTGACTTGAGAGAAAAGGAAAAAAAAATCTTAAATGCCATCATCATAAAGCCTTTAATTTTCTACAGCGCCCAACCCAGTGGGGCACCCTAGGCGAGAGTTTACTGGTGATTTAACCCTGTAATGTCAAACGCATCATATTAAATACAAGACATTTTGAGCCCTCTATTTCATAAGAATAATATATTAAAAAAAAAAAATTGTCACACTGTTGACGTGGAAATCCCAGCAACAGCATCCTGTATGGTTTCACAAAATGCACATGCCGGAAACTGACACTGTTACATACCTTTACATTTTTGGATGTTTTACGATGGTGAACATTGGTTGTTTGTAAATGATTACATTTGTTGTTGTTTTTTTACAATAAATTATTGTTTACCTACTAAATTGAAAATGTTCACCCAATTAAATTTTTTTGAACAGAATTTACCAGAATCTGTCTTTTTGTGTGCGTGTGGTAATCTTGCTTTTATTTTATGTTTTGAAAAACATGCAGTAAATTTATAATAAATGGAATCCAGAAAAGGACTATTTTAAAAATAATTATGACAAGCAAAAAAGTCACTGTAAAAAAAACAATTAATTAATTAATTAATTAAGAAGTGGTATAATCAAAACAGAAACATAAGACCACAATCATCAGTAAGATGCGGATGGATAGTGACAAATAGTTTCACAACTGTTAATTTACATGTGGGGATGAATATGTAATGATATTTTATAATCATTATAAAAACAGTAAGATACTGGTTGTTGTAGCTACTAACCGTAAATTTACAGGAATTTGTTACAGTGCATGATCAAAGAGAGCAGTGGCGCTACCAAGAGCAGGAAGCCAGCTCTTGGTCTGCTGCCACTATTGCAGTAGTCGCCCTCACAGCAGCTGATTTGGGTTCCAATGAGGCCTTCCACTTGCTCCGTATTGGTGCACATTTGCTTGGAGGCACAGCCCTTCATGGTTGTCTTTTGTCCCTTGATGTCCACTGAGACACAAAGTCAAACTTGTGTGCTTTCGTGTTAATGTTTTCAGAGTGAAGGGGAGCTTGGTATTGCAGTTACCTGTCGTTGAGATGCAATGGTGCTCGTTGCCTTGACATTCCAGAGTGGCAGTGCACTGTAGCGCATTGCAGGTGAAGCATTTCCGACCACTGGGCCTGGCCTTGCTGTAGTCTGCAAGATAAAATCATTTAGTTCTGACAGTTTGGTGGCATCTTCAAAAAAAAAGCTCCAGTCAGCAAAACAACTGCGTTACCGGGTGCAGGAAGGCGGTTGCACAGGTCCGTGTTGCAACATTGGTTGGTGAGTACGGTCCTGGTCACTCCGAAATTGACTGAGGCTTGTGCACAGTGTTCTGTGAAGCTGCAGCTTTTCCCATTGATGTCTGCAATAACTGACTCACCTACAAAAAAAAATGATGCACACACACAACATAAAAGCTCAATTAAAGTCAAGCAAGAATACATGACACCAGTGGCTGGCCGTGTTTGGGCCTTTAGTGGGGACTTACCTGGCTTAATACACGTTTTAATAGCACAAAACTAAATTATACACTCTAAAAACAGTTGGGTTATAAATAACCCAAATTGGGTCAAAAAGCGACTAACCCAACGTTTTTGTTTATTTATTTCAACCAAAAAAAAGTTGGTTCAAATGAATAACCCACCAAACAACCTTTTTCTTTTCTTTTCTTTTTTTTAACAAAACACCTCCGTTTTTTGGGGGACCGACCAAACATTTTGGGTTGTGCATGAAAAACAAAAATGTGGGTAAGAAATAACTCAAATTGCATAAAAAGGGGACCAATCCATACAATCCAACGTTTTGATTTATTTATTTAAACAAAACATTTGTGTCAAATGAATAACCCACCAAAAAATAAAATAAAATAACAAATAAAATAAAAATAAAAAATACTTTGTAAACCAAAAAGTTGGTCTAAAGAATACCCCCCCCCCCCCACACACACACACACAATAATAATAATAATAATTGGGGTGGGGGTCGACCCAATGTTTTGGGTAATTTATTTACTTTGTAAACCAAAAAGTTGGTCTAAACTTTAGACCAACTTTTACCACCACTGGTAGGTGGTAGGTTATTCTTTAGACTCTAAAGAATAACCTACCACCCATCCACCACCCCACCCCCTTCCTTGGGTTACACCCCCCTCACACACACACACACCCTTTCTTGGGTTACACATCAAACGAATAACTCACAACCCAATTTTGGGGGTTGCTTTGTGTTATCCATTTGAAGCCAAGTTTTTGGTTTTAAAAAGATTAAACCAAACATTTGGGTTTGTCCCTTATTGACAAGAGCGTAGAAGCAACCAAGAAGACTATAACAGCACACAACCGTGTTATGACGACCATCTGGAGCTGTTCAGAATCAATTTATCTAACAATATAACAAATACATAAGTAATACATTTAGATTAAATACATATACTGAGGATAAGCGGTTCAGAAAATGGATGGATGGATGTACCTGAATACATAATTATTCTGAGTGCACTGCACTGAGTCGCCAGTGGAGGGCACTCTTTTGTCGTGTCGATGCAGGTGCCTGAGCTTCCCGCTGCACACTCATAACACTTCAGTGTGTAGGCTGGAAATCACAGGGGGAAAAATCACAATAAGACATTAGTTATAGTAAGAAGTTGAGTATATTAAGCTAAACACACAAAAAAAACTTGCCTTTAGGAAGGAGTAAAATCCCAAGGAATAGCAGCAGGTGATGCATTGTGTGTTGATGGCAAGCAAGTGACTTTTCATTGGATCTGTTATACTTTTATGGAGTCATCTCCTTCCAGAAGGAGTGTTTCCTTAGACCACTCCCATCCATCTTCTTCTCTTGAAAAAAAGTTGTAATCTCATATTCGCATGCTAAAGGAAGAGGCTGGCTATGCTCTATTACACATACATTGGTACGCAAATCATTTGCAGCCTGTTTTAATTTTTTTTATTTTATCACACTGATCAGTGTAGACGTCAAGCTTCTTCCTCTCTCATCTACAACCTCGCACATGGTCCAGCTGCGATTGCTTTTTAAACATATACATGTGAGTCAATTTAAGCAGACTTCAATTTTATTCAAAAAATCACATTCATGAAAGCTTTTCTTTTGATACCAGAAAAGTCTTGCACCGGCTGCTCACAACCACAATAGTGCAGTCGCATTGTCCCATAAGTCAATAACGGACGTTGCATCATGTGTAGACATGTCCGCTCAACGGCTTTGGCGATCCAGGGCGTAGCGCCCACTGCTGAACTGCCCTGATTTCCCTGGGAAAGGTACGACACAGACACGCGTCTACGTTCCCAGGTGATGTCATCCTTAGCCAGCGGCGGCCCATCCTTGTTTTTGCCTCAGAGGCTGCAAACGTTTCAAAGCCATGTATCCTGTTTGTGGGTCCTCCCGTGTCACGCTGCTATGGAAAAGCATCAGGGCTGATTCTAGCCCAGCAAGCGGCTGTATTCGGAGAGGGCGGAGGATTTTTTGACACCATCCCAGATTCGAGCGGCATAGTGAAACCTGTAGAAACGGAAATAAACAAATGTTGGAAACTTTCACTTGTGTCTTTTTGATGATAAATACAGATGTGCATGATCAATTTTTTTTAACTCATTTGCTCCCAAAAACATATAAATACATTCTATTTTAAATGTTTCACAAAAACATATTTTTGTTTTGTTTTTATGCTAGAGCATACAGAAAGAAGGCTTTGATGCAGCCTCTCAACTGCAAAGAATGGTTGAAAAAAATGGTAGTTATTACACAAACGGCCAGCAGGTGGCAGCAGAGCTAAAGAGATCAACCAGGACCATGTTGAAGAAAAGCTCATTTACTCACAATTCTAAATAGATATGTGAACAATGATGAAACTTAAGCTCTATTCTAATGCTAATTGCTGCAAAAACGGAAACAGGTAGAAACAAGACTTTTTTTTCCTGATGAAAGAAGAGACTCTAATCTTTCTTTTGGTAGGTTCTATGTTTTTATAGCAATAGAACAAAATATTCTGTGGGCCTTGCAAAATCAGTCAAAATCCAGTAAGACAGCCGGGACTGAAGGGGGTTGCTTCAGTGAAAATGGCTGGGAGTGAATGAGTTAATTGAGCAAGCTATTTGTTACAAAACACCAAAAAAAAAATTAAGAATTCGCCCCCAGTAACCCCCCCAATTTTAAATATACAGTACCATAATGTATGGTCCCAAAATCATGGTGTCTGAAATCATGTCAAAATCATCCCACAATATAAAAAATTAATTAAAAATAAATGGCTTCAATACACGTTTTATTTTAAATATTTGCCTGTGAGTGAAAACATGCTTTCAATAGTATTTTCGGCCATCTTAAAAAAAAAAAAAAGAAGAAGTAATAATAATAATAAAATTAATTTAATTAAAAAAATGGTATACATGTATATATATTCTTCAATATGAAATATATATACACTGTTTGCATACCAGTTCTTTTCCGTGAGGATGGTGTGTGACAGCTGACAGCGGGGCATGGCCAGTATTTGGCTGCGCAGCTTGGAGACCATGGTGGAGAAGGACGGGTGTCCCTTGTAACCCGGGAGCAAGGGGAAGAGGGGATACGTCGTAGTGGAGCCTAAACAAAGCAAACTGGTGAGTTCGGCCCACTTTTCAAGTTCGACGGCCACTTTGATTATGTCTGACCTGCTTTCGTGAGATTATCCTCGCCGTCAATGTCCTGCATGGGCAGCAGGAACATGTTGACTTCCGTTGGCATGTAGTTCTGGCTCAGGCCAGGGAAAATATTGCAGTCCAGCATAGATAGTGAACCTAAAAATGTTTCATTACGTGAGTCCGAATTTGACAAAATTCGTAGACAAACAAACATACCTTTATATTTGAGGTGAGAGTAGGCCATTAATTTATCCACCACCATATGCATGTCCTTCAGATTCCTTGGGCAGAAGTCTTCACGCTTGCTCTTATTCTGAAGGAACACTAAAATCAGGAGAGGAGTGAAGCACTTTTATTAAAAGTCATCAAAAAGACGGATGGCCGAGTGAGTAAACACGCCCCACCTATATGCGGATAATACTCTGCGCCGTCCTCACTGCCGGACGAGCCAGTGCTGTCGTGGCTTGCGGACGGCGTTGAAGGTTTAAGCATTTCGGCCGTTTGAAGAAACCTAACAAAAAAATGATGATTATAATGACGATTATATTTCTTGCCGTGGTGGAGAATCGGGGGGCCAACCAGTCAGGCCTTCCCTGCTGGCATAAAAATGATCGGAATTACAGAACTATATTTGTAAGCAAAACGGTAACATTTGTTCCATCAAATTGAATTAATTTATTTATTTATTTATTCCTCGCACTCTATTCATTTTGTGGCATTTCTCTTGGCTTCACTGCTGCAAGCATATGTCTGTAGATGTGACATCTTTCGTCCAATCACATTGCAGCGTCTGTGTGATGTCACTCTTCGGAATCAGTAGTGTGGGCCAATATAACTTAAATACTAGGTGTGTCGAAATGAGTGTGTTAGTTTTGAGTTAATTTAAACGGCACAATTTTTTTTTATCGTGCGATTAATGACCGGCCCTTACTTGGAAAGCCTGTAACTGGGAGAATTCCAGTCGCAACGCAGCAGACCACGTCAAAACTTTGCAGTAGAAAATGTAATAATAATGCATAGATTTGTGGAGACAGGGGTCAAGTTGTATTTTGCAATTTTAAAAAATGTGCAGAATTTCACAAGTTACTTCATGTTAAAGATTAGATAGCTCTGAATATGAAAAGAAAAATGCACTCAGCTGTCACCAATGTCTTACAAATGCAATGATGCCATCTAGTGGCAAAAAAAATTGACCTCAATACAAATCAACATCACACAGTACAGTAGTACATCTTTTCAATTTTAATTTAAGATTATTATTATGAAATGACTGTATCAATGACTAAAATATGCTGCCATATTTCTGAGTTTAACATGTTTTCCACTTTTATGTTAACAAGAGTATGAAAACTTATTGTATATCTTATTGTACATTTAGAACAGATAAAATGTGTGATTAACGCTCATGAGTCAACTAATGAAGTCATGCAATTAATTACGATTAAGAAATTTAATCATCTGACACCCCTACTTAAAACTATATTAGTTTAAATGTATTTAAATGATCATCTATCAAGTTCAGCTGACAGTCAGTTAGCTCGCCCACATTAACGTCAGTATTTTTATGTCCTCTGATTGGTTGGTCAGAGCGAGCCAAGCTGTACTATCAAAACACGACTGTAGAAATCTGCGCAAATGAATCCATTTAATAATCCCCATTTCTAGTGAGAATTTTTCCCTGGAAAGTTTTTGCCATGTTTTTAGAAAAAATTTTTTTTTTGAATCATTCCAGCTGATTTAGATGGCAAGCCGTTATATAGCATTTTTGTATAGTATTGATATCACGGTTTTTATAATTGTGACATGACAGTGGTAGTTATTGATTGGCGGATTACGTCATTCATCAAATATCAATTTAATTTTTTTTATTTTAGTTAAATAAATAAAATAAAATAAAATAAATAATAAAAATAAAAATAATAAAAATTAAAAAAATAATAATAATTTGTTTTAATCAAATATCAATCTACGGCCTTGCCACTGATTTTTTGCATACTTCATGATGCTCAAGTTCAAACGTTAAGAATCGCGTTGCTATGCTAATGATCCGAGCAGACAGAATCTTCTAAAATACACAACATAATCTCCCAACATGTGAATCTTTTGTGGATAATTGCATAGCCGCCAAGGTAAATGACACATAGCAAGTAGTCTGATGGGTACATTCATTGCAAGCCTGGATTTGCCCACGTGTGTCGTCCTTTAGGCCAACTGCGAGAACAACATTACTGAGCTTATGAAACAGAAGACGAATATCCTCTCATGGTACAAGAAGAAATGCCCAACATTCCTGAGAGAGGACCGGGTATGTTTTGGGTTATTGCCTCCCCGTGTCACTAATATTCTTTTCAAACACAGCGAGGTCCCGGATCAACAAGTACCCACCTGTAGAGGTTTAAGTCAGTGAACCAGTCTTGAACCACAACGACCACATGGCAAACTGTAAACAGGAAGGAGGCAATCTGAAGAGACTGTACAGAGGTTAGAGGGGGGGGAAGTTCTCTTGTTAATTCAGAATTGCCTCATTGTCTCCGGGTAGAGATCATATTTTTAGCATGGGGTGGCCTCTAACCTGCATCTCCACATAAGTGTAAGGCAGATTGTATTCTGGGGGCAACTTGCGGTCGTTGTTGATGAGGTGGTCCAGAATAGACGGGCTGAGCATTGGCTGGGGGAAACAAAACACTCGTTTTCAAAGTCTAATAAAGAGAAAATGCTCTCTGCTAACTTCTTTTCACGCTCCCAAGTTATACTATACCGCCATGACTTTGATTCCCACCTGAGTGTCCAAGAAGATGATCCTCTCCTGCGTGATGAAGAAGTCAATTCCTGTGCTCTGGTTTCCACCTCGCTCCTTCATCTCTTGAGTCTGGGCTTTGAATACGTAGCCCCTGTGTGCACACCAACAATCGGGTTAGTTCCAAACATGCACTGCAAGTAAACATTATGGCTGCGTTCTAACTGCGGCTCAAGTATCAGATTTTTTTTCATGCAGAGTGAACGGCACAATTCCGATTTTTTTTTACATTTTAACAAAAAATCCAAATTGGGCATCACGGCCTGCAGTGTGAACGTAGCCTTTGAGGGTGTAAAACACGTAGCCTTTGCATAAAACATTTTGGAAATCATAAGAGATGAAGAAAAACTTTGTGTATTTTTTATTGCAAAACACATTGCCAACATCTCTCGCTCTCTCTTTCTTACACTTGAATGGTAATTGAAGGCTGGCGTGTGGGAAAACTTTTAATCCAGTGGTGATAAGAAAAGGGCATCGTGCCAAGTGTGCAATTTGAAACCCTGCGCCATCGTTCTCACCTGGGAAACTATGACTTGTTTGCCCGGGTTCCTTTTTCAACATTTAAAGAAACCCACACCCAGTAACACATGCAGGTTTCAAATGTTGCTTGAATGCGCTGAAAAAAAATATTAAAATGAGCTCTTCATCTGCACTAGACAAGAGGTCGCTTGAACCAATATGCCACCGTGTGTTCAAAGCGTGTAACATAAAGTGTACCTCGTTGAGCTTTGTTACACACAAACTAACTCCATTTTGAGATCTGATCCACCATTATTTGTTGAAAAGTTTTCTGAAATGCCCCAAGATTCAGCCAAAGCACTGTTTAAGAACCTTGAGATGCAGAAGTGGGAAGTAACGAGTTATATTTACTCTGTTACTTTTACTTGAGTGACTTTTTGAAAAAAAAAAAAAAAACCTTCTAAGAGTAGTTTTACCACACAGTACTTTTTACTTTTACTTGAGTAGATGTGTGAAGAAGTAACGCTACTCTTAAAACGCTATATTGGGCTACACTCGTTACCCGCCGCCCCATTCATACATTAGATTCACCGTATTTTCACTCAAGCGCTCCGCTTGACTCACTGTGTGGGAGCATGAAAGGAGGGAGCGTCATCTTCGCATATTAGCGTCAATCAAACAATTCACTTGAAACAAGCAAAAAACAAAAACAAAAAAAGAAAACACTGCGCATGCCTGCTTGAGCACCATGGCAGAAGTTAGAACACAATGAGCTCAAAGAGTTATTTATTTGTATTTTATGATTTTAAGATGCCAGCATTTGCACATACTTTTATGTTTTTGTATATCTGATGACATTGTTTTTAAAAAAAGATAAATCAGACTTCATGTTCAAGTAACACTACCCTTACTTAAGTAAAATTTTTGGCTACTCTAGCCACCTCTGTTGAGATGACACACGATGGTGCCAAAGCCCTGTTTAATAGTCCAAAGGTGCCACAAGAGGACCTGTCTTGGTGCGAATGGACTTACTGAACACATATCTTAATTGATTAAATTACAAGCATTTATAGGAGGGCATCAATTATTATTATTATGATGCAATTTGCAGCAGGGCAGCAAGTAGTGTGGGAAACCTGCACAAACAAATAAAAAATAAATATATATATTTATGTGTCATTGTGTTTTAAATATTTGAAGCACCACCAAACCTCTTTTTGCAAGTTTTATGAATGTAGGAGGAAACCAGAGAAATTGAGAAAGCTGAAAATCAAACCCCTGACTTAGACGGACTGGCAAGGCGTGATCAGCATTATATTGGGTTGAAAATGTATAAACTGTAATTATGCAGACACATAACTCAATCAGGAAACATGACATACATTATATTTTGTGGTCTTATTTACCTTTGGTCTTCTTCGGGGGTGTTGGCTGATAGCAGAGACATGACAGTCGACTTCCCAGTTCCCTGCAGGCCAATGACTCCCACCACGAGCATATCGGTTTGGTCCCGCAGGTACTGCAGAACATAATACAACATTACAACTAAGAAACTACTAAATGTTTTTGGCATTAAAGGAAAGCCTATGGACTGATGAGTTCACCTCCATGGCACTGTCACACCAGTTCATCTGGTCATCCACCAGCTTGATGCTGTGCTTCATTTTCTCTGGTGGGATGAGTTTCGATTGGCCAATCAAGGCTGCAATTAGATCAGTATATATGATTTTTTTTTCTCTCTCTTTCTGCGCTTTTTCAGAGTAAAATCAATGATACTGTAACTCACGGTCCACAGCGCTGCTTGTTGCTGAAGCACTCATTCCTCGATTCTGGATCTGGTAGACGGGCTGGGTGGGTCGCTGGCCTTCCCTCTCCACTTTGGAGGGCCCGGGACCGGAAGGCTGAGGCGTTGCTTCTGGGGGAGTTGCTGGCTTTACTGTGTCATCCCGAGCTTTCATCAGCATGATTGGCTTCTCAAGAACTGGAGCTCCGCTCACTGGCGCATTCTGTAATGGCTTGGCCTTCAAAAGGGTCAAATCAGTAAATTATGTCATTGTCAGGTTTCATTTTTATCTATCTAGAATGGTTTGTCAGAGCAGAAATTATTACAGTCAATTTAGACTAGCAAAACACATATGTTGCAATCTGCACACATCAATAGATTTATAGTCATCTTAATTGTACCGTCTGCCATCTATTGGAAGGTGTTTAATTGTTTTGCCTGGCACTATATGTCGCTGACATATTTAGATGAACAGATATATAGGGTAATATAGTGCTTGTGAGAAAGGGCTTCATTTGTGATTACTGATTAACTAAAATACCCTCTCCCCGGGGGGCTTCGCCAGAATGATGGGGGTCTTCTGAATCATTGGACCTGGTGGTTCCTCACTTCCGTCCTGAAAACAAACAAATAATCAAAATTAATCACATCTTGCAGTTAAAGCAGCAGTGAAGACGACGCCAGAAGAATCGATGTTATTAAGCGTTACCCTTCGCTCCCGCGGTTGGTATTCTCGATCCCGACTGGGACCGGACAGGTTCTGGCCTGGAGGTAGAATGTCCCGGTCGCCACGACGTCGCCTTCTCCTACGTCCCTGTCCATATATGCCAGGCTGGCTGTGGCCCGATTCTGACATGTTTACAACAACGGTAATGCAAATGTAGGCAACGAATCCACCTTGATTCTCTCTGGTTTGACAAATCAAACAGATATGTGTTTCATAAATGTTGACGTTGTGAAACATAGTAGAACATCAGTCGTTCCGACACAATTGATCATTTTGAAATAATTAAAGTGTAACTTGAATGACACATATTAACCGTGAAAATATACGTTTGTTTTTTTCTTTAATGTTTTATGTTTGATACCGTCGTCAAAGGCCTCGTTCCTTTTACAATTTGCAATGTGCAGTTACACTACCGTGGTGCATTGTGGGAACAGGAAACGACCGCATTATTCTTCCGGTTTGAAGGGTGCTGTGAAGGTGCTACCGCCAACAACATCGCAATAACTTCAAATCTACCGTAAGGTTGTTGTTGTTGTTTAATTTTATGATGTGGATTCGTTTTTAAAGAAGCACGCCCTTTAGACATTTGCTCGCTCAATGCACAAAACCTACATAGACGCCATTTAATTCCAAACTGTAAATCCCCAGCTACAAGTTATTTAGCTAACTGTGAGTTGCTTACAATAATTTAATCATTCGAACCAACCAACACCCCATAATCTGTAGTAGAGTGTTATGTTAGTTGTTGTTTATAACTCACCATCTTACAAGTTAGGGTGCAACGTTTTTAAGTCTTATGGTTGTGCAAGTTTTTTTCCCTGTTTTTTACAATCCAGATGACACTGTGTGTAGGACTACAAGAAGGCGTGTTTAGTTACAGGCTGAAAGCGATGCAGAGTGGGAAATATGCAAACCATGTTATCGAACGAAACGAGCAATCACAAGTAATGCCACAGCTGTCATTTTAGTTGCTCGAATCACATTGCTATGGTGGCGGAGACAGGTTATAACAATCGCAAACTCCACAATATAATATTTATAACAACAGAAGTGATCTTTATTATTCGTCCCGGTTACCGTGGGCTCCTGTTGTGATAGACTAAGTGACAAGTAATGCAAAAAATCGGGGGGAATTAATGATCAGTATTGTACTTTTCAATGTATCTGTTGTAATATTCCGTCATCTTGGCCGTGCTTGCGTATAAGATCAATTTTCATGTCGGATTGGTGTGTAGAGGCCTAAACATAATGTTAATGTCTGCTCTCCTATTTCACAGCTCAAGAGACCATCACCGATTCAGAGGAGCAGAAGTCAAGAGAGTCAAAGGTGATGATCACAACAAGCAAGAAGTGCTGCAGAATTCAGTACAGCTGATACAGTGGTACAAGAAAAAGAAAATCATACTGTAAATTGTTCAATTTTTTAAATTTATTATGGACTTGAAATTCTTCCATTTTCTTTTGCTGAAAATGCAATACAGCCCACTTCCAATTAGAGAGGCACATCATTAAAAAAATAAAAACATGGTTATGCAACAGAACTAACAAAACAAAACTATGACCTTCTAGTCATGTTTCCTCATGATGCTGGAATGTTAGAAGAAGCTTTCAACACAGGCGGCCCGAAGAGAGGGCTTACTATTAATTCCGAATTTGTTCGTTAAAGTTTCTACTGTAATATACAAACCCAATTCCAAAAAAGCTGGGACACTATACAAATTGTGAATAAAAACTGAATGCAATTATGTGGAAGTGCCAAATTTCAATATTTTGTTCAGAATAGAACATAGATGACAGGTCAAAAATTTGACTGAGAAACTATCATTTTAAGGGGAAAATATGTTGATTGTAAATTTCATGGTACCAACACATAAAAAAAAAAAAGTTGGGACAGGCTGGAAAAGTCAATTGTACTTATACAAAAAAAACTGCTGGAAGACCAGTTACCACTAATGAGGTCCATTGGCAACTTGATTGAAGTATAAAAAGAGCTTCTCTGAGTGGCAGTGTCTCTCAGAGACAGGTCAGGGGTTATTTAAAATGGAGTGTGGCAAAGTGAAAACCTGTTTTGTGGTCAGACGAATCACGATTCCAAGTTCTTTGTGGAAAACTGGGGCGCTATATCATACGGACTAAAGAGGACAAGGGTTGCACGAGTGCGTGTGGCATGGGCAGCTTCCACATCTGGAAAGGCATCGTCAATGCACAAAGGTATATTCAGATTGGAGAACAACATATGCTCCCATCGAGGCATCATCACTTTCAGAGAAGATCTTGCATTTCTCAACACGATAATGCCAGACCACATGCAGCACCGATTACAACATCAAGGCTGCGTAGGAAAAGGATCCGGGTATTGGAATGACCAGCCTGCAGTCCACTTCTTTCACTTCTAGAGCACATTTGGCGCATCATAAAAGGGGAAGGTGCAACATAGAAAGCCCAAGACAGCTGAACAGTTAAGAGAGACGCGGGTTAGACAAGAATGGGACAGCGTTCCTATTTCTTGGAGCTTTGTCTCCTCGATCCATGCCTCACAGTGGTGAAAATGGCCTTGTCCTGACTTTTTTGAGATTTGTTGACATCATAGAATTTAAAATCAACATAATTTTCCCTTCAAATGATACATTTTCTCAATTTAAACTTTTGACCTGTTCTTTATGTTCTATTCTGAATAAAATATTAAAATTTAGGCACTTCCACATAATTGCATTCCGTTTTCATTCATAATTTGTCCCAACTTTTTTGGAATTTGTATCTCATGACAGATGAAAAAATGTTAACACGAAGCTTTTCTTTCAGATTATCCGTTGGTCGCTTACGTCTTGAGGACTCGATTGTGATGAGGTCGCACAAGTGCAGGAGGATTCCGGTCGCTGGCGGGCAAAACGCTTGGAGTGCGGTAAATGTTTCAGCAGAATGAGCACCACCTGCCACATCTGCAAGATCACCTTCCAACGCATGACGTCTCTCTCCTTACACTTGGACAATGCGCACTGTCCGCCGGTGTGCTGGATGTGCTCTCAGTCTTTTAGTAACGTGTGGGAGCTTAACAAGCATGCGGAAGAACCATGCTTGGGCTCAGCGAGCGAAAGGAGCGCGCTAGCGTCGGACGTGGACTGCGAATGGGGAAGACCCCTGGACTCCGATGACGCGAGTACGGATGCGTCAACGAGCAACACATCAGAGGACGATAACGACTTCAAAGCAGATCAAAGTGAGCTCAATGACACGCACTCGAGCTCGGCGCAGCCCGCCGATTTTGCAGACAATCCCGGCCGAGGCGCGCCCGCCCCTCCTGCTAAAAAGGACACCATTTGCAAAGCGTGCGGCCGAGGGCCTTTCAGGTCCATCAAGCTGCATCAGCGCCACTGCATCAGCCTCTCGGGCAAAACGTTTCAGTGCTCCCGCTGCATGATTTTGTTTCCTAACGAGGCGGCTCTCAAGGAGCACCACATCATCTTGTACTCGTGTGACATCTGCGGCCAGGTGTTCAGTAACTTGGACCAGCACCGTCAGCACCATCCTCCCAACCTGGGCCGCATACGCTTGATCTGCTTCTGCTCCGAATCCATGCCCAAAGTGTGCGCCATATGCAAGTCCTTCTTTGTCAGTGAAAAGTTCTTGTTGACCCACGTCACCAAAGTTCACGCGTCGGTGGTCACCACCAAGTCGTGCATCGTCAACAAACCACCGAGTTTGACTGACAACAATGTGTGCGCAGAGAGTACTCTCAAGCCCACCAAGCAGGTCATTAATGGACAGCTCCCTACGGACCATACGTATTCTTTTTCCGCCGAGGTCCAGACAAGCCACCTCGACCCGTCATGTTCAGCTCCGCTTCCCACCATTCTGGCCTTGTTCGAGAACCAAAGCCAGAAGTTGGCCTCCATAGAGCGCACAAACACCCACCGGCACTCCAGGGTGCTGCGCACCTGCCGACAATGCGGCACCGTCCTACGGCAGCCCTCCCTCGCCATTAGCCACCGCTACCTCCACCGGGGCCGCCGCTCGCACCGGTGTCAGTGCGGCCGGGCCTTCAAGCACCGGCTGCACCTCCTGCGGCACTGCGTGCAGCACGCCGAAACCAAGAGTTACATCTGCGTCAACTGCGGCAACACCTTCGCCGGCACGAGACTTTTAGCCAAGCACCTGAGGGGAAAGACTTGGAAGAAGAAGAAATGCCGGGGAAAGTGTAAGATGCCCCTTGCATGCAGCTGTGGATATGTCTTTTATAGGGCATCTGCATATATATGGCATCAGATTAAAAACAATGAAAACCAGATATTTTGAAAATATCTGTAAATGATGAGCACCAACACAAAAGTGTGAAAACCAAAAAGGATGTCTTATTTATTTACCTGTTTTGTATGGAAAGTATGTGAAACTCATGTCAACACCCCACACAGCTTTTAATTCTAAACATGTCCTGGACAGTTTTAATGACATGCAAATTTCTATTCATATTGACAACATAAAAGAACACAAGAAATGTCAGTTATTTTAGTAATACTATATATATATATATATATATTTTTTTAGATCTCCAGTTTCCCCAGATAATTTGTCCAGATGTGAGCAGTTTTCTTACAAAGTGCTTCTTTTCCAATGAGGTATCTGTTTTTGGCTTGATTGTTTTCATGGAAGCTCTACAGTGAACCCCCGATATTTGCCAGGAAACCAGCTTTGCCGTTAATAGAGAACATTTCAAGAGTATTTGACACACCTGCAAAAATGGGTTGTTATGGAGTAAATGCCACAGGATGCTAGCAAATAATGTTATAGGAGCAACAAAAAATTGTCAATCAATTAATGAAATTAGTCTGCAACAATTTTGATCAATAATTGAGAGCCAGCTCAATTAAAAATCATCCAAATCCAGTTACTTTTAGCCTCAACAGTAAATATTCTCTCATCTTTGTGTTTAATTACAATAAGGCATTTGCAAGGAGTTTAGTAACTATGTTTTTAACTTATTCTGTCATGTTGGAGCCCAAACCAATAACTGAATCTTAATCAATTTCTTTGCATTTTCTGCACTGTGAATTTGAAATAATGTCCAACTTTTTAATAAAGGATGGAAATGAAATGTTTTTTTCTGATTCATCAATGAATAAAAAAAAATAAAAAAATTATAATACGTACACAACCATGAACACGTTACATAAATAGTACATAGTTGCATATTGTGCCCAAACTACCCTCACATAGGTTTCATCACTAGTATTAGCTTTTATATTAGCCTAAAGCTAGCATCACATTACACATGGGCAAACAAATGTGCACACTAGCACTTAACACAAACGTGAAGCCAACACGAAGAGAAAGATTACCACAAGACACCAACATGTTGGCAACTACCAATCAGCGGAAAGCGGTTTTTCAGAATAATGACCCAATCTGAGCAAAATTTTTAACTCTTCTATGTGTTTGCAACACCCTGAGGTAACGGTCTATTTCGTCCCTCCAAATCGCCAGGTGGCGGTGCTGAAACAGCACGGAACGCCGAATACCAGCGATGTCACGAGGACCCGGGAATATATATTATAATATAGCTGGGAAAATGGCATAATGGCTATTTCTAATCCAAATTATCTTGCAAACCCAATAAAAGAACATAAAAAAATAAAATAAAAAAAGTTTGGCATGGGATCTTTTGGGAATACAGTCAAATTATAGCCTACTAGAAAAATGGACTACACTGGCTATTAGCTGCATTGGGAGAAAAGCAGAAACATACTTTCATTTTCACTTTTAACAGTGCATAAGTTGCATTCAAGGACAGCCTACAAAACAGGACATCTTAAAAGCAGATGATAAAACATTTTCATGTAATTTAACCCACAAGAACAGCAACTAGACAACATTTTCACCAAATAACAAAAAGATGGGTCGCAAAGAAATTTTTAGAATTTTAACTAGCGAATATGCGGGGGCTCACTGGATGTCAAATATCGTATTGTTCGATTTCTCAACTGTGATATGATAATTCATGGGTGATGATGAAATATAAAATATATTTGAGATACTACTGCAGCCAAACTATTCGATGTCCACCAGGTGACGCAGTTGGGTCACTGGTAAGCAAGCCATGGTGCACCCTGTTGTCAATGTCCCCACACAACCTCGATTTCCACCATCCCATAATATGTCTTACATTTGAGATGAACATGCCAAGATTTTTAAACAATTTAAAATAAAGATGTTTTCTAATGCAGCACTGCATTTCTGTTTTAATGTGTTTAAACATTTGGAAACTGAATACTAAACAGTTTAAAATAAATAAGGGGAGTCCAAACAAAAAAAAGTTTAAATAGTGGCGTATAATAATAATAATAATAACGAGCAAGTCTTGAAACTTGGCAGTGTAGATTAGAAAGCTCTCGATGAGTTCCTCCACAGTCGTGACAGGTGAAGGATGCCCGAAGCTGGGCCTGAAGATGACTTCTTAGAAGCTCGTGCTGCTCCTCCAAATGGCGGAAGCATGTCCAAGTAGCTCTGCACAGGTGGAGATGATCACCGCCTCCCTTTTGTAGGCATTGTTGGAAGAAAAGTTCTTTCCTGATGTGTGTGCGGTGGTCGTGTCACCTGCCCCCATGGACCACATATGCATATTGTTTTTGTGCAGTATTGATAAATGTGACATGATAGTATTATTATTAAGGGGTTGATTAAGTCAGGTAGTCCCCATTTAAGGCCCCGGGTACCAAATGCACGGCCCGCCACTGTATTATGATGCCCCTTCTCGGCCATCTTGTCATGTTGCTGATCTGCACAGCATCAACTGCAAGTGTTGTGGGCTTTGTTTACCTGATCTCTTGGTTGCGGTGACGTAGGACCTGAGACAGCAGCTTTGAGGTTTCTTGGAAGCAGCGACTCAGCTCTTCGAGTTTCTGCTCCATGGATAAGATACGCTGCTCCAGCTCCCGGTACGAGTTATTCCAATTGGCGCTGAGGTCGCACATGATCATCTGCATCTGGTCGTACAAAGGCAATGGTTTAAGTCCCAATAGATGACTAAAATACTTCAATTTTTTTTATCTGGTGGCAGGATGCTTTTTCTTTTTTTTCTTCTTTTTTTTTTTTAATTGACCGAATACAAATGGACAATTCTGCTGATGGCAGGATGTTACGCTAATCCTGCTAGAACTCGATGACATCAGCATTTTTCTGTCCTCTGATTGGTCGATCAGAGCAAAACTTGTTACAGCCAATAGCTAATCACGTCTGTATTAATCTGCACACATTATTTTTAATATTCAACATCTCTAAGAGGAATCTTGTTTTTTTTCTTTATTTTTTGTTTTATGCTTTTTCATGTTACAAGGCAAGGTAGCGTTATTTGTATAGTACATTTAAAACACAAGGTAGCTCAATGTGTTTCACAGTTAAAAATATTCAAAGGTATTTACAAACAAAAGTTAAAAAAAAATCTTTACAATAATATGTTCTATGCACCACCTCTAGTCTAAACATGACATTCTGATTAATATTGTGTTTGTGGAATATGAATTAAACTCCTAAATCCACCCATTTTTATCCATCTCAGGGGGCGGCCATTTTGCCACTTGCTGCTGACTGAAAATGACATCACATTAAGGGTTCACATAATGACCAATCACAGCTCACCTGTTTTTTGGGTTTGGTCATGTGATGTTCACAAGCTGAGCCGTGATTGGTCCTTATTACCTGAGCCTTGAGCAAGTGTGATGTCATTTTTTCGTTAACGGCATGTGGCATAGGGCTGCCACCTTTAAGACATTTAACAGCAAAGGGGGATAAAAGAGAAGAATTGAAGACATTTAGAGGCAAAGTAAAGACACAAAAAGTAGTTTATTAAAATTACTAAAGGAACGTATTGCGAAAGAACAAGATTTTGGGGAAAAAACATTGTAGAAATGCTTTAAAAAAAAGGTATCATAGTTTTTAACTATAACCGAACACAATGGGAGAAAACTCGATAGTCTCAAAAACTATACCCCCCCCCCCCCCGCACACACACACACACACACACACACACACACACACACACACACACACACACACACACACACACACAATAAATACGCCATTGTTTGATTTCTATCCAATAAATTAATAATAATAATTTAAAAAAAAACACACACACACACACACTACTAAGTAACCTACAAATGTCTGTTAGTTACTGCTCAGTTTTGTTCAAAATTCTTCAAGGTTCCTTCTGCAGGAAGGGAGATTTTCATGTTCCACTAACTGAAAGTTAGTCATGAAAAGTACAGAGAGAAGGTGCACCTGCAAGGAAACAAAGCCAGTTTTCCGCATCAACCAATCAGTCACATCAATGCTTCTTGCCGGAAAACCTTCTGTATCCTGAGTTTATTCTCCATGGAAAACTTCTTTTGAATTGGCCGAAGTCCCAACTGTTCGTTTTCAATAAACATTTTAATGAGCATTTGAGCACCTATTGACAGACCTAAACATTGCATTCGTTGTTTTGGGAAGGTCCTGCATATTTTTTTCCATTTGGTCAGGTGTTAGGCGTTAGCAATGACATCAATAAAATATCAATGTTTACCTTTGGGAGATCCACCATCTCGCTGACGTAATCGCGCAGTTTTCTCTGTTTGAGGCGCAAGTGACGAAATCTGGAGAGAACAAGTTGGAATTTTCCAAACACAATGTCCGTTATTTTTCGTACTATTAAACAAAATCATTCCTTGTGTTTACATAATAGAACCGTACAGCTGATTTTCTATGCTACTTATCACATTCAGTGTCCAAGTCAGAGATTCAGCTATGTGAAGCACTACACTATGGAGAACCAAAAAATAAATGACTAAATAAATGACTAAGACTGAACATAAAAACGGATATAACAAAATATAATAAAAAATTTAAATCCAAAATAATAAATATAAATGTAAATAAAAACAACAACATAATATATATACATAAATAAGTACATTTTTACTTAATTTTTGAATTGTATTTTTTACATCAGTTTTTATTTTCACTTTATGTCATTTATTTAGTCAGTTTTGGTCCATTCTGCCAGGACAAAATGTTATTCAAATGAGGAGGCGGTCCTAAGCGTGTCTTGGGTTGAACAAGGAAGTCTCGCCGACTTGCATGGAGAGCTCCGGCAATGGACGACTACCTGGTCCACTGTCACCTCGACTTGTTGTCGAGCAAATCAAGTCGCAAGTTGTGGTGACAGTGGACAGGATAGTCGTCCATTGCTGGAGCTCTCCAATGCAAGCCGGCAAGACTTCCTTGTTCGCCGACCCGCTCATTCGACCATTGAAAGGCAGTTTGCAATCCAAGGCACGTTTAGGACCGCCCACTCATTTGAATAAAATTTCGTCTTGCAGTATGGACCAAAACTGCCAAAACGCAAAATAAATAAATGAATAAATAAACGACTAAAAGTGAAAATAAAAACGATTATATACACACATATACATTTATTTATTTTTATTTTTTTCCGAATTATATATATTTTTATATCCATTTTTATTTTCACATTTAGTCATTTATGTATTTATTTAGTCTTTTATTTATTTTGAATTTTGCCAGTTTTGGTCCTCCATACTGATGAGACAACCCGTTCAAATAAATACAGCAGTCTTTAAAAACATGCCAAGACAGACAAACACGCATACGCATCCTGCCTGTAGCTGTCGTAACATACACTCTGATGGCCTCCAAAAGACATCTCTGGTGTCTTCGATGTTCTCCTCGGGATCCTTTGGTCAGGTTAGCTCGGTGCAGGAGCCAGCACTCCCGCAGCACGTTTGCAGCAGCGTGGCGGATCTGTTCAACAAGTGTGGAGAAAAGGTAGTTTATTCATTTGCCTTGTTGGTGACTTTTGTGACATGAGAGGCTAAAGAGTTCATACTTCTCCTTCTCTGACATTGTGCTTTATTAGATCCAAAAAAGAGGAGTTTTGTTGTTAGTAATGTTTCTCGAATGCTCATTGCAGTCATTGGACTTTTTGTAAGTAGGCGACTTTCCGACTTTTCAGTAGTCCTGAATGAACCATTATGATCTGTTTGTGTGTGCAGCAGATGCTTGAAGGTTTATAATTGTCGTAACACCTATGCGTATGCTAATATCCATTCTCATTGCATGTTAGCATACAATTTGTTTGTGAATGTTTGAAGGTTTATAAATTAAATATCGTAACATCTCTGCTATTATTAATATATTATTGTGATTGTTAGCACTAAGCTAACGGACTTTCACAAGTGAAATTTCAGGTAGGTTAAACTTCCCACTAGCCGAATGCACTATACAATTTGTTTGCGTGTGTGGCAGATGTTTGAAGATTTATAAATTAAATATCGTAACATGCTATTATCCATTGTGATTTTATGTTAGCATTATTAGATAACGGACTTTCACAGGTGGAATTTCAGGTTGGTTAAACTTCCCAGTAGTCCTGAATGCACAATACGATTTGTTGTGACTAGCAGATGCTTGAAGGTTTACAATTACCGTAATGCTACATCAATGCTAATAATCAATTCGCATTATATGTTAGCATTAAGCTTTCAATATACAATTCTCATTTGTTGTTATGTGTCAGTTTTAGCCTGTATGTAAGATAGTCCCTCTGTACGGCAGGTTTTCCCCTATTGTGGGTGGTCTGGAACGTACCCCCCTATTATCACGGGGGTTTACTGTACTGTGTTCCACCACTAGCCACAGGAAAGCCTGAGCCCTGCTGTGAATAGCAACAATCTGCACGCAAATGACAAAAAAAGAAAAGAAAAAAACTTTTAAATGCCCATCGATGCCACAAGATGGCAGCAAAGCACTACTTTTGCCTAAATTACGCTCTTCAATTCACTTCAATATAGTTCATTGGCACTAAGATGATGTCAAAGCAATCGTTGACTGCTTTGGCCTGAGCACAATAGTTAAATTATTTTTAGTAAATAAAGGAGGCTAGGTTAAAGAAATTTTTTAATCTGTCAATCTGTAAACTCTCCAATGCTGAACAGCAATTATGCAGGTGTCCCCCTTATACAGGAACCAAATAAAAATCGTGCTAACTGCTGGAACGGAAACAAAATAGCCCCTGCTGCTCTTTACGCAACGTTGCCACCTCTTGCATCACTTTTTGCAGCTTTTCTCCGATTTTTTTCATGCATGCTTTGTTTTCCTGTCCAATGTGATGATGTCACGCCGGCCCCACTGCGATGGTTATTAATAGAGGCTGTCAGTGTCCGCATCCAGGTGTCTTCCCTTGTTCCCATCAGTGTAAATCTGGACTTGAAGGATGCACGCACACACACAAGGACCAAAACAACCATTGAGCAATGTGTAAAGATGCACCTTGTGACAGGATGCAGCCACTGGAAGGCAGGAAAAGGTTGTATCCTCCAAAACAGTGCATGTAGTACCACCAGGCACTAGTTTGCTAAGAAATAAAGCTTATGACTCACACCTCACAAAATAAGTCATTTAAATGAGGCCTAACAAGCTTTAGGGTAGTGTTTCTTTGTAACTGTTTGTATATTAGACGCCTCCCTTTTCCCCGAGTGCTAAGCAAACACTTAATAAGTCCTGCAAACAGGGTAACACCTCTGCAAGACACACAAACACGCACATAGCCACACAGTTACGTTAACTTCTCCATCACCTTTTCCTTGGAATCCAATATGGTCATCCCTCACATTTTGTGGCTTCCTTGTATCGCAGTTTTTTTAGTCATCTATTTTTCTTTTTTTAAATTGAGTATTTGTTATATCGAGGGATTTTGAGATAGATCCCCTCCATTGTGGGCTCCGGGTTCATGGTCGTGTTATTGCTCGTCTATTCTGGGTGTAATTCCATTCTTGACCACTAGATGGTAGCACACAATTAACATGACATGGTGTCAGTTTGAAAGAAGAAGTCATCTGCACAATTTAGTTTTAGACAGAATATAATGTCATCCTCTGTAATCCTTTTAAATTCTACAAAAAGTGTACAGAACATTGATGTATATTGTGAGATGATAAATTAAGTTTGTTAGTTTGAAAAAAATGGCATTATTAACACAGAGGGATTGGTACACTGTACGGTACAATATTTTATATTTTATATTTTAACCATTGCTCTTGCTTTCTCAATAAGTTATATGTTTTTAAATGTGTTTGTATTATTTTATTATTTCCAGACTTTGGAAAAATTAAGTGACATGAGATCGAGCCATTTCACACATAAATAAAAGAAGCTAAATTGCGATGTGCTTGTTGCAAGGCACAGCTGCAAGTCTATGCTAAAGTTAACATTGCTAGCTAACTTAATTTACAACCGCTAATTAGAATGAATCTCTTCACAGGTGGCCAAGGATTCCACAGCTGCCGGTGCACTTTTAATGGCTTACGGTAACAAAATAAACACAGACACATATTCGCGCGACCTGCCGTTTGCCACAACACACGCTGAGTCACTCAACATAGAGCGGCTAATGGTTTAGCCAGCTAACAGCTAGCCAACTCTGCACTGTTACTCGCTGACTCGCTGACTCGCAAACATGCATATTGTATTGGTATTATGCATGAAACTTTGAAATATACATGATATAAATAATCAAATGAATAAGGTTGCTACTTTCCCGATTTTATCTATCACTGGGATGTTCTGAAATATAACTCCTTTGATTAACAATGAATTACTGAACAACAGTAATCCACAGTATGTGAATGTCAAATGTGCTGTATTCATGCGAACAACAAAAGCCCCTTAAGAATGCATTTGTTCGTCATTTTCTACCCCACCATTTGAGGGCTACATTTATATACATTAAAAAAAACACTCACACACATACAGTTTCCTGCCAATCACTGCCGCCGTCCTGAACTGACACAAGTTGCTTTCCGGACTAAAGATGATTTCCTCTGTTTGACGCCTTGAAAAGGCTGTAAAAAGGTTGGCCGGGCTAAAAATAAATATGAAATGCAGTACAAACCAAAACATGCACATGACACTTGTAAATTGGTCAAGTTTCCCCTTCTCTCACCATGCTGGCCAAAGCACTGATATGTATGTATGTGTGTGTGTATATATATATATATATATATATATATACATACATACAATTTTCTAATTATATTTAAAAAAAAAGCATAAAAAAAGAAAATCTTTATATCAGTGTATTAACCGTTACACTAAGTATTGGCAATGATCAACGCTGTTAATTTAAGTTCGCTGAGGCCTTGTGTGTTGGTCTAATTTTGCACCGAAGATGTGATGTATATATTGTCATGTTATAGTTTGCAATTCCTACCCCTATTTAGGCTTCATTGTGTTACGACCAAACCTTTCAACAACTGAGCCACCAAATATTAACATCTTGCATGTGCGTAAAATTACCTAAATTAACATTCCCACACCGCCGCCATGCACACACAGATGGTCTGTTCAAGCTAAAATAGGAGAAGAAAATAAACATAAAATACAAATACATAACCTCACTCACAAAATATTATAATTAAATATACGAGCACATTTACCATTTGTAATTCCCTCTTCAGCCTCCTAGTAAAATATAACAACTCCACCTGTGACTTCATTACAGCACAATTTTCCATCCGCTAATTAAATCGCAATTTTGGCGAACGATGTTTTTGGAAATATCAAAATGTTATATGACTGTGTTAAATGAATGCCACATGAATTACAAACGTGTGTTTCGCATCTCTTACCCCTTTCGAGACCTGGATGTCCAGCATGAAAAAGTGCACATGCTTCTCTCCTTTATTCAACGCCAGCTTCTTGGTTACCACGGCGACCAGCATGGCTGTGCAGGCTACACCCTGAAAACCAAAACAAACACACAACATTCTCTATTAGGCACACAAAATCTAATAAACTCTCAATAAATATTTACACCCTGGCGACATATTCTTGTTGAAGGGAGAAAAAAAAAATTGGTCGTTGTCGCTTCTCATACCTCTTCTGGTTTTGTCCAATAAATCAAAGTTGTATTTACACATAGGGTTTTATAGTTAAACACAAGGCTGTGTGGCACAGCTATAATAGTGCAGGTTTCCTCTGAGAATATCTCGCTGCTTTTGCTGAGCAGCGGACGACAGAATGATTAAGACGGACCACAAAACAAAAATATACACACTGTAACACAAACACACACGTCACAAAACACACTGAAAGCACTGCCGGAACTCTGTGACCACCACAATTAATAACAAAAGCACATGTTACCTTCTTGTTTTCTCTTCAGCTTGCGTCAGAAAGGGAAGAACAAAGGAAAACGTAAGAAAGCATCCGATTTGAGTCACATACGCTATTTGGACAAAAGTAAAGTGAAAGACGCCAAAAATGTAAGGCAAAAAGTGAGACAGGATAGTGAATCCCTGCATACTCGGGAAGTAAATTTCACCTATTCATTGATTTTGTCGGGATCTGCTCTCTTTTTCGCTGAAGAGTAGACAATAACAATATTGCTTAGGAGCTGTCAATGACATATTTTTGCCAGAGAA
The DNA here is from genome assembly GCF_054856555.1 of Leptonotus elevatus. Taxonomy (NCBI): domain Eukaryota; kingdom Metazoa; phylum Chordata; class Actinopteri; order Syngnathiformes; family Syngnathidae; genus Leptonotus; species Leptonotus elevatus. The sequence continues at coordinate 14,331,680 of NC_141244.1, forward strand.
CTATGTTGATGATCTGTGAGGAGCTTTATTTAGACAAAAGTAGTCCTTTCCCACCATCTTGTGGCATCTATAGGCAATTATAAACACTTTTTTTGAAGACTCAATTAATCATGGAGTTTCACTGCAGGGCTCCGTCTCGATCCCTCGCAGGTCGTGGGGTAACGGTTAACTGTATTTTGAATTTGGTTCTTACCAATAAAAGTTGGAAAGCCACTTTCTTTCTATTTAAATGGTGCCCTGATTTTGGAGGAACATAAAACTGAGTATGTGCCACATCTTTACTGTCTATGCCAAACAGTTTGTTCTGCTGCTGCTATTGACTCCGGTTTAGTGTTTTGCAATGTTTTCTTGTAACATGATCCAGAGCACAAGCTGCATGCCGAAGAACCGTACACAGTGGCAACAGCCTACTGGTCACACACTTCATCTAAATCTCGGCTATGTCATGTCTGTGTGGCGTTTTCATGTTCTCCCCAAGCGTGTGTGGTGCAGCTTCCCCCAACATTCTAAAATGTAGGTTCATTGAAGGCTCTGTATCAGAAGTGCCAAATTCCAATGAAAATGACCCCATTTTTGACCCAATGTTGGGTCAAATTGTAAAAGATCTGACCTAACTTTCGGGGTTGTTTTATACAATATGACCCAATGTTTTACCCAAAATTGGGTCAAACTGAGACAAGTAGAGGATCTAACCCAACTTTCTGGATTGTTTTAAAGAAAATGACCCAATTTTTGACCCAAAGTTGAGTCCAAATGACCCAAATAGGCGATCTGACCCAACTTTCTGGGTTGTTTTATACAATATGACCCAATTTCTGACCCAAAGTTGGGTCAAACGAACCCTAGTAGAAGATCTAACCCAACTTTCTGGATTTTTTAAAATTAAAATGACCCAATTTTTTACCCAAAATTTGGTCAAATTGACCCAAGGGGATCTGTCTATTTTTGACCCATAAAAGGGTTATTTTTAACCCAGCTGTTTTTAGAGTGTATTTTTTGTTCAACATTCTTTTTTTTGCCCTTGTTGTTTTATTTTGGTAAAATAAATATATTTTGTTTTGAGTACATCCTGCACTCCTGTCTTGCACTTAGGTCCACCTTTTTGCCACCACCATGAAAACTCTCAACTCATGACACAATCGTTGCCTAAACCATGTCCGAGGTAACGCTTCTTCAGCCCCGACCGCTTTCCACCATCTTTCAGGTGTGCGCAGCACTCCGGTCGCTGGCTCCCACCATGGCTCCGTCGGGAAAAGAACATTTATCTTTTCCGAGTGGTGGGCACAGGATGGCACACCCTCGTTGTAGTGCTGCCAAAGGCAATAAAAAGACCCTAAAAATGGATAGGTTGGAAAACTTTGCCTTATAAGGGGAGACGCTTATAAAAAGCTGATGGAGAAATAGAAATGATTTTCCGCTGTACTACTGTCTCATTCCCACATCGGCAGAGAAACTCATCTGCTCTCACACATACACTGCTAACACAGTGAATGTCAGTCTTCACTGTTGCTTTTACTCATCATACTCGCACGCCCACTTCCTTTTTCAACACCTGCCGGTCACCACGCGGACGTGCCCTTTTTATCCTACCCTTCGCAATGAAACTCACGATTTCTTACTTATTCCCATGAGAATGAGATATTTAACTTGTTTGGGATAGTGCATGACAAGTTTAACTCATTTTTGCTATTTAAAATCCTATTATTAGGAAATGATGGAACATTTCCCCAAAGCAGGGGTGGGCAAAGTAGTAAGCAGGCCACATACACATAAGCCGTTCCCGTTCTTTAGACCGGCCCACTGAGTGCTCCTGTAAAAATATTCAGCTTTGTTGCACTCATTTAGCTGTTTCTTCTCACATGTTATTTAACTCTAAGTTATTGGACAAATTGACCCATGTTAAAGTAAAAAAAATATATATTTTTTCACGCTTTTTTATTAAATAGAGCTTTGAATTTACATACAGTATAATGACCCAGCAGCGACACAAGAGACTAAATAGGAGGCAAAAAAATGTCTTATACACCCACCCCATTTTTTTTTAACAGTACAACGCAACTCATTGATTTTTAAGTCTGGGATTTTCCAATACCCACAGCAACAATGCTTTGAAAGTTAATGGTCAAAACATGCAGCAGCTCACGGTGACCTGTGAACATTTTTGCCGTGCCAACACACACAGAAGAGGAGGAGGATCATAATATAAAAAATACTATAAAATTATACTTAAAATAAAATATTTATTTGTTTTTATTAGTTATCTTGAAATGGCCTATCTATCTTTGCATGGGTCAACGACACCATTTTTGGCAATTGGCATCTTCAATAAACGATGAAGTATGGACATTTGGCTAACAAACGTAAATTTTCGACTCGACAGTTTTACAGTTCAGCTTTTGTAAATAGGCTGTGCACCGCTAGTTATAAATGGTCATTATACAGTTGCATTGATAAAACTACACATCTAATGTGAGCCCAAGTCCTGTACAAGTATCCGGTCATTAGACAATATATTCGTCAAAAATGGTTAAAAAAAAAATAAAAGAAAAGAAAAAAGGAGCAATCCATTCATAACCTACATATCCTCACTCCTCAGTTCCTACTAAAGAGCCGCTGTGGATGGTCTGCTGCATTGAATAAAAGTAAAAGTAAATGTCAGGCTTTGAAGCCATTCCACTCCTAGAAAGAGTAATAAATGTAAGGAATAAAAGTATTATAATTGAATGTCAGAAGAATCAAGAATAAATCACGATAAGGATTAAAAGACAAATATTTTTTACGTACATTTTACTTAAGTAACTAAAGCAGAAATTTAGATTGCTTTCTAACACAGAAAAGGCAAATGAAGCAGCAGAGACCTTTATGAAAGGAACATTTTGCACATGATGCAATTTGAGGAAACAGAACAGCAACAGAACATCTTGTATGCTTTTTTTTATTTTTTATCAAGTTGGTGTCCGCATAAATAAAAGAAACATCATTCAGAGCAAGTCAAACCGAGATAAACCATCTCTGAGGCCGCAACGCGCACGGCCCGGAGAGTAAAGTGAAATAGTTATAGTAAATAGTAAAGTGTGATAGTTACCATGACTCCGGTGAAGAGACACACCGACTTGCCACAGCGAGTCTTGGGCGCCACGTCGCCGTAGCCCACCGTCAGGAAGGTGATGGCGATGAGCCACAAGGCCGTTTCCATGTGCTCTGTCGAGCCTGCAGTCTGCCTGAAGTGGAGAAGAATCAACACAGCTTCTTATTTTTCTATTAAACTGTAGTACAGTGCTGAAATGGAAAATCAAGTGAAACATTTTCTTGACAATAATATGTTCTATGTTCCCCCACTAGTCTAAACGCAACATTTTGATGAATAACTTTGCGGAATATGAATTAAGAAGCAAAATCCACTTGGCGGCCATTTTGCCACTTGCTGTCGACTGAAAATGACATCACAGTTGCTCTGGGCTCAGGTAATGACAAATCACAGCTCACCTGTTTCCTGGATTTGGTCATGTGACGTTGGCAAGATGAGCCGTGATTGGTCGTTACCTGGCTTGTGCCCTTAGGCACTGCAATGTCGTTTTCAGTTGACAGCAAGTGACAAAATGGCCACCACCTGAGATGAATAAATCAGTTGGACTTTGCTGATCAATTCATTTTCCACACACACAGTGTTAATCAGAAAATGGTGTTCAGACTAGTGGGGGCACATAGAACTTTATTTATTTTTCTCTATAATTGTCAAGAAAAAAATTGGACTTGCCTTCCTCTTTGAGTCAAAGAGTCAATCATAAATGAACAAATTAACAACAAATTGTGGATTACATTAATAACACATGTTCCCACTAATATGATATACCCTCATCTTTTAGAATGAGTTCAGAATAGAAAATTATTTGCCATATGTAACATAACGCCCTGTAATTAACTATAATTTCATGAAAATAAAATACGCAAACATTTTATGTTGTGAGATGAGTTTTTTTGTAAATGTAAAAAAAAAGTAAGTTAAAAAAAGAATGCCTTGAAACATTTTAATTTGAGATTTTTTTGTTTTAGTAATGATGACACACACAAAAACGGGAACTTTTCAACAATCCAACAAAACCAAGAGTGATGGAAGAAAAATATTTTATTCATAGTAATTGAAACCTTAAAACATGCTATTTACAATCATGGAATCCCAGCTAGCCCAGCTGAAATGTTGCAGCGATTCAATGACGAATCTCAACAGCAGATTTCAATGGATTCGTACAGGAAGATGTCATCTAGTGGACGTAATGAAAAAAAAAAATAATAATCCAACATTGTTTCTTAAATGGCATGTTTTAAAGTTTCAGTTACTATGAATAAAATATTTTTCTCCCATCACTCTTGGTTTTATTGGATTGTTAAATAGTTCCCTTTTTTTGTGTCACCCTATATATTCTCGTGAGTCAATCCTGCGACACAAGGCATATCTCTGCGTAGAGGCGGGTAAGACCCGATGTTGGTAATATTACACACAAACATAAAATCTGCGCCACTGTGAGAGTGGTCAGATTGATCAATCAAAGCGGCTCCTTTCATTTGAGATATCCAATAGTTTCAAAATCTGTTACTCTATTTTCGCCCTAATATGCACAAAGCGTGACACTATAACTGAGACAAACGGAATAAGAAAGGCTCACTTTGAAGGGTACTGTTAAGCATCATCTGTTTAATATTCTGTCTTTATGAAGTAAAACTCAAGTAAATACGCTTAAAACTTGCAGTAGTCACTATGTTGATGGAGTATGTCTCTGACCACGTCCTCATCTTCCGTTTATAGAGATGTGCAATATTTGTGTGTAAACCTTTTCCGTCTTCCAGACTCATTGGTCAGTTTGAACGAATTGACATCATGTTAGTCCAATCAGAAGCCACAAGATTAAAAGGTGTACAAGTATGTGTCGTCATTACAATCTGTGACATTCATAAGCTTATGACCTTTTTTGTGTATGGTAAGTTTTATAAGGCGTGGCCTGTTATTTACACAACGATGGTCTATACTCGCTGTACGTGTCAATGCAAACGTGTTGTATTGAATCCAATGTCAACAGTAGGCCATTCAACACTCTGTTGGATGTCTCGAGCTAATCACAGCCAATAAAAATAAAGGTCTAATTAAAATAACAAGTTACATTGAGCGTCAAGGTTTATGGAGGAAGAAAACGTTCAACTGTCTGTACCCAGCTTCAGTCAGTTTGGATAGAGTCCAACTCACCCGTGACCCCATTGGATAACAGAAAATGGTAGATGGTCTGTAATTTATAGCAGAAGTCTAAAAAGTCTGCACACCCATGTCAAAAGAAAAATGTTTTGTTAGATAAAAAAAAAAAAAAAAAACATTCGCCACCATTAATGTGACCGACACAGTTCAATTTAAAATAAAAAAATAAAAAATTTGAAAGGAAAAGTATAAATAAACAATTGAGATCATGTGGTTGCATAAGTGTGCACACCCATGTGTAACTAGGGATGTGGCTGTGTTCAGAATTAATCACATACAAACTAACGTTGAATGGAAGTCAGCACACACCTGCCACCATTTACACTCATTAACCCCCAATAAAGTTTGGCTGTTCTAGTAGGCTTTTTCTGACTTTTTTTTTGTAGTTCTACCGTAAAGCATAAGCCATGGTACTCAAAGCGCTTCTATGGCATTGTTATTTTCTGGGGCAGGTATTTCAAAACTGTCCAAAACTGTGAAATGAATCTTAGCTGACATGGCAATTTAGAAGAAACATTTTTTCTTGTTAATGTTAACCCTTTTAACACACAATTTGTTCCCAAAAATCTAAATCAGGTGTCATTGATAGCCCTTTCAAGTAATCAATAATTAAAAAATTAATATATATATATATATATATATATATATATATATATATATATATATATATATATATATATATATATATATATATATATATATATATATATATATATATATATATATATATATATATATATATAGACACATAGGTGAAATGTTTTGTGTATGTTGGGACGAATTGAGGAAGCCATCTACTTCTCAAGGTGCAACCAGGAAGTAAACAGCTCTGGTCATGTGATGATTTATTCCAAACATGTACAAATGCATACATTTCATACAAAAAATGTATTCTGACGATATATACTATGAATATTTTGAAAGATGACCCAGTAAAATGTTTAGAGCTCTGTGAATTAAATTATTCTTGTGCATCACAATTGTGACTGGCGGGTTTAATAGTAAAAACAAAGGTCATAGTGAAACAAGATGCATGTCAAAAATACTAGCAGTATCGGTAACTTGGCATCATTATCAGTCACTACTCAAGATTTGCATACTCAGACTGGTATCGCTCTCAAAAAAGTGTAATCGAACATCCCTAATGACGATATATAGTGTAAATGTGTTTCCTACCTCTCGCACAGGGTAAGCATCCAGGATGCCGTGAGCCAGAAGAATAGGATGAAGACCAGCAGGGTGCGAGCCGGGTGCTTGTTCATCAGCACCTTGAGCACGAAGCGGAAGGTAAAGTTGATATTGTTGAGCGAGCCGATGCTCCTGTAGGATGCGCTCAGCAACACTTTGCTGTGCAACAAGACGGCCCGGTGCACCAGGTACAGGCGCAGGAACATCAGCACCGACAGCAGCAGCTCCAAATCGGCCAGGGCCGTGTTGTGATGGTTGGAGTCACACAGTGGAGGTGAGAAAGACGAGTTCCCGTGGAGGCCCACCTCCCAGTAAGTGCCCACGGGATGGATGGCGCAGGCTAATAGCTCGAGCGTGATCAGGAAAACCCTGTGGCTGGTCATGGCAATACGCCAGTCCACCTGATTCTGATCCATGATGAAGAGCTGAAAGACATTGGGATTTTTTGTATATTTCTACCTGAAATGAATTTTATTCATTTCATTTCACAATTTTCCTGCTGTTTCCCAGTGTATGACAATTGCAGAGTCTGGAGTGCTGAGAATGAATGCAAAAATGTGTCATGCTCATAAATGGAAGAGATGAAAGGGGAAAAAAATTCAATAACAACATTTTTTTGCCAACACCATTTGGCTTAACAAGAAAAACAACTACAAACATCAACACAGCAATACATATCACACAATTGTCTCCATGAATGATCAATGCAGTTTACATTCTCTGCTTGCACTAATCTAAACAAGAAGGACATTAATGTACTAGATGTGATAAGTTTGACATTAACAAAAAAAAAAGGGGGAGGGGAACATTACAGGCAGTAAACACTGAGAGTGTGTTAACTCGTCCTTATCTCTTTTCAGCATGCGTGGACTCCTCCTTGTATCACACCCGGCTTCTAACCGCATTTAAAAACACTTTAGGTAGGAGTGCCACAGCAACTGCTCTGCCTTAAGAGCAACAGAAGCATGCAGTGAAGTCAGTTGCGGGCTGTGAATTTGCAGACTTACCCAACTGAATGCACCTTTTAATGGCACCACTATCACGTGACAATTATTATAGAAACTACCAAAATAAAAAAACAGCACATAACTGTGCCCTGTACATCATCTGGAGTAGTAGAGAATCATCTAAAGCAAGGGTGCTCAAGTTCGATCCTCGAGAGTCCCTATCCAGCCTGTTTTCCATGTTTCTCTCCACTAACACACCTGATTCATGATCAGAATCGTTATCAGGCTTCTGCAAAGCTTGCTGATTAGCTGATCATTAGATTCAGCTGTGCTGCAGGAGGGAAACAGGGGAAAACAGGCTGGATAGGGGCTGTCGAGGACCGAACTTGAGCACCCCTGATCTAAAGCCTGACAAAATAACATTCAAGCATCTTTATGCACTTTGAAAAATACATATAAATTAAATGTATTATTATTTTCATTTTGCTAGTTAAACTTAAAGAGGAAGTGAACCCCCAAAAAAATTCTTGTTAAAAATGTGTTCTATGCAGCCCCACTAGTCTAAATACAGTTTTCTGGTTGGTTAGTGGAATATGAGTTAAGCAGCAAAATCCAGCTGTTTTATCAATATCAGAAGGCGGCCATTTTGTCACTTGCTGTCCAGTGAAAATGACATCGCAATTGCTCAGGCCTCAGGTAACAACCAATCATAGCTCCGCTTCAGAAAACAGGTTGCGCTAGTCTAAATACAGTTTTCTGGTTGGTTAGTGGAATATGAGTTAAGCAGCAAAATCCAGCTGTTTTATCAATATCAGAAGGCGGCCATTTTGTCACTTGCTGTCCAGTGAAAATGACATCGCAATTGTTCAGGTCTCAGGTAACAACCAATCATAGCTCCGCTTCAGAAAACAGGTTGCGCTGTGATTGGTCGTTGCCTGAGCCCTAAGCAACTGTGATGTCATCTTCACTCGACAGCAAGTGGCAAAATGGTCGCCTCCTGAGATGGATAAAAAACGGCTGGATTTTGCTGCTTAACTCAATATAGCACAAATGTAATATTTATCCGAATGTCATGTTTAGACTAGTGAGGTCACATAAAACATATTATTGTCAAGAAATGTTTAAGGTTGACTTCCCCTTTAACTGTAACAGGTTTTGTTGTGACCAATCAGTGTGCTGAGGTAATTGAGGAGTGCTGGGCTTGTTAGGACAAACCTGATTGGTTCAAGTGACAGTCCCACTGCTAAATTTAAGTTACATTGGCCAACGCTAACGTTCACTACTGACTCTGAAGGTCCTGTGTAGATTACATAGACATGACAATAAATAAGGTTCGATTTTGGCAGACAGGCGCACGTGCACTCGGTATAAAAACTGGCAAATCTGGTTTACTGTGTTTGGGAATTTGGCAGACCGACATTCTGGACTGAGGGCGTTTTGAAAGTAGACTAGACCTTAGACCAGTTAAAAGTGGGTCTAAGTTGTGGTGCAGCTGGTGTAACGGGATTTTGGTGGATTTGAACGGACAGATTCTGAGCCCCATAGACGTGTGTGGTGGATGTCGTATGTCATTCATAAATATGACAGCAGTGTACATTGATGCCGCTGAGTCATTGTAGAAATCAATTCATTGATGAATTATTATTTTTATCACCCTTAATATATTAGACTTTGCACCAATCTGTTTGGCTGGATCGGGATCGGACGATATTTAGCATTTTATGCAAAATTGTTGATCGGCTGTAATGTCTTCATTCGCCCGATCGATCAATGACGCCATTGATTGGCTCCACGAAATAAGATCTTACATGTTATATTTAATGTTTATCAGCATTTTTTAAAGATTGTTTCCCCTTTCATTTGAATTGATGTCAGTTATATGTGGGTGCATTCAAATTTAGGGTGCAAATGCAGGTCATTGCCTCTGATAGTGTTAAGGCCAGCAGAGAAGGCCTTGCAGCCGTTGAGTGTCGTTCACCACAGAAGGATTTTTTGCACTTTTTTTGTATTGCACATAATGACAACATGCATGCTGTAATTGTGAGAAAGTGTTTATTGTGTTTAATCTCAGCCCAATCCCTTCCCGTATACTGAGTTCACACACAACGGCCATGTGGATTGGAAACACGTTGCAGCTTCAAATAATGTGTATGCTCATGTGGGTAAAGGTTTTTGACCAGGGATTTCTATTCCAAATTATATATAAATTTACCAAAAAGAGCATGAGTAATTGGTGTTGAGACTGCCATCAGTGGAGCGAGACCTCCTACATTTGCCCTCCAAGTCAAAGTAAATTGTTTTGGACACTTATTGGCATGTTGCACAAAATATGGCAGGTCACACCCCGATGAGGAGCTCACAAATCAAAACAGTGCCGTGGGTGAATCCAAACTATTGGAAACCGAGGAACTCACCCTGATGTCCTTGTAATGGAACGCGATGATGAAGATGAGGAGACAGCCGGTGGACAGGCTGATGGAACAGTTGATGATCAAGGCGACGTCGGTGCCCTGGACAAAGAAAAAAACAACATTGTGACAAAGCAACAAAAGGTTTTAGTCCAGGAATGCAGCATGAAATATATAAAAATGATAGCAGAGCCTTTTTATTTATTGATTGACATTTGAAGCCTTTTTATTTATTGATTGACATTTAATTATATTTATATATATTTTTTTGTACTTATTTTCACATTTATTTTTATTTTTTGAATCTTGTTTTTTATTGTATTTATTTTTACTTTTATTTATTTATTTGTGTGTAATATATATATATATATATATATATATATATATATATATATATATATATATATATATATATATTAGGGGTGTGAATTGCCTAGTACCTGGCGATTCAATATCGTATCACGATTCATAGGTCACGATTCGATTAGATACCGATTAATCCCGATACGAATCTATAAATTGATTATTGTGATTTTTTTTAATACTCAAATTTAGAAAATCCTAATCAGTAAACGTGTACATGTACACTGTAAGATTTGTATGAAAATGTATTTATTTATCTGAAAAGTTAGGCTTATAACTGAGCCACTGCATTTAACAAACAGGTTGCAGTCTGTTTCATGTTTGAACAGCACTGAAATAAAATATTAAGGCTTAATATTCCATTAATATAACATTCTTCCATGCTTAATGTGTGAATCCTAACCCTAAGTAAGACGTTTTGTTGAATATTCCCATAAAAAATTGATGTTTAAAAATCGATTCGGCCGCATATCGAATCAATTTGAGAATTGCGTGCTGTAATATCGCGATATATTGCCGAATCTATTTTTTTCGAACACCCCTAATATATATATATATATATATATATATATCCATCCATCCATCCATTTTCTGTACCGCTTGTCCTGACAAGGGTCGCAGGGATTGCTGGAGCCTATCCCAGCTGACTTCGGGCAGTAGGCGGGGTACACCCTGAACTGGTTGCCAGCCAATCGCAGGGCACACAGAGACGAACAACCATACTCACAATCACACCTATGGACAATTTGGAGTGTCCAATTCACCTGCCATGCATGTTTTTGGAATGTGGGAGGAAACCGGAGTACCCGGAGAAAACCCACGCAAGCACGGGGAGAACATGTAAACTCCACCCAGGAAGGCCGAAGCCCGGACTTGATCTCACAACCTTTGCACTGGGAGGCAGACGTGCTAACCAGTCAGCCACCGTATATATATATATATATAAAGTGCAAAACATCTCTGTAATAATTATTTAGAGATTGAATCCGTTTTATTTTGTTCAAGGGAGGGTGTTGACGTTATTGCTAACCAGAACAATAATACTGATTGTATAGGTTACAAATCTTTTTTTCTTTCTTTATATATATATATATATATATATATATATATATATATATATATATATATATATATATATATATATATATATATAGTTGTCGTTTTTATTTCCATTTATATTTATTTTTTGTATTAAATTGTTTTTATTTTTTTTTTTTCACTTTTATTTATCTATTAATTACTATTATTATTATTATTTATGGCATTTTTGATCCTTCTTAACTGGCTCAGAGGGTAGAGTAGGTCAGCCAGTTATCAAAGGGTCACTGGTTCAAATCCCAGCTCTGACTGTGTGTTGTCACCGTGCCCTTGAGCAAGTCACTGAACCCTAATTTTCGGAGTGTATGGGTGAATGTAAGCCTGTGTAAAGCACTGTGATGGTAAAGATAAAGCGCGTTGTAAGTGCACTCCATTTGTCAAGCATCATTATCTTCCGCTTGAAGTCAGAACAGCTAAAGCTTTATCACTCTCCGAAGCATTTGTGACTCAAGCTTTTGTTGATGATGACTTCCAGTGACGACCATAAAGTGTCTCAAATCGAACTGCGGTTGGGAACACCAAAATTTGTTGCCAATTTCTTGCAAATGTGCAACCCGGCTCCGATTTCAATTGATGAGCCAGGAGCAAATGAACGATATGCTTAGAAAAACGGTCAAATGTCTATTCAGAACCGTCTTCCCACAAGGTCTTTCGTTTTAATAGTCCCCAAGCATCCTTTGCATGGTCAGTGGAAGTTTTGACGCACTCAAATGTGATTTACATTAAAAAAAAAAAGTTAATGACAAACATTCAACATGGAGGAAAGTTGAGCGTGTAGGTGGTATGATGTGACGCCCCCGTTGGCATTCCCCAAGTTTTTCCTCCCGTTTCTGCAATAGCGTCCACGCTGCGCCTGTATTCTGTCAGGGTTCTAATTAACAGACTCCACAAAAAAGGCTGAACATTTCACCACATTCCATAACAGAGAGTTCAACGGCATGTTTCCTGCCAGCTTTCTAAAAGTGTTTTTGTAATGTTTTCCTGTTGGAAATAGTCATCTCAAGCCCGATGAGTTTAATTTTGGGTTAACCTTCGCACAGATTGTTTCTCACAGTCTTGGACGAGACATCATCAGCAGGTCCCCCCCCCCCCCCCCCCCCCCCCGGGCAATTGCGAGAGGAAAACATAATGAAAATCCAATGCAAAGGTCTTTGTCTGGTTTGTTAGTAATGTAATAAATAAATGGGAGACAAAGTAGGTCACGTGCACATGATTCGAGGACTTTATGGTTTATTTAAGCATTTCATACAGTAAATAACTAACAATTCAATATAATATTTTTTTTAGTATGCACACTTTAGGCAGCTTTGTCTAACATAATCCACATCATTTGTGGCTCAGATGAAAATTTCTCCTATTATTAAGGTAAATCATTATCCTGGTCATTTGTATGCATTGGCTTGGTTTTTCTAACAAATACAGATGGGCTTAACACTTGATTCATTATTTTAATTGACTTACTATGCTTGGAATGCACTACTTGACTGCAACCAGCGGAGGCACCGTGGATTTGCGTTGACTTGTCTCTTCATTCAGAGAACATTCAGAGAGAGAATCTCCATCCTAATAAAGACCCATATATCTATTTATTTACTACGGTGCTTGCTATCATTATTGTGTAACAATCCGCAGTATGGCCCCACGCTACAAGGTGGCCCCTCCTTGTTTTTGTTATGCCTATGCAGCACTTTTTCGTTTGGCCGTCAGTGTATTTGATGCCGTGGACTTGTACGCGTAATCGTGACGTGTGGTAGCGCCAAGAAGCCTACTTTTTCCTATTAATAAAGTAAACCTGTGGACTTCCAGTCCCTTTTTTGGCTATCCAGCAGCGCAGTCCACGGCTGATCATGGGGGGGGGGGGGGGGGGGGGGTTGCCAGCCAATCACAAGGCACAAAAAGGAAAATACTGTAAATTCCCGTGAGTAGCACTCTTTTTTTAAATAAATAAATAAATACAATGAAAACAAAGATCCCAAATCGAGACGGGGTATTATTCAGGGGACTTAATAAGAAATTAAATGAAATTGTTTAGACGTTTACCAGTACAGTACCTAGGCAGTACGTATGGTTTGTAAAAAATAAAATTAAATACTGATTTATAACACATTTCATATGCAACGTAACTCAACATGCTTCACATACTATAATTAAAAGTATAACATTTAAAAGCAGTTACAAACAGCTAATCAGGAGACCTTATTATACGCAAGTACAGAGAAAAATTTACTTTTTAAGGCTGATTTTGGGAGGGGTGCACACAGGTACAGTAACCCTTAACACCAGGGGTGTCAAACATACGGCCCGCGGGCCAGATCAGACCCGCAAAGAGGTTTAATCTGGCCTGCGAGACGATTTTGTAAAGTGAAAAAAGAAAGAATAATGTTGGCCCAATTAATCAGACAGCCAAAATTTAAACATATTAATTCATAATTTCACAAGCAATCCTTAGATGAGCAATGCAACTTGTGCATGGAGTTGACCTAAACGTCATTATATGACACACAACGTAAAGTTATGGTTTGTTGAAAAAAAAATAATAATAATATATATAGACCAACATAAATCAAACATAAATGTGCTGAACACAACGCACATTCAGCTACTGGTAACACAAACACATATACATGCAAAACAGGTAGATATAACACACCTGGAACTCATACAGGCAAAGTATTACCGTGTTCGTGTTATTTTTTATAGCAATATATTTACAGTTGAGCCCCGCTATTTAGGGCTGGCCAGCAAATAGCGAAAATCTGTGTAGAACTGACGCTAATTGTTTTTAAGTTATACCATGATTTTACCGGACCAGCCCACTTGGTAATATATTTTCCTCCATGTGGCCCTTGAGCTGAGTTTGACACCCCTGCTTTACACTCTCATTGAAAAAGTTGGGAGGAGGGAAAGTCATAATGAATTGAAAAATCATAATCACCTAAAACGGCATTTTAAAAAAAAGATGAAAAGATTTCATCTTTACATGTCTGCCTTTAGAGGGCAAGTGCACACTCCTGCCTCCAACATAGCCGTACTCGCTCACCATATACCGTATTGACTTTCAGACTATACCCATGCAAACACTCACATTATTCACTAAATGGCGCGGAAAGTTCTGAGGTTAATCTAGCTGCAGGGGGAAGAGGACAAATGTGGAAAAATACTCCCGAAATAGCCTCTTTTTCGTGCGCAACCATCAGGCTCGGGCTTAAAATATAACTCTTGTGCACTGCCATTAACTTTGATGGAGCCCTCCACTTTCGCTACCCGGCAGCATTAATGCACCGGAATGGTTTTCAAAACAAAAGCCAATTAGAGTGCAATCAATGCTGGATTACTTGGCCAGCTCAAAGATTCTGCATGACTAATAGGTTTACAACATGAGGGGTTATACATTCAAGATAATGACAGTGCATGGAATGTAAAGAGGAATACAGACATGCAGGAACAAAGCAGTCCTTTCAAAAAATTATCCCTAATTACGCTGCATGAAAATGTCAGCATTTTTCCGACTTTTGGGACAAGTCTGCTTTATGAGGATATATCCCGGTCTTAAGTTAAACACCTGATACTGACTTCTCCCGCACTGTCGTGTTGGAAAGCAATTGCCGCTGATTTCATTTCACTTCCATGGCTAAAGCTGGTGGGTCTATTTATCACTGACTCCACAGCAAGGTGGTCTCACGTTTTTTGCTTCATGTTGCATTGCATGGGAACTTTTTTTCCATGCGTTGATTGCGCAAGCCTGCCTTTGTTATCCACCGCGATCTGCATATTAATGTCATGAGCTTGTATGTCTGGAAGTGGACTCGCTAATCAGCGAGGGGTTCAAAAGCCCTTTTCCAGGTTTGGCAGGGCTTGCTTGTGCTGTCTGCTAATGAAAGTTGTTATGACGACAAACAACAAAGTGTGTGTGGTTTTCTACACAGGGTAATGTTAAAAAAAAAATAGCAACGTGGTTCAACATCCACGATGAAATGTCCGTTGCGCAAAGCTAAATAGCAGAGACTGATCGTGATGACAATTTAACGATGAGGATAAATAAATGTAGGTCACGGGTTGTGTTATTGTCTCTTAAGAGCGTCTGGCTTTGCAAGGCATAACCAAAGTGTGCAATGATGCAATGTTCGTGATTAAAAAATCCCTTTTCGATGAAGGATTTTCAACATCAGCCACAGTCGTTCTGCTCGAATGCTTTTCAAATAAACATCCAACACAATACACACCCTCGCATTTCTGCAGGTATTTAATTATATAGTTTCATAGGTACAACACTGAAGAAACACTTTGACCCAAAGAAAAGTAGTCAGTGTACATCTTATATTACAGCATGAATTTATTGTTCCCTCAAAATACAGTCTAAAAAGTTAATATTTTGTCCAGAATTTATTCGATTTTGATATTTTTCATGTCAAATGAATACCTTTAAAACACATTTTTCCACTTGCTGTCAACTGAAGATGACATCACCTGTGCTGAGGAAAAATTTAACGACCAATCACGGCTCACCTGTTTTCTGGGTCTGGTCAGCAAACTGAGCCGTGATTTGTCGTCACCTGTTTCCTCAGGACAGGTGATGTCATCTTCAGTCGACAGCAAGTGGAAACATTAGTTTATAAAGGTATTCATTGTTCATGAAAAACAATAAAGTTATCACATTATTTATAGACAAAATATTATCTTCTTACTGTTGAAAATGGCTCAATGACTCAAGTATCTCTTTAACCCATTTACTCCCAAAAATGTATAAATACAATCTATTTTAAATATTACTTTTTTTTTCTTCTCAAAAAGATTTAAATATTACCATGCTCCCAAAGACGTTTTCTATACGTTTTTTATGCTAGAGCATATAGAAGGCTTTGCTGCAGCCTCTGAACTGAAGAGAATGCTTGAAGCAATGGTAGTTATTACAAAAACGGCCAGCAGGTGGCAGCAGAGTATAAGAGATCAACCAGGGCCATATTGCAGAAAGCTCTTTCCCCCACTGTTTTGAACAGTCTTGTGAATAATAATGAAACTTAGCTATATTCTAATTGCTTCAAAATGGAAACAGATACAAATATGCTTTTTTTCTCCTGATGAAAGAAGAGACTCTAATCTTTCTTTTGGTAGGTTCAATGTTTTTATAGCAATAGAACACAATATTCTATGGGCCTTGCAAAATCAGTCAAAATCCAGTAAAGAATGAAGGGGGTTGCTTCAGTGAAAATGGCTGGGAGTGAATGAGTTCATAGCAACAAAAGTGAGTACAACCCCAAGTGAAAATGTCAAAATTCAGCACAGTAAGTTCTTTTCTGTGACTGGTTAGTTTTACGAGGTTTCGGGTGTTAATAGGGAGCAGGTGTGTTAAATTTGGTATTACAGCTCGCACACTCTCTCATGCGGGTCACTAAAAGTTCAACATGGCATCTCATGGCAAAAAACTCTCTGAGGATCTGAACTCTATACCCAAGAGAGTGCTGGAAAATAATGGTGGCCACACCCAATATTGATAATGACATTGGCCTTTTCACTTAGGGGTGTACTCACTTTTGTTGCCAGGAGGTTGGCAAATTAATGGCTGTATTTTGAGTTTTAAAAAATGACACTGTTATATTATTACTTCGGTGTTGTTCCATGAAAAGATCTACAGAAATGTGATGGGTGTGCTCACTTTTGTGAGATGGTAGCAGGCTGTTTTGATGTTAGGTGGCGTCTCCACAGTGTAAATAAAACAAATATAATGAAACCTCCCAAGTTGAGTTCCCTGTAGGTTGTACAGTCACATAACACTTTGGAGTAGGAGCATCAAATGACTAATTCAACCCGTTCAGTTTAGAGGAATATACACAGTAAATAAGGTAACATAAACAAAGTCATATTCAAAGTAGTATAGACTCAGATGTAGTCACTGTATGGTTTTGTTGTTGCAAATTGTGTTCAACTTCTGAGGTTCAGCTGTAAATTGGTTTGTGCAGTAACGCACCTGCTGACTTTTTTTCAAGACTCTCTTCACAAGAAGAAGACATTGGGCCACGTAAACTTAAGTGCAGTGGAAGTATAGCCAGCAAGCGTACTTTTTGTCAGCATCAGTAGTATTATCTTTTTTGGTAATGCTTTTTGGTAAATTGGTGTACTTTTTTTTTTCTTTGCAAGTACAGTTCAGTTGTTTGTAACTTAGGTCAAGGACAATACATTTTACAATACATAATTAACAAAGTACAAATACTTTTTACTGTTCTTATAGACTTTTTGAGGTATATACTTGATTATTTTTTTCTGACCACTGATTTATACGCTCTACATTTGAAGACAGACATATGTACTTACTTTCTACTTCTTACATTGGCAAAATGGGCTAGTTACTTTTCTTTAACATTACGTGGGCAGATTTGGGGGTCTTGTAAGATGACATAATGGAATGTGAACTATTAATGACACCAACACATTTGGAGAAGCAATAGATATTCTTCATTGATCGCTTTGTTGATTGCAAGTTAATTTAATAAACGACAAACTATGTATTTTTCTTTGTGCCAATTCATATGAAAACAGGTAGCCTATTATTACTGACAGTAAAATGCCTTCTTCTTCTTTATTTTTTTTTACTGTATATTAATGAAGTAAAGAGTTCAGTCAGTACTTCCACTTTTTCTTCATACGTTTTTTTTTACACAGGTATCCTTACGTTCTGATCTTTTTACCGTGAGTCGGAGTCCTTTTGCCACCTGTGCCACTACTCAGTAACATTGACTATTTCATTAGATTGTCCTTGATATTCCCCTTTTTGTGTTCATATACAAATTTGCATGCAAACATTGTTTTTGTTAGCTGATTTGTCCAAAAATGTATAGTACGCTAAATCTAATGTAAGAGAACGTCTTTATTAAACACAAAGTTGTAATTGAAAGTGACGGTATGGTATAGGAGCACGTACCGGTTTGTAGAAGAAGGGGCACATCTCAGTATGGAGTATCATGAGCAGTATTCCGAGCAGAGCTGCGCCCAAAGCGAGCGCGCACAGTCGCTTCTTGTCCTCCAACAAGATCTTTCTGTCCCGCAGCCTGTACAGGTCGTCTCCCTCCATTTGATTTGCCCTCTTGCCGGGAGGAGACACGGGCACGGGCACGGACACGTCCGCAGAGTCCCCGCCGTTTCTGTGCACCAAGCCGTCGTAGTTCCCACAATCCACCTTGGAGTTGGCGTGCAAGGCGCGCTTGGTCATCTCCATCTCCAGAGCGCACACGAGGCGGCCCTTGTGCCGCTCGTCGCTCCCAGGTGGTCGGGATCTTTCCCTCGCGTGTCCGGTCCCCTCCTGGCCTCCGGACATAGTGTCAGGTGTGCACGGTGGCGCTCGTCTCGTTGCGCGTTCATGGAAGCCGCTAATTGTGGAAGTACGCTTAACTCCCTTTAGAAAAGAGAGGCGCGGCACTGATGCTATTTGCACACACCGCTGTGTGCCAGGCAGTCCGTACGCGTTATCTTATCTTATTTGCATGTGTGTGTGCGTGCGTGTGCGTGTGTGTGTGTGCAGCATATGCTGCGTTATGCGCGATTCACGCGGCGTATGTTTGCAACTTGCAGGCCGGGAGGGTTTAAACTCCAAGAAATGTGCTGTTCCCACATAACAATCCGTAATTGTAGGTCATAGTGAAGCAAAAAGTGAAACACTTGGCTTCGGAGTAGGGCTTGACCAAGCCTTAATAGGGTACGAAGCAAATTTTGATTTCTCCATGAGGAATTATATAATAAATACAAAATAAAGAACAGACTGAGGTTGATCTACATTTTAAGTTGGGACAATGATGGTCGTCTTGGCCAATTAAACAAAAAAACTGCACCAGCAAGCGTAACAATGGATTTCAAGAACAAATAAACTATATAGTATATGTACAAATAATTTAAAATGTACAAAAGCAGAATTAAAACAACAAGGTCAAGTAAATATTAAAATTATGATGCAACTGAAGAGTGGTACCTGAAAGGTAACAAAAATGTGGTATTGTTATTGCTATGTCCTTCCTCAACCCTGTAAAAAAAATTAAATACTCTGGGTGTATTTACCATTAATTACTCTTGGGTGGCTCCTAGTGGCCGCGGGGCCCTAAGCAGGTGCCTATTTTTTAATGCCTCAAGCGATATGCCAAACAGTGGCCTTCTGAACCTATCAAGGCCCTCACCTCCATGGGGCCCTAAGCTAAATGTTGGGTTGTTTTTTGAAGGGCCCTTGTGTCCTTCCATTAATATTGAATTATTGATCACAAAACTCAGTCTTGCACTGCCACAACTGTGCATCATTGGCAGTGTTTCCTTTTGTTTCTTCTTGTTTTTTTGTTTTTACTTCATCCTATTGTCTTATCGCAGGTATGGTTTTAATCTCAGGTGTCGCATGCAGAAAGACACCTCACTGGGATTGAAGTAAACGACATTCTATGTGATAAAGTGGTAAGTATCATATAAATAAACTAAAACCTGCATTTAAAATACAAGTGTCATTTGGTGTATTATTTTTGGATTTAAAAAAAAACCCGCAACAGTATTTTACAAAAATAAATTACTGAACAGTGCAAGAAGAATCAAGTGCAACAACAAATAAAATAACGAACAATAACTAATGACGTAGCTGAAGATACCTGAAACAATGCTATAAAATATTTTAAAAACAAGTTAAAGTTGAATAGTAAGGTCTTAAAACTATAGGTGCAAGTGTGTGTTTTTAATGTTCCTTCCTACTTCCAGGCTGTTTACGGTTTGTCGCTCTTGGGAGCCCCCTGGTGGTCATGAGGATCTAAGCAGGTGATCACGGCACACCGCACCAATTAAAAATACAAAAAAAGTGTAGTGTGTTGCTAGTAGAATAGCACTTAACTGGTCTGTCAGTTCGTCAATGGTGTCGATCAGGTCTCATAAACCTTTTTGAAAGTGAACTACTTGGGTACTGATCGTTAAAGGCTACCAGATACGCACTTCTGAAATAAATTTGCTCAGGTTAACATTTGAACTACTGTAATTTGTGTTGACCCACAAGGGACAGTTGAATATCTGATCAACATTATTATTTTTAAATATAAAAGTTCTTTATTTTTGTACACCATTAACCAACCTGGCAAACCGCCAGTGAGGCAGAACGCTGAGCTCGTCTCAAACAAAATTTAAAATTTGGTTTTATTTGGTCCTATTTAAAGAACATCTGTGTGATGCATTCCATGCATGTATATTTATATCGATAATCATATTAGTGTAGTGTCATAAAGAACAATAATTAACAACTTTCATAAAAAGACAAGGATACCACTTTAGTCGATTTAATCCTTGAGAAATGAAATATCAAATACATAACATGACGTAAGTAAACAAGAAGGAAAACAAAACACTTTGTTGTTGCATAGAAATTAAATATCTTTATGAAAAATTAAATAATCATTAGTGGGCACCTATTTTATAATCATGCCTGAATGTACAGTACAATTCCATAGCTAAAATAGCACTTAATGTAAGCTATCTGAAAATAACTAGCAGATTAAAAAAAAACTAAATTATACTCTAGTTTAAATTAAATATTAACATGCAGCAGCTCCCGTTTCACACGCCAACAATTTACTGAAAATCTAACATATTAAAAACCTAAAATATACTCTAAATGCAACATACAGCAACTCCTGGAGGTAAAAATTATACAATTTAGAATCTCATTGAGTTTCGAGATGAGTCATCTCCGACAGTGAACGAATACAATTAAGAAAACTGCATTAAAAAGTGAAAATCAGTCTTTGTTATATTGGTATTATTTACAGGCATTTGAGTGAAAATATTTTTCTTCTCTCTATACAGGTGTATTTATTTAGCTAACAGACTACAACTAAAGACTAAAACCCTGAACCGCATTTTACAGATTAAAACTTTTGTGTGAACAGTAGACGGCTACATCGCAGCATTTGCGGAAAAACGTGGAAAAATACCACCTGAAAAAGGCAATTTATCTGGCATAAAGTGTATTGCAGAGGATCCCTGAGCTTATACAAGCACCTCAGTGACTGTGCAGTTTTGATAGGTCCCACGTAACAAAGCAGTTGAAATTAACACTATATTTCAGCAATTTTTCTGCTCATAAAAAGTAACTGAGAATATAGATTTAAACTTAAGACATGAAAGAGACAGCATGTGCAAGGAATGACTTCTAACGTGACACATTTTCCAAAGATGACAGTTGTGGAAAAGTTATTTGGGCTAAACAGACTTGGTCGAGGGGTGCAGTTCGGCCACCTCATCATTGGCGGGTTCCCATGGCTGTAAAGCGGCCCGAGGAACGATGAAGTGTGGAGGAGGCTGCAGTAAGGGAGAATGATGTGGCAGGAAGTAGTGCACAAACACCTGATGGGGCGGGGGCGGCGGCGGCGGCGGCGGCGGGGGGCCAACAACTGTGGTGAGCAACATCGGGCCGCCATTCTTGCAGTGAGACCAGACTGGTACAGGTTGGCAGAAATATTGAAGGCTCACTGGAACCTGAATATTGAAAAGACACAAAGAGATGAATACATTTGCAACATCCTTTCTTATCTGCCATTTATAGGGGAAGTCAACCCCGAAAATTTGCTAACATGTATGCACTCCAATTAGTCTAAACCTGTGATTCTGATATTGTGTTTGTGGAATATGAATTAAGCAGCAAAATCTGTTTTATACATCTTCGGGGGTGGCCATTTTGCCACTCGCTGTTACACTTTAACATTTTAAACTCACACTTAAAGTGAACAAAACACATTTCTCACAACACACCAACATATTTAAACAAATTGCAAGCCTGAAATGTGCATTACAGTTTACACACTGATCATTATTTATTCATGTTAGGCAAAAAAATTCATAAATATATATATAATAACCCTAACTTTTTTTTAATATATTAATTTCACTTGCCCTGAAACCAAAACAAGTCCAGACAACTGATGCTGATCTTTTTCACTCATTTGTTATTGAAACTTTAACCTACCCCCTTGTGGAGAAAATTATTTGACGTGCAGCAGGAAGCAGTACTTTAAATGTACCTTATCAAAGCCGATCAGGTTAATTTAATCGTGACTGGCAAAATTGAGAGTAAAATTTGATTAACAGTGCAGCAATAGCAAAAATTGCAAACCGCAATACAGCATGGCAACACTGTACAATTGAACCTCTGTCTACAAATTTAATCCGTTTTGTGACACTGCTCGCTCGCAAAATCTTTTGCAAGCTTAAGAAATGTTTCCTATTTGAAATGAATGGAAATGCAATTTATCAATTTCAGAACAAAGTTATATTTAGATTTATTTTTAATTTTTTATTATTATCGGTGCGTAGTTGGAATAGGTGATACGTTTTCTAGAAAATCACACTGCAACATCTAAGACATTTCATAAACAATAATATATTATTTTGTGGGAACAGAGTTGCATTGCGGGATCTGGCAGCCATTTTGGATTAGCCGTTTTCATGGAGAATGTAAACTAGGTCGTGTAGTCACGTGAGTGAAAGACGGCATGTTAAAAAGTAGGAAAGAAAAGAGTTCAGGAGGGGAAATAGACCACGAAGCCTCGCTGGCAACATCACAGGTGAGTTATAGGTAAAGTGGAGTCTGGACAGACACTCACTAGCCACGACCAGTAGCATCGCTAGCTAGCAGCTCCTGCCTCCACTGGGGAGAGCCGTAGAGGACTCCTGATTTTGCTACGTATACTTATGCGTTTTACCCATTTATTTATTTATGTATACATTTTTTACAATAGCGTTCAGGTAGTTAGGTGTTGAAAACTGATACAAATTTCATTTTCAAGTATAGTTATTGTTACAATACAGTTGGTAGATTTTGCCAAACTAAAGTGCACAATTAGCTCACAAGATGATTAAGCTTCCTGTTAACACTAGTAATAAACAGCTAGAAGTTTTCACTTTCTTTCGAGCCAACTGAGGACAAATATTAAAAAAAACAAAGACAGGAGACATTTTTTAGCTCAAGTTACGGATACAAAAAATAAATGGGCAAAAATGTAGCTTACCAAGTTTCTGCCGTATTTGACTTTATTTGATCCACCTGCATGGCGTTTCCGAATTCTGGGCACCTTTATTATCTTCAAAGTGTCATCCTGCACTGTCTGCTTTTTCACCGGCGCCTTTTTTTCTTGCTCTCCTCCCGTCTCTCCATCCTTCGCCTCCTCCTCTGTGTCGCTGGACACAGCCGAACCGCAATCAGAAGACGTAGCAGAGTGATAGTCGGACGTGTCGTGGTGCGTCGAGTCCACAGGAGAATCCTCCTGGCCTTTGGTCTTGCTGTCCTTATCGCCCTCTTCCTCTTTGTCTGTGAAACTGGCTATTGAGAATGGGTAGCCATTCTCTCTGGATCTGTGGAGGATGGCGAAACGTTGTTTCACCACGTAATGAATTGCTTGATGACAACGTGCTCAAACTCGCAGACAGTGACTCACCTCACGCACACCTCCAGCGGGTCGATCCACACGGTAACTTCCGGGGGAAGACAGAGATCACTGGGTGTGAGCTCACTCTCCTCACAGGCCTTCAGGAGCACCTCATCGTTGGGTATTCCGTTATTTATCCGGATGCATCTGCAAAAATAACACAACAGTGACATTTTAGATCTCTGACTAGAAACTGACATTTCTAGTCTACGGGTCAACGTTTGTGCCCCCGCTATAATCACAGATTTGTATTTATTTATTAACAGCAAGAAAAATAAGACACTCCTTTAGTGTAATAAAGTAGCTCGTGTTGCTGCTTTAATACTGCATTGTTCATAAAGCAGAGCAAATATACTGTATGCATGTGAGTATTAGCGTATGCTTTTTTTGTGTGTCGCTGCTCTCTCTAAATGTGGTAAAGTAGGTGTTTAAAGGGTTGCAATTACATTTATAATGCTACAGACGGGGTCACCAACATGGTGGTGCCTGCAGGCCTCCAAAGACCACATGAGTAGCCTGTTGTAAAAATGGAATGTTGTTCTAGTAATCACTTCAAAACACTGGCATGTATTGGTAGAAATAAAATGTTGTACAATGATCCTGTTTCACATTTGTTGTTATGAAAGAAATTCTGATAAAAGATTAAATCGGCCGATAAATAAAAAATATATAGATTTAAAAAAAAAAGGAAAAAAAAGCTCACTTAATGCATACAAATATGACTAACAGACATAATATTTGACTGTTTCACAATGTTTTGTCCTTTAGTATTTAATTTTACTTTAGAGAGGAAAAATGGCCCCCCAAAAAATAAAATTCACACATCGTTTGTGGGAGGATGTTTGAACTTAATTTTCTTTGTCTTGTGTTATAATGTGTATTTTTAATGGCTTTTTTGGCGAATTTGTAACTAGCCAATTAAATCGTTTTGGCCCTAACAATACCACCATTAAAAGGTAATTTGAGGAAATTTGTTATTTCAGAAGAATGTATCAAACTGGTAGCCATTTGTATTAATCAGCACCCAAGAACTAGCGCTCCAAGCTTCAAAGGGTCTATAGATTATCTTATTATTTAGATTTTAAAACCGTATATAGCACTTGGCGCAATATGTTAGCATTGTGCTAGCAAACTTTGATTTAATTTATTCAGTGCTTAATTATGTTTTGTGTGTCAGTTTTAGAGTACCGAGTGTTGAAGAAACAGCTTGAAGCAAGCATGTGTTGCCTTGTATTTGAAGATTGTCGCAAGTGAGCGTACGACAGGCGCTCAGGATGACAATAAAATTTGTGTTTTCAAAAGTTGTGTTTGTAAAGCATGCAAAAGTGTAACACTGGTTAAAAAAGAAAAAGAAAAAAAAAGGGCCTTTCTATACTCTTTTCACCTACTAGGGTCCGTCTGGAACATGTTTCCCCACAATAAATTCAAGTTCACTGCATTGCACCTTTTTCTTTTTTTAAACTGTACTACTACTTTCATATATGTCAGTGTAGATTTGAAAAGTCCTACCAGGGCCATAAAAAATATAATCAGAAATTTCAAATTGAACTAATGTTTGTTATGTATTTATGCACATTTGTGGGTTAAATGTTTCAGTGCTTTTTATAATAAGTAGTTCTTCCAAGGCTTAATTACATTTTTGAATGCATGCCGAGCCAAATGTAACAAACGTAAAGGTTTAAAGCATAGGTGTCAAACTCCGATCCTCGAGGGCCGCAGTCCTGCAGGTTTAGGAGGTTTCCCTCTTCCAACACAAGCTGATTGCAATCAGCAGGATCGTTATCAGGCTTATGCAGAGCTAATCATATATATCAGCTGTGTTGGAGAACGGAAACATCCAAAACCTGCAGGACTGCGGCCCTCCAGGACCGGAGTTTGACACCTACGGTTTAAAGTTTTTGTCCTGCTTTTTCTTTGTGATGACACCACGGAAGAGGAGTGAAGCATGAAAAGCATGATGTTGAACTAGAAATAGATTTTATTGTTATGTAGTCACAGGCTAACAAAGCGTTGAAAGTTCTACAACAGGCATTAGAAATGATAAAATGACAGTAAGTCAACAACATCCATAAAATAGGAATGGTATTTTACAGCCTAGTCAGCCAAGTCTGATAACAGAAAGACAGTAATCCTCTCGCCGCTGTAGTTCGACAACCGCGTCATACATCAGACTTAATTAAACAACATGGAAAATTCAGATTACAGTACCAAAAATTATCACCGTTACCATTGTCAGCTCAAGTGTAACCGAGTGCTCGTTCACCTGAACGCCTGGCCTTTGCTCGGGCAGTCCGGGTACCAGTGGCCCTCATACTTGTCGCACAAGAGCTGCTGAAGCTTCTCGGCAAACAACTGCGCTTTGGCTTCATCCAGCTTGCCGCGCACCACCGCAAGCCGCTTGAAGAAGTTGACTCCGGCCTTCACCTCTCTTTTCATGCTGCCTGTGGAGAGTGGAGACGGAATGAGAAATCACTTGCACTTGTCAACAATGTACATAACTGGTTTTCATGAATGTTTTTTTTTTTTTATATAAGCAGTCTGCTGACAGATTGAAGGAGGGGGGGGGGGGGGGGTACAGTCGCTCTAGGGCAACATGAGAGCGAGAACTTTTATCAGTGATAAGGAACAGTTGTCCATGAGCTTTTTTTTATTTCATTAGGTACACTATTAACTAGCATCCAAAACAAGTGCTTCTTGATTTATAATTAATATTGTCAGATACTTAAATCATTCTACTTTTAATTTGCAATTGGGTAGAATTACCTTAACCATTTTGATACACTTCATGTAACGTTGCAACAGCCTTAAGTGTACATCTGAAAAGAGAACTGGACATCTTACAGTTGCAGCTTCGTGCTATCAAAATCAAACAACAGTGCATACAAGCTCACAAGTATTATGACCGGCACAGTGCACATTGAGCTGCTTGTTTATCTCCAGATAGTGTGTCCGTGTGAGGAGGTTGCCAGTGTCAGCCTGACCGGGGGAGAGGAGCACACTGATGGAAAAAACGGCCAAGGCAACTCCAGCTGGGCTGCCAAACTGGCTGAATCAACTGCCTGACACAAAGTTTCACCTTGGAAGTCGAAAGTTATTGGAGCAGTACGCCATTAATACTTCAGTATTTGCTGAGTTGTGAAAGAAAATACAGAGTAACCGTGAAAATCAAATGCCTCTTAAGTCATAGGATTTGTAATTGTAGTTTAATTTTTTTCAGCCACAGCTTCACAGTTCACACGAGTACGTTTTTACAAGATTTCAGCGTGTTTTGTGAGATTTCAGCTTAAGGAGTCTTAGTTCTATTTTAAGTTTAAGCTTTGTGAGTTTTTTTTTTGCCACCACAAAAGGGTACCAGCGATGGCATAAAAACAAAGTGATGACAACCACAGAAACGTTATGTTACGTAGCAAAGCAGAACAACAACATGCTATATTAGTAGTTAACTAGTAAACTAGAGTCTCTAACAATTAAATATACTACTATACTTATATTTTCTTTACAATAATATGTTCTGTGCAGCCCCACTAGTCTAAAGACGGTATTCTAATCCAATACCATACTGTGTTTGTTGAATTTGAGTTAAGCAGCCAAATCCACCTTTTTTGTTCTTCTCCATCTCAGGGGGTGGCCATTTTGTCACTTGCTACAGACTGAAAATGACATCACAGTTGCTCAGGGCTTGGGTAACGACTCATCACGACTCACCTGTTTTCTGAAGCTAAGCCGTGATTGGTCAATGGTCATTACTTGAAAATTTTGGGGTTGACTCTTACACAAATTGGGAAAGCAATGTGGCAAAGTTTACAAGTGATAACCAACTATACCATCCACCTCACATTTCTGAGGTTGAGGGTTCAAATGCAGGTTCTGGCCTTTCTGTGTGGCATTTGCATGTTCGCCCAGTGATTGGCTGGCGTACCCCGCCTCTCGCCCAAGTTCAGCTGGTATAGGCTCCAGCTTACCCCACAACCCTAATGATGCTGAGCAGTATAGAAAATGGCTGTACGGGAGGCAACATGTGCTCTCAGCTGTGTTTGAATGGTCAAAATACACATTTAAAAAAAAAAACATGTCTTTCCCAGGTTGTTGTTTCTCTACCAGTGATAAGGATGTTTTCAGAAAACTAAATAAGCCCATTCTCGTTCATCTTGCCACATACCTGGCCTGTTACTTTGTCAGGCAGTGACATGTATGCCGTTTATTTTCCTAGCTTCTTGAGTTGGAGATAAATGCAACCTTGTACTTGGCTTTATCCTGAAGCTGTGTTTATGGAACTGAAAGATAAAATGTAGCTGACTAAACATTTTAAAGTGTCTGGAGAGGCTATGGGCTCAGCAAGTTGAATTTGTTTGCATCACATAAGTATTAGCTTGCTAACAATCTGCTACATAACAATTCTGCTACATCACAAAGTGACACACAATAATGATGTACATGAATTTTTGTTTGATGTTCGGCTCCCGCGGAGGAAACAAATGTCTAATTTAGTTATTGGGTTGAAAGCCTGAATTGACATGGACACCGACTTCAATTCCATGTGTTGGGAAACTGAGGAACTGTGAATATGAACGGAAACTGAGGAACTGTGAATTTAAACGGAAACTGAGGAACTGTGAATTTAAACAATGAATTAAGCACATTGACATCATCTTTATCAGATCAAGTTCCAGTCATCCATTTTATATAACCTTTATTAGTGCCACAATGGGGAAATTGGCACTCCAGTGCTATATTGCACTTATTATCTAGTGCATACCCAGCTGGCTTTGGGTGAGAGGCATGGTATATTGTGGACTGGTCAGTCTATCGCGGGGAACATATAGACATTTTAGGGAGTCTTCAATTAATCTGGAGAAAGCCCAACCAAGTACTGGGAGAACATAACAGCAAATCAATTTTTTTAAGGAAACAACAAAGTCACAAAGTTTCTTCTTTTTTTCAGCAATAATGTAATGGATGATATCGTCATCATAGAGCTTTTAATCGGCCAAAGCTGGAGTCGGGAGCAGTAAGTGGTTGTTGTATTTGTTACATTGGGCAGCTGGTCCCCTATGTAGGTTTAAATGATTTATTCACGAAGCATTGTCTGATTAATTTCACCTATAATGTACATGTGTTTTATCCAATCAGTGGTTGACCCGAGGAAGAAAAAAATGCTTCCTGGGCCAAAATGGCAATATGTTTACCGACTAGTGGCCTTCTGCCTTTATCACAGGACGGCCAGATAACAATGGGATCATACAGAGAGGTTAGAAGCATGGAACAGATTGCTTTACAGTATGTCTTTTCTGGTTTGATCTTAAATCACTATAATCAGGCCACTTTACATTTATCATCTGCGCAGCGTCATCCCTAGTCACTGAAATCAGGTCACAAGTAGCGACTGGCTGATTAATTGTTATTTAAGGGCTGATGAAAGTCATCAAACTAGTTTTGGCATGCGTATCCGACAAAGGGGACAAAAAGCAATTGTGGCAACACGTGTCGGTGCTAGAACGGACCCCTAGGAGAAACACTCTTACATGGTATTCCTATTTTGTTTCGATGGAAAGCGAAATGCAACGTTTGACTTTTTGGCAGTGTGGAAACCCCCTTAGGTGGAAACAAGTGGGTGGCAATATGAAAGGAAACGTGGCAACTGTTAACGACAATAAACATAGTAGCACTGTTAACAACAATCACTTTCACAGTAAAGTTTAACGTAGTAATGGATATTTTGTATTCATCTTCACGCTGGTAGATGCGTCTGATTAATAATGACGTGAACTCAAAAATGAACCTCTTTACCAAAAGAGCATTTTAAAGACGATCGTTCTTCAAAAAGAATACATTGAGGACGACCACAATAAATCAACTCACCGTTAAGTCCTTAAAAGTTTCTCCTCAGTGAATATCCAGTTGACTTGACTTTTCGTGATCGTGGGATGGCTGGCTTTGTGCTGCTGTGTGTGGAGTTATTGTGCTCTGCACATGCTGCTTCCTTGTTCTTTTCTCGCCTGTATCAGTCCCCGCTGCTTGCTGCCGCAAGAGACACGCAACATTACCGTCAGTTGTGTGACTCACTTCCTGTAACCCACCATAGACGGACAGTCATGAACGCGCGCTGACGAGCTTGGCGCGAATAGCCGCGCCCCTGCCACGCCATTTAAGGGCAAACAGGTAACTGGCACTTGCCGAAGCCATGGCGAATCTCAAAGGCGGTTGTACGCTGCCACGCTCCGTTTTATGGTCGGGTTTTGGATAAGTGTTTGTTTGTCAGAGAGCACCGCACGACCAAGCAACAACTGGTTGGGACAGCTTGCTCAAGTGTAAAGTGTGAAGTCAAGTTTGCATACTTTCATACGTATAGCTATGCTAGCTAAATCGTTAGCGTTCCTCTTGGTAGCGGGTTAGTGAGTCAGTGAGAAAAAAAATAGTGTGAAGTTTGACTTTTCCTCAGGCTTTTGTTTGATCGTGGGTAACTTCTCCAGTTTTGCCATATAAATGTGGTACAATACTAAGTACGGTAGTAACTCCAAAACAACATGCCTCGGAATCAAATAGATGATGACGTCAGCATACTGCTAAATGGTTGTCGTGTACAAATGGAACCTCCAAAGTCGAACACAGTCCGTTCCGTGGCGCTTATTTGTTGTCCAGAGTTCGGACCTCAATTTTCTTGTCATCAAATTAATTAACTCAACAACCTCGTTTAGATAACATGTTACAATTCTTAGTTTGTATGTAACTAGTGCGTATTACTCACACTTTGTAAATGCGTGCTAATTTTTAATTAGGAACAAAAATAACAAAATAATCACAATTTTCACCCACCCTACTACAAGAAAAGATGACACTATGCTGATTATTAAGCCTATCAGCTCCTCTTACCCACTTGTGTTTTAAAATTCAAAGTGGCCAAACACTTGGAATTTCAGCCTCTTAACAGTAAAACAATTCTCAGATTCCTGTAGTCGTCCTCCATTAAAGCAGACTAATTATCTTTGTGTTGAATCAAAATAAAACATCTAAACAATGATCAACATTTTTGGCAACCTATAAGTGGATAAGCATATGAAATGGTATTGATTCTATGTCTGGTGAAGCATTTAAACAGTTTTCAGTATGCTTGTGCAATAAAAAAAAGTATTTTAAAGAGAACGTATGTAGAATTTAGTGTCCAGTGGTGAACTAATAGAATGCACTGACCTCAGTTCAAAGCGTGTGCATTTTTTAAATAATTTTTATTATTTATTATTAGACCTTTGGAATATTTTTTAAAACTGCATTGATGTGATACATTTTTGTTAACATATTGAAATTAATCGTTTTTTTTATATATATATAATGAATGAACATTGAAAAATCAAAAAAAATCCACAGGAAACGGGTACCTTATGGGCCGAGCTTGCTATTTCTAATTTGGTCACATGTTAATGTACTCAGGGATGCTGGTTGATGCCCATTATAAAAAAAAGAATGTATTTGATCCTAGTAAAAACATTTACATAAGATGTAAAAGAAAAGAAGTTAACCACGGAACATAAATCTCATACTTGAGTCTGGCTGCACTGAGATCACAAATAATGGTGTTTTTGTTCAACTTTAATGTTAAATTCCAAATTGTGTGACTTCAGGGGCATTTGACTTTATAGGTTGCACAGTATTTTGTACAGCTTGGTTCTTGCAACAGTCATGGTCAGACATGGTCAGTTACATTTCTGAACTATTGTCAAGTTTAAATTCCATAAATGCAACACTGACAAAGTGACACTTTGTATTTCTTTTTTCAGGGCCTTTTGCTTATCTCAGAGCTGTCCTGTGTGGTTTCCCCTTACAAGCCTGGTGCTCTTTAGACTGCAGACATTCAGCCATAACAACGTGAGTCCGTTTGTTGAAGGCCGATAATGTGTTCATAAATACCTGCTCTTATGACAGCATCGTAGACTAACAGACTGCTGTTCTTAACCCATTAAAGCCTGAAGTGTCTGGCAAAACATGCCCATGGGTGACTTTAGAATCACCCCCTAAAACCTGATTTGTTTCCCCCTGGAAATTCAACAATACTAAATAATTGATATCTCAGCCCACATAATCATGTGTGCGCTATTTACATTTTATTAGCTAGAAAGTTTTTCATTCCAGCAGTGATGCGTGTCTCCTTGTCACCACTAGAGTGCAGCCAAGTGTCTCCAAATGTATATCTAAAGATGTACATAAAGATATTGAAAGGTAATTTACTGCTTCATATTTCATTAGTAGTTGCCATCCTGTTTGTTTTTTTCTAACCTCAAATTTAAGTTGTATTTGTTTTTATCTAACATGCGAATAATGCTATATTTTAGTAGATGTTAATTTGTGTTTTTATAATTGTATCCACCCGTTATATATTTTATTGCATGTTACTTTCAGGAATTTCATAATTAGAAGTCAGAACCGATTGCTTCAATTTCTATGCCTGATTACTACACATTGTTCCATTTTGCATGTAATTATTTCACAACGACTGAACCATTAGTTAGTTTCCTCTGTTGCTTTTGCATTTGCACCTCTTAGCGTCCTGCCCTTGCTCTATTTTTCATTTATTTCCACTGAGGTCTTCATGTGGCCGTTGTTAGTGCAAGTGTTTTTGGACAGTGTGTCATTTCTCAACTGCACATAATCCCACTTGCTTGGCCCAGATGCCAAGCCAGGAGTAAATTGCAGCAGATTTGATTTATTTTTTGTAGGAATGATATAAATGAAATGTACAAAATATATTTTTATAATCATAAAAAAATATATGTACTTTTACAAATGTATTATACAGTATGTTGTGAGCATTTGTGTTTTTTTTTCTATGAGCTTTTATTTGTTCTCAGGATTGCTTGGTGGGCCAACTAGCCAGCCCACCAGGTCTTTAGATGAACCCCTGGAGGCCCTTCCTGTTATTAACTGTAACACTGATTGCATTACATAGTCTTTAAACAAGCACTTAATTTTCTCTAAGCGTCACAGGTCGTTTGGTTCATTTATCAGTGTATTTATTTGCTTGCTTTCCAAGCTGTGCATCACCTCGCTTAATTGATTTCCCCTGTTGGTATGGCATTTGTGCTGCTCGGACACATTACGCTGCGAGCGAGGAACAATCAAACTCGGAAAATCTGGATTTAAACATATTTTTTCACAAACAGACATGAGTGTTAGCCATTTAAGCGAGCAGCTGTAGTCAGACCACATCTGGAGCCATCACTGTGGGCCACGCGCAAGCCACATGCAGCCTGTTTTGCCTTTCAAAACATATTGATTTCTCTCTTTCACAGGGAGCTTAAAGCCATCGATCGGTCAGGCCATTTCAAGATCAGTGTAAGCATTCCTTGTCCTAAGTCACATGCCGGCTCTTTCCCTCAGGTAATGACTGACCTTGAGCTTTGGGCCGGTTTGTCTGGCTGCAGAAGTGTGTCTTTGTGACATTCAGGCCCTCCACTCTGGTTTCCTAATGTGGTCAACATGCTTGTGCCTTCTGAACAAAAGGTATGAACAAATGAAGCTAACACCTCCTTCTTTGACCTTTAGCATCCTCTCCTCCTCCTCCACTTCACTGTGGATCGATACCTATCTGTATTTGCAGTGTATTAAACCGCTGATCTCATTTCACATTGAAAAAGCATACTGTACTTGGTATAGAAACTCACAGGCAAAAAATATATATATTTTGTTAAATAGACATTACACATTTTAGGATTGGTTTCATGACGGCAAAGTAAAAACTGTTTGAACTGTAACTTTAACTGACCGAAAAAAATGCGGGTTTGAGCGGTTTGGAAATTGGATGGATGGTTGCTTTGTTTTGACTTGCATTCAAGATTAAATACGGTACTGTAACAGAGTGAATAGAGTTCATTGTATCACAAAATAAATTGTGTTCTCAATGTAAACATTATC
Organism: Leptonotus elevatus; assembly: GCF_054856555.1. Lineage (NCBI taxonomy): Eukaryota > Metazoa > Chordata > Actinopteri > Syngnathiformes > Syngnathidae > Leptonotus > Leptonotus elevatus. The sequence goes on from NC_141244.1 coordinate 14,365,260, forward strand.
ATTCCTTTTAGACTTCAGCAAGTTTTCCACAGAATTATTTAATAATTTTCTGATATTCTCAGGATGTAAATTCAATGTAAAGATGTTTTCTCAGCAGATAAGATGGCCTTAAATCAACCCCAATAGCATCTTAAATCAGCATGCGGACTCTTTCTCACTCGACGGAATGTTGCTTGTGGCTTTTTAAATTGCCTATATTTCATTCACACTCCTAGCTTTGGTCGCATCAAAACGCAGAATGCATTACAGATCCACTCCAGCTTTGGCCCCATCAAAACGCAGAATATATAACTCATCCACTCCACTTCAAAGTGGGTTGGGAATAGGCAAAGCAAACATGAAAAGAATGAAACATTGTGTACACAAGAAATAAATCACATCTTGGGGGGGATCACACTCGCTCGACAACTAATCCTCAAGCTTGCGGTTCCAATAAGAGGACTTCACACTGCCTTTATTATGTATTTGGAGTAGTATGTGGTGCTTGAATGGGTTGAATGTTTTTTGTGGACAGATGCTGAAGTCAACTTAATGATAACTTGATAGCACAGTGGATAACACCGCTGACTTGGAACACAGGAATCAGGGTTAAAATTCTGGTCAGAGTGCCCACGGAAAACGGGTGGGTTGCATCAAAAAAGGGCACGTACTGTACATGCTGCAAAAATCCCAAACTTCACATGTACTTTATATTAATAGTGGCGGTCTGAAGACATCTGTATGACAATATATTTTTTACACATATAGTGCCACCTAGTGGTGACATGAAATGTCATCTTTTACCTTTTGATGTACTGCGCTGAAAATGTTGACAGGATACAACTTTGACAGAAAAACCAAAAGATGTTGATCATGCTTCATGCCTAATATTGTGACATTGCGGCAGAGGGCGTGGCTTGAGGGCGCCACAAATTCTGATAATATGTTGTGACACCAAAGTCTGGAGTAATTTGACCCAGATGATTCTATCTTCTCAAAACTTCACACATTCGAAGGGAGTTCGGGCCTGATGACATCTACGAACATATTGTTCATCGTAGTGGTTGCGCCACCTACTGACGAAAAGAAATACAAGTTTTATTGTTTGATGTTTTTATTAGTGCTGTTATAGAGTTAACTAATTAATTAATCACAAAAATTATTGCATTAATTATGCATTAATGCAGATTAATAGCACTATTAATTTTTGAACGTGTGCAGTGGATCAAAAAATGTTGAAGACATCCTCATAACATTAAATGTCGAAAGAATTAACACATAACAGGTGCTCTTTAAATTTGACAGGCAAAAAAGGTTGATTAAAAAGCCTTTTTAATTAAGTGATTTATCAAAATTCTAAGATATGATTCATCTGATTTTTTTTTTAATCGTTTGACAGCTCTAGTTTTTATCCTAGCGGGGTAACCAGATCTGTCACATATTTGCTTAGATTTTAGACCTAGTTCATCATACTAAAACACAAAGTTTGTAAGTTTTCGCCAAACGCCCCGCCTTCGCCGCACGCTGTTCGCCAAGACAATAACGTTGTTTTTGAAAGTTTAAACATGCTCAAAAACATATGAAACTTTTCACACTCATCAGGCTTGGCCAAAAATTGAGAATTTCAGTGTATTTTTGTGCTACAAATTTTTAACAAAGCAGCCCCGGTTTGTACGTTTTACCTAAATCTAAGAAAATTGGGAGGCGCACGAAACAGCCCAAGAACTACAAAAAAGTTTCTTAGAGCCATATCCTTAACCTAACAGGAAGTTCGCCATTTTGAAATTTATTTCAAATTTGGCTCCTACTCCATTTGACTACTCATAGAGATTGTATCAAATCACCTACAAACTACATAATTCATGCATCTGTACAGCCATAGATATATTGTGTATGAGGAATTATTATGGAGTTGTCTGTTATTAACCAAAACTAAAAAGGAGTTAAAACCTACAACAAATTTAGAAGTAAAGTTACTGGTAAGTGAAGTTATTTGATTTGTGTGGCCCTTACTCACAAAATAGCCTCAAAGGGCTTCACGGGCCCACAGGTGACAAAAATTGGCAACATCCCATAATCCAAACCTCCAACGGTCAAGGAAAAAGGCAGTACCGGTATCCCAATCTATTTGACTTCTCCTTCAACTTTGTAAGATTATTGCCGCGGTCAACCACAATTCTGGCATGACAAAAATGGATCTGATTGTGGTACGATTGATGCGTTCTCAAATAGTGCACATTTTTGGGAAAAATAGGTTTATCCTTGGATTAAAAAACAATGCGCCGTTACTAGCCAGAATCACATTACCCTGTCTATTATTGTTTAGTTATTTAATAGCATATAATTGTATCACCCTTAAAATTAGGAGAGCCTGTGCAAAATGTATGCCTCAGTAGGGGCCACATATGTCAAGCAGAACAATTGAACATATGCAAGCCTGTGCAAGAGGAGATGTGAAGGGTGGTTCAGTTTACAGTGTGCCCTTGTTGGCCTCCGACTGAATCTTTTCAGATCTCCTGGCAGGCCTCCTCCTCTTTTTGCCGTCTCCACAATCCAATCACTCAAGGTGAGCGGGCGGGCCCACTCTCTTCACTGTTTTTGTTGTTGTCGTTGTTTTAGAGACAAATGCTTGAAAGCAAAAATCTGACCCTAAGCATGAAGAAAATGTGTTATTGTGAAACATATCAGCAGTTGCTATGGAGATGAGCGTATCTGTTCAGTGGTCTGACATTAACCTTGCACTCTCTTCTTGACTGTTGGCTGCTACAAACACACTTTATTCTTCCCAATCAATATTTCAGCAGCAGTCATCAAACACATTAGGCAGCCCATTAATATTGATGCAGCCCTTAAAATAGTAAAAGAACACATGTTCTCATTAGGACATCATTGTGCTGATTATGGTGCATGTGTTGTGGTACAGTGTACGGTATTCGGAAACACCGTTTCATGTGACAAGAGGCTGCCCTAGCCTTGAACCACCATTTACAAACCCTTCCCTTCCCCCATCTGCATTTCTCCCTTGGCCCCTTTTTGCTCCTCTGTGCTCTCTCTCTCTCTGCCTCTCTCTCTCTCTTTCTCTGTCATTCTCTCTCTCTCTCTCACACATACACACGCGCACGCGCACGCACACACACGCAGCTGAGTGTCTTTCCTGTATGCTGGGGGGCCAGCGGAGGGGAAGTACGCTGAGAAAGAAAATCACTCGGAGTTCAAGTGCACGGGCTTAAAGACACAGCCTGGCTGTGACAAAGGAGTACAATAAAGGGGAAACTAAACAGCCACAAAAATGGAAAAATAATGACTTGTTGATAATGTTCCTTGGTACATAGTAAGATGGATCATATCAGAGAAAAGGGGGGGAAATTCAAAAATATTTGAACAGGAAAATTGAGGAAGTCTCCTCCCCTTTTCCTTTCCACATTTTCCCTCCCACCTTCCTTTCTCCGAATCGCAGTCCCTCCCTCTCACTTCTCCTTCATTCCTACCATGCATTCACACACGCTCACACAAACATTCACATAACACACACACACACACACACATGCGGCGATTGATGCGCTCTCCCTCCTTCGCTTCTCTCCGCTCCAGCTATTTGCACCTCCCGAGACTTTGGCGACTCTGGACTCACACTACAGAGGAACCGGTTCTGCACAGCCGGAGCGCATGCCATCCAAGCAGCACCTCTGCCAGCCCCTCGTTTTACTGCACACGGCAGATAAAATGTGAAGAGTGGATTGGCGCAAAGGCTGGAGGAAAAAGAGAAATGTAATCCTGCTAGTTAAGAGGGACAGCACGAACTCCTGAGTGGGCCAAGTGGGAGGAATCAAGTGGTTGAAAACGCGGGACAAGGTAAAAAAAAAAGAAAAGAGAAAAAAAGCATTAACTTGCTCTCTTAAAGTTATTTAACAAGCAAATATAACACATTTCAGTTTTATATTTCAATGTTTTTTGCAGTCTCTTACTTTGTCTATGTAGAGCATGGGTTTCATAGTTTGTGAAGTGAATGTTAATCTTTCCCACTCAACTGGAATATTTCCTGCCTCCAAGCTTCTCCTGTATTGCGACCATGGATTTTATCTCCAATATTTGCCAAACAGTTTAAGTTGTAACCAGAAAGCCAGCTTGCTACGAGCCACAGGCTGATTGTAAAGGCCTATTAGGTTGCTGAATGGTTGTTAAAACACTGTTCAATTAATTTAAATATATGTCGATTGTATAATTGACAGGACATGTTTGTCTAAAAGAGATTTTAATCTCACTGTTTTAAAGAATTTGATTAACCTGTCGTGTTCAGTACACAGTGACAAATCTTTCACCCAATTTTGTCTACTTTCAGAATGTGTTCATACACTCCGTGCGCTGTGTACCCAACGCCACTTAGTACCTGTGTGATTGTGTCCATGCGCCTCTCACCTCCCTGTTGTGTTTCCAGTCTCTATTGTGTCAGTTTCTCTCCACATGTGCCCTCCAGGGCCTGCGATACACCCTCTTTCAATCCAAGCTCTTAACAAGCCTACCTATCTCCATGGAGACCTGCTTACAGCTCTCAGGCCTTGAACTTGAGCGCAAATGCATGCAAATTGACAAAGATGCCCTGCTTGTCTCCCTGCCCGGGAGCAGCGTTCAGACTGGGGACAGAAAATTGCAGCAGCTGACTTTTGTTGTTGATGGTCTTGATACAGTAAGTTGTGCATTAGTTCAGGTTTTATTGAGGCTCATTTTGAAAGTCAAACCAGTTATCTTAGTGGATGTTATGGCTTGTTTATTTCATTTCTATTTCTAACCTTTATTTTTCCCGGTAAGGCAGTTGGGAACAGATTCTCATTTAGAATGCTGACCTAGCAATTTTTTAGGTTTAAGTAAGTTTATGGGCAAGGTTTAGCAGGAAGCTATCTTGGGAGTTTTTCAGTGGCGCCTGCAAGTTACTCAGATTGTAAAATTACTCTTTTTATGTCTGTGTACATGCAAGAACGCAATGGGGGGCATTTATCTGAAGCAGTATCATTTAGCTCATCGTGCAATATATTCACATTTAAAGTGGTCAGACAATTTTATGATTTAATAACAGTAGTTCAATAATAGTAAAGAGACCGAAACACTACAGTCACATTACATTTACAGCTTTCACTATTTATCTAGTACTGTGTTGAACAGAGATAGGAATTGACTCATATTTGATTCTTATGTTTAAGAATGATGTTAGTTTTGAAGGCACAACAGAGAATTTTAGTATTTGAATACTGTGCTGTTCTGCTATTCACGCCCATTAGTCTTTGGATTGTTTTCCCGAAGGCAAAGGGCAGATGCAAATAACCTCTCTCCGGGGGCGAGAGTTAGTTGTTTCTTTTGGCTCTTAGCCGCTACGATTCTCTGAGGTGCTGGCAGCTTAACCAATTAAGATGTTTTATAATTGATAGAATAATTGATTACCAAAATCAATAGTAACATAACAGCCCTGTTTAGATGACTATGCTTCCAATTGTGTGTGTGTCTGTGACGCTTTTAGCGCATGCTTGATAACTCATTAGTAATGTGTTCAGGCCAACATCTATTCAATGTTTAAATTAGCCCAACAAAAATAGCAAATCAGATGCACGTAATTAGAACATACTTCAATTAGTCTTTTGGCACTTCATGAGGCACTGCTGTAAGTTACCCTGCCACATGCTCAGTCCACTCATTTGAACATTTTTGTGTCATGAAAACATCTGAAGCATTTCAACAGAGATTGGAAAGGCATTCCATCGCCACAAGTTCCAAGTACATCTCTTCAACCAACCAAATCTTGAGTTTTTCAAGGTTTCTTCCTGTTAAAGGGTGCTTTTCCTTCAGATTGCTGCCAAGTACTTTCTCAATATTTCAGAAATATGGCCTTAGATGTCCTTAGTGTGAACAGGGAACTTATTTAAGTAGATTTGAAATTGTATAAATATACTCAAGGCATACAAGCGGATGAGATACTTCCTCTACTTATACTAAATACTTGCTGAATGAAATTGATTACTCCTGCCATAGATATGTTATTTTTTTTACCACTTTCGGCTTGAAGTTACCATTAATGGATCTGCGAAGAAGAGAGTGCCATAATGTTGTGTGAAAGCCCCTTGTGTAATGAAACACAACTCGTTCTTCACAATCAATTATGCAGCGCTGGTGTGAAGGTCTACACACAACAGGCATGAACCAGTTGGCAGAGAGAGAGAGAGAGAGAGCGACTGAGAGAGATGTACGCCATGTGACCATCCACTATGGATGTGCTGAAGCTCTCACGGTCGAGTGTGCTATATTCCCTCTGGACTAAGTGTTCCAGTTGCATTTGTCGGTCTTCTCTAGGACACAGGGTTGAAATGGGGCTGCATTGGGAGAGCTCCCATCTGCATACCCACAGGGCTTTCCTGCTTCATAAGCGCACTTTTTCTCAGCTAGACTGAACAATAAAATGTAAGTTGAAAATCAGTTTTTCCTCCAGCTTTTTTTCGGTCATTTGAGGATGTCCTTTCGTTATCATCAACTAGCTTTTTGTTTAATTTGGTTTCATCTGTTTTTATTATTATTATTCCTGCAAGACACCACATGTGCTGATTTGTAACAACCTAAAACTAGTCAAAGATCACAATGAACTCCTGTATGGTAATTTATGTAGAACCTGCATAAATTGTGTTCCTTGCTGTAATGGTTTCAGGAATTCCGATTCTCATTGATGACAAGGAGAATACTATTTGAATAGTCAGGTTCATAAATATTGAGACTTTTTTGGCCATAAACAAACAAGATACCTTTTGACTGCAGACTTTCAGCTTTAATTTGTGGGTATTAACAACGATCATAAATCTAACTTTCACTTTTTATTGCTTGGCTGCAAATCCTTTGCAGTCAATTATTGCCTGAAGTCTGGAATGTGTCGACATCACCAGATGCTGGGGTTCATTCCTGGTGATGATCTGTCAAACCTCGACTGCGACTGTCTTCAGTTCTTGCTTGTTCATTGGCCATTTTCCCTTCAGTTTTGTCTTCAGCAAGTGATATGCAGGCGTGCTTAATTTGATTCATTTCAGGTAATTAACCTGGCCATTGCATAACATTCAACTTCTTTGTCTGAAAAAAAACTCTGGTTGCCTTTGGTCATTGTCCATCTGCACTGTGACACGACATCCAATGAGCTCTGAAGCATTTGGCTTCATATGAGCAAATCGTATTGCCTGAAACACAAGAATTCATCCCGCTGATTTTGTCAGCACTCGTCACATCATCAATAAATACTAGAGAAGCAGTTCAACTGGCAGCTGTAAATGCCAACAAGGCCATGGACCAGTTGAGCATCCAAATGTTATATTACTTTTGGTCTCTTAAAAAGGAGGAGGCACATATGCAAATTGTTGTCATTGCTGCACCGTTCACTGATTTGGAAGTAAATACTCTCAAATTAAAGGTGAAAGTCTGCAGTTAAAACACATCTTGTTTGTTTCATTTCAAATCCATTGCAATGGCGTTTAGAGCCAAAAATATGAAAATAGTTATAATGTCCCAAGATTTATGGACCTGAATGCATTTATTAATATCTAGTCATCACAGTTATTTGGAAGCTAAAACACCCTTGACTAACATCCACATCACCCCCACTTAAAGGCTAAGCACTGCATTTGTGGCGCAGAGGCCATTGAGAGTGACGGGCGGGTTTTTTCTGAAACAAAAAATAATAATAAAATCAGGGTAGCAAACTTGCACAACTGTTGATGCAGGATTTTTTTTACACCGTTCATGGAGGCAATTTACTTTATCTTTTTTTTTTTTTTTAAATCTACGACAAGATGACAGGTATGAAACATGCTCCTCTTGATAAAATGAAATCAGCCTGGATTTAAATATTTTACTGTCAGATGATAAATGGACTTAATTCTCAAACGGGGTAGCCAAGCATCCATTTGTACTTGTCACTGACAGCCAGGCGGCTTTGACAAGGAGGTGAAACACATTCCCCATGCTTTTCGTGTGTCTTAGCCGGTGAAACAACCTTTTTAACATCCTAGTTTAAACCTAATCTCTCTTCAGTTAGACATCACACGTGTGGATTGGTAGAAATACAGTAAGCGCGTGCACCTGACTGCAGCACATTGTCCTTCGCCTCTCTTTGGCCTCCCTTTGGCTCAGACGTGCTGCACAACTAAGATGGAGGGATGGATATTGTCCCCAACCATCAACACTCAGGCCAGAGAAATCTGAAGATCGGTGGTAATAAGTCTGAAAGGAAAGACTTTCACTTTGTCTCTCAACAATAATCTGTGCAAATTAGGGCTGCCAAGATTAGTCAACGAGTCACGGCTACATTGACGATCAAAATTGTCCGCAATTAATTCAATAGTCGACGTTATCATTTATTTATTTATTTATTTATTCTGATGCTTTGTTTTTCTCTCGAAAGTGGCTCGTCTCCGCTGCTCCTGCTGGCCGGTTGCCCCTCTGTGACGCACATGCGCAGTCATTTTAATCAACTCATCAGTGATGTAAACAGAAGCACTGTGGGTAATGCAGTGTCATGGCCGGTGTTGGTAACAGAATCTGAAAGCTTTGTGGCTGATGCCTGATTCAATTTCTGACATCAGAACCATCGTGTCTGTAAAGCTAGCTTTAGCAGTACGCACAGGTGTGTGTTTGATGTAATGCCGTAACAGCGATGTTATTTTGTGTTACGCTAACATATTGTAGCGTCTACTATGGATTTCAGAGACATTAGTGAACTCCCGTTTATTAAAAACCAAAACACAGCTACGTACTGACTGCATGGCCATAGTGACGCAGATACACAAAGTAGTACATTCATAATCGCTCGCTTGCTCACTTTCCCTGGTTCCCACACTCACCAACAGAATTAACTCGGAAGCAGAGCACTCAAAGTAACAGAACTTGATGTTTGCCACAACCCCTCAACAGCATCACATAAAAAAATGCTTGAAGCCTGAGAAGAGTGAAATGCTGTATGCATTTATTTTGTATTTATACTTTCATAGTATTCATAGTGCAGCTATGCATAGTTTTTGCTTGCCTTTTAAAATGCACTAAACATTATAGACAAATATGTTAAGGCCACCATTATCGCCTTCAATTCCAGTCGTCATTTACAGTACAAACATGTCAGGAATGCTGGTACAATTTGCGCAAACCTTAAAGAATTCAAGCTGTAAGCTTGGTTATCTATGAGCAGCTGCTTGCTGATGCGATATGCTTGGATTTACATATGATCCAATTAGTCGACTAATCGTGACTACTAAGACTAGTCGACTAGCAAAATAAATGTTTATGGTAGCCCTGACGCCATGTGAGTATGTTTGCATGATGGATGCAATGGATACGTCTGCCGTGTTTCCTGCATGTGCTATGGATGACATTTTCTGAGGCACCATGATGACAGAGTAGTGTGATCACTTTCTTTTTATTGATGGAACGGGTTTTTGATTGAATGTGCCGTCATTGTGCCATGTGTCATCGGTTGTTTTCGTTTATGTCAGCACGTAGAGAAAATTGTCACCACGGCAACCACATGGCTGTCCTCAGCATCCTAACTTTGTTCAAAACAAGGCTCAAACATCCCTTTGAAGTAATCAGTCTTTGGTGGAAATATTCTTTTTTCTTTTTTTTTTCCACCCAGCGTCTCATCTTTGTCCATTAAATTAGCTAATTGGCTTTGATTTGTAAGCAGATCACTCTGCTCGAACATCTTTAACAACTGTTTACTTTGCACTGATGCGGAAACGTTATTTGTGAGTTGGGCTTGTCAACTATGAGGCTGCAGGCTACTTTCCAGATCTTGATATTCTTGAGCTCGATACTGCGAATCCCTATAGTTGCACAAAAGACTGCATCATCAGTGTGTGAATGAACCATTTACTTTCCTTCCACTGCACCATACCCCATCATCATTGTCGTAATGAGGTGCCATTTGTAAAGACTGGTTTGGTATTTTGAATTTAAAAAGGCTCTTTATAAACGAAGTCCATTTACCATTTATTCTCGCTGTGCATTCAGTCCTCTTGTAGACTAATTAAGCCAGTTGCTTGAGGTTATGAGGATTCTTCTTGAGCTCATTTGCAATAATGCTCACCGCGCAGCCTACTTGGTTACAGCGGTCTGGAGGCTATACCAGCGGACGGCGGGAGCGAGGTGAATTATACCCTGGACAGATTACCAGTCAGTCACAAGGCTGGTATTTAGATACAGACAACCATTTACATGTAAATTTGCCTCCAAGCAATTCCGTGTCTCCAAATGTGGAATGTTTTTGGTTAATTTGTGGAGCCTGACTGAGCCGCAGGGAACCCATGCAGGAAGAAGTGGGAACCTTCTTTTTCCTTAAATCGCCCACTCACACACATTCCTTTTTTTTTTGCCTTAATTTTTGGGGAGTGATTTGGATTGTTGGCAGTGGATAGTAATCCCTAACTAAATGATTCTACACTTTGATTTGAAGCGGCTGTTTGTCCAGATGAAATGCACTTGTGAGAGCAGCAGTTTGTTACTGACAATAATAGATGTATATAATATATATATCATGTAAAATGAAAGTATTCCAGCTTCTGAAAAGTGCAATGACTGTGAAATTAGCGTATTATAGTTTATCATTCTTAACATCAGCTCATCTTATCTCACAATGCTCTCCATTTATGTGAAACACATGCTCGCCAATTGCAAAAGTGTTATCTGCCTGTGCGCCACCTCTCTGGTGCCAGACATGGAGGAGTAGGGGGGAGGAGGCAGAAACCGTGTGAAGAAAGATGAAGGCAGATAGAAGCAAACCGCCTGTGACTTGGATCAAATTGTTGGAGGGAAGGAAAAGAGGAGAGGGGAAAGTAACATTTGTTCTTGGCCATTATCTGCTCACTAAATCATGACCACCGCCATCTTTTTCAAGATGGGTATGTTGGCGTGCAACTTTCTGTCTTTTTTTATCGCTAGTCCATATCAAGTAGGCATGGCGCCATTATTTATTGGTAAATTGTATTTTCTGATTTTTGAATGGTCAGTATAAATAATCGGATGTCAAGTCAAAAAAAAATATTTGCAATTATATGTTCTGTGTGCCTACATTAGTCTAAACACAATATTGTGATTAGTATTGCGTTTGGGGAATAAAAAAAAGTAAGACTAATACACCCGTTTTACACCATCCAAGAAGGCTGACATTTTATCTGGCTCCGCCCTCTACTGTTGACTGAGATTGACGTCAAAGTGCCCACGGGATTGTCTTGCGTGCATTATATGACCAGGAAAACAGGTGAGCCGTGACGTTCGCAAGGAGCCTGTGGGGCACTTTGACATCAATTTCATTCGACACCAGATGGCTGTTCTTCGTAAAATGTCAGCTTCTTTGGATTGCTGAAGACAGCTGAATTCGTATTCTTAATTCTTATTCCACAAATTCAATGATAATCACATTACCATGTTTAGACTAAGGGGGTGGGCTGGTACATAGATAATAGTATTGCAAAGAAAGTTTATTTTATTGCAAAAAAAATAAATAACTTGATTTCGCTTTAAATGTACCCAAACCCCCCAAAAGTATTCCGAAAACGCCGACAAATGTTCAGTTAAGGTTCTCACGACGAACTGGGTGTAAACGTGGGGGGGGAATCACTGAAGAAACACAATATAGAAAAATATTGCCGAGCTGTGAATATGCATCGACTGTAGTTAATAATAATATAAATATAAATAAGTAAAATAATAAACACAATAAAAATAATAATTTCATTTATTTGTTTGTTTATGTTTAAAAATGGGACAGAACATATGAATGAACATTTACAAATGTAAATATGTATGGGATTATAGCCGTTTGACTCATTTGCTCATCTTTTGTCCCAATGGCTAACCTTGCTAGCAAGATGAATTCTCGCGGTGAGTTCACAAACTCCGGAGAATACATCTTGTACCGCTCCCGCTGATACATTTAGGTTGGACCAAGCAGGCGATGTTCAGGCAGGACGAAACCAATAAGCGCCGATGGCAGGGGGAAACAAACAAACCTAACAGACGAATGGATGCTGCAATTAATTATGTTCTGGCAGAGTCACTCACCGTTTCCTTGTTGAATTTGAATAGCGAAGGCTCACCCCCCCCCACCCCCCCCCCCCCCCCCCCCCCATCCCCTACCTCCCACCAGGGCTTTCGAATGATATGCAGGACAGACATAACATAATAACATTAACATTTTGAGTGAGTTTTTTTGTGTGTGAAAAATGCACAAATTGAATTGCAAACAAACATTTACAAGTGTCATGAATAAGGAGGAAGTAGAAGCTGCCCTCGTCCTTTCGGGTCGGCAGGGTCACATCTGTAAGATGAAAGGAGAGGCCGCGCTCGGCTGCCTCCATACAGAGATGGAAAGGTCAGGAAGTGGCCCCAGCACAAACACCAGGCTCATTGTTCAAGTTCAAGGTAACACAGAGTGGAGGTTCCATTCACTTAGCGAAGGGTGCTCAGTGGATCTTTGAATGCCGCATAAAACCTCACGTTGTGCTCTTATGCTAGCCCAGGTGCGTTCGCCCGCTCCCAAGCACATGAGCGAACAAAGTCGCAGCCAATGTCAGAACGCCGTTAACCCCACTGCCCCCTCACCCTGCCCCCTCCTCTGTTATGTCTGCTCAGTCGTCAGCTTCTCATTAGCTCCTCACAGGGGATTTCCTGTTCGCCCCCCTCTCTTCCTTGTTCCTGTTCCAACGCTGAAAACAATATTTGCCCTTTTTTTTTTCACGGCAAAGTATTGCCGATTAAACTCTTTGTGGTAGTTGTGCTGAATTTACAAACAGACAGTCAAAAAGTTACTGCATGGATAGTTTTTATAGGGTTTATAGAGCATAGCAAAACTGTTGGGAAGTCTGCGACTAATTGATTACTTTGCACTCCAATGAGGACCCGAGCACACATACGCACAGAGGCACATAATTCAGGGTCTGACTCACCCCCTTAACAGAAAATCAATAACAATACAGGAATGATTAATCAGTCCCCCCCCACCTTCTCTACTCAGCACCTCTCCACTCTCTCCTCTCAACCCCAATCGCCCTCTCTCAGCTCAGTATTGATCTGAATGCATTTGCTTCCCATTTATCCGTTATCCCGCCCCCTCCCCCCCCTATGGCGGACACACTGCCACCGCATCGAGCGGTCACAAAGAACCTCTTACCAAAGGAGTGTACCCCCGCGCACGCACACCGACACACATGCACGTACAGAGGCGAACACACGCCACTGCATCACCTCAATACTTCTCAGGCGCCCATTTGTATGCATCCCTCGGTGGGATTTGACTTCATTATTCTGGGGTGCACATTTGAAGGGACCCTTTTATGGTGCAGGTGCATTATGTGTGTGTGCTTCTGTATTATACACACACACACACACACACCAGTCTAAACACAAGGCAGCATTCTTAAAAGGCTTAACTGACAGCTCATTTGAGCCCCCCTGCTTTCCTCCTACCATTCTGGTTGGTGGCACACAGGTTGCCATGACGCCAGACTGTTTTGTCTGCCCTTTGACCTCTTTAAGGGGTGCTGTGGTCAATCAGGCATTACACGTGAGGAGTAAATAGAAGGGAGGAGAGGGAGCATGGGGGGGGGGTGCGTTTCCTCTGTAAAATTGAGGTCCAAAAGGTTCCTCTATACATCCGCTTTGTAGTTGGCAGAAGGTGGGGAGCCTCCGAGAAGCTGGCGGTCGAACAAAGACACATGTGCACAGACATGGCTCGCAACGGCTAAATGAACTCTGCTGCAGCTCCCAGCGGGCAGGGAGTTATTATGCTCATTGTGTAGTCGGACAGCTAAAGCTGTTTGGCTGCTTCTTTTGAAGTTCGATTTGTCGGACTGGAGCAGGAGGCTTAACACTTTTGCCTCCATTTAGATGCTTTGCAGATATCATAAATTCAATACCGCACAATGTTTACGCCGCAGAAAAACGGTGCGTCGGCATCGCAAGCGGCCATGTCCTCCCCGCTGCTGTCAAGCAGTAATTGTATGACATTAAAGTCAAATGATTTGCCATCAGCGCACAGCCATGTTGTCAGAGAATCGGTTTACATAAATGCCAACAGTCAAGACACAAATGAGTTTTCTTCATCTTAATATCATGTTGCATCAATCTTCTTTGACATTTTAATACAATGTTACACTTTCGGACAGTATTATCCAAAAACTTGTCTCACGTGTATACAATAACAAATTAATAGCGGTTTGGTTGAGGTTGATTAAGATTTGATTATTTGATTAAATGGTCTAAAGAAATGGTCTGAACTTGTGAACTTTGTGAGTTATGGCACTGTTTAAGATTAGCTGCTATCTGCCTAGTAATGCGCTTTAAAGATTAATATGCTGCAGTGTCCCAAAGATAATAAAGGATCTTCCACTGCACTTTTGGATGATGTTATCTGAGCATCTCATGAATGTCATGGTCTTGTCCAGTGACACTTGCTGTTGCCGATCTTGACCCCGTGACATTTTGGTTAAACAGTCATTTAAGTTTCCCAATAATCTCCCAATGTGTCTGTATGTGTTTCAGCTGGATATTTTCCTTCTGGCTGAGGTGCACCTGCACCATGTGAACTAGGAAGGCATCAGAAGGTAGCGCCATTTTGATGTTATGCATGTGACCTGTCAGATTTCCTCTTCCCATATTCTTCAAATTTTCCCATCCAAGAGCAATTGAACTTTGAACAGTACACACTGACTTTTGAACTGACAGATTTCTCATATCGGCGAACGCAAAAAGGACTACACAACACACGTAGCTTGTCATTAACAACAACCTCCTCCAAGTGGAAAGTTCAGTTCTTAGCCAATTTCCACAAAACATTTTAAAGGGATTGGATATAGACGCTTAGGACGCCCCCCGTCATTGGAATCATATTTCATGACGGATTTCATGCTGACAGCATCTGAAGCATGAAATAAATAAATATGAGAGCAGTCTTTTTATTTATTGATTGATATTTAAATCTATTTATATATTTATTTCCACATTTATTTTTAGATTTATTTAAAAAAATATGTTTTCTTAAAACGTTTATTCATTTTATATATATATGAAGTTTTTATTTCCATTTATATTGATTTTTGTATAAATTTAAAAATATATATATTTTTATATCCGTTTTATTATCGAATTTATTTATTTATTTTAAATGTTGTCATTTTTTACGAGAGCAGGTGAAAACAATGACAGTATATTAACCTTATCTAAACCTGATCAAAACAATGTCAACATAAACACAAATCATGGCAGTGGCTTATAAGCAGGTCATAGTTTGAAAATGTTTTAATTGTATGCGTTCCATTAATTTTCTACTTAAATTCAAATTAAGGGATTCATACTTGTCATTTTTAAGTCTTTTGCTTCACTTTGACTGCAACACAACCGCTTGTTTGCTTTAGTGCTGCAGAGTAAGGCTCAGTAAATAAGAAAGTAAGTGTTCTGTATGTGCTTAGAAGAGCAATGTTATTATCTGCAAAGGTTGAATTTTCAGGTATGTGTGAACAAATAAGTAAAGAACGCCCACAGAGCTCTGCTTGCATGTTTAAACTGTTAAATAGATGATCTCTTGAGAGATTTTGTAAGCAGCTAATTTTGTTAGGTTCTGTTTCATGATGTCAATTATAGAATATTGGCAAACGTTCTGGTCCAGAACCACCATGCACACCGGCAACTCAGCATGCATACGTCCACATCTGTGCCATAGCAACAGTTTGGCTAGTTGCCAGGCTGTTTGGGTTGCCAGGCAAAAGGTTCCCATGGCAACGCTCCTTTTGCCATCTTGGTATAAGAGCCTGGTTAGAAAAACAAAATCAGCATTGCAACACGTTGTCACACTTTTGCTGCATTGTGAGGGAGTGGAAGTGAGGACACGGGTACGTTTGATCGTGGAAATGGGCCCCGCTGCTTTGGTACTTGCTCAAACTGTACCGAACATTCTGCTCCCCCCCCCCCCCCACCCCCCCCCCCCAAACACACACACACACACACACACACACACACAAACTCAAAGCTTCAAAGCAACCTGCATCATTTACTATGTAGTTCTTTTATGTCTTTGAAGAACTATAGCCATCATCTCTTATAAAGACAGGCCGGCCAACTTGTGTCAAAGCCAGAGCGTGATAATTAAGAGAAACCTTGAAGTTAAGCCTCATTAATGGATCACCCCTAAAACAATTTCCATAGCGATGCTTTTTGCCAGACAAGGGTGGCGGGAGCGGCAAAGCGAGAGAAGGATAGCTGACACTGGCACAATTACACTGCATTTCTGCGTGATTTGACTGCGAACGTTCGACACACTGGGAAATCAGGTAGAGGCGGTGGGAGCTGTAGAAAGGCTTGGCGCAGCTGGGGGAAATGCTGACGGAGGGTGGCTAAAAGGGTAAGAGGCGGGCGATAGGGACTTGTGAGTGTTGAGCGGGGGGGAGGGTGGGGTGGCAGAAGGGGCAGAGTAAGAATAGGATCAGGATGACAATCAGAAACAATAGGATGAAAGGCTTGCCAAAGTCTATGCGATTTTTTTTTTTTCATGTCGTAACCTCTTAGCTGCAAAGTTCAACCAGAGGTGTAATGTGAGAAATGACTCTTTGCTTTAATTTTCATTTTTTACTTACGCAAATAGTGCAACACTCCTACATACGCTGCCTTTTGCCAGCAGCAGATTTACATTGAAAATGTGTCAATGTGAGACGACACTCGCGGAACCAAAGATGGATGACGCAGCAGCAGCCATCAGTCTTTATTTCTGCTTGATTGCGTAGACTGGCAGCTCTTCACAGCCATTAATTGCTGCCTGTCAAAACGCTGTCACAACTTCAGATCTGCTGTCAGCTCTGGTATGTTGGTCACTTGCCCGCCGCTGTCGCGGACCCTCCAAGAGTATTGCTTTTTTGGTATCTTGAACAGTTGTGAGTCGTAGGGACATTGGTTGGCATGATACTACATTAGGGCAGCTAGCACAAAAAAACATGCAGCCTCATTTGGGTTTTGTTCATTAGAATATGGCGATAGACAGGACTGAAGACACCATGTTAAGGATGAGAAAATATGGAGGAAATTAATTGAAGACTGAAGTTTGGCTCCCATTGCAAGCAGCATAGTCTGTCTGATAGTTTTCTCACTATTGTTGTGAGGCCAACCTTAGGGACCTTAGGGTCTTCAAATATTGAGGTACTGCTATCTTTCACGTGTCTTTCAAGACTTTGGTGTCACGCCTGGTTTTCAGTGTGCAGCTTTGTGACATTGGAGTAACAATGAGGCACAGTCACCAGTAGAGGGCATCAGTTGCTTAGAAATGCCTGAGAATCCCATGAATGAACATGTAGTCAATCCTTCAGTTGTACGCTCACCTGCATGAGAGTTGTAAATATGTGGTTAATTCATTGTTGTTAAACTTCTCACTCTCTGCATTTGTGCCATTCAGTTTTTTCAGTTAGTCATGTTATCATGCAGCAAATCTGCTGCTTGTTTCTGCACAGCTAGCAAATGTGCATTGATTCAAAATGGAGGAAAAAATGTTACAGAGCGTGCCTTAAAGCAATCAAACCTGCATTCTGCTGGGCTAAAAGGAGGCAAAAGATGATTTTATTTTTAATTTTTTTTGCATTTCTTCATCGTGTCTGGGGGGTGCACTTCCACCGTCTGTGCTCTGCAGCGTGAGGTAGTTGGTTGTATTGTTTCGCATAATAAACAGCACGGAGATAACTGTACAACCTTCTAGCTTTCCCTGCGGAGTCACTTCTTGCCACGTCTAATGTACCCCCGGCCGAGAGGTAAGTATGTTGTTACTCTGCGAGCATGTCGCCTTGTGGATAACGACGTGACTCATTCATTTCTAATGTTGCGCATATTATCCCCTCCAGGCTTAATGGTAGGCGCCACACAGCCATCAGGAAGTTGTTTTTATGATTATTCGTGCATCTAGCCATGTGTCATGTGGAACACCTGTGCAGTTGTTTGGTTCGTGGCAGAATAATCTTTTTCGATCCCACTGCAGCGCAAACATTTGGCCTAGTCATGAAACATGTTTCGCTATGTTGGTCCTTGGCAGTAAATTGTGTATTTTTTTTCCACTATAATACGGCAGGTAGAGTGGCCTTGTCAGTGACTTTGTGCTTGCATGCTACCATGGTCGTTGACGCACCGTCCCCGGCAACCCCGCAGACTCTCCCACTCGCTAATTTATTCCAGTTTTCAACCCAATAACCTTACCTCCTCCTCCTCCCATTTCCTCAGTTTGTCAGCTTGCAGTACGCGCCGACTGTAGCGCATTATAGCCGTCTCCCCTCCCACCTCCCAGAAAAGGGGCATCTATAAGAATAGTGCTGATTCGGCACCGCCGGTCGTCTTTATCATCCCTGCAGCACACCGCCCTCCTGCCAGTGGAGACAGATGAACACCTGACAGTAGTGAGGCGTGTGGGCCAAGGATAATGAGCATGGCGGAGAGGCAGCAGCAACTCCACACGTCTGGCTCCTTTTCCGTCCGTCTCACATTTAACGTGATTTATGTTTTTTTTGTTTTTTTAATTCATGTGCTGCTCTCAAAGTTTGCAGCAAAGAGTCCAGTGCAGACCACCCTCTAATTTTAACCTCTGCAAATGCCAATCTTGGGCTTTGTTTTCTGCAATGGCGTCTACGTTCTTGGGGGATCAATTGAGTGCGCCTCGACCCCGAGACAGACAAGGCAGACACCATCCCAGACTGATGATGTCATCCCCGTGGAGCACTCCCAATGCTTTGTCTCTCAGTTCAGTGGCACTGCAGAGTACAGCCGCGGGCGTGCACGCACGCACACACACACACACACACACACACTCACAGATAGACACCATGGCACATACACCTGGCTGTCACATTCTCTATGTGACCGGGAGTTATGCTCCGACCTCTGAGAACCGCCTTTGCACAATGTTTCAGGACAAAATGGCTCCCACGATAGCCGCAGTCTTGCAAGGCTGAGAGCGGGCACTCGCTTGTGCACGTGTAGACTTGATTGTGTGCCGTTGCATTGTCACATATTGCATAGTTCTTCATTTTCCGTGCAAAGTGATGCCAGTCGATCCTTTCCTCACATTGAGGCGAGCAGACGTGTATGCAGACAGTAGCATCCTGGGGCGAATATAACAGGACGAAAGCTGAACGTAGATGAACTCGCACTGTGTATTTATATATGTAGGTCTAAAAACAAGAGGCTGCGTCGTGAATATTCATCAGTCATCATGAATGTGTAGATTGTTTTTCTAACCTAAATTTCGGGCAGAAGAAAGGTTGGCATCATCATTCATGCATATGCATGAGATCCTCATCTGGAAGCATTTTTAACAGAGGTGAAGATGAGTTTGTCTTAATTGATTCCCATCACGGCAGCTTTTGCCTTTCACCGGGAGAGCTTGTTTTGTTCACTTCTCTTTAAAGATGGTCTTGTTTGTTGGCAGACCAAATGTGTTAAATCAAATCAGCAAGAAAATTGTGACACACTGCTCATGTTCTTGACTCAACACTCTCAAGCCATTAACGGCGCTTACATAAAGTGTAGCATCTCCTCGCCCAACTGAACAGTCCTCTTATCATCGGGTTCAAATTGTATTTACTGTCATTTTCTATTTCGCCTGAAGGCCGTTTGATTCTTTTACCCTTCATGGTCAACAACTCTCTGGTATTAATATCATACTCAAACTGCCTATTGAGTGGGCAGCTTAACAAGAAACGGTTACAATTAGGAGAAAATCTTGTGATGGGATATTAATATGCAAAACTATTATGAATGCGCGAGAAAAAAATCGCCGTATTTCACAAACTTTTACTGCAGTACGGTCAAACAACCCATTTTGGAATGCTGGTTGTCAACTGTGGATTATGAAACAATGTTTCTATAAAACCACAATTCGTATTAAGAACAAACTTTTTATAAGAAGTAGGGATAGACAGATTTTCGGCCGGGGAGATAATCGGCATCAATATTCCACCTTTTGTCAAATAATCAGCTTCTTTTTTTTTTTTTTTTAGATCCATTTGAAACCTTAGGGAACAATGTGATTGTTATATTGTATTAAATTATATTATATTTATTATTATTTATTTTATTGCTTTTGTTTTTACTGTAGAAAAATATAGGAAGCTATGATAGTTAAATTTTTCGTTTAACTTTTAAGACATACTGATGACATCCTGAACTTGTTTTTAGGATCTTAAAACAAAGAAGTCTTTAATGTAAAAAAATATATATATATTTTGCAATCTGAAAGAGCTCGAACTTAATTTGACAATATTTTCCCCACCAAAAATCAGCTATTCTCCTTGACTACAAATAATTGGCATTGGCAGCCTTGGGAAAAAAAACATAGCAGTCTGTCTCAAATAAGAAGTAACCTCCCATACAGTGACATTGCTTTGAATTTACACAACTTCCTGTGTACTGTATTTTCTTCTTCTCTTGGCACCCTGTTGAAACTGATTCTTCAATTTGAATAAGTGTTGTACGCCGAAATGTTTGCGATGTGTTGACTTGCGCAAAGTCACGGACAAGGATTTTCATGTGTGTGTGTATTGTGTTTTGTCACCAAAATGTATCCTTATGTAAGACTGCGGATACTTAAAGGATCATTGTGGAGTTGGTCAATTTTTTACTCGCGACTGCCACCTTTGGCCTAACCTAACACAGTCTCTGTGTAAAGCTCGTGCATGGCGCCACTCGTGCATGGCGCCACTCCCCTCCACCCCCACCTACAAAACTGTGGCATGTTCGCCCCGAACACTCCACACTGAAGGGAACATATCATGCAAGCTACAGTTGTCGAGTAAAAAAGTCAGGTACAGTCCGTTTGTACTCATTTTGGCATTGGTGGAGCATGCATGATATAGTAAAAGCTTTAATATTACCTTTTTGAATGGCACAATGCACCTTTAAGGTACCATGCCTCAAACAATTTTTTGCATTTTTTATTTAATTTAATTTTTTATCCTTTATTAAGTTTAGAATATAATTTGGCTTGGAAATGCACAGAATGCCCTTTTTCAAGCTACTAGTTGGTCCAAAATGTCTTTGGCAGATGAGATTTTATTAATATTCGATGTGTAAATAAGCTTTGTTCGAATTGGTTCGCTTGTATCCTTAATTTCGATATGGAAAACAGCTTGCTCTCATTGGTAGTATGCTTTAACTCATCTTCTATAATCAAGAGTGTATGCGAGAGAGCGAGAGAGAGAGTGAGCAAGTGTGTATAATGTGACAAATGCTATTGCTAGCTTGGTTAACTGTAAACACTGATCTGTATATATTGCTGGATAGCCGATAGGCCAAGACTTTTGAAGCCGCGAGGCTGCCATATTACTCCTCCCAAGAAACGTCTCTCGGCATATGATCCTATACATTTACAGTATCGAAAGAGACTATTTGAGACGGTACTTAGTAGAAACAGCATGAGTCATAATGTTTTAAATCTGCTAAACATAAACAAGAGGACCTCAGACATTTTACAACTTGACTTAAATACACGTATCAATTATATGCTTAATGATTTTTACAGGAGGAAACTTGTATATGTTTTTATTAAAGAATTATAACTGTAATTCAACAAAAGTCGCCTCTGCCAACTCTAACATTGGGGTCTGAGCGATAAAAGAAAAAGGGGGTGTTCAAAGCAGCACATATTGTCCACTTGTTAAAAAATAGTGACCACACCGCCAACCACCCCCTACCCCCGCGCCCTAAGAGCCTACAAGCTGTATATGTCTGTACGTATACGTACAGTTTTACAGTAGTCTGCTCGCGAGATGGGAGGAGTAAGATGGCCGCCCTCTGGCTTCAACAGCTTGCACGGGCGTGCATGGACTATCGGCTATCCAGTAATATATAAAGATCAGTGACTGTAAAGTACAACTGAGAGCTGGCAACAAGTACATTTTGATCTATGGGACAATATTACTTTAACTACAACATTGATGAATTAAATATTTATAAAATAACACAGAATAAGGCAAATGTAGGCTGGCGTTGTGGGGAAGAAAGCTGGTGAAGCAGTTGGCTTGGGAACTCTCTGAAGTTACAAGTAGCTGGTGGGTCGCCGTTTGCAGTCGCCTGAATACGGGTAAATGGGGGGTTCGTTAGCGTGTTTGGGCATCGAGAGGGACATAGCTGCAGTGACAGCAAATGTTCTACCTCAGTCTGGTTCCTACCTTGTATTATATTTGTGCTTGCGCATTAAGGTCTACAGAAGAGTGCTGCTGAGTGGTGCAGAAGTCTCATTGAACGTTACAAAAATCGTTAGATTACAGTGATTGCCTCAAAAGCTTGCGCAACAAAATATTAAGCTAAAGGTACAGATCTAATATTTTTTTAAATCATTCTGTTGAACCACATTTTAAAACGCAATGTCTAATTTTCATTGGTTAAATGTCATCGATTTTTTATTTATAATTACTTTTGTCAGTCAGGTTATTTCTGTGACCACAGTTTTTTTCCCTTCATTTACTGAAGGATACCAACCATTTTTTTCAACATGTGTACGTTGGCTTGGTAGAACAGAGTTCCGTGACAGCGTCCGAGGCAAAATTCTCTGTCAGTCCCTGCCATTTCATCAAATTTCTGAAAATCTTCCCACCTTGCCATCACAGCATTTTTAAAAAAAAAATCATATTTAATCATTAATTGATTATTAATAATCACATTTATTTATAATTAATGCATGGGCAATTATCTCTCAGCTGGCAGCAAATTATCTCACTCCAGCTGATGCAATGAGAAGCTTTGCATTGACATGCTTCAATTAGCCAGGGAGCATAAAAATTCAATCTGTAGAAATTGAAATCTTGGGAGTCTTCTGAATTGCCCTGCTGTGATGTTTACTCGTAGGCTTGGACATGCAGTACCAAAAACAGCCAAACAAAACTGGGAGCTCAGCCACTCTTCAAATTTGCTATTTCAAGCCAAATTTTGGAAGTTATAGTTGAGCTCCATGCCTGACATTCCAAATTTGGAAGCTATTTGGTAACACATATTAAGTGTAGAAATTTACAGCTACAGATGAGATCGAGATAGTTTTCCAGATATCGCTGTTTAGAAAATTTCTTTTTCAGAGTATGATTGATTAAACTGTTTAACCTACCTATACATTCAATGATTTTTCATGAGGAAAATATTGACAATAGAGACCTAATATTTTTGGAATTTTGCCATTAACGATTGTGTCTTTTTACTCGAATTTTTACAGGACATTCTGAGATGGTCAGGTGGCATTTGATGAAATGACACAGAATGACCCGATTAAGTCGCAAGCTGAATGCATGCGTCTGATTGAAATGGACTAGAAGTAAAAGTTGCATTTGTACTTAGCCTATGTTGCATTAAAGCTTCTCTGACAAGTACAATTCATCCAAAAAGTTCTTTAAAATCTTTTTTATGAAGTAGCAATTGTAACAATTACCACTACCCTCCTCTTGTTACCAAAAAGAAAAAGCACAACATACATGCGGAGTAAACTCTTCAATGCTCACTGACCTGGCCTGTCATGTGACATCATGCATGAAGTTTAAAACGATATATTTTTTTAACTTGCACTGAGCATGTTCATATTGAAAAACCGTTCCACTGACTGCTTTCCACCTGTGTCTTGAGCATGTCTAGTCAAGGCGACCTTTTGGACGTGACTGTGAAAACATGACGTATTCACCACGTCGGTCAACATTAGCACCGCTAATGTTGCTAATCTATGACCGAATGACGTCTTGATTGGCGTACATGTAGAAAGAGGCGGCAAACATCACCCCGAAGGTTCACTACACTGGTGCGCTTCATATTTTCTCTCTATTTTCATCCTATTAGAGATTTCTGACCCTCCCCCTTCATCCCCACTTTCCAGCGAGCGGCTTTGCCACCAACCCCAGCCCCCTCCCCATCGCTCTCACACACGTGCATGCGCCCTCTCTCGCTCACAAATACACACATCCGTGCACTCGTTGCACTCTTATTCCCGCCCTCTATCTCCCTCGTCTCTCACACACACACACACAACACACACACTTACACACACACACACACACACACATGCAAGTGGCTGACAGACTGGTGTGTGCAGACGTGCGGCTGTGAGAACGTGAGGGGAAAAAGAGGGACACGGAGGGACGACAGAGAGAGAGAGGGAGAGTGAGAAAGGAGGAGGGAAGAAGACTTGTGATGCAAAGAGGCGTGCGGCGACTAAATGCAACACGGAGGGTAAATGATTTTGCGCGCGTGTGTGCGCGTGTCGCCGCCAAGTGTGCGGTGAATAGTTTTGTTGGTGTTTGAAGTCAACATGATCTCTTTGTCGTTTCTTCCTTTGCAGCATTGTGGCGGCAGCCCTGCGGAGACAAAAGGTTGCAGTGGCGCATGGATGTTGGTCAGGTAGGCAGACGCACAGCGCAGCAATCAATATTCCCTCCTGTGAGCTACCTGCCGCTGGGCTCGCCATCTGGCGTCGAGCATCAGGAGAGAGGAGGCACTCGCAACCTGCAAGGAAAAGTCACCACTGGAAGGTAATTGGTTTTTCAAAGTCGCTTCGTTCACTGGGTTTGTGTGCTTAAGTGTTGCGTTCAAATGCGTCGGTATGATTGAAATTGGACAGGTGAATGAATCAAATGCGCAGCTGTCAGGAGAATTGAAAAGCTCGCACGCTAATGTTGTGAAACATGCAACAATGGACTTGACGGGGGGGTATTGCGTCATTCATTCTCGTTGAGACGTTCGTGAACATGAATGAAGTCTGATGCGGGCGTCTTCCCTCTCAGGTGTGACACAGCAGCTTCGACTGTTAACCCCCCCCCCCCACCCTCGCCCCCCACCTCCAGTATGAGCCAAGATGCTGAAGGATCACAGGTTGGTAACCTTCAGGCCCGCAAAGACCACCTTTGAATTTCATATGATGACATCATGCCTCTGCCAATTCAATGTGTATATGTCGCGAGTGAGGCTGCCCGTCTGTAACGTTCCTAATTGGACTGGCACACACTCAGGCGCATGTTTGAGACCACTTCAACTGTAAATCTTTCATTTTAAGTCTTGTTTTAATTTCCCTAACAGGCAGCTGTGGCGCGATTGGTGCACGGCGTATTTTTCGAGAAGGTAAGTGTGATATAGTGCGCCCCCCCCAACCCCCCCTCGCCCTTTTCACCTCACTGATAGTCTGTTAGATGCCGCAATTTGCCAATAAATCAAAATGTGCTTTTGATGCGGCCCGCCGTGATTTGTATTAGTTGTCCGTGATTGTGCGGCGATTGTTCACTCGGGTCGGTCGGTGCCGCAGAAACCAAAATGTGTGATGAGGTCATGTCTTTGTCTTGGCGCCGCGACCACTGTTCGTCTCCCTTATTCCTTTACTGTCGTTGCCATCGAAAGCCGCAGTGGCGTGTTTTCATTTTACCAGTATGCCCCTCTGTCCCTGAGACCCTTAACCTGTGAGGTCAAAGCAGGTCACAGGTGAGGTCCTCGGGAACAGGGCTGCATTCAGTTTCAACGTTGCTTTCAATGTTGTTTTAGATGTCATGTGATTGATATATGAAGCATGCATTTATCTCAAATCTGTCATGCATGACTATAACCTTGATATTAAGAATGGAGTCGACGATAATACATTGATGGAAAAATAGGACGCAACAATCAAATAAATAAATTTTGGTCGACAAATGTTAACAATGAAGCATCTCACCGGGTTTCCGCAATGTGTCCAAATGACGCTTTTGGATTGTGTTCACGTTCAAGTTTTGATCACATGGCTCAGGCTGGACAAGGGTTCAAGGGTCCCGACTGCAGCAGGCACCCTCTCAGGGGGGCGGCTCTGTTGGCTGGCTTTGTGACATACACCCTAAGCGCGGGGCCAAGGAAGACAGCCAAGAGTCGCGACCCTCCCATTTTTGTCACCATCGAGCTCTCGTACCCATTTGTACATTTTACTGCTCTGATGTCAATAAAATATGAAAAGTTAAGTTGTGACTTAATGATGCAGATTATTTCATGTTGAAGTCAGCTTTTTGTTAGACCAGCTAATGCTCATTAGTTGAGGGGGGGGGGGGGGGGGGGGGGATGGCAGGTTGCCGCAAGTGGTGTGATCCCGACATCCACAAGACGAAAATGACTTGCAAATAAACGCCACCGTTTTCCCACCAGGGGAAGCGGGAGTAACTGTAATGGCCTCAGTCCATTGCTGACAAATAGACAATAAAACGTGAATTGAGACGCAAACCAAAACGGACGTCAGATGTAAGAAACGGACGGCGTGTTTATCGATTAGCGTAGCCGTTCCGGTAGACTCGTGATCACGCCACAATGTTGTATGCGTTTACGTTTCTTTCAGTGAGCTGCAGTGCGGAATGGAATTTATTGGAGCAGCGCACAATGTCAGGTTTATGAATCTGCTGCTATAGATTAACAGTACTAGTAATTACCTGAATCCTTTTCAGTTGTTTTCTGGAGCCGTCATTGCACTCGTTTGGAGATCATTTTTAGGCTAACCTATAATTATGTAAGCCATGAATTTTCTGCTTTATAGAAAAGAAGTGAAACATATTTATTCTTAAATGGTAGCTACTTATATTCCTGAATATAATTATTTTTTTAATGGTTGGATGCTTATTTGTCGTATTCTTTTCTTTCTTTTTTTTAGGGATGGGCAAGTACCGATACCAGGTATCCATATTAGGCCAATATCCGGTCTTATTTCAAGTTATCGGATACATTGACTGGCCTCTTATTGCTGTTTTAGGATCAGGAGCTAAAAATTTAAAGAATAGAAAATTCCCATTAATTTCATGGGATTTTAAGGAAAAATGCTAAACTGGGATATTCAAGTAAATAAAATGATCTGCCATTGTTATGTTAGGGGAAATGTTATGAATCAAAAGTACTAGTGGTATCGGTGGCTACTCGTACTGGTATCGGTCTGATAAAAGTAGTATTGAACATGCCTAGTTTCTTTTTATATACGTTTTCTCATTGTATTACATGTGTCTAATAAACATGTTCTAGACTACCTTGGTTCTTTGTTTTTCTGCTGTCCACCATAACCATTTTTCCCCCTCTGAAACTCCTGCTTCACTTTGTATATTTTTGAAATGTGTTTGTTCAAATACACGCCTCTCACTACCTGTAGGAGTAAATAAACACCCCCGAACAGAAATACGCTAGCTTGTTTTTCAAAATGTGTGAATGAGCAAATTTTCAGTGTGGTAGGACATAACGAGATTCAATCAAAGTGCCCTTGGCAGCACACACATCAGAGACAGATTGAACGCTCCCGCCCTCGCTCGCTCACTGTCACACACACACACGCGCGCGCGCACACACTTGGGATTTTCCCCATGCGCTTGCAAACTTTGGCAGTCCAGCAGCAGACTTTTGTCTAATATTGATTGGCTTGTCTGCACCGAGACAGATGAAGGCATTAGTAGCCCGCTCACCCTGCCACTGGAAATATATTAAGTTGGTGTATTAGGCACCCTGTCTGGTTGCCATGGAGACGCAGCCATCGTGAGGAGGGAGGATGGTAGACAAGTGGGGGATACAGGATGTGATGAGGCGGTCGGCGTGATTTGTAGTCCCGCCTGCTCGCTCTCCCCCTTTTTGTCACTTGTGGCCTGCCTCACCTCTTCCTCTTCCCTCCCTGTTGTCCCTTTCACTGCCTTTCCTCCTTCATTGCCTCATTTTGCCTCATTTGCTCATCACCAAGAACGTGCTTGGCTTCCTTTGTTCCTCCTGGACCACCGGTTAGACTTCGGGCCTTGATTTATTCTTGTTCTTACAGACACACTTCCTACTTCATCCGTCTCCCTCCTGATATATACATCAGCATTAACCCCCCCCTTCCCCCCAAACCCATCTTTGGCTCGCTCCATCTCTCTGCTCTGCAGTAAAAGTGCTGCATTGAGGTAGACTGGAGAAGACAAAAGACTTGAGGGAGGTGTCTGGAACGCACTCTTGGTAATTACACGTGGAGCTACACCGCTCACTTCATTAATTGATTACACCTGATGATTTTTAACATCTTAACCCATTTTTAAAAGGCACTTGAAAAGGAATGAAATCACAGTGGGTGTGCTGAGATGTGACGGCAGTACCAAGAAAGACCTGTGAGGGGCAGCATAGCGCCACATGACATCCAGACTTCAGAATGACGTCATTCAAAGAAGAAAAAGCTCGTTTTCCCACAATTCACATGACCATCACGGCGCCAGTGGCTCAGCGCAACTCGGGGAGGACATGACAGCACACAAGGATTTTGGTTCATAAACACTGAAAAAACATTGAACAAATCAAACTTTATATGTTTAACTTTTACATACATAAAAATGCAACTCAAGTGCTGTGCAATTAAAAGATATAGCATAACATGGCAGGGCACAGAGAAAACATGTGAGGAAAAGCACCCAAAGGGGCGCTCATCCACACTGAGAGGCATTACAACAATACATTGGGAGAAAAAAAAAATCTTAATACACCCCACTCTGGTTTTTTCTGTGAGAGGACAAATACTCAAATTAGGCCTAATTGGTCTGAAAAGTATGACTTCTACAAATATTGTAGCAAATAATCTATGCCAGTGACTTGACACTTGCTTTCACCCCCCCAATCGTGCGTGTGAGCTTTCAGCTGGTGTAAAGTTTAGTGTGCTTTCAGCTACGAAATTGTTACGTGCGCCAAAGGCATGCAAAAGAAAAAACGAAATTCCCAAATACTGTAAAGGAAGCTTGCAACTGCACGAAAATCAAGATGTGCCCGTTTTCACGCCTGAGCGCGCATGCATTTTTACTTGAAATGTGTTAATTATGTTTTGTTTTTAATTTGTTCTTTATCATTAGTGTATTTATTGTAAATAATGAGTTGTGAAAATTTTACATGCACTGTACAGCAAATTAGTATTTGATTAAATAATCGGTTAATAACACATTCACATTTTAAAATGAGAATCATTTTATTCCAAAATAATTAATTGTTTCTAATTGCCCTTTGACACAAAAAATGGCCACCCCTGATTTTAAAGACTACTGCGTAGTGGAAAAAGGTAACATCAAATGTTGGGGACATCATTGTAAAATGATCAATATATTTCATATTTCGTAAGTATTAAGTGAAAAAAAATTAAACCATGAAGTCGACAAAGGTGAGTTTGAAAAACAATTTTTTTTATTAATGTATAACGATTTATTAACGAATAACACAACCCCCCACCCCCCCCCCCCCCCAACTCCAATTTTTTAGTTTTGATAATGAAAGTGTAAACATACAGACGCTTGCATAAACGCCAATACACCAGGTACATTGCCATTTGGAGATTCTTAAATTGGCACATTGGTAACAAGATTCATCACAGAACACAGTATGATGACAAGGTGTTTGTTTTTTGTTTGCTTGTTTTTTAAATTACTTTATTTAACAAATTGAAAACAAGAGCCAAAACATAGCAAACAATTATTACAATAAAAGTAAAAGTTATACACAACAATCTCACAATAGCAGTGGGGTCTTACACTAAGAAATATTAAAAACACCAAAATAAGAACACAATATTAAGGTTTTGACAGCCTTGTTTTTAGAAGTAGAGATGGACTGTAAATATACTTCTATATGACGACGAGTACTCAACGGTTCAAACGTGACGTCACGGCGACGCCTCGTTGGGGTTAAGTAGCGCTCATTTGTGGTGAATTGACTGTTCCAATTCACAGTGAAATATATTTAGAATGTGCTCGTCCAATTTGTTTGTTTTATTTCTGTGTCTGTTGTGTGGAGCTTTCAGGCTGTCCGTGGGCTGCGTTCAATGCTTGGTAAAGTCGGCGGACATTGCTTCAGTGTGTCGTCTCTACGAAATTGAAAAGAATAAGGCAGCAGACGCTGGCAAATGCTACAAAGCTTTAGGCCGCCTGTTCGACAACAATGTCGATGTGATCGACGCCGGCAAAGTCGGTAGGGATTCTTTTGGGTACACTTCCGCTATCTAATGCAGAGTCACGTGTCAACTGTTCAGATGTGTGTATGTTTTTTCTCCGGGAGTAGCATACAGTGTTTTTTTTGCTTTTAATTTTTGTTAATCAAAAGTTAAGTATAAAACAAAATGTACAGTAGGTTGGACTTCCCCTGTTCCAATACAAACAAACGTGCGTCTTCTGCTTGTGCTACACAGTTTATATATATATTCTATCCACAAGGGGGCGCAAAGTCCCCATGCTAACACAAGTGGTACGTGTCTTGACGCCAATAGTTTTAACTTTCTAACAACGTGTGAAACACTCATAAATGATACAATGCTTAAAATCATTTAAAAGGAAGTCAAACATGTATGTGACTCCGCTAGCCTAAAAACAGATAATTGTGATAAATTGTGTGTGTGGAAAATTAGTTAAGAAGCTAAATCCACCCTTTCAAGTGAAAATGACGTCACATTTACGCAAAGCAACTGTGATGTCATTTTCAGTCAACAAGTGGCGAAATGGCCCCCACCTGAGATGAATAAAAACAGGTGGATTTTGCTGCTTTATTCATATTCCACAAACGTAAATTAATCAGAATGCCGTGTTTAGACTAGTCGGGCTGCATAGAACATTTCAAATACCACCAGAGTGAGCCCGAATACGAGTTGTACCAGTACCACACTTGATCATAACCTATCACAGCATTCCTCACGACATGTTGCGTTTACTTGCCACCAAGATGCTGGGAAGTAAACAGATGGCACAATTTCATTGTAACATTGTCATCTGATATTAATGTGTGTGGGTGTGTGTGTGGGGGTGTGGGGGTGTGTTATGACAGGAAAAGGCCACGAGGACAGTTTGAAGGACATCATGAACGAGCCCTTTCTTAATCTAAAGACGGAAAGTAAGTACTGCTAACAGACATACATTATTGCTCCTAAATAAAATTGTCATATTACTGTACTAAATAACATACACGAATGTTCCAAAAGGACATTTTAATAGAGCTCCACATTAACATTTAACCTGACTGCTTACATGTTAACATGCTCCATAGTAGCACGAACAGCATTCCTGTTACTACGTTTTACTTAACTCCTAAATGAAATATTACATTAAACGTAAGTAACATGTTGTGTGTTCCCCCACTAGTCCAAACTCGGCATTCTGATTAATACTACGTTTGTGGAATATGAGTTAAGCAGCTAAATCCACCCATTTTTTATCCATCCCAGTAATAACCAATCACGGCTCAGCTTGTGAATGTCGCATGACCAAACTCAGAAAACAGGTGAGCCGTGATTGGTTGTTTATCTGAGCCACGAGCAACTGTGATGCGTTTTTCAGTCAACAGCAAGCGGCAAAATGGCCGCCCCCAGTGATGGATAAAAAAAAAAGAAGGATTTTATTGCTTAACTCGCGTTCCACAAACGTAATATCAATTTGAATGTCGTGTTTACACGAGAGGGGCTGCATAGAACATAATGTAAAGAAAAAATTTCAGTTGACTTCCCTTTCAATTACTCTTGAATGACTTACATGACTCCTAAATTACTTTTTTACATTGCTCCGACGGACATGTTGTCATCCATCTGAATTACTTTTTAAAATTGCTTCTAAATGACATCCAAGCATTAATCCTAATAGACATTTTGTCATCAGACTGAATTACTTTTTAATATTGCTCCTAAATGAGTTTCCAGCCTTATTCCCAAATGACATTTTATCATTACTCCTAAATGACAATTTAACAGCTTTTAATGAAATTTTGACCCTAACCCTCATTGCCGTTTTGTCATCAAAATGAATGTTTATCCGTATTCGTAATTGACTTTTGAACATGGTCGTCATCCCCCCAAATTGTTATGTTAGCTCTCAAATGGCGATGCTCACGTTTCAAAATGATTCCCTTTGACGCAGCTTGAAATGTTGAGTGAAAAGCGTGTACGTCTTCCTCTTCTGTCTCCTGTCCTAACAGAGAGTATTCGGGAAAAGGACCTGCAGGCGGTGGCCAACAATTTCATCGCTAAAGCCTCCCAATTGCCTCGAGGTGAGACGAGGTCTCCGCCCCTTCCCTTCCCTTCCCTTCATCTTTTTCATCCATAGTGAAGCCCGTATTGAGTCATCGTAGCTCCCTCTGATCTCGGTACTCCTGCAGTAATAGGCTAGTTACGTTATCGCGGCTTTTCACGCGTTGCGGAGGGGACAAGAAGCTGTCAGGTCCAGCAACTTGTGAGCGGCGACATCAAATATGTTCAGTTCTAATCACAGTTAACTGTTGCTGTTTTTTTTGTTTTCAGGCAAATGCGTCGGCCCATGCGGTTAGTGCCTCTTAAAACATTCACTTTGCACAAGGCCTGTTGTCATCGTTTGCAATGGAGTATTTCAATGCGTCCACCAGGGTATCAAGTAGGCCAATACAGCTGTACAACTTGCAAAATTGATTCCTGCGGTTTTCTTCTTGACTGCCCAGGTAAGAAAGCGAAAATGTTGCAATCCACACTTAACACATCCTGACATAAGTCTGATTTCACCCTCCCAAGCATCCTTGTTCCTGGAAAGTCTCCACTTTTGATCCTTGAAATGCTCTTAGTACCACGTCGGGAGAAAGCGACTTATTTCCACGCATATCGTTCGCACAAGGTTCCACTTTAAGCCCTTGGCTTCCTTTATGCGAGATGACAGTTGGCTCCCACACACTATGGTATCATGTCACCTCCATACAGCAATGCTAATGCTCACTTCGACGCTTCTCCTCAGAGACTCGGCTTAAGTGGAATCATCGCCCGGGAGAATGTTATGTACCGCCTGTGTGTCTTCATGTTTGTGTGTGTGTGTGTGTGTGTTTTCAGTTCAAAACATAGCAGTGGCAGAGGACACGTCGATTAAAATATTGTGCGATGTGAAATTTCCATTACCTCAAGATAACACAATCTTGAAGGTCTGGAAATATGCAGAAAAGGTAAGTTTCATCATTTTTCTCAGACTTACTGGAGTTGAATAGTCAGTAGTAATAGTGGAAAAATGAAATATAACAATGACCAACAGAGGGAGCCTGACGGTTCGCTACTTAGTGCCCCAAGTTTTTCTAGATGGAAAAAGGGAAAAACATGAGCGAGTAGGGAGGGGAAAAAAAGACGAGGGCCAATCTGCTCCTTCAAGTCCGTGGGTGGTATTTTGCTTTAAGTAGCCTGGCATTATTAAGCCCATTGAAGTGTGATAACTAAGTCAATTATGAATATGCATTTACACACACAACAACATTTGTTCTTCGCATGTACTAAAATTGTAACGATAAGTCATTGCAATGCTTGAAAAATCATTATTTTCTTGCGCCACCTAATAGTTAACAAATTTTCTCCCAAAAACGAATGAAAACATTCTATTTTAAATGTTTCCATGGTCCCAAAAACATATTTATTTAAATTTGTAATGTTTTTTTTTTTAATGCTAGACCATACAGAAGTCTCTGACCTCAAGAGGTCGCTTAAAGCAATGGTAGTTATTACAGAAAAGGACCAGCAGGTGGCAGCAGAGTATAAGAGATCCGCCAGGGTCATGTTGCAAAGATTCTCTTTTCCCCACTGTTTTAAACAGATTTGTGAATAATGAAACAGATAGAAATGTACTTTTTTTCCTAAAGAAAGAAGAGACTAATCTTTCTTTTTGCAGGTTCCATGTTTTATAGCAATAGAACACAATATTCTGTGGGCTTTGCCAAATCAGTCAAAATCCAGTAAAACAGCCGGGAGCGAAGGGGGTTGCTTCAGTGAAAATGGCTGGGAGTGAATGAGTTAAGAGCTGTCGACGCACCAATTTCTATATTCCCATATTTCTGAGACGGCTATGTAGGAAATGCATCAGTAATTGCGAGAATGCATTTATAACACATCAGGTTTACAGTATATCAAAAATCATGATTTATTTTGGGAGTCAATGTGACCAAAATGGGCCATTTTATGTAGAAACATGGCCTAAATCTCTAGCTCCCATTTGCAATCCGCAATTACCGCTTTGTGTCATTTTGAAAACGACATGTTTTAACAATCCTCTTGAAATGTCAGCTCCCTAGTGTATTTTTTTCCCATGCTTTCTCTTTGATGAAAAAGCCCAAAATGGCACACAATACCGCCAAGGGGCTAAAAAAAAAAAAAAGAATGCGTTGATGGACAACTCACTAAATAGTGCCTTCAAGTGTATGTCGTGGGGCAAAAATGCCACTGACAAATTAATACGGGCAAAATCTTTTCTCAAATTTGCAGAGTAGCGAAAACTCGTCAGATAAAAGAATGTTCTGCCGCTTGTTAGATGAATACTCAGCAGGTGGAGCTGTTTGAAGAATTGATAGAAGAAACGGACAACGCGTACTTCATCCCATCCGCCAGTGCGTCGGACGAGGGCACCTACCAGTGTGAGATCTTCTCCAATCGCATCTCCATTGTCAGACTTTACTACTATCTCACAGGTAGTGTGAGAAATACATGACATGAAATCATTGAAGACCCTTCATTTCTTTGGCTTCCTTTGCATGCAGCGGACACCTTGCTATTCGCGCGGTTCGGGACTGGGCATGAATAGCAAAAAAAGTGGCACCCATTGAAATGCATTTAGAAAAATAATAATCATAACAGTCAAATATTATCAGACACTAATGCGTCATGAGTAGCAAACCCCAAAAGACTAAAAGACTCAAACAAAAGGCATTTTCGCTATAATTAAAATGTGTTCATATTTTAATAAAACGTGAACTGTAGTCTGTTTTATTTCGGTAACGAC
Source organism: Leptonotus elevatus (assembly GCF_054856555.1). Classification (NCBI taxonomy): domain Eukaryota; kingdom Metazoa; phylum Chordata; class Actinopteri; order Syngnathiformes; family Syngnathidae; genus Leptonotus; species Leptonotus elevatus. The sequence continues at coordinate 14,399,975 of NC_141244.1, forward strand.
ATTTTTTTTAATAAGTCGGGACCACTTTACTGGGCTGATTTTTGTTCATTCATAATCAATTAATTGACTTTGACCAAGCATGAAAGGTCCCCAACAACCTTTTTGTGCAAGCGACTTATTCTTTACCTCTACGTACGTGTTCCATGTTTGACTCTTTCCCTTTTTCCCCAAGTGACCCCCCACATAGTGACGGGCCATTCCGAGCTGCACGATATATTTCAGCTGTCTCTGCTCCCAGAAGGGAAGCTCCACGCTGACTATGATGGGATGCACATACACCCCACTCCGCCTCCCCCATCACGCACGCTCATTGCCATCTGCTTTACATCTTTGCTGCTCCTCCTTATCCTCTCCTTGGGGTAAGATGAGGTTAGAATTATTTGCATACGATTGCAAATGAACAGCAAGTAATTGTGTCTATAAATATACTGTTTATGCACACCTCTCCAGTGAATGTTTTTCCTTGCCGAGCTGCTTTATCCTAATTCATGTCATGGGTGTTTGCAGGGTGATGATTTTGTGGAAAAGAAGTGGTGGCACTGAACGCATCAGGCGAAATGAAGAACTGTGATCTTGGAAGATACAAGTAATAAAAGCTCGACGTAGTTTATTCTTTTCACCACTAGAGGGCGAAAGAGATACTTGAGATGGCGGTTCATAGTAACAATGATTTTAAGAAATGTGTCCAATTTAATATACATGATTATATAAATAATATTATTTTACTTGCGATTAACTCATATTTGTTTTGTGAATTATGAACTTTTGGTTTTGTACTTCAGTTTCCATGCTGAAGTGTTTCGTGTACTGCGCATGTCATGAGCGCAAAAAAGAGAGAGGTGTAACCGAGCGAGGGACTTCAATAAAGGAGACGTGCTTGAATCCTGTGCTGCCGTATCTGGTTAATTTAGCAGGGAAGACGCCAGTGAACTTAAACTATTTGTAGCCCAGCCTCCGAAAAAAGCATCCTAGGGTTACAATTGATCATATATCAATGGAAGTGTTTTTCTTTCATCCATCCAGTATTCTTCCAATTACTTGGGGTCAAGTGGTAGCAGCAGTCTTATTTGTGTGTTCCCCATATTGCCAGCCATTTTGTATTTTTGTTCCTAACGTTTCGTTCTTCAATGAACCGCAGTGGGAGTGGGAACTGCAAAAGTCTTACAGGGACATAAAAGAAAAAAATTCTTGCCTCTTTAATTGCATTATATTTAATGGCAATAATTCATACACTCACTCACCTGTTTTACACTTGACTATAATCACATAATAGTTTCTTGTTTTGTTTTTTGTGGCAGTCCTTGATCGTTGTAGTTACTCATTTGGCCACAGGGTGGCAGCACCACGCGAAAAATAACAGGCGTACACACCCCCGTGAAGAGAAGGAGGGCATCTACTTGAACTATTTGAACCTCGTCATTTGTTATCTCGTTAAAGCTGTCATTGGTATATTTGGATGAATTTCAAAAGAAGGTGGTGTAGTACTAACGTCAACTGGATGTAGTAAATATTTGCTGACATTCATTCATCACTAAGTTATAAAACCTTTGTGATGATGAAGGCCTCGCCCCAAACACCATATGTGTCGCAATTAAGGCCAAGGTCAAAATCGAGAGGGTCAGGGGAACTTTGAAGTTTCATAATATTCACATACGTTGACTGCAGTTATTTATTTTGGTCACTAGGGAAACGTGCCAAATGTGCACATTTGAATTTGCAGATTCTTTGCTGACATTGCCACAAATTATGATACATGATCTGAATGCAGGAAGTTGCATCAGCTGTTTGGAAGTCACATGCTTAGGATGTCAATTGAGACAGTGGCAACGGCGGCTCTAGAAAATGTTACCTGGGGTAGAAAAGGAGTGGGAGGAGTTAAGAGTTTTGGGGCAGAAGTTCTAACCACCTACACTTCAGAGTTCAGGTTTCATTTTCTGCAATCTCTGGCAAGTTTTGTATAGTTTTTTTTAAAGTAATATTTACTTGACAAAAAACCGTTTTTTTCCACTCAGAAATTCAAAGTAAAATTTTCAAGGGCAGTTTTGAGTACATTTGGCAACTCTACCACCTGACTGCTCAAGCTGAAAGTCATGAGTTAATTCCTCAACGCTTGAGTAACTTTAAAAAAAAAAATAATAATTTTAAGTAAAATGTACTCCTAACTCTCCTTGTAAAATGTACTTAGAATTTCTGAGTGAAAAATATTTACTAGGTTTTTTTTCCAAGTAAATATTACTTCTTTTTTTTATTACAGTGTACATGTCTTCTAAATACTAACATAGCTTAATGTTGAGCATTAACTCGCTCCTTGTAGGCTATGCAAAAATTCTCAACCATTAATTTAGGTTTTTATTTGAAATATTTGACAGTGTACAGTGTTTCACGCAGTCTACAAATAAATTCACAAAGCTTTTTAAGACAATTTAAGACGGTGGTTATTATGGTGGCAGGCAAAATGTTTAAGAAAAATATCTAGGTCTACAGTGCCTTGGCGCATGATGGCCATTAATCATAATAGTGTGTGTACTGTATTTATTTTGTCAAAAGTTTTTGTCTTTGTATTTTATTCGGATTCCCATTGCCAATCTGTTTTTTTTTCTGTTTTCATTATATAAAATGAAAATTTGTCACTTTGGTCAAAAGGTGGCAGTACAAAACCACATTTCAGCCTGAGTTACCTGACATCGTAGCTTAGCACAGCCATTGTCTTATTAACAATTCCGAACATCCGGGCATTTCTTATATTTCCGCAATGCACCGCTTCATTCCCACGGTGCTTTGTATTGCTTTTGCCTGTGACTAGTGTACACACCAGACATATTGTTATAGCACTAGTCAAACGACATTTGATTACATTTTCAAATCAAAATAATCCTCACAAATCAAATGACAACGATCCGAAGTCCAATGCTTTTCAACGAGCGGAGAGCGTCCTATCACCGAGAACAAATGCTGCATTCGAAGACAGGTGGAAAATCGGAATTATGCTACTCAAAACATTTGAGGCAAATGTAAATACAAGACATATGTTGTTGACAGAAGCTTTTTTTTTATCTGAAAGAATAAATACATGTCAGACTTCTATTTGTTGATAGCAAATATAACCAAATTAGACAAATATATTATGAACGGCATGGCAAAGTTCACTCTTATAATTCTGCCAAATACTGTACATGTGTGCTGTTCATATCGTAACTGTATTTTGTTATCAATATATATTTACTGTTAACGTTTACTTGAAGGGTGTGTCATAATAGGACTATATCAATGCAGAATGGATCGCTGGTTAGTACATAACATGCAGTACGTCAGCATAGGAGGACATCAGTTGTGGGGCTCATTTTAATTTGCCTTGACGACATCGCTGCATCATCGCTGTTCTGTCTGCGGAGTTCATCTTTAATCTTTTGTCAGAGTTCCACACAGTTGTTGCTCAATGTTTCACAATCAATTCTTTGGAGGAAAGAAAGAAAATAGCCCTTCGACCACACTCAATTTGTTGCGCATTTTTGAATGAGTCGGAAGCTGTTGTGTAAAAAGTTTGATGCTCGTGCCGGAGGTTACAACCAAAGGGTGTATTCTGGATGTTATCCACTTTTGAGAAGACTAATTATGAAGTGTTTGGCACAAACATCATGAGTGATAAATGAAGAAGAATCCTCTTCTTTTTTTGTCTCATACAAAAAATACCGTACTCGAAATGTGACCTTTGCATTTGATCCATTACAGTGAGCAGTGAGCACCAGCACAGCTTCAGAAATCAGGTGAGCTGTGATTGGTCGTTGCCTGAGCCCTGAGCAACTGTGACGTCATCTTCCATCGACAGCAAGTGGCAAAATGGACTCCCCCTGAGATGGATAAAAATGGCTGGATTTTGCTGCATATTCCACAAATGTAATATTAATCAGAATGTCATGTTTTAGACTAGGGAGGTCACATATAACATATTATTGTCACGAAATGTTTAAGGTTGACTTCCACTTTAACAATTGTGTGCTCTGCGTTAATGCATTGCTATTTGACAAGTAAACAACAAATTGATGTTTTGTCATGATTTTTTTTTTGCTGATGCATTGAAGCGATTTTCGCAATGAAATGAGAAGCTCTTGCTTACGGTGCTTGCAAGGCTCCATCTGGATTGATTTGCAATGGTGACGTTCACAAGCATATTGTGGTCACAGTCGCTGCATATTGAGAAGAATTAAAATCACTCGACTGCTTTTGATGACAGCCGCCTTGCAACGTTTTGAAGAACATTTTGTTTTGTTCCCAGGCGGGCAAGGCAAGGAAACTAAATGCAGCCGTGCGAGGTGGTTCCAGGTCGCCGAGGCAGATTTGGGTTTTTTGCTTTCTCTCTACTCTACCTGATGACGTATTTCTACTCCTAATCTCGACCCTTTTTTGTTGTTGTCAGGAAGTGACTTAAAGCAGAGTTGTGACAGAAACGAGACTTTACATGTATTTATTTGTTGCCAGGCCCACCAGTTGGGAGCCAAATGGAAAAGGTAGCGACACAGCGTCTGAGGAGGTTATCTCGCTTTTTCATCGACTGCTGATTAAGCGCTGATAATGCTGATGCACGCCGAGATTAAATGTTCTGATGGTAAGAAAATTACTCTTAATTATTATTTATTTTTTTATCTTGATGCATGAAGATTTCTTCATCTTATAATCAGTGTGATTTATGTATCTTTTTTCTCTCTATGAATATGTATTCACAGATGCACATTCAAAACGGTGAAATCATTTGCACCAGTTACATAAATCGGCTTATCAACATTTCTGTATGGAGTTCTCCTTTGGTAGCTCATTGCTTATTAATGGCTAGATTTAGTAACAGTGGCTTAATTGGGGCAGTTATGTAATTTTATAATAAAGACGATGTATATATCACAGGCCTTTTTTAATTACTTGCCACATGAGGACAAACATAGTGCTGATGTCACACTGGATTCAGATGAGTTTGACACGCCTGCCCTATATGTTCCTGTTACATAAGACACGCGTGTGCATGTGTGCGTGTTGTTCCAGTAAAAAATACCTTTGTGAATTATACGTGAAAAAAATACATGCATACATACACACACACATACATACATACATACATACATACATACATACGTATTACATACATACATTCATACTTACATACATACATACATACATACATACATACATGCATACGTATTACATATACATACATACATACACACACATACATACATACATACATACATACATACATACATACATACATACGTATTACATAAACATACATACATACACACACATACATACATACGTATTACATACACATACATACATACATACATACATACATACATACATAGGTATTACATAAACATACATACATACACACACATACATACATACATACATACATACGTATTACATGCACATACATACATACATACATATAATTTATCCATAATGCTAATGTAGTCATAATAAATCTGCTATGTGTGTGTGTGTGTGTGTGTGTGTGTGTGTGTGTGTGTGTGTTTTGTGTGTGTGTGTGTGTGTGTGTGTGTGTGTGTGTGTGTGTGTGTGTGTGTGTGTGTGTGTGTGTGTGTGTGTGTGTGTGTGTGTGTGTGTGTGTGCGTGCGTGTGTGCGTGCATATGATCGTGCATGAGACTACAATAAAAAAAATTTTTTTATTGCTACTATCAATCTTAACGGCATCATTAAGTCCCACACCCATCGACCTCTCATCACCAACACACATAAACACACGTAAACACATGCGTATACATAGGGTGAGTGCACCAAGGTTGGAACATGACAAGCATGGTTGCTTCCCACACCCCGTGCCCTCTATGTCTCTGTAATGTCTTGCTGTAACCGCCACTGTCTCTTTTTTTTTTCTTCTTGACACATCCCAAACATTCTCACACGTTTCTCTTTTCTGTAAACATACAGTATGAAGAGCTCCTTTCCAAAAAGGTGATAATGCCATTTAAAAACAAAAAACAAAAAGATCTTAGCGTTCCCTTCTATTGTGTACAGACTGGATTATCTGCGCTATCAACGTGGCGTGTCAAGTAGGTTGAACCATTAACTTGACAAATGAAAGAAAATTTGGCATTCGGATGGCAGCGAATGGATTCCAGCAGTGGGGGTGTTACCGGTCGAGTCCTTTTCGTTCTTTAATTTTCTCCAAATGCAGCCGCGCCTTAGCCTTTAACGCACCATCATATTGCCACCCTCTGTTCTTGTGTACTAAGTCCATTTTTTACTATCTTACAAGTAAGTTACAAGTTCATAAAAAGCACTAAGAGTGTGCCGTTATTACATTGAGGTGAAAATTCAATACATTACATAAACACGCTACGTTATACATATATATGAGATGTGTCGCAAAAACAACTCGTGGCTGCTTTGACGTGACAACACGCCTTGAGCATCCCGCAGTTCCTGGCCGAGAAGAACAGGAGCAACCTTCCTTCTCGCTTGACTTGGCTGCAATGGATTGCTTCAAAGGGGAGCACTTGCAGTTTGTAATTCAGTCTCGGAATTTGTCTTTCGCACAAAATCAGGACAAGCACTAAAGAAAAACGGATGTATGGATGCCCTGTACCCAGAATGCACTGCGTTTTGGTTAATAACTCAATAAGGTAATATTGCAGGAAATATATCGCATGATTGTCATTTTAAAAAGAAAATCCTAAAACAATGAATCAAAAAAATTACTTTAAACTGAAGTTTTAAAGTTTGTGGAATAGGAATGAAGCAGCAAAATCCACCGTTTTCATCCATCTCAGGGGCGGCCATTTTGCCACTTGCTCAGGGCTCAGGTAACGACCAATCATGGCTCAGTTTGCGAATGTCACATGACCAAACACAGAAAACAGGTGAATATTAATCAGATTGCTGTGTTTTGACTAGAGGGGCTGCATAGAAAATATTGTAAAGCACACTTTAGGTTGACTTCCTGTTTAAAAAATAAATAAAAATACTCGTTGGGGGATTTGTCATTCATTGAGGATTCTATTAGATCAATGTTCACATTGATCTAACAAAATCCTCAAAAGGATGTTTGTACATTTTGGTGTGGATAAATACCTTAAAAAATAATAATAATAATAATTCCCAGACTAATCCAAACGTATTCATTCTGAATAAGGCATTTACCGGTAAATGTCCTGTTGTGATCGAGTGACATGGTTACTACAGAAGCTTCTGTTGAGCAGCTGAGACCTACGGGGAGGGAAAAAAATAGAAACAATGTTTCAAAGCAAGTCAGAAAGGGCCGGCATATTTTTACTTTTCATGGTCCAGGATATTCAGAAACCTCAAGCATAAACTAACCACCCGTGATGATGTGATTATGTACTTGGCAGGTCAGCACAATAAATCATCAAGATATGGGTCACTGTCAAATGAAAGGCTTGTATCTCTTTTTTTCCAAGTAAGAGCAAATCAGTTATTGTAACGCAAAAGCACAATATCAAAATTGCTGAAATGGTCCCCTAGCATGATGTCATACTGTTAAGTAGCTTGATAGTTGATTATTTTATGCTTGACCTCTGCCCTTATAAGTAGTGCTTCGAAGTTTAAAGGTCAATGCTCATTTACCCACATAAGTTCATACCTTATATTTGTTAAACTGCTTGATATACGTTGGCATAAACTCTTATTAAAAAAATGAACACTTGGTATTGACCATATTAACTCATTCACTGCCATTGACGGTTATAGACGTCAAATAATTATTTTAACTATTTCTATTAGTTTAAATTTTTTTCCAACTTTTGTTAACAAGAGTATGAAAACCTAGGATTATTTTATTGTACATTTAGAACAGATATAAAATTTGTGATTAATCGTGAGTTAACTCATGAAGTCATGCAATTAAATTAAAAAATTTAATCGCCTAACGCTCCTAATTTTTAGTAATCTTTTCTTTTCTTTTTTAATCGCGTCAGGCGATTAAAATTTCTTATTGTAATTAATCGCATGACTTCAATAGTTAACTCACGATTAATCATAAATTCTATATCTATTCTATACAATGATAAATTAAATAATAAAAAACAATAAAAAACATTTCTAGGTTTTCATACTCCTGTTAACAAAAGTGGAAAAAATGTTAAACTAATAGAAATAGTTCAAATCAATTTTTGCCGTCAATAGCCGTCAATGGCAGTGAATGAGTTAATTCTTTAAGCTTTAGATCTTTTTAACAGGTCTGCTTCTCGTTTAATTTAATCGATTTTATTTAGACTAACAGTGGTTAGCTCGTGTGCTTCACAGTCAAGAGGTCTAGTCTGTCTGTGTGGACTTTGCATGTTGTTTGTGTATGTATTTTCCAGGTCCTGTCATCTAGATTTTTTCCACAACCTAGCGTGTACCTTCCTTTTCACCCAAAGGCAGCTGGAATAGGTTCCAAGTCACCCATAATGTACATTAGTTAACCACTAATATGGCTCTTGCATACAAGATGTTTGTTCCTGTAATTATAAACCGTAAAAAAATAAGTTTAGCAGTACCAACTAGGAAATAAAAGATACATTGACCAGAAAGTGAAAAAGCACCCAAATGCACAATATAATAGCGGATGTATTGAGTTTTCAACAGGGATAAGATTTTTTTTTTTTTTAAAAGACGCAACAAAAGACCACAGTAAAACCAACTGATGAAAACCAAGAAACAAACAACAAAGTATGGATAATATCAGAGAAAGGTCAAACGCAGACAATTCAGTCACAGAGAATAGAGATCCGGACATCACGTTACACTTTCTCTGGACACGCCCCCCTGCGGCAGTAAAGTAGTGGCGCAGCGTTAATGGACTACAATGGCGAAGAGGGCAAAAACTAGCGTTTATCCGTCAACTTTCTGCCCAAGAGCATTGGCAGTCACATTGATTGAAAAGGACATGATATACGTACATGCGCGAGGTGGACATGTTGGATTGCAGAAGAAGTGTAAAGAGTGCTTTTTCTTCAACTCGCCGACGCTGCTACGTGGAATTAACCTCCTCTCTTGCCGGTGAGTTCAAATCTTATCATAGAAAGGCTTTACAAGTTTGTACAATCCGGATTTATTTCCCCTTTATGTGTGGTCAAAAGTTAACAGTTTCACGCAAGTGTTGCAGTGTTACTTATGTACGTTAGCAATTTAGCAGCTGCTAATTCGGCCGCTTCCGCTGTCATTTATACCGTAAAAAGTAGTCTTTATTGTATTGGTCAGTTATTAAATTCAACTGTGTAATATCTATTAAACCGTAGCAGCACAAATGAACAAAACAGATTATTTCCCCCCACATTTTGCGTGTGTTAACTGTTAGCATCTGCTGATTCAGCCAATTAGCCACCATGTACAAAGTGCAACATTGGCTACGCATTGGTTTCACTTTTGCTAGCCTGAAGTATTCCCGATCCTTTTTTTTTTGCCTCTTCTCGTTGTGGCAGCTGGTCCACAACAGCTGCCAATCATTGTTAAAGTGCGGCGTTTGCCGTTTACTCAAAGTGGCAAAATGGTTGCGCTAACAGCCATTTGGGGACGCGTGACGTCAACGTCCGGTGTCAGTAGCAGATGTGATCGGGCTGCCAGATCGTATCGGGGTCGCCTAACGCACACGTCACGCTACAGGATTGGCTGGAAATTATCCAGTTGACGTCAAACGTTGGAAAGAAAATATTAAAGATGTCATTTCAATAACAAATTGTACGCACTGTAATTGTAAAAACGTAATTAAACCTAAGAATATAAAAGCAGAATACATTGAATACATGATAAATACACATTTTCAGTTTAGATTGTTAATGTGTTTCTGTTTTTGTGATGTATTGTGATTTGTGAACAGCTAAAAAAGAAACCAAACCGAAGTGAACACATCTGAATTGCGCATTTCGTTAGCGCTGCTGTACTGACGTCATCGGCAAGCACGAAGGTGCTTCGATCTATTTTATTATGTCTTCAGTCTTGGCTTTTATATTCTTAGGTTTATTTACGTTTTTACAATTTTAGTCCATACATTTTGTTATTTAAATGATCTTTAATATTTTCTTTCCAATGTTTTGACATCAACCGTCACATTTTTTCATATAACTTTATTGAACAAATGTAAACGGACCATTGCCAGCCAATCCTGTAGCGTGACGTCATTTGTAGGCGACCCCGGTACGATCTGGCAGCCCGATCACATCTGGTACCGACACCGGATCTGTATGGGCCACAGGTGGAGACAATCACCATAATGAGGAAACACGAGGACAGCAAGTAAAGTTTGTGAAACTCCAAAATAAAAATAGCCATGACAACATTAAAGATGGGACCAAAAACTGAGAACATAAATAACACGGCATGACAAACATTTAGTTATATTTCACCAAAATACATAAGCTTTAACATTTTTGTCATGTATAAAATTGTGTTTGAATTCTCCAATACTTGTTTAAATTGTTCCATAATCTGATCTACAGTATAACTGTATGCTAATGTGCCAAGCATTGCTCTTCTTTTTTTTTTTTTACGCTTTGAACTTGTAATCTTACTGCCATGGTTCCACTTATTGTGTTTAATTTATTAAACGCTGGGCTTTTTAGTATCGAAACCCTGCCAAGAATGTGCTCTTTCTTGCCTTGTTGGTGCAGCACCAAGCAGTGTGAGTGTGAGCGGGCTGCGCGAGCCTTTAAAAAGGAGTAGTAAATTTCTAAATATAGTCAAACATGACTCAACGCCTCGACGTGACGTTTCACCGACACGTTGCTTGGACTTTTTCCACTGGTTTTTCTCCGTCGCCACGGCAACCGCGGATGCACTGTGTGGCATCCAAGCAGGAAGTGTCATCATCAACATCTGAATGTACTTTGGTCTTCTGCGCTCTTATTGATATTAGGACAGGGTGTGAACTCCAAGACGTTCAAGAAGACTTGACAAAAATGTTGTTGACTCCTTTTTATTTGAGATGTTTCTGTACGAGTGGGGTGGAGAGAGCCTTTCATGTGTGTCCTAGAACACAACCATGGCCCACTCCATTTGTTTTGTTTTAAACTGCCGTGCGTCTGTCATTATTGTAAACGTTATGCTCTTGACGTCACGGTTTTATTTTCACAATTCCTTTGGTCGTCTTGCATGGCAACTAAATTGTTACACGGTTGCTGTGTTTCGGGCACAATGTGACTGAAGTCCCTGTGTCATGCTGTTGTGTTCAACCGCCGCCCATGAGTACGCAGTACGTGTCCTCACGAGAACTAAGAATTAATTACGTATGAATCCACAGTTGAAAACAGTCGGTTGTGTGACACTGCAAATGATCTATTCCAGCGTCAAACTGTTTGCAAAGGGCGACGACGTAGCTTGGATTTGTATATACGAGCCGGAAAGCCCTGTAAGCGAAAATGTTTATAATCACCGATATTAAAGGGGAAGTCAACCCTTTTTTTTTCTTTCTTTTTTTTTTACAATAATATGTTCTATGCAACCCCACAAGTCTAAATATGGTATTCTGGTTAATATTGTGCGAGTGGAATATGAGTAAAACAACTAAATTCAGCCATTTTTATTCATCTCAGGGGGCGGCCATTTTGCCACTTGCTGTCGACCGAAAATGACATCAATGTTGTTCAGGTTTCAGGTAACAACCAATCACAGCGCAGCTTCAGCAAACAGGTGATCTATGATTGGTCGTTGCCTGAGCCCTGAGCAACATTGACGTCATCTTTAGTCGACAGCATGTGGCAAAATGGCCCTGAGATAGATAAAAACGGCTGGGTTTTGCTTCATAACTCATATTCCACAAATGTAATATTAATCAGAATGTCATGTTTACACTAGTTAGGTCACATATAACATTTTATTGTCAAGAAATGTTTAAGGTTGACTTCCACTTTAAAGGCCGCACGTGCCTCCTTCATCCATCTGCTATGGCTCTATGACTTTGGAAAATAAATAAGTATTTATTTTCAATTTTTTCTTTTAGTTTTCTTGTTTTTCAAATATGATTCAAAATTTGAAGATTATGGTGGGCTTGTAACACTAAAATACTATATAAAATAAAACTTTTTTCTGAAAATATGTGTGAGAACCTGCAGAAATCATGTCCACAAGGTAAAATAAATATTTTGGCCATTATTTTAAAAATATATATCTTATATGATTCAATTGGAAGTCAACCTAAATATTTTCTTTACAATAATGTGTTCTATGTAGCCCCACTAGTCGAAATGGTAATGTGATTAATTTTGGACTTGTGGAATGGGAATATGTTTTTATACCTCTCAGGTAGCAGATATGGCTTTGCCACTTATTGTATCATTAACCTTTGCTAACACAGTAGTAAAGTTATTAACTCATTCACTGCCATTGACAGCTATAGACGTCAAAAATTCATTTGAACTATTTCTTTTGTTGTACATTTAGAACAGCATTTCAAATTTATGATTAATCGTGAGTTAACTAGTGAAGTCATGCGATTAATTATGATTACAAATTTTTATTGCCTAATGCCCCTAATTTTTAATAATCTTTTCTTTATCTTTTATATATATATATATATATATATATATATATATATATATATATATATATATATATATATATATATATATATATTTTTTTTTTTTTTTTTTTTTTTTATAAGGAAAAGATTATTAAAAATTAGGGGCGTCAGGCGATTACAATTTTTTATCGTAATTAATCGCATGACTTTACTAGTGTTTATTAACAAAAGTGGGAAAACATTTTTAACTAGTAGAAATAGTTAAAATGACTTTTTTTTATCATTGTCTAATTTGCATACACTGAAAAATGGGGATTTATATTTACTTGAAAAAGTCTAGTAAATGTCGATGCACTCACAAGAAGTTTAACTAGAATTTCTGACGTGAAAAACTTTTTTTTCAAGTATATATCAATCCCCATGTTTTCAGTCTACATGGCAATTTGCATGTAATAGTAATGGACGCTGTAGGAGAGAGGAATAACATCACGGGAAAGTCGCAACACTGTTGACAACAAACGAGTTCAATGCGTGCTGTTTGGATCTCGAAACCACAAAATGTAAACATTTTTGCCGTCTTAATGTCCATTTAAGACTAAAGATAACGTAACTATAACTACTATCCAAAAACAATGGATTCTTGATTAGTGGTTGGCACATCAGCCTCACAGTTGACAGGTTCTATGTTCGAACCTGAACTCAGGCCCTCCAGTGTGGTGGTTACGTGATCTCCCTGTGCTGAGTTTGTCCACTTCTGGCTTCCTCCCACATGCCAGAAATATGCAAGTTAAGAGAAGACTCTAAATTGTCCATAGGTGTGAAGATGAGTGGGAATGGAACAGCCCAATGACAGCACTATAGAATATGGATGGGTGGACTATTTTTGTACAAAATTCAGTGAGTCCGTTTTCCTTGCAAGTTGAACGTTGCCTATTACATACAGTACATGCGACGTTATATTTTCCCTTTTCAGTGAGGGCCAATTTGGTGTGAGACGGAGACAGACAAGAAGTAGTATTTTGGCAGCTCTTTTCACTGCTTAAGCAGTTACAAGTGGTGTAAAATGGTGAAAGTAATGGTGGTGTGAAAAAACTCATATAGGAGGAAAAAGCTGGCAGCTTGTAACCACATCCGCTGCCCCCCACCCTTACCTGTTATGGAGACAGTTATCAGGTCCAGACAGCTTCTTTTTTTTTTCTCTCTGACTATTATCTGCTCTCAGTATGAAAATACCACGATCAGAGTGACCAAAATTATCACTCTTATCAGTATTATCATGAGATTTCCAAAAGAAATGTAAACATAAAATTAAAAGTAAGAAAATGTTTTAAATGCATAACTTTTCAAATTCAGAGACCCTATGTCCTTTTTTTGCACTTAAGAATTGTAAAGTTTGGGAGGAGAGTACACAAATGATTGAAAATATTTGATGGTTTGCCTTCTGCAATGTGATCCTCCCCCCTTGCATTCTCTGCATACAGGGTAATTATCTTGACTTAACTTCCCATCTGCTGTCTCATAAAGAAAACAGAATACGCCCACACTTTGCTCATGTCCTTTTTGTAGGTGAGAAAATACCGCCGTCATCCAGGCTGGTTTTTTTTTTTTTTTTTTTTAGCTGCCTAAGTCTCATCACATGTGTCGTTTTCAACAGTTCTGGTCTTCTTTCACCTTGTCTTTGCTTGGTGCGGTGAGCACAATCATAAGAGAAATAGCTCAAATGGCTTGTAGATTTGTCGATTAACTTTTGGTTGAAATGCAAATAAACCCAACCCAAGATGTCAAAACTTAAAAATGCTTAAAATATCTTATCTATGTGCTACCCGTTACTTCAATCTACTTATCTATTCTAAAGAAACCACACACACACACACACATTTAAACCACCAAATAAACTCACCTACAGGGCCGCCATATTTACGTCATTATGTTTGAAGTCGTTAGAATGTGACGTCTATTTACTAACAACAAAAAATTCAGCAAGGACAAGCTGCGCCTCGGTCAGGTCCACTTATCAAGCCAGCTAAATGGTGCACGTGCAAACAACCATTCAAATCAGTCAGTGTTAGCAGCTAGTGGCTAACAGCTAAGCTAGCTGCCTTGGCCAGTCACCCGAATCTGTACTCCTAGCTTTACTGCTAACAGCCTGGCGTAGTTGCAGTTGCTAGCAATCCAATTTATTTATTTATTTATTACAAGCTTTATTGAATGCTTACTCTCGAGCCACGGTAATTGTGATATCAATTCCCCCATATCGGTCTCCCACCGATGTTTCAGTCTCAAAATGGCTCTGATTTTTGTTGATTTTTTCCCCCCGCCCCCTTTTAATTCTTATTCCAAAATTGCATTATTAATCAGATTGCTGTGTTTACACTTGTGGGGGCATATGGAGCATATTACTGCAAAGAACATTTTTTTACTTGGCTATACCCTTTAAAAGTAATACAAATGAACTTTTCAACCTAATAAAATATTTTCATAACTCTTCTGATGAAACATTGACTTAAAACTTTGCCATAGCCTGAGGGGGTCTGTGTCATTTTTACTGGCATTAAGCAACTTTGAGGAGGTTGGTAGGAACACTGTTACACAAAAAAACTACAAATGCGCTGACTGCTTTATGGCATACGTCACTTTCCCCTTTCCCCATTCGTTACGAAGACAGAAGTCAATTTGACTGGCGTGAGCTCAAAAACGACAAATGCGCTTGTCCTCATGGGAAATGTGGTTTTCCCCCACCGCTTTTTCCCCTATGGCGCCGCCATAATTAACATAAACCGAAAGTTCCTTAGTGTTGTTTTAATGCTGAGATGGGCTGGTGACAATAATCAACAGATTAATTGATTATGGAAATATTTGTTAATTGCAGCCCTCATTTCCGTTATTTTCTAAATATAACATTTATTATAAATCCAAACAAAATGAATGGATTGTGTTGGAATGGTTTTTGCACAAGTGTCAGTCTCTGACAACAGTGCCCCTATCAGATGTGCACTCTGTCGCATCTGTTGCACTGGTAACAGTTTTGTTATTTCCCCTTTTTTTTCTGTATTTACAGTCACCGCAGTTGTATGGAAAAGCTGACGGCTTCTCACTAAGCCAGTCACAGATGCAATGAACCCCCTAAATAACTGCATGCCAAAAGTCCATACACGTGCGTATACATACTGAATCAGTCCAGTCATGCAGCCCAGCCAAAACGCTTCCTCCTTCTTGACGTCAGCGAGGGAGGAAAGCCCAGACAGGGTGGGGGAGGACAGCCTAATTGAAAACAGCCTCAAAGGGAAGCGATGCCGGCCTTTAGCAAGAACTCTCATTGAACGCAGTATATCACGGATGAGTCACGCCAACGCGAGCCTTAAGGAAGTGCAGAAACTTTTACTCATACGACAAAATGTTCACTTTTGCCAAACTACGGCTGCTTTGACAACCACCAGGGATGGTGACTGTCCGGATGAAAACGTGAGGTTTTTCGCAAAGGCTGCGGTCTAGTCAACGTTGACTCTGACCTCATCTCACATCCGGATCACTTGTGATCTGCTGCGGTTCTACATGGCCAATTCTATCACTTGTAAACCTTTAGTGTCTACGGGAACCAACCAATATGCCACATGCGTTAGTGTCAGTCAAGGCACGACAAACTAAAAACAAGGGTACAGTGGCTAACTGGTTAGCACATCCGCCTCCCAGTGCAGAGGACGTGAGATCGAGTCCGGGCTTCGGCCTTCCTGGGTTGAATTTGCATGTTCTCCCCATGCTTGCGTGGTTTTTTTCCGGGTACTCCGGTTTCCTCCCACATTCAAAAGACATGCATGGAAAGTTTATTGAACACTCCAAATTGTCCATAGGTGTGATTGTGAGTGTGGATGGTTGTTCGTCTCTGTGTGCCCTGCGATTGGCTGGCAACCAGTTCAGGGTGTACCCCGCCTACTGCCCGAAGCCAGCTGGGATAGGCTCCAGCGCCCCCCGCGACCCTTGTGAGGACAAGCAGTTAAGAAAATGCATGGATGGATTGAAATAAAAAACTATATATATATACATATACATTTGTATTTAATTTTTAAATTGCATTTTTTATATGCGTTAGACAATTAATAATTAATAATAATTTAATTAATAATTAATCATAATTTAATTAGACCATTAAAATTAATAAATGACTAAAAGTGAAAATAAAAACGGATATAAAAAATATAATTACAAAATTAAATAAAAATGTATTTATTATATAATTTTTCTCGTTTTTATTTCCATTTATATAAATTTTTTAGGATTGATTTTTTTTTATATATCCATTTTTATTTTCACTTAGTCATTTATTTATTTAGAATTTTGGCAGTTTTGGTCTTCCATACTCTATGAGGTTTTGAGGCCCAACATACAATATATTGTTGTGTGTGTTTGTCTTTTGTTTTTTATTGAACCACAAAGACATGTAGGGATTGTCAGGGAAAAAGTGAAATGCCAAAAACGAGCAATAATAAGGTCAAAGTAAGGATTTTTATTTTTTTGTTTATTTTTGTGAGAGTGAGAGAGAGAGAGAGAGAGAGAGAGAGAGAGAGAGAGATACATTGATACATTTGTTCATGCTTTGCTTTCATACCACAGTTACAAATAAAATTATAAATATAGTTAAAGCTGCACTTTGTAACAATTTACCCAAAATATCTTTACAATAGCCTTTTTATTTGACCATTTATGACTGAAACATTTTTTAATTAGTAGATTAATACTGTCGAACTCCTGCAAGCCTCTGGCCAATAGTTTTTAGACTCGGGTTCGAATTTCCCACTCTCTGTCTGCGGATGTGACGTCATTTGCATGTTGTGTACGTGTAGAAGGTAAAATGCAATTTAAGAAAAAAAAAGCATTAAAAAAAAGAAGAAACAAAAGGGAAAATACAGTTTCATTTTTTGGCCACAGGTGGCAGTACCGATTCAAAATTAAATTTTCTGCATTCAGTAGCTTTAAGTATTATTGTAAAACACAATATTGGTCCAACTTGGCAGCGTTTCTTTGTGCAAACTCATGTTCAAATGTGATTGTCTGTTGCATCTTCTGGCGATTTCAATTTTGAATCGCCGCAAACTAACGGTCGACGATGGTCGGCCACTCATTAAAACTAGTTGCCGAACCCCGCACACTGGGTGACAGCTTATTAGACTTCGGCCATGTTGCTAAATGTGTGCAGCCCATGTTGTGTAAAGGGGAACGTTTTTCAGCAAATCGTTTTTGCTTATATAAAATTTATTTTTTTTATTAAGATGCTGTGTCACCCAGCAAGACACATGCAAAGGTCACATTCCAAAACATTCGTCAAACACATACTAATCATTTATCACATCCACACCTAGAGTCAGAATGTATGGATCCATCAAACTTACAACATACACATAAACATGAGTGACATGAAGACACTTGAGAGTGGAACAAAACTTCATTTATATGGTCAAAAGCCATACAAATGTTTGCGGAAATGGTAACGCCTTATTTGTATTGTCAGGTTTCCTCATCGTTTACCATTGATTTGTTATTTGGAAGAGTGAGTCAAAGGTGAAATTTAAATATTGTAAAATACACCACAATTTCAAACTTTACAGGCTTAGACTTTCATTGTTAGTACTTAGAACAAAACAAAATTGACATCCCATTATAGTTGCTCATTTCAATCCGTTTTGTTTGGTGTGATGAATAATCGCGAAACAGGGAATTCAGCACACCTAGATATTTCCACATAAGTGATAAAGACCATTAGTTGCATACAGTAGGCCTATAATACAGTACAGCACATTTTTCTAAAACATTTCCAATGTAGAAATAAACGCCTGCGATAAGCCATTTACAGCTAGCCTAGCACACACTTTATCTTAACGATCACAATAAGCACATGTGCTGTTCAGTTGTCACCCTCCCACAATAAAGTTTATTTGATGTTTTTTTTTTCCATTCCAAATTAGAAAATACAGACACTCAAAAATGTCATTGTATAGGAACTCCTCATTTGACGAACAAGATTGAAAGTAACAATAGTGAGTTTTTAGCATAGCATTAGCAAATACATAAAATAAGACATTTATGCTAACAGCATGCTAACACAGACAAAGCACATTACCGTGATTAACCCCTTCGGACCCATAGATAATTGAAGTGGACATGACATTTGCGTGTCTAAACCAATAAAAACGCATCATTTGGATGATGTCAACACTTCTGGTTCCTAGATAACCAATCGCCATCACAAATCGATTTGCATGATGTTCATGTTAAAAATGTTGCATATAAGCTTGGTACGTTTATCAGCACGTTACAGCAATACCATCCTGGCATCCACTATAACTAATAAAAACATGAGATAACACACACACACACAAAAAAATCCATGTTGTTCTTATGTGGAAAAAGAGTCTAAATCAGTAAGAAGAAAAAAACAAATAATTGTATTTTTAAAAGAAACAAAAACAAATTTTTTCTTGTATTAGAACAAATGTAAAATTTGTGATTAATCGTGAGTTAACTAGTGAAGTCATGCGATTAATTTCGATTTAAAATTGTAATCACCTGACGCCCCTAATTTTTAGTAATCTTTTCTTTAAAAAAAAGAGTTTTTTTTTTAATTGTTTAAAAAGAAAAGATTATAAAAAATTAGGGGCATCAAGCGATTCAAATTTGTAATTATAAACATGACTTCACTAGTTAACTCACTATTAATCACAAATTTTATATCTGTTCTAAAAAATATATATATGGTGGTTTTCATACTCTTGTTAACAAAGATGGGGGGGATGTTAAACTAATAGAAATAGTTCAAATTAATTTTTTACGTCTATAGATGTCAATGGCAGTGAATGAGTTAATTCAAAGAAATATAGATACACAGCGGATAGACAAAAAGTAATCAGCGATAAGTTTTTCTTACTAGCTAGCCAGGATAGCAAGCAAATAAATAGCTTCCAATTTCTTTGCCTGCCCGGTAGACCAACATATAGGTAGGATGTGAACAATTTGAGTTTTCTGACCAGAACAATGATTGAAATAAAAAATAAAAAAGCAAAAAAACTATGTTTCCATGACGGTAAATGTTAAATATCTATCTCATTAACAAAGCGATCATTCTTCCACAGAAATTGCTATCATATAATTAAAAACAAACCAGATAATGCTGTGGACTAACTGGTGCAATCACAAAGATAGACATTATTACAAGAGGTAATGCTATCGTACATTTCGACAGATGCAATCAGCATAAACAAATAAAGTGGGTTAATGTACACGGGTTCATACCAGCCGATTTCCCCAGAACTATATAAAAGCTATTTGACCTCATTAAGCCTTATCTGGTTTGTTTCTAATTATATGATAGCAATTTCTGTGGAAGAATGATCGCTTTGTTAATGAGATAGATATTTAACATTTACCGTCATGGAAACATAGCATCAGCCGGGGCGGAGATACATGATCACTCTCTGGCCACGCCCACAGCTATCAAACTTAGTGGTTTTTTTGCTTTTTTATTTTTTATTTCAATCATTGTTCTGGTCAGAAAACTCAAATTGTTCACATCCTACCTATATGTTGGTCTACCGAGCAGGCAAAGAAATTGGAAGCTATTTATTTGCTTGCTATCCTGGCTATCTAGTCAGAAAAACGTATCGCTGATTACTTTTTGTCTATCCGCTGTGTATCTATATTTCTTTGAATTACCTCATTCACTGCCATTGACATCTATAGACGTAAAAAAAATCATTGGAACTATTTCTATTTGTTTAACATTTTTTCCCCCCATTTTTGTTAACAAGAGTATGAAAACCTAGAATTGTTTTTTTTAGAACAGATATAAAATTTGTGATTAATAGTGAGTTAACTAGTGAAGTCATGTTTATAATTACAAATTTTAATCGCTTGATGCCCCTAATTTTTTATAATCTTTTCTTTTTAAACAATTTAAAAAAAAATCTCTCTTTTTTTTAAAGAAAAGATTACTAAAAATTAGGGGCGTCAGGTGATTACAATTTTAAATCGAAATTAATCGCATGACTTCACTAGTTAACTCACGATTAATCACAAATTTTAAATTTGTTCTAATACAAGAAAAAAATTCTAGGTTTTCATACTGTTGTTAACAAAAGTGGGAAAAAATGTTAAACTAATAGAAATAGTTTAAATTAATTTTTGACGTCTATAGCTGTCAATGGCAGTGAATGAGTTAAGAAATATTTACTTGTTAAAAGTGCATAAAGTCTTGTCTTGCTAGCTAGCTAGCTAACTAGCTACATTAGCGTTTTGTACTGTAGTGTTACTGTAAAAATTACATTTGCTCGCATCAGTGATACAATAAAATAGTGTAAGTTTCTTCACTATCTTACTGCACTTATAACTTCCAGTATAATACCCTGCAAGTTAATATACTGGATAACAAAATATAGTAAATTACTAAACTAACAAATGACTTAACTGTTACAGCGAATGCTTCCAGTTTTACAACAAAGGCTTTGGTGTGTGGTTTTGAAAAGGGAAGTCAACCTCCAAATTTTCTATACAAAATGTTCTATGCCACTAGTCTAAAGATGGTATTGTGATTGATATTTCAATTCAGAAAGCAGGTGAGCCGTGATTGGTCGTTACCTGAGCCCCGAACAACTGTGATGTCATTTTGAGTCAACAGCAAGTGACAAAATGGCTGCCCTCTGAGATGGTAAAAACGGGCGAATTTTGCTGCTTAACTCATATTCCACAAATGCCATTATTTTTCAGAATACTGTGTTTAGACTAGAATATATTATAGTAAAATAATTTTTGGTGTTGACCCCATTAAGTGACATGAATCCAAAGACAACAAGAGTTCAAATTTAGAAAAATATTTATTTGTTCACATTGTTTCTTCACATGACTACATCAAGCCATTGCAAATCCTGTTATTGAATTACCATGTACTTTAATAAAAATAAAAATAAAAAACAGTGCTCATACATTCATGCTTCACGCTTGTGAGTGGACATACTGCAACATCATTTTGCCACATTACAGCATCACCTCGATTGTATTCATGGCAATCATCTATGAAGAAGTCTCAATGTAGGCATGTAAATTGTTTTATGTCATGCAGTCGTAGGTGGTGCGCACCTGATACATGCTTCCTTGAACAAATAGCAAAAAAAAAACGAAGTTGGTCCCACAGAACGTGGGAGTGGTCTCTTATCAGGAACTCAATGTTTTGGCTCAGAAGTTTCCGTGAAGGTCTCTGGGAGCCAAGTGGACTCCCTTAATCTCACATCACAAATCCCACGATTTTGACAAAAGGGGATTCCAAAGTAAGAGTCCTTTGAAACATACATGCATACACACGTATTGTTGTGTATGTTCAAGTGTGTAACCCTGCAGAAAAGCATCCTCGGAACTCCAGTGCAACAACAAAAGTGGTAAAAAGTGATTTCTCTTTTTTCTTTCTTTTTTCTTTTTTTACAGCTATTCACATATGTACAACCACATATTTCTTATAAATATTTTCACAAAACACACAATACTCAGGATCCTGTTTGTACAGCATTTCTATAATCTTTTGATTTAAGGAATCTGTGTCTCTTATGTAAGTGCATAGGATAGGCCAAAAGCCCTCAGTACAGTTTTAGTTTAATGTGCAACAGCATGTCGATGTCAAAGTATGTTCTGGTCCTTTCACTAATTAATACTTCATTCATTCTGTTAGTTGCTTTAGCAGCTGCATGAAAGCCCTTTGTTGTCCTGAGATTGGAGACAAAATAAATTAATTTAAAATAGCAGACGTATAATAAATTAACTCGCCGGGACGGGACGGGACTGGTCGCTGTGGACCTACACATTTATCGTGTATTTTTTAGCACGTGGCCGGCATGACCTGCGGAACCACACCCAGTATAAAACCGTCATGATCAGCCAGTAACACAAGTAGACCAAGCAGCCAAAGATAAGAAAGTCCGTTTCCATTCTCTTGGCTGGGCTAAACCAGTCCTTTTGACTCTCTCTGTAGATTGTGTAACCCAGTCCTGATAATAAAATGGCCGCCCACACTGACAGGGGCAGCAGGGGCATGTAGTTCCCCACAATCTTACGCCGACCCGAAGTCCCCCAGCTGCTCTTGTTCATGGTGAGGATGGCGAAGTACTTGGCCGGCAGCAGGCTGGTCATGTACAACGCCGAGTAGAGGGACATGAACACCATCACCAGGTCCTTGCGCAGGATGCAGCCGTACGCCGCTTTCACCAGCCCGATCAGCTGGATGCAGCACAACACCCACAGGATATCCCACATGGTGCCCGTCCAGAACAGCTGGATGATGGTGGCCGTGACGAAGAAGGGGAACACCCCCGAGACGATGGACTCGTAGGTCATCCACAGGTTGTGTTTGTGCCACCACATGGCGTTGAAGAGCCACTCGCGGAAGTAGGACTTTGTCCAGCGGGTCTGCTGGTTGAGCCAGCGCAGGAACTGAGCCGGTGTCTCTGTGTAGCATTTGGAGCAAGATGTGTATCTGGGAAGGAAAAAGAGAGTCTGCGTTAGTTGACGTACGAGTGCTCCAACCTACGTTTTTGGCAGTGGTTATTTGTGACTGTGACTGCTAACTCTCCTGCTAGCATTATTTTGCCGTGAATGGCTGCTTGACTTCTTGGCCTGCCGTAAAGAGGCTATTTTTATTGTAATTGCTTATCAACATTTACAAACGTATGTGTATAACGCAAATGTAGGTCGCAACATGTGCGATGTCCAGTCAAGACGGACACGCCTCGTGAGCAGCTAGCTTAGCAGTTAGCATGGCAAAGACGCGTCAATTTAGTCGCTACGAAAGAGCTTATTTCCACTTGCCAAGCCTCTGCAATGTAAAATTGTCATTAATTGAGATCTGTGTGTTTAAGAAATTGCTCAAGCCACCATTTTTATCGCAACGTCGTGAATCAATTACCTAGTAAAGGAAATGTAGTATTGTAGGCTGCTAATGCCGATTATAGCTCATTTTTAGTGACAAAACAAATTGAAAACTTTGTGAAAAGAGGAAGAAGGGGATGAAGCGAGGCAGGCTAATGACGTTAAATAGCGGATTAACGGCAGGCCAAGAATTCCTCCAGCCAGAGCCGTTAACGACAAAATAATGCTAGCAAGAGAGTTGATGATCACAACAAAATAGCCACTGCCTAGAAGAAGTTCGACTTTCGCCGATGCACTTTCAGCAGTTTGTTGATCGAGACAAACACTCAAAGAAGACCTGAGAAGATGCTAACACTGAATTTGTGGGAAATTGGCTGAGGTGTCTACATCCAGCATTTTATTTCAGCAATAACGTTTGATATCGAATCACAAATCAATGTGGAGCGCAGATTAGAGTTTGATAGAATCATCAGTATGATTGTTCAAAATGTTGCTTACTTTGTGGCGTATCCCATGCTCAGCATTCGGTTGGTAAGATGTCTGTCATCTCCAAAAGTGCAGTGACTCCCCAAAAACTTCTGATTGTACCAAGATTCCAGAAATGCCTGAAGGAGATCATTCCTGTAGAGCCCTAATCCAGAAGAGTGACACTTTTATATTTACAGCTACAGATTGTACAGATCGCTCCAGAAATAAACATACCCAAGGGTCCACTTATGCAGGAGACGCAGTTGAAGAAGGACTGACAAGACCGCTCTATGTTGAACGCCATCCAATAGCGAAGACTGCTCATGAAGCTGATGTACGAGTCTTTCATGTTGAGGATCATCACGTCCCCGCCGACTGCACCGTACTTGGTGTTACTCTCCAGCACCTTGCACAGCTCCACTGTGGCCAGGGAGTCCAACTTGGTGTCCGAGTCGCATACCTGAACAAGCGAATGGCAAACCGTTTGCGTATTGATGCCTGTGATTATTCTTGTATGTTCTGTTTGTATGTGTTTATGCTCTGTGTGCGTTAAACTATCTTTTTTTTTTTTTAGGTTTATGATTAGAGTAACATCTGTGCTCATTTTCATTAGCCTCTCTATAACGTTTAGCAATATATGTTAGCATAAAGCTAGCAGGTACTGTAGACAAAATTACAGGCATCTAACCTTAACTACGTATATGCTCTTTGTCCTCACAAGTACGACAATCCTCACTAGTAACATGTAGTTGTCTAAATTCAACGCTCACAATCTACCACACGTATCCTACTTTGTGCGTTGAACGTTAGCCAATGCTGATTTCTCCTTAAGGATTTGTTCAAACGTCCCAATGTTAGCTCAACATTCGTTTAGGCAACTCTAGGGCTAACGTCTGGCTAATGATTAGCAAAGGTTACGACGCTGAAGGGGCCCTGACAAGAAATCAACATTTACTAGCAAATGTTAGCCCCCTCACTGGGATACGGGCTTAATGAACTCAAACTCAGCTAGCTTATATCAATTAGCTCCCCTCTACACGGACATAACACCAACTATAAAGACGTTTTGATAAGGGAAAGTGAAGGCTTAAAACTACCAACTCAAATGTTGTGTGCTATAGCATAAATATACATATACTAGAAATGTTAATAAAGTCATAGGATTTGTCCTATTGGTTTGCCAAGGTTGTCCTACTAGTGAGGATCTTAAGCTAGATATCAAGAACAGCTTGCCATGAAGCAGTTGGAACATTTGTCGGTAACTAATGTACTGAATTGTCTTATTAGCATTACCATTAGCTTACCAATTAACGAGGACAAAGAGCGTACTAGACCATAAAACCTTAAGCTGGATATCAAGGATGTTGAACCTGAGCTACAGAAGAAATAGACTTACCTGGATGTAGTCGACTGAAGATCCGAGAGCCTTAAAGGCCGTGTACATCACCTCCCGCTTGCCCCCCCACTTCTGCATGATGCACACACATCTCTTAGTCTGAATCAGGTGCTCCACTTCTGCTCGCTGAGGGTCGCCTATGAAATAGAGGTTCACAGCACCGGTCCGCTCATCCAGCTGCATCTTATTGGGGTCCCACGTGTGGTAGTTGTTGTCCCACACGTAACACGCGGGGTCCTGGTCGGCGAACACCTCCGTGAACATCTCCATCATGTAGCGGTCGTCGTTGCTGTTCCCGTCCACCACCATGATGATGCGTAGCAGCTCAGACGGGTACTTGAGGGCCCGGATGGAGTTGAGGCACTCTCTGAGGTAGACGGGGTCCTCCTGGTAGGCCGAGATGGTAAAGCCGATGGTTTTGGTGAAGGTGCACGGTTTCTTGCGGGCCTTCATCCGCCGCTGCTCGATGAAGGCGAAGAGGCTCTGGACCAGAACGTGGAGCGAAAGCAGTAGGCCGTAAAAGCCGAAGGAGATGATTCCGTACATGGAGGTGGCCAGCTGGAAGCCTTCCACGTAGGCCCACACCATCACACCAAGGACCACCAGCGCGAAGAGGAACGTCAATATGGCTCGGAGTATTGAGCCCAGCTTCTTGAGGAGAGGTTTCAGTTCCATTGTGTGTCTTCACCTGAAGGAAGTGCAGGACAAGATGGACAGTCAGTGCACCTGCTCAACCGTGGCATGAAGAAGAACATCCAATAAAGTCAGTGAATGGTTTTATGAGGACAGGCAGCCACGCCTACAAGTGTGTGCTGTGCTCATTTGAAATCGCGACAAGGGAAATTAGAATTTCAATTGTCAATTTGCCAAAATTAGCCAAAAATTTTAGCCAAAGAGTTGTCTTTCGTCCCATTTCAGGGCTGTATTTACTGTATATAAAAAAAAAACGACAACTCTAAAATCAATTCCAATACAATACAATGTACAACAAAGTAATTATGCATGAACAGAGGACTAAAAATGCAATGTTGTCTAATATAGAAGTTGATTTCAAGTAGAACTATATGTGATAATATACTATAGTATCACTCAAGAGCTCGTTACCTGAAATGAAACTTTGGAATAATAATAATAATAATAATAATAATAGGGCTGGGCAATTAATCGAAATCCAATTACATTTTCAATGATTACACTCCTCAATTACAAAATTGGCATAATCGTAACAAAAACTAAAAGATTATTAATACTCATTTTGAGTTTATATTTAAATATTTGCACCTTTTTTTTTATTTAAAAATAACTAATTTAACCAATCTTGTTTGCTCCAAAAGGAACTTGCATAATTGTAGCTTCAAATAACTCTATTTGTCTTAATATATTTTTTTTAATGTTTAAACATTTTCTTGTTTTGTATCAAAAAAAATCGTAAATAAAATAAAAATAATCGTGATTTCAATTATTACCAAAATAATCATGATGATGATTATTTTTCCCATAATCGAGCAGCCCTAAATAATAATAATAATAATAATAATAATAATAATTTTATTGATTTAAAGTGAAATTCTATTCAAAAATTAAAATCTCGCTGATTTCTGAAATGGTTCAAAATCCTAAAATGAAAATTGCATCAAATGTGAAGTGATCCGTTGGGATCGAACAGTACCTGGCGTTGCGCTCGCGACGCATCCACGCTCGCGTTGCTCCTTGTCTGCTGAGCTGTTGTGAAGCCTTTGACTTTATAAGCTCCCGACTTGGATGCGAAGAGCCATGTGCGCGCCGGCCTGCGAGTGAGTGATGATCGAGCGGCGCCCCCGCTGAGTCAGCCGTGCGTCAGTGGGACTGTGCAAGGCGGTGGTCCCCTTGGCTGCAAGAGCGCGCCCTACACACTTCTTTGTTGTCCTGAGGTTTTTTTTTTCTTGTTTCTTTTTTTTTTTTCTACTCAAGCATCACCATAATGTCGGCCCTTCCCGTATTCCACAAAAAAAAAAAAAAAAAACTCTGGTGTTGGGACGGTTGTTACTGGTCTTTTTGTCTCTTGAACGTTCCCAGCCAACCTGGCAGGACCTTCAGCCCCCCTATTCCCCCTCCCCTCCCCTCCCCTCCATCCCCTCCCCCTCCTCAGACATTATGTGGCAAGCCTGTTAAAAAAAAAAAAAAATCAAAATCAAAATTCAGCCCTTTTGAAGTTTGATTTTCATTCATACATTCCTTTTCAAGGCATTTCAATCACATCAACCTTCAAAGTTAACACACCTAATGCACTGTTTTCCTATCTAAATTGGATGTCGCCCTCTGCTGGCCATTTGCTCACATTGCCTAAATGAAACGTCAATCTTTTTTTTCTTCTTTCCCTTTCGCCAGAGGTGGCAATAATGACACACTGTCCACAAAAGTATACTTAATATAACTAAAGTCTAGTCAATGTCAGTGTTTCATCTGATGTGTGGGACACGAAAAAGTCACCCTAAAAGCTTTTAAAAGAGTACAAGTACAAATAATAAGATTCTAAAGATTACTTTGGTAAAAACGCGATGAAAAGGCCTTGAAAAAAGACGCGGAAAACTCGATACTGTATTTACGTGAATGACGCAAGATGTGTCAGCTCACTGGCTAGTTTAACCCCGTTCGTGCGTGACGTCATACGATCAAAGGTTCGTCTTCACTCTGGAGTTCAATATTGAAGCTGTCGTCGCTCCTTTTTTATTTTTGTGGCTTCTACATTCTCTGAGAAAATCAGCTTCAGCGATCGCATCATCAGCATATCCTAACATTTTTCTCTCTCAATAAATTATTGTAATAGATCAGCAGGGTATAAAACAATATGTAAATGTCTTTTGTCCAAGACAGTACTCTGCTCCTTTTCGCTGGTGATACGTTCCAACGTACGTGATGATTTATCGTTATTATTATTATTATTATATATTTTTTTTATTTTTTTTAATATATGTTTTGTTTTGTTTTTTGAGGGAGGATTTGCGCCTCTTATAAGCATTTTTTCTGTTCTTAATTGAATTAAACTGTCACAAGAAAATAAGACATCACATTTAACTGCCTCGGAGCCAGAAAAAAAATCTTTGTGTAACTAGTCAACATCATTTTTAATTGTTTGTAGACAAAAAGTTGGGTCTCTGAAGTGTGAAATAAACAAGTAAATATTGTGTTATATGTGTACTTCTAAAAAAAAATTGCTTTTTTCTAGTCGAAGCAACGAGCTAGCATCTTTTAGCTAAAGACTGTTGCACACTGTCGCTGTTGCGCACACACTTGCTGGCGAGATGCCGAGAGACAGCCCATGAAGCTGACAAATCAGGCTCCGCCCCCTGGTCATCATTGTAACAAAAGCCAGTTGTCGTTAGCCCAGCGGGATGAAGGCTGCATTGGGGTATTTTGACAAAACTATGCCACAGACTTGCTATCAGGACACCTGGAAACTGTTTTAAACTGTAGGTAAAGTGTTGCAAATTTCCCTACTGTGGGACAATTGAATGTTATCTTACATCTCGGCTGGCGTGGCCACTTTAGAGTGCCACGTTGTCACCCATATAGGTCACATGCATGCATGCTTTATGAAGCCAAAGTACCTGGCATGCAAGCATGTGGACGACAAGCAAACGCCATACAAGAAGGCCTGAGCGAAGATTCGAACCCAGGACCTATCTACTGTGAAACAGATGTGCCATCTAACCACTATGCTGCCTCACTGCAGCATATTATTCATATCTTTACAATGGCCATCAGAGGACTCATAAAAAAAATTCCCTTCCCCACCTCCGCCCTAAAGATTTTTTGTTGTTCTCTTTTCGTTTCTTTTTACAAGCCAATCTGTTGACCGCTCATGAAGGTCCACACCCTTCCTTAACCACACGAGCTGCTTGAGCCATCAGCACATGCAGTACGCACTCCAAGGCAGGCACAAATAGAAAGCCACCAGGCAGCTGATGTCATGTGAAGCAGCTGGGCCAGTCCATGAGTATACGAGAGGAGGTCAACTGGATGTGTTATTACTCTGACCTTTCTCTATTAAATCTGTTTATGTGCTCAAATGGATTTTACAGATGATGATGTTGGAGGATGACGTTTTTATTCAAGTCAAGTTGCAAGTAGATGACAGCATTTCTTCAATGACTATTCAATGGAAATTCAATGGGAATTTTTAGTTTACTACCATCAGTATTTTTCTTTTATTTTCTCTTTGGCTGGGATTAGCTGGTGACCAATCCAGGGTGTATCCCTCACAGACACGAGTGACAATGAGCAATACACATCATTTGTTTTCCTTAAAAAAAAAATACATGTTTTAAATCAATATGTATACTGTGTGTGATACTGTAATTCTACTGTACTGTAATTTTATACTGTCCTATAATTTACCTTTTTTTCTTTAATTAATGTGTAATTTCCTCATATTTATTTATTTATTTATTTTTCTCAACAAGGTTAAGGGAAACTAATTTAATGCAACGACTATTACAGGATAGGCCTATAGCTCGATGTAATCGGCGGACCAACGGGGCAGACCGTACTTTGCCCAGCCCCTGATGTAGATTGTGCAGGAACCCTGATAAACAACGTCGTTAGTAGGAAGCAGGAAAGAAACGAAACAATAGTCGCGTTCTCGTGAATTGTGTGAACGCGCCCTCTCAGTCTCCAGTGGAGCGCGAGGCAGAGCTGCACGGTTGCTATGGCGACAACACGTCAACTTCAGACTGCGCCCTTTCCACCACCAGCGACCAAAATGTTGCCCGTAAGGTCTAAAATATCCAAAAGGTTGGTACAAAACCTCGCGGAAAGCATTTGGAAGCAAGTGGCCCACTGTAAGTATGATTCGTGCCTTTTATTTTTGTTTTTTCTTATGATTTTATATAGGCTGAGTGTTTGAACATTGCGCAACTTTTGACTGAACGCGTTTCGGCGCACACCACAACTAGGCTCATTTGTCCGGGTTTTGCTTTTTTTCAAATTGGCCCATAGTCAATAAAAGAGAGGTGGAGTGCCTTATCAGAGAGTTTCATACGTTATTAGAGGAGTCGGCGAGTCCTGCAAGGTCAGTCGGCGGCTTGGACAGATGGAAGGTCAGAAGCTTTCTGCACAACACCTTCGGACTCACTAACGACACCATCATGGATGGAGGTACGCAACACTTTCTCGAGCTCAGTGGTTCTTAACCTTGTTGGAGTATACTGAATACATTGTACACTTTAAAAACAGTTGGGTCAAATATTGGACCTACCCACTAACTTGGGTCAATTTGACCTAACTTTAAACTGGGTTGTTTTATACAAAACAATTCAGAAAGTTGGGTCAAAGTGACCCAAGTTAACAGGTCATCGAAATGTTGACTCAAATTGGGTTGTTCTTGAGACCTAGCTGTTTTAAGAATGTACACTAAAAACAGTTGGCTCATAAATATGCCCAATTAGATCAAAAAGGGACTGACTCAACATATTGGGTAATCCAAATTGGAACCCAACTTGAAACTTGGTTATTTTATACAAAACAATTCATAAAGTTGGGTCAAAGTGACCCAAGTTAACAGGTCATCGAAATTTTGACCCAAATTGGGTTGTTCTTGGGACCCAGCAGTTTTAAGAATGTACTCTAAAAACAGTTACCCAATTAGATCAAAAAGGGACTGACTCAACATATTGGGTCATTCAATTGACCCAAAAAGTTTAGCTAAATGATTAACCCACAAAAAAAAAAAAAAAAACGTACACTGTAATTGGGTTGCTTTGTGGGTTATTAATTTAATTTGACCCAACCATTTGTGTTAAAAAACTCAAAAAGTTCATTTGTTTACCATGATTATCCCAAAAAGTTGGATCAGTTGATTTTTTACCACAATGAACCCAAAAGTTGGGTCTAAGGAATCATGTTTTTGTGTTAAATAACTCAAAAGTTGGGCCGGTTCATTTTTTACCCAATTTACTTGGGTTATTCAATTAGCCCCCCCAAAAAATTGGGTAACGCACAAAACAGTTGTTTGTGGGTTATTCGTTTGACCCAACATTTTGGGTTAAATAACTCAAAAAGTTGGGTCTGTCCATTCATGACCCAATTTGGGTTATTCCTGACCCAAATGCTTTTAGAGTGTGACCTCATTCTTGATGTTACTGTCTCTTGTCCTGCAGTGTTCCGCACATTTGACAAAGACAATGACGGATTTGTCAGCTTGAAAGAATGGCTCGAGGGGCTATCAGTTCTTCTTCGTGGCACCTTGGACGAAAGAATTAAATGTAAGTCGGAAAGCACACAACAAAAAGACCGCTCCCGCTAAGACTTCCCCGTTTCTGTAGACTGCTTTCACGTGTACGACTTGAACGCTGACAAGTACATCACCAGGGAGGAAATGTTACAAATGCTGAGGTACGGCCTCAGACTACCTGGGGAGGAGGACCCTTATGATGGCATCAAAGACCTGGTGGAGATCACACTCAAGAGGATGGTGGGTATATTGGAGAACAGCAGGTTTGGCAAAAAAAGGACTGAAATGTTGAACAGCTGGACATTTGATGGTTTTCTGGGAAACTATTTACCGTTATTTGCTGTTTCCCCACGACCCTCGGCTTTTGCATGTTTTTATGTTTTTTTTTAATGGAACAAAACAAAAAGAACGATGTCTTTCAATTCTAGGTGTCAGTTTGTGGAACAATCTGGATTGTAAAGCCAAATCATTTCAGTCTATCTGTATTATTTTTTTTAAATCTCTAAAAGCACAAATACTAGATATATATATCATGAAAACATGCTTTTGAATTAATTTGTAAAATTATGTTGGAACTATCTTGGCAGTTTGCTGCCATTCATTTTGTGTTGATCAGGGGAAGACATTACAAGTTGTACTTTTCTTCTTTTTTTTTTTAAAGAGTAAAATACAAATTTGAATTGAATTGATTTTTTTAAACAGTTAACATTAATCTGATCAGAAACCTAAGGAGGAAAAAAAAAAGATATTTTAAATAAAATTTCAACTGTACTTTATTGATATTGTGTCCATTCTCAGGATCACGACCACGACGACAGGCTGTCTTTGGACGATTTTACAAAGTCAGTGAAACAGGCGAACTACATGCTCGAGGCTTTTGGAACCTGTCTCCCCAACACCACGGTGAGTTAAATCAGTTGCCAAGCATTTCACAACAAAAACGTTCTAACACTTATTAAAAATACATCTTGTTTTCTCTTTTTACAGAGGATTGAGACTTTTGAGCAGCGTGTATTTCAGAGTCAGGTGCACGGATGATTCTGTCATACAAATATTCGACAGCCATCCATTTTCTATAGTGCTTGTTTTGTTTAGGTGAGCTGGAGTTGATCCCAGTTGAAGAGAGCGCGTACGCTCGCTGATCGCCGGCCAATCGCAGGGCACATAACCATGCCCGCTCACAATCATAGGGACAATTTAGAGCCTTTAATTAAGCAAACATGCAGAGTTTTGGGAAGTGGGAGGATGCAGGAGTATCCGGAGAAAACTCATAGAAAGCACGAGAACATGCAAAATGTGTCAACAAATGAAAAAAAAATGTTCAAAGAAACAATTGGATTTGTTTTATTAATATTTGTGATGAGAATATGAGCAGTGAAAAGATCAAATTCGCCGACGTGGTTTTATCTTTTTCCCCACTGGTTTGAGTTCAGATTTCACCTAAAGCAAAAAAAATAATAATAACAAAATTAGGAACTTTCATTCATTACAAAGGAATTTGCTTGAAGACACGCTACCTGTTTCATTGTGTTCCTGATCAGGTTGACAGTTGTGTTCAGCGACTCGTCGTCCATGTCCACTTTCGGAGCGTCCTCTAGTTTCGGCCCAATGAGTGGCTCATTTTTTCCGATGACCTCAGCCGGCGAGTGCGACGCAAGCTCTTCCATCTTGCGTTTTCTGCTCTCCAAATGCGTCGTCCTCGGTACAAACGTGACCGCAGACGGCTGATTCGAGGTCAGTGTAACTCGTGCGCCTCTAGAATCATGAGATTGTTTTTGCCAGCGGCTCGAGTTTGATGCGGCCGCCTCCTCTTTCGAGTGAACGACGGCGTTGTGCAATGTCCCCATTTTGTCCTCTGCTGGTACAGTCTGGTGGTGGATTTTGTGTGTGGAGTTGTGATGTTCCCGAGGAGGTCGCGGCAGTGGAGGAAAGGATGAATGATGGTGATAGTCCACGTTCCAACTTCCTCCTTCATTGTCACGGCCACTCATTTCACAGTAAGTGGGGATGATGGCTGGCGTGGGTTCCGCTGGCGTGGGCTCTTCGTTCACTGCCTCTTCCTGCTCCCTCTCTCGGGCTTTCGTTCGAGGAATACAAAATTAGAAATATAGACATACATTGGGAAAATACAAGACCAATTTTACAGTATTTTTCCTGGTTCATTGTATTATATTTGTAGTGGATAAATATTAGCATTTTTACAACTTTGTTCTTTGTTCTCACGTTACGGGAATCTTTTTGGCAGTATTACAATCTTTTATTGTAATGTTAAAATTGTATTTTCTTAAAATATTTTGATGTTGTTGTAATGAATGGACTTTATCATAAAGAATTGTTTTAAATGACCATTCCAGTTATAGTTCCAATAAATGCTATTCTCATAATTTTTGTTGTCGTTGGTAATATTACTACTTTATCACCATTTTGAAACTTTATTTTTAAAAAACTGCCAGTGAATACTGCCGTATTCTGGTAGTATTAGAAATTTACTTTATAAAAATGTAGAACTTTTTATTACAATATTTTACCTTTATTCTTATATTATTATAACTTCCTTCTAATAATACTTAGCCTTTTCATTTTATATTACCTTGTCTTCTTTTTAGTAAATCTCATTCTATTACAACTTTAATTCGTTTTTTTTTTTTAAAGGTTACGGTAACTCAAATAAAATCGACTTTTTTTCTTCCTCTTGATTTATAGCTGATGTTTCAAATACTCAGAAGTAGGAATGTACCTCTGTTCTGTGCCATCCTCATTACGTATCTCCTCCGGTCCTGCAGCTTCATCCTGGTGTCCTCCACAGTCTCATATTCAGGGACGTAACAGACATGCAGCACGCCGCCATAGAAACTCTTCTCATCCATGTGTCGTTTTGCAGCTCTGAAAAAGACAATTCACAGAAGACTTGATGTTCAGATGAGATCCATATTGTGATGCGATAAATAGAAATGTAATGAAGGAAAAAATACTTTGTTACTGCGCTTAGATTTTTCAGGTATCTGACCTTTACTTGAGTATTTATTTTTCTGACTACTTTTTTTTTTTACTTTTACGCCCTACATTTTAAAACATAATCAGCACTTTCTACTTCTTACTGTCAAAATAGGCTCCATACTATCTTCGAATTCAATAGATGACGGCACGACGTAAAAAAAAAAAGGTGCATGCAGAAAGCACTAAAGTCAGCTGTGGTTGAGCTCTTGACTGAGATATTGGGGTCTTATAAGCTAGAAAAAAACGTTACTTTTGTTATTGTTGCAAAGATATGGGTATATGTTATTTTGACAGCATAACTATCAAGTCAACACTAGCTAACTCACTTGATTTTAAAACAACATGCATCATCATCTCTCTTTCTTCTCAGTACGAGCGCTATCCTAGTTATACTACAACGGAAAGCAATTTTGTGTTATTTTAATTTTACTTGAACATAGTTGAATTCTGCTTTTACCTTCCCCCGGTTTTTTTTTTTGTTTTTGTTTTTTTACTCAAACAGCTGTACTGCACTTCCTAAATACAGAGCGTGAGTACTAAGTTTTACCACCCCTGTGCATTATTGTTAGCAACAGTAGTATGAACCTGGCACTCGTGAGTTTCTGGAACTTGACGAGGTAAACCTCGGTGAACTCCTCGGCGGGGTACTCGTCCAAAGGTCTGTACTCTTGCACGACTCCATACAAAGCACACAGCTGGATGAGCTCTGTCATAACTCCAATGGCGGGGACCCCTTGGATCATCACGTAACACGACTCCAAATTGATGGTGTACACCTGACAAGCAGAGAAGAAGACACAACTGTTCCCACTTCGAAGAGGTTTGTTTACATTCGTTAGCGTCACACAGGCCCTCGAAGCGAGCCCTAACATTCAATTGTCGACTTTATATGAGATGACAGGACTTCGTAGATTACCTTTACGGCCCTAGCTTTCCTCCCATCGCGATATTTAGGTCGAGAAATGCACACTTTCCGCTGTTCGTGGTGTTTGAAAACCTCGGGAGCCTTCCAGCAGCTACTCCCCGCCGCCGCCATGTTTGCTGGTAAAGTGTTTCCGGCAGGCACTCTTTCAAAATACGAGTCTAACCTCAAAAGCGGCTCGATAGTTGGAGTACAGTTCACGCTTTTTCTTTTATTTTGAAGAAACGCAGGAAGAAACTTATTAAACAGTGTCTAATGTAGTGATTGATGCCAACCTAGCAGTTTTTTTGCCAAATTTAGCAACTTCCTCTGCCCCAGAGTGAATCAAACACTCAACCGTACATTGTCCCCTCGAAGTGGCACAACTACATTCTGTTATGTGACTTCCAAAAGACGTGTACGCATGCCAATTGTAACTTCTGCCATCTAGTGGGAGAGCGTGGAATTTTTCTACCTGTCACTATTCGTCGCTTGCATAGATAATTAGATACCTGTTGATTACAACGATACATTATTTGTTGTAATAGGATATGCTTTTTGGGTCAATTAAGTGACTCTGACGTCACAATGGTTAGGAAGGAATACAATAAATTGCTTACTTTGGTGACATTGACAACTATCCCTTTGGCAGGCTGTTGACTGGTAAATCTTATCCCCAAGGCTTTAAAATAAAAGCTGAAATATTTCAGATTCCAATATCGTGCCATATATGGCATCCACAAAGATCATATACAAACACTTCGTCACTGGCTCAAGACTTAAAAGTTCCATGTACTGTAAATAACCAACGACAACATTTTTTGTTTGTTTCCCCTGCATTTAAGTTCACACACAACCACTAAAACATGACCTTCCAATTGCATTTTAGTGCAGAGCAAAGCCTACTAAATACTACATTTGGAACTTCACTCTCCATTCAGTGATTATGGAGAAAGTCCAGAGTGTGTGCATGCTTTGCAATTTCAAAGCCGCATGATGCAGCGTTGCAGTATTTCTTGCTCTAGTGATTTACTGTTGTCTTGACGGTAAATGTCATGTTAGTGCATTTGTGTTCTGCTCAGGATTTTTGTACATGACCAGTTTGCAGCCATTTTATAAAAAACACAGTTTGCGGTGCTGTTAAATAATTTGGAAAAGCTTGAGGATTGCCTCTTAAGTCAGAGTAATGCTTACCAACATTATAAATTGTGGCACTGGCATAATGAAACCCTCTGGACGTGACCAAAACACCTGTCACTCAAGTTTGATTGAAACCATTAATGTTTTGAAAAGTAATTAAAAGAAAAATAGTTCACACGGTCTGTGCTAGTGTGGGAATAGTGACAGAAATGCACATGTTCTCACGTAATTTATTTTTAGCCTGTTGCCACACTGATAGACCACAAGGTCATTTCACAATGTTCTCACATCAGTCCTCTAAGTCTAGCCTGTCATCATTGTCTTCTTGATCCACGTGACGTAATTGCACACTTTAGTATACACTCCGGGCTTGTTTCTCAGGGCGCAGCCTTTCCCCCACGACACAACTCCTTGGAGCACGCCGTCACATGTCATTGGACCCCCGGAGTCACCCTGTGAACGAAGGAGACAAATGATGGCAAATTTGAGACTCAGAAACACACCGTTTGGCGACATCTCCAAATTACCTGACACGAGTCTTTACCTCCCTCCAGGTAACCAGCGCAGATCATGTTGTCAGTGATTTGGAAAGGATATACATTAAAGCATGCATCATCACTCAGGAGAGGGACATCCACGCACTGCAGCGTATGGGGAAACCTTGCTAAACAAAATGGAAGACAGAGGTTCTATTGTCGATTTAGTGTGCACATGATGCAATTAGGATTTTACAGTATGATGATGCAGTAGCATCGCCATATAGTTGACTAAAACTAAAATAACTCAACTTTATTTATAAAGCACTTTAAAAACAACAGCGGCTGAATACAAAGTGCTGTACAGTGAACATGGCATAATAGATTGCTGAAATAAAAACAACGTGAAACATAAAATAGAGTGAAACTAATAAAAATAAAATAAAATGACTCATCATCTGACAAATTAAGTGAGAAGACGGACCCTTACTAAAGGCCATTGTGCTTTTCAATATTCACGACTGTCATATTACATTGAAGCCCTGTTCAGAGCTTGTTCCAAATTAGAGGTGTCAAAATTAATTGACAACTAATCGATTGTCAACATAATTGACAACTACTATAATATAGGTTAGAGCCATTGATTAACTCCAAATCCTCTGATAGTAATTATTCTGTGATTTTTGTAGTCCTTTATGATAGCAGATTGATTTTCATTTTTGTTTAATTAAAATAATACATTTGAAAACATATTTTTTTATTTGACTTTTGTAACTTTCAAAAAGAGTACTAGATCAATCTCTCTCATGTGATATTGTTTAATTTTGCTGGTTAGTTATTTTTTTTTACATCACTCAACGATAACAAATAATCAACAAATACTGGTTTAATAAACACTACTCTGGGCATAATTTTTTTGTTTTACTTAAAACACAAAATTAACTTTGATCTGCTTATTCAACTAATTAATAGAATTATAGATTCAAAAAATATTCAATAGCGACAGCCCTATTCAAAACCCACACGTTCTAGATAAAAATATGGGATAGAGACTTTTTTTTTTCTGAAATATAATTTTATCCTCCCATAGGCTTTCTCACGTGTAAAGGCATCACAATCAATAAGTATACAGCAAAAGCCCATTAAAAAAAAAAGGTTGCTTAAAAAAAAAAGTTGTGTAGTGATGAATCATGAAGTAGCAAAGGAACACTGTAGTGTATTAATAATTTCACCTATGATCTACTCCATTTCTCAACTAAACAGTTATTTACAAATATAAAATTAAAAAAAATCCACTTCTGCTTCACTGAGCCGATGTCACAAGTTTGTGACGTCTTGCATGATGCCTCACACATACAAAACAACATTTTTCTAAGACTTCAGAGCCCTCCCCCCCGAACGCATTACAGTACTTGCATGACTTTGGTCACATGACTCACAGCCTTCATCACTGGGGCGGATGCTCCCCCAGCCAGAGACATGGCACATGGTCCCATCAGTGGCACATTTGGAAGGGAGCGTCGCCGGGCGCACGTGGCTGGTCAGAGAGGCGGGTCGACTCAGCTTGATGAGCATGACGTCGCTATCCTGCGTACGGGGGTTGTACTCGGGGTGGCGAATGAATTTCGCAGACATGATGTGCTGTTCAGGGCCCTCGGCCTCCCAGATGTTATGCTCCCCCAGCCGTACCTCTACATTGGATCTAGATAAGGAGTTGTAAGTTGAACGAAAACGTTTCATGATTTCAAAAGCAGTATGATGATCTTTCTCACTTTGAACTGCAGTGGGCAGCAGAGAGCACCCATTCTGGGGACAGGAGAACCCCTCCACAGAAGTTGTATCCCGCGAAGAGAGACACTTGGTAGGGCACTGAGTTTCTGGGACACTCGTACCCGCCAACTATTCTGTCGTCATCCCTCAGGGCAGCCGCAACTTGAAATTGACAATCCATCATAGTAAATCCATCAGTTAGGGTGACCATATTTTGATTTCCAAAAAAGGACACTTGGTCCGACCTCAAGATATTTAAATGATACTCAAAGTTTATTCAAAGATGCCAGACATTTAAACTATTTTAACATATACCTCCTTTATATTGGTAGAAATTAAACAAAAAACATAACTCTCTGTTGATGTCTGTTTGGGAGCGCTGAGCGCTACCAGTAAGCTAAAATTTTGGGCTGCTGAACCACTCAGGACCTTGTTCAAAGATGTAGTGTCATGTTTCGGTTCTGTGGGGGTTGGGATTTTGTTTGTTTTGGGTGTTCTTATTGTTTTTGTCTGTGGTTGGTGTTTTTTGTCTTGTGTTCATGGTTTCTTCCCTTGTCTCGTTATGTCTAACCATGTCCACCTGTGTGTGTCTTCTCTTCCCCAGGTGTGTCCAGACAGAAGCAAAGCCAGCTTCGTTCCTCAAACAAATCTCGTACTCACAGAAGCATGTGTGTCCAAAAGAAGACGCCGAGGTTTGGAGTGGCGCTGTAGCGCAGCCACAGGAAAGCGTAGAAGAAGAATCGGCGAAGAAGACCAACACTTTTTTTTTCTAACTTTATTGCAATCTACAGAACAAACATGGCTTTGCGTGTATCAAAACAACATGAAAAAGTGACAACGTCGCTTATTGAACGTGAGAATAAAGAAGCAAAATATTTTGCTGCAAAAGCATAAGCGAGCTAAGGCGGCTGCGCAAAACGACTACGACACGGCTATTCGCCATTGTTGTTGACAGACTGACGGTTTGCGCGCAGTCACGCGAGAATTGCCGCATACGTCATCAATCTGCGACAATGTGCCGTCATCGAGCTGGGACCATTACGTCATCACTGGAGGAGTATCCTGCATATGGTGTCCAGATTGAAATCTTTCCACTCCATAGCTCGGTTTCAAAAGTGATCGATTTCAAGCTCCGAATCCGCGCCATTGTGTGGATGAACGGCCTAAACGATAAGAAACTTGTGAGGATACATTGAAACTGGCTTTCGTGTGGACGGGGCCGTAGTCTGTTGTGTTTGTCCAGTCGGTGTGGTTGCATTGCCTATGTTATGTGTGAAAGTTTGTGTGTCAAGTCTTCATCACAGCCAAGTCATCATCGTCACAGCTAGCCAAGACGTCATCGTCACAGCTAGCCAAGACGTCATCGTCACAGCAAGAAAAGTCGTCATCGTCACAGCTAGCCAAGTCGTCATCGTCACAGCCAAGAAGCCAAATAGCACCAACCAAGTCAAGTCACTCCACAGCAAGTCAAGGCAAACAAACTACTCTTTTAATATACAGTATAGCAATAACACGCTCGTAAACAAACAAAACGCTACTCCTCCTACACCCCTTGTGATCGACTCGGGAGCAGTCCGTGTCACGGTAATAACACAGTATACCCCGCCTCTCATTTGTCGCGCACTGAAAATTCTCTTCAGTTCAGAGGCTGTATCAAATTCTTCAAACATGAAAATCACATACATATGTCTTTGGGAGCATAGTAATATTTAAAATAGAACATATTTATACGTTTTGGGGAGCAAATGAGTTAAACTGGGATGTGTCTATGTTCAGAATTAACCAATCACATTCAAACATGTCAAATGGCAATCACACCCTTGCCGCCATTTCTAGAGCCCTCGATTGACCCCAAATAACGTTATGACCGTGTTTTGGTTTGGGCCATTGTGTTCTTATGGTCCTTATTTGTCCTTTGTGATGGTAATGATGTTGTCAGTTGCTATACAGTTGCTATGGCCCTTTTGATGATGACGTTGTCAGTTGCTATGCAGTTCCTACGTTGTATGACAGACACTTTCTTACCACGTGTTTTCAGATATTGATAAATGGCTTTCTTTTCCCACGTGAAGAGCAGTTCCTGTTCACAGAGCCGATTTCAACACCACGTGGCCACAACTTCTGCCAGGCGTGCATCAGCATGCACCGGGGGGAGCAAAAATGGCTGTGCCCGCTGTGCAACATTAAGTTCGCCAAAGGACTCACGCAAAATGTCAACACCGGTTTCAAAGAAATTCAATGAGATGAGGTGCCATGCGACCAATGCCTTGGCTCCAAATTCAAAGCCAGGAAGACCTGTTTAGTCTGTTTGAGGTCTTACTGTGGCGCGCACCTGCAGCCCCACCAGATGGACGCTGCTTGAATAGCTGACCCTTCTCTTGAAGTTTGGTGGTGTGCCGTGGCATATTTTCAAATGGCTCAATAAAGGTTTGGAAACACTGGAATAAAAGGCTACATCTGCCCTCAGCCTTTTGTTAACTCATTCACTGCCATTGACGGCTATAGACGTCAAAAATGTATTTGAACTATTTCTATTAGTTTCACATTTTTTTCCACTTTTGTTAAGAGTATGAAAACCTAGAAACATTTTTATTGTACGTTTAGAACAGATATAAAATGTGTGATTAATCGTGAGTTAACTATTGAAGTCATGCGATTAATTACAATAAAAAAAATTATCGTCTGACGCTCCTAATTTTTAGTAATCTTTTCTTTTCTTTAAACTCAAGATTAATCACAAATTTTATATCTGTTCTATATGTACAATTAATTTTTTCTAGGTTTTACTCTTTTCAACAAAAGTGTGTGTGGGGGGGGGTGTAAAACTAATAAAAGTAGTTCAAATTAATTTTTGACGTCTATAGCCGTCAATGGCAGTGAATGAGTTAAAATTTCGGATTCCTCATTTTAATACCTCAACGCAAGCAAATGCAAAATGCAATCTCAGAATGGATTACCAGAAACAAATCCAACCCATTTGGGACTATGTGAAAAAGTCATTAAACAGAGTTCACTTTTACTGGCCACACCCAGGCCTGATTACTGCCAGATTTGCTGAATCCAGAAATGACTTCTGTCGATAAATCATTGCTTTTGCAACGTACAAATGGGCACCATTTCTTTGGCACAGTTCAGTGTGATAAACTTTATGACTGCCCTCCACCCTCCTTTCTTGTTATACAGAAAACGTTGCAAAAAATATTCTACTCATGCTGTCTGAGAATAAAAGTAGCCAGAGGAGTTGCTTAAAAATGCGACCAAAAGTTGTCAACACCAACTCTGCTTTGATAAACAAGCCATGTTGTTAGTGTAAGCAGTGTCCTAAATTTGCTAAAATAAATAAGTATAATAATAAATAATTTAAAAAAAATTAAATCACCCTGACAAATAAAATCGAATTCACTGATCAAATTAATCTCACTCAACCCCAATTTTTATAACATGCGCTTTTGCTATATTTTGCCATTAGTTTTTACTATACCTGCACTTCCACAGAGAGCAAGGAGAACAAAAAGCTTCATTCCCTTCATCCCACAGTCCAGTAGTGTGTGAATGTGACTTCAAACTCAGCCATGTGAGTGCTCTTATCTCCTTCTTCTCAAGGTCTTTTTCATCACACTTCAAACATTAGACATCTGCTACATTACCCATAAATTGTGTTTACAGTGTAGTGTATATAGTGTGGACACTCATATTTAAAAAAAAAAAAAAAAAAAAAGGAAGGCTAAACCAATTTGAAAATTACGTTAAAAACCCTTATTAAAAAACGTTTTTGGGATGTCTGCAATCGGTTTCATCCCAAAAACGTAAAAATAAAAAATTTAAATGGGGGGGGGGCAATAGGACATTTTCACATAGCAGTGATGATATATAATGTATGTAATACTGAAAATAATAATCTGAAACTGTATGGCTAAAAACAGTAAAATTCAATTGGATAATAAATTCATTATTATTTATTTATATTAGTTTTTTTGTTTCATTATTTAATGTACAGTAATGCCCATGAAATTATGACAGAAACAAAAATGTGACTCACCTGTATGTTATTAGTCAATAATTCACTTTAGTTTATGGTTATTAAATCAGAATGAATTCATTGTGCGGTGGCTTTATGAGTCAGAGTGGGTTACTCATGTATGAACATATAGACGGTAATCAGCAACAGACAGAAACACAGCTAAATGGGAGAGTGCGTTGAACCAAACCCTGTGATTATACACTTAAGGCTAAAATACAACACATTCCCTTCCAGCACAGGCAGGTTTTACCTCAGTTTTGCGTAAACATCACTCGCCATCTTGCAGCTCATGGCTTGTGCTTTTTGACTTCAAATAAAGCACATAGCAAATTTTATTGGCCCCCACCTTGTTGAGTAATTCCTTG
Organism: Leptonotus elevatus; assembly: GCF_054856555.1. Taxonomy (NCBI): domain Eukaryota; kingdom Metazoa; phylum Chordata; class Actinopteri; order Syngnathiformes; family Syngnathidae; genus Leptonotus; species Leptonotus elevatus. The sequence goes on from NC_141244.1 coordinate 14,443,083, forward strand.
AAACAACTACTGTACTGTTATCGTTCTGTAATATTCATTTATCGGAATGTAATTTGACCTGGAAAGAACTTTGTTTAGCTGCTTTTTACTTTTTAAATTGTGATCAGTGATGCCACGAGTGGTAATGCAAAATAATGGTGGTTCACCAATCAATTTGGTATATATGCGACCTGCTTCTGCATTCGGAAAAATGTGCAAAAGCCGTGACATAGCACCCGTGGGAACCTTAAACCTCTACAACCACCTGTTTGAATCTGAGAGCTTCTTGACATAAATTGCGAAAGGCTACCAGTTTAATATACACTTCTGAAATAACTCAAATTATATGATATTATTTTTATTTGTTTCTATTAAGTATGATGATTAGTCTTTGATCATGTTTACCTGTATAAATAAATGATATACCGGTACTTGTATTTAACATTTGGGAAAAGACCCATAAAGATTTTATTTTATTTTATTTTATTTTATTTTATTTTATTTTATTTTATTTTATTTTATTTTATTTTAAATGTCAGCTTCAAAAAATCAATGTGTTGTCCTGCTTGTTATTGCAGCATATTTTACATGAAATCTATGATCTTATTTTCCGGGTTTGGTCAAACCGAGCAGTACAAACCAAAAATCTTAAACTACTCCTTTTTACTGTCTGAGGTTGTGTTTTTAAACGTACCGTATCTCTTCCAATGGTAATGTTATTAATTGAAGAATGAAGACCACTCATTTGTTATTCTTGAACAAACGTTACTGAAATAAATCTGTAATCATTTGTCTGATTCTGTTTTTGTATCCACTAGGGTGACCAGACTTATCGGGATATATTGTTTTATTGGGGTAGTCCCATTTGAGCGGATTTTGCCAACCACTTTGTTTTGTCACACTTTTACGCAGATCTCTTTTTGTGTGTGCGTGTCAACAAGCTAATTGTTTGGGCCACGTGAATGTCAACCATACAGTTGTCATAGCGATTCAAACAATAAACCAATTAAAAGGAATTTAACTGTTGAATTCCTTCCTAATTACTTTCACATTTGCGTCACACCAGAACGAGAACGACTTCCTGCTTCTATGTCTAAGAATCATGGGAAATGTAGTCAGACCAAGCAAGATGAGCATTTCTGGCAGCGCGTTTTCAATGTTATAATGTGGGGCCTACCGCTAAAAAATGTTGTATTCCTGCCGTGCAACATTACTTGCTTGTTTTTATTTACAGACACGAAAAACACATGTTTGTGTTTTTGATTTTCAGTTTTATAAACAAGATTTTGCAAAATGGACCAAGCAGAGTGCATTGCCTGATTGCTTAGCGCTGTTGAACTGTCAACCAAGATAGCATTTAGCATTAGCTAAAGTAATAATACAATCACCATTCACCAGACTGACAAGTGATTAAATTTGGTACCTGGTAATTTTCAGTTAAATTAATTTGTAGTTTCCTGGTATTTAATTAAAAAAATCTGGTCAACACTTGTTGCTAGGCAAACTACATAGGGCTTGCTTCATTGACCAATATGAAAATAGGCACAGAAAGACACACAAATTATGAGACGTTTATATAAATTATTTCCACATATAGTGGTCATCCCTAATGTAGACCCTAATTTGCCGCAAAGTGCATTATCCGTTGAAGACAAATACACATCTGTTCCTATTGCACAATATGGTACTAATTGTAATTATTTTATTTCACAGATGCTATTATTCTGACACGGACTGCTCACCCCCATTTGAATTTCCTGCACAGCATGAGAAAGTATGCTAGAGTATATACTCAGAAATCATCCCTGAGATGCCAAAGAAATATCACTTTTACTGTATATTAAAATGGATGTTGTGCTACAAAAATAAAAACTCAAATAAATACATTTACTAGAAATGAACTGAATCACCCAAGTGCGAAAAGTTTTTTTCTCTTTTAAGTTTCTTTGTCACATGTGACACGCAGATGCCCGTTTATTTACACATCTGCAGAGCAGAATTTGTTATTAAACTGAATAAATAAAAGGCATTTGTTAGAAGAAAGCGCATTGTGTTTGAACTCGCCAATAAGATTGATAGTTGCATAGGTGGTCATGCTAATTTTAGTATTGCTGACCTTGCAACGATTGAGGAATTGTGTTTATTTGACCATCTGGCGCCCCCTATTTAACCAGTTCCGGTTCCCCTCGTCTCGTTCAACTGTGCCTCCAAATAAACTGCAGAGAAAGGAAGCACTGTATGACTTATGCATTACCAGGCTTCTTTTCTGTCAGACGGAGCCAAGGTTGATTATTCATATCCCTCTGGTCTGCTGGAAGGCACCGAGCGTTGTGGTGGAAAGTATAAGGACCAAAGTAAGGAAGTGGTTTTGGTTGTTGAGGCTCAGCCACCAACCCCCCCCCCCCCCCCCCCCCCCCTGTGTGCGGTGCATTTCGTGAAGAAAAAAAAAATAACACATCAATGAGGCATAATGGGGGCAAGCACAGTTGGCACTCATTTTGACTTGAAAAACAAAATCCCCAACCTTTCCACACTCGGGAAGACATTTGATTCCCAGTCAGCACCGCAACAAGACCAACAAACTTTTGAGGGTTCAGCTCGCTGCAAATTCCCACTATTTGTGTCTTTATGACGCCGCCGTAACCGGAATCCACAAGTTCCATCAGCATCGTCTCACTCAGCCCCCCCTCCCGAAAAAGAAAAACGCAGTGAGCTTGACTGTTATGCGCTGCATAGCTATGATAAGTAGCGGGTGAATTACAGTAACAGCGACTGTGGAAACTACACTATGTTATTAGCGCTCCACGCCGCCACGCACAAAGACGTGCAGACAGTAGCATTGTCGTTTAGCATTTTGGGTTATTCCCCCACCTCCCCAAATCCTCTATAATGAATAATAAAGCCGCATACTCCGACTGCGTATATCATCCCGCTCTGGCATTCTCTTTAAACCTCCACCGGTTTCTTTACACACCCAAATTGGTATTTGTGTGGTGTACGCATAATTGCACGTTTGGTTGGTAAATCAAGAACTGCTGGCAAAGCCCGGCGCTCAGAAGGCTTCCCTCAAACTATAGCCTTGGGATGACTATTAATATCCCCTACAGACAGCAGCAAAACGCTGCGTCTTTCGCTTTCTGTGAAAAGACTGAAATGTTTGGGGGATAAATCTTCACTCAGAAATGAAAGCTGGTATTTGTCAAGAGCGTTCAATCTAATTTAAACAAAAGTAGTCGGCCTGTCTAGACGTCAGCTCAAGCAGACAGTCGATTGAGGGGCTTGCCGAAGGGGGCTTTTGGGTTGAGGTGTTGTCGATTGATGCGTCCGAGATCAAACAGTTGCTGATGAGTTCTCCCACGCGCTCCAAAAAGGGCGTTGTTCGAGCTCAAGCTGAGCGTGAGCGCGTGTAAATGGACACAATGCCTGACTTTTAGTGCTTCTTGCTCCCCTCCTTCCCATTCTTCCTCCCCCTCACATCTGGACTACTGGCGGGGTTCAGTTCCTGTGTGGTTGTGTTTGTATATTAGCAGGGGACTTGGTTTTGGGGCTGGGCAGATCTCGGTAGCTTACGATGCAATTCTGATCACCATTCTGAGCGTCATTGCGTTTTTACCGCATGAGCATGCGAAATTATCGTTATGAATCGCATCTCTCTACTTTTTGCATTTGGAAGTGGTCAACTTTAAGACGTCGGGATATTGAACTCTGTATTATGAAGCTTGGAACTGCCAATGTGGAGTAAACATTTTTGACTTGCACATACGTTTCAATGTAATTGCAAATATGTAAAAGTATTATTATTATTTTTTAAAGAGCTCAGTATTGTTCATTCGGTAATGTCATATGTAAAAGTATTTAAATGTGTTTGAACATATTTGCAAGTACATTCACATGTACATTCGCATGTACGATTAAAGTAGCACTAAGGAACTCTTCAATCTTTATAACATATTTTCATATCTCTTCTGATGAAACATTAACTTAAAACTAGTTGAAGGGTACCTTTGCCATGGCCTGAGTGGGTCTGTATCATTTTTACTGGCACTAAACCACTTTGAGGAGGATGGTAGGAACACTGCCACACAAAAAAACTACAAATGTGCTGACTGCTTTATGGCATACGTCACTTCCCCCTTTCCCCATTCGTTACAAAGACGGAAGTCAATTTGAATGTCGACGTATGATTACTGCTTTCATGGCAGAAGCTGCAAAATAACTGAAAAGTTTTGTCTGAGGAGACAAAAAAGAAAAAGGGAAGCTACCCAGATAAAAAGGCAGTCAAGGAACAACATTGGTCCGGCTTTCACTCGCTGGCGTGAGCTAAAAAAATGACACAATGCGCTTGTCCTCATGGGAAATGTGGTCTTCCTTCAGGCATAACATTTCCGCTTTTACCCATAAGGCGCCGCCATAATCAACGTAAACTGAAAGTTCCTTAGTGTTGCTTTAAACATACTTGTAGACTATATAATAAAAACATAGCATTTTCTCCCATAATGCCATGGGGTATTGATTTGCATATGCAAAGCAAAATCTAAATATTTTTTCTTTTCTTTTTAGCATTTGGCCTACATTCTAACAATACTTTTGAAATTTAGGTAAGTAAACATTGTTTAGTCATCATTTTTATGATTTATTATTTCTGCAGTGCATGATTTCCGTTCATCATTTTTCCCTATAATACCACGGGGTAGTGACTTTTTTTTACGAATTATAATTATTTTTTTAACTTAAACATACTTAAATAAATATGTTTAAACATGCTTGTAGGATAAATGCTAAAAACATATCATTTTCTCCCCTTTTTTTTTCTTTCTTCTTTTTTAAAAGAGCTCAGTATTGTTCATTCGGTAATGTTTTTTAGGGAAAAAAAAATAAAAAATCATTGCTCTTTTTTTTGTATATGTGCGTGCATTTTCTCCCATAGTGCCAGGGGGTATTGACCTGCGCAATCAAAATAAAATGATTGGGGTTTTTTTTCAGCATTTGGCCTTCATTATACCAGTAAACACTGTTTTGTTGTGATTTTCATCTGTGCAGTGCATGATTTCCATTCGTCATCTTTTTTCCATAAAGCCACGGGGTATTGACTTTTTTTACTAATTACAAATAATTATTTTTTTTTTTTTACTTAAACGTATTTACAAGTACGTTCAAATGTACTTGCAAATATGTTTGAACATATTTGCCAGTCAAAAATATTTACTCTACATTGGCAGTTTCATACTTCCATATAAACGTGTATCGACCAATATAAGATAAACCAATTAGACTAATCTGTAAGTAGTAAAATGAATGACTATGATGATTCAGTATCAACTTCTAATTACTTCCATAGCTTCAAATTGGCAACGTTTCTTCACCATCACATAACTGAAGCACAGTCATGAAGGAAACGGAGCATTTGACATGTTTTGCAACATTCCTCTAGAGACCAAAAAAAAAAAGAGAAAAAGTTCAACCATCAACCCAATATCATGTCAAACAGATGTATGAATGTGTAGCAAGTCTGGCTGCAAAAACCAAGAAGACTAACCATGCGGGAGGAAGTGTGGCCACAGGGTTAAACTGAGATGCTGACTGAAAGGTAAAAAGCTATACTTGAGGGACACCAGCAAGAGATTGATTTTCACTCTCTCCGGGCCAACACTCCCACTCCGTTCTCTGTGCATTCCGCTTGCTCGTGTTATTGCATATGTTCATCCCATCCTGTCGATGAAGCGCTTATGTTTTAATTCGGCCACATGGTGTTCAGAATTGCTTTTACCACACCACATTGAAACACTCAATTAGAAAGGCTGCGTGACCTTTCAGTGAGTTGTCAGCAATAATTACCATATGCTTTAAAAATAAATTAGCCCAAAGCTAATCTCTTTATTTTTAACTTTTATTTTATTTTATTTTTTTCCAGGGATGTTTTTTGAGGCTATGCAGATGTACGGCATACCAATGTAGTATCTAGTGGCTTACATGGTTTGCGGATAACATCTTGGATACTGCCCGTCTGGAGATTCCAACATGATTCTTTTTGGGTATGGCCTTTGACTGCCAAGTGTTTCAGGAATGTAGGGTTTGCGTGAAAGAAGACAAAAGTGTTCCCAAGTGACCAGAAAAATGCTGACCTGTTCTCTGAAGACCTTTTTTTTTTTTCTTTTTTTTTTACGCTTTACTGCTGGGTATCATTCTCCTTAGGGGATCAAATCTATCAATAAATTGATCTGTCTGTTCTTTGGTTCATCTGTCCGTCCATCTTTTCATCTCTTTCTTCAAACAGCTATTGTTCTGTCCATCTACCCTCAAGTCCAGCTCCGTCCGTCCGATCATCAATTGGGTGTTTGTCATCTATCCATCCTTCTTTCACTCCATCCATCCTTCCATCTATCCATATGTCCATATCATCTATCAATCATCTATCCTTCCACTCATCCATCAGACTTGGTGTCTGTCATCCATCAATCCATATATATATACTGTAAGTCGCCTATCCTTGCATCGATACCAACCATCTTTTCCTACTGAAATATTTACCTACCTACCTACCAACTAGAAGAGGTGTGAATTGCCTAGTACCTGGTGATTCGATCCGTGTCACGATTCGATTCGATACCGATTAATCCAGATACGAATCTATAAGTTGATTATTGCAATTTTTTTTCTTTCTCAAATTTAGAAAATACTCATCAGTAAACTTGTACATGTACAATGTAAGATTTGTATGAAAATGTATTTATCTGAAACTTCAGGTTTAAACTGTGGGTCACTGTATTTAACAAACAATCTTTTGCAAACTGTTTCATGTTTGAACAGCATTGAAATAAAATATTGTTAATATTCCATTAATATAACATTCTTCAATGCTTAACGTGTGAACCCTAACCCTAAGTAAGACGTTTTGTTGAATATTTCCACAAATTGTTTAAACATCGATTCGGCCGCACACTGAATCGATTCGAGAATTGCGCGCTTTTAGATTGCGATATATTGCTAAATCGATTTATTTTAACACCCCTACTACCTACCTATCTATCTGCTATGGAGCTATCTAGCTTTCAATCTAGCTAGCTAAATAGCTGATAAATGGATAGCTTTCCATCCAGCTAGCTTTTTAGTGTGCTGTGAGAGATCATCCATCCATCCATCCATCCATCCATCCATCTGGCTGGCTGTCGTCAATTGTCAACATCAAAACTTAGACTGCAGTGTTAACCTACTCACGTGAAAGCCAGGAATACAGTATGTTATAAAGACATAATTACAATTTTGTCCTTCCACGCCTGTTCAGCTTTGGACCCGTCAATGTCCAAAGTGGAGTGGACAGCTGCAAAGTCGTTTTTTCCCCCTCCCAAGTAACAGCTTGGTAACCCTAATTATTGACAGATGCTGCTGTGACTTTTCTTTTCTATTTTTTTTCTCCAAATACACACCAAAAGGGTACATTACAAATATGTTACCTACATGCCCAGATGTCATTTCAAAGTCAGCGCACAGCAATTAGAGTTAACCTCAAGCAAACATGAGCTCGGGCTCAGGATGAGAAAAACACGTCGTGATTTGTGCAAATCAAGAGACAGCAGCTCCTCACTCTCACAGGTTGTCATCTCAACGTACCGCAATTGATGATTTACTTTGTTTGATTGTTTTTCTTTTCATTTGTGGACTTTCCCAAACTACAAATGCTCTTATACGTCTTGACACAAAAAAAAAAAGAAGGAAAAAAAAAGACATGTTGTGACACGGCATCAGTCTGTCCTGACTCCTCGCATAGTTGGTGTGCATGCGTGTGTTTTATCTTGCAACCAACTTGTGTTTACTTCATTGTATATCATGAGGTTGATCTCTCCAAGACAGGAGCAGAGTGCATAAAAACATTACAACAGCACGAGGGGGCGTACGTCGAGTGGGGGTAGATTTAGGGGTGCTTGTGGTCCCGCCTCGATGTGGCCAATGACGTCAGACATTTTCATGAGACTGGGTCGAGCTTTGCAGCTTGCACGGAGCAGTTAAGTTAGAACTCCGCTTCGCACACATCTGCACCAGAAGAAGGTATTGTGCCGTTTTCTTTCTTTTATACAGCTAATGACAGTCGACGTCTATAAAGAATCATGTTGCTGTTGTCGTTTTTGTTATCGTCGTTTTGGGTAAATAAGACGCTATTGGAACTTGCAATTGGTCTGATTGAGACGTGTTAATTAAGCAGGGGTTCGTTCTGGCTAATTGAGTGCCTACTTGGTGGGAGTGGGGGGGGGGGGGTGCGCAACTTTAGAAACAATTGGTTTATAGTTGTCAGCCATCAAGTTTATAAGCTTGCGAGGTCATCATAGGGGGGAAACTTGCATATATACTGTACTATTGAAATAAATCCGACAAATTGTCATTTCAGGGGCCACAATCAAAAGAAAAAATAGTATTGTATAAAAATACACAATAATGTGATGTGAATAAAGTCATACTATTTAAAGAAAAATACAGTCACAATATTTTGAGAATAAAGTTGTATTTTTTCCAATAAGGAATCAAATTAATAATAATAATAATAATAATAATAATAATAATAATAATAATAATAATAATAATAATAATAATAATAATAATAATAATAATAATAATAATAATAATAATAATGATGATGATGATGATAAATAATTATAAGTATATTTTCTCTCTCTCCCTTCCTGCAAAATATTTATCATCATCATCACATTTATTACAGATTAAATTACATTTGTTGAAGAAAATATTATTTTAGTTGATGATGGAACGAAGTCAACAAAAGAGTGATTGAGAGTAATTCTTGGCAAAATATTTCTACAAAAGCAGTAAAAAAAACTCATACCTGTGATGATGTTAATGTGAGGAAAAATGGGGGGGAGGGGTCGACTTTTATTACACCTCTTATCTTTTTCTTGCAACATTACATGCTGTACATAAAATATATTTTTCTTTTTATACAATAATTTTCCTCATATTTTTTTCTTGTAATATTTTTAATGTTTTTTCATTTTGTAATTTTTTTCTATATTTTTGTAAATTAAGACCTCTGAATGTTATGGCTTTGTCCTTTACTATGATATCTTTATCCTCATAAAATTACAACTGTACTTTTTTTTTTTTTTCCAAGTTGATAACGTTAGAGTATTTGTTATTCCTGTTGCAGGTCTCAGGACAATGATGGACGTAATGGGCGCGACGCCTTACTACGATATAAACGATTCTGACCCCAGCGTCTCAAACGGCACGTTCTACGACGACGAGTATGATTACAAGGACGACCACGCCGAGCTCAGGCAGTCTCTCAACATCATGTCCCTCATCGTCTACTGCCTGGCTTTCGTCCTGGGCGTGTTGGGAAACGGCGTGGTGATCTGGGTCACTGGATTCAAGATGAAGAAAACCGTCAACACCGTTTGGTTCCTCAACCTGGCTGTTGCCGACTTCCTCTTCACAGCATTCCTTCCTTTGAGCGTGACTTACACCGCCATGGATTTCCACTGGCCTTTCGGCAAGTTCATGTGCAAGCTGAACAGCACCATGAGCTTCCTCAACATGTTCGCCAGTGTTTACATCCTGATGGTGATCAGCATTGATCGATGCGTGTCTGTGGTGTGGCCCGTGTGGGCTCAGAACTATCGCAGCGTGCAGAAGGCGTCATGTGTGAGTCTGGGTGTTTGGATCCTGGCTCTGATTCTGAGCACTCCGTACTTCATCTTCAGGGACACCGGGCCGTCGTACAACAATGAAGAAATCATCAACTGCTTCAACAACTTCGCCTTCTCTGATGATTACGTCACGCCGCATGTGACCCAGCTGCGACACTTCCGCCATCAGGCCATGACCATGACTCGCTTTTTTCTGGGATTTGTCGTCCCCTTCACTGTCATCGTGTCCTGTTACGCTGTGATAATCCACCGCCTCCGTAGGAACCGTACCCTGGCCAGCCAATCGAGTCGCCCCTTCAAGATCATCGCTGCCGTCATTGCCACTTTTTTCTTCTGCTGGGCTCCCTTTCACATTCTGGCTCTGATTGAGTTGGTCAATCACATCGCTGAGTATGAGAGTGAAATATTGGACAACATCATCACTATTGGGGTCCCAATAACCACCAGTCTAGCCTATCTCAACAGCTGCCTCAACCCGCTGCTCTATGTGTTCATGGGACAAGATTTCAAGGATAAAGTTCGCAAATCCATCCTGAAAGTACTGGAGACTGCTTTCCAGGAAGAGATTTCCCGCTCGTACACCTATACAAACTCAATGGTCACCAGTCGAAGCAAAGACAAGTCCCTTTCTGAAGCTGAGGTATAAAGTTGCCCATGTTAGATACTGAAACTTGTATATAGCCATTTTTAATTGTGTGACAAATAACACTGGGGAACTATTTGAAAAACAAATTCTGTTGATTTATGCCGATTAAAACTAAAATTAGCATGCTGGTTCCAAAATTGCAGTCAGTTTTTTTCCCCTCAAACTTACCTTCCAAATAAGCAATATTCCACTGATTAGCTGTAGTAAGACTGTAGTAAGAAAAGCTGACTCATCAGCTACATGGTAACTTGTTTGTGCCGTGAGAGGTGTATCTCCAATAGGTAAGTACTATCCATATCTATAAACAGAAGCTAGCAAAGTAATAATTAAGAGGATTCGTGCTGACTTTTCTCTTAACCTTGTAACCATGGGCATAACTTCGATTTCTTTTCATGCTGTTTTTTGAGTTGACAAATCTTATAACTATTCCATCTTAGTGTGTACTTACATTTATTTCATATTTTGTTAAGAAAACGCCGATCCCATAGCTAAAAAACACAACATGGTACAAAAAACTGAGAGCAGTTTTGGATTCCGCACCCAGAAATGTGTTAAAAACAGCTGCCAGGCCTAACTCAACAAAAATTGTGCTCCCCATTGTAATCACAGTTTTTGCCTCAACTGCTACTAACCCACACCTCCAATATTTACAATGTGATTACACTGACTGTTCAAAACATTGTAACCAAGCTGTGATGTATTTGTAGGCTGAAACATTTTGAAAAGTGTGTATTTTAATACCCTGCTACAGTGTCCACTGAGCTAAAGAGGAACTGATGCAACGTTAGACTAACAACCCATGTGTATAAAAATTTTATGAAATGATAGTTAAGAATTTATTCAAGTGAAACTGGACTTCAAAATAATTTGTGTTGCTGCAAAATGGTAAGAATCAAGTCAGATGGCTTAAAAAAAAAAGTAATGTACAGCTATCCAAAACAAACATGTAACACTGTGGGGCAAGTCAACTTAAACAATAATCATCATTGATCATCTTGTTTCCACATAAAATAACACTCATTTGAAACACACTTTAATTCATTAACGAGACTGTTTACATCCATCGGTAGCCTACTGCTGTTTTGGTTGGTTGAAATGGGCCCACTCGTACTTTATTTTATTTGTTCTTCAAATGGCTAAACAGTGGTGTGTATTTGTGGGAGGGTGTCGATTTATTTAGTGGATGATGCACCGACTTGGCCATTACAGTGCTTGAGGGAGTAACTGTATGTTCATTGCCATTTCACTCTAAAATCTTTTTTTTTGTTAGAATAAATAAATAATACAAATCAATAACAATACCAAACTTGCACTTTTAACCCAACCATATATTTGTCTTCTTACTCTTTAACTGGAATAAACTTCAGTGCATCTCCTGCATGCTTTTGTATGTTATAAAAAAAAAAACATGTCTATGTTAATATTATTTAAAGGCTTTACCTACAAAATGAATATTGTCACAATCCAAAGAAAAGCATTTTTCTCACAATGTTTTTTTTTGTTTTGTTTCGTACTCTTTTCATTGAACAGCATTATACAATACAGTAATTCATAATGGACTCAACATGTCAATGAGCATGGACATAAAAACACATGGCCTGTCTATGAAAGCTTAATTGTAATGTAAAATAAATGTAAATGATAAATACAGTATGTGTGTACAATAAAAGTGTTCTTTAAGAATTCGTTCAGTGAAGCTGGTGTGTAACATCCATTCATGTGTTCTCTCTAGTGACCTCCAGTGGCGCAACCTTACAGACTCTTTAAATCCATGTAAGTCTTCTTTGAATTCCTATTGAGCATAATGATACTGTCAAAACAAATTTTGATATTTTTATAGGTAACTTTTATATTTTAATGATTATATTCTGAGTAATATTTGCATTACATAACAAAACAGTGCCAACAATAAGATACATTTGCACATTATTCTTTGTATGTACTATTTAAAATTGTACATACAGCCAAATTGTTGATTTATAAATGTGTGGCTTACGAGAACTGTTTATTACACATTTCTATTGCATTTGTTTTTATGTGGTTAGTTGTTTTTACCCATTTGGTTCATTTTATATTTAACCATCAAGGAGCATTCTTCATACATTAGATTAAATAATTTTATTCGGGATCCCTATTTTTAAGTTGCATGTGACATGATCAAAACCTTATTTGTTTTGCCTGCTTTATGCCCGCGTTTATGTAAACTCTCCAGATTCTCCCATCATCTTTCGACAAACTGGATCAGGTGACTTGCGTGCCCTTTAATTTGCTAGCGCTCCCGTGATGCCTCCTTGTGTTGCATCATAAAATCTGCTCAGATTCCAACCAGTGAAACGTTTTTCAGAGTTGTTCCATTCCTAAAGATCATATTTCCACTCTGAACTTGCCAAGTCCAAGGCACCCAAAATTGAAGGTCTATCATGTGAATATTGTTATTGAGAAGCGGCCATGGTGTCCGTCAGGGTCATGTTATTTGTGGGCCTGATTCCCGTCTATTCCGATCTGGTGTTGGCTTTGCTGTTTTCAGGATTTTTAAATGTGTCTTTTGGCTCTTTTTCTGCTTCTGATCATCGTTGCTGGCTTTATTTTCTCATGTTTCACTTTACTTTGTTTGAGTTGACTGTTATGGTTACCACTCATGAAATGTTCCTATTCTTTCACACAGACCCCACAAAAATTGCCACATCGGAGCCGTCACCAAGACCCAGCAATTATCCAGTTACAAAGATCGCAACCAAGCGGAATATTACCACAATTTTATGAAGGTCAACTTCGCCCACGTCATCCGTTTAAGACACCTCAATTGTCTGACCAGGAAAAATTGTTGAACTTCATTGTTAACCAAAACAGCAGCACCGATGCATGCTTCTTTTTTCTTTTTTTTGAACTGAAAGGGGCTACTTTGTCTAAATGTCAATCAGTAGCCAGCAATGGGCAAAATATAGCCACCTAGGTCCTGCTGTGCTGTACCGAAGAGTTCCATGATCTAGAGTCCTGTAATATTTGTTCCATTAATTTTGCTGATTTTTCTTAAAATGAGTTCATCAAATCTATTCATTCATTTTATTTTTGTTTTAATTTATTTGACACATTATAGAATTGGTTAATTGATTTAAGGTCAATACAGTTGCAACACTATATACTGTATGTAGTCCTGTACACATTAATAATATAAAAATACATTAATTCAAATTTATTGTATTTTAAGTTTTTTTTTTTTTTAATTCTAAAGAATTATTGTATTGTAAAAAAAATACAATCTACATCCAGGATATATTGTGTATATACTGTATATACATAATGTATGGACCTTTTACCCCCCCAAATGTATGATACTCATGACTGCATGACAAAACTGCCTACAGTATTCTACAAATGTATTGATATTGATTAATCCACCCTTGCACATTTTATAGCACTGGAGCCAATGCTGCCTGACATAGTCGGTCGGGCGAAAGAGGAGATGTACACCATGGACCCATCTCTTTAAACAAAAGCCAAGAGCCAAGATTTGAACCGAGACTAAAACCAGATACCGTGTTGAAACACTGAACAATTCCTCATTCTGATTGTTTTGTTCTTGAAATATTGAGACACTGTTTGGACAGAGACGAGATTGGACAGGCCTCAAATTCTAAAACATGATGGACACGCAAAGGGAAGTTTACCAAGGAGTCAGGAGGTTTATATGGAATGCTTGCCTGATAGTGGCAAAACTGGAAACTTGCTTGTGATAAAAAGCATATGTGGAAAATCATGGAGTTGATACAGGCAGGCCGCAGGGCAAGAACTGAAGTCAAGTGTATTTGCAGTATATAAGTGGGCATATGTTAAATAAATGCTTTAGCATGTTGGTTTAAACAGCATGAGAGGCCATTTGATTAAATTAACCCCCACAGCGAGACACCTCCAGAGAAGTGGTCCACCCCAGATCCTGCCGGGTCTATCAATGCAGAATCCTCCACAGCAACATGTACAAATAATCATTTATGGTAGTACGGTACCACGCCACACGGTGGCGACTCTAATTTGTTATGCCTGTAGGTCACTCTTCCCTTGGACGTTCTCGTTACACTTTTTGCCATGGACTAAGATGGTCATGTGTAGATAGGCTGCTATTCTTTCTTCGGTAATGCATGGTTAGAGCTAAATGTATTGTTTTTATTCCTAAATAAATAAGTACCTGTGGAAATACATGTCTTTGCTCCCTTTGGCAACAGCACCTGTCCATCCATGGCTCGCCACCTCCTCAGCTGAAAACACCACACGTTACAAACAGCATTAGCTTTACGCCGGAAAATTCTGTGAATACCGCACATTTATTTTCCATATAAAATTATCCAAATGAATCCCATCGTACGATACAAAAATGTTTTAGATGTTTACCAGTAACTAAAATGTTGTGGGGGAGGGGGGGAGCATTCCTTTTGCCACAGACGTCAACAACACAACGTCGTCCTGAAATCAAGTTCAATCACTAAGGATGCTAAAAAACAAAAAACTATTTTATCACGCTGACATTGTTTTATCCGGTGCCTGTTGCCAGCGTTAACCGCTAGTTGCTAGCTAGCCTACAGCGAGAAAGACGGCGAGAGCCATCGGATTACTTTTCAAAGGCAGTTTAATAGACAAAAATAACTGCACACATTGATGCTGACATCCTGACATAGGCTGATCACTTTTTCACAAACCAGGCTCACTCAAATGTGCTGTTCAATCTGGCAAAATCGCTAATGACGTCACTTTGTTTCGTCGTTCCAAATCTGTGAGAGATTTTTTTCTGAAATATCAGGGAGGGGGAATTAAAATTCTGAAAATGTATTTAAAATTTTTACAATATTAGCAGTAAACAACAAGCTCACTTTTATTAGAGAATAAATGACAAGCCTTTTTTTGATATCCCCAAATGAATTATCAATCAATTGATTGTCAAAAATATCAGTCTCTCTTAAACTAAAGCCAATTCAAAGAAATTAATGTCATTTTTTGGCTTGGCACTCAAAAAATAAATTGCTGGACAGTAAAATAACAGATGCCAGCAACTTTTTAAGGGTGATTTTTTAAGGAGACTGTAGCTCATCGCCACTTAGCCCCTGTCCGAGCAGGGCAGGAGGGAAGGAGTGGCAATTAGACAGGCCAAAATACAAATATCACAGCATGAGGCAGGGTGAAAGACTATTTGCATACTAGGTGTGTAACCAAATGTTGTCTCTCACATTCCAAAACATGGTTAGCTAAAGATTCCAATTTGCCCATAAGTGTGAATGAGAGTGCAATATACTGCCGCCCAGTCCACGATGTACCCTGCCTCTTACCCAACGTGAGATGAGATGGACACCGGCCACAGTTCTAATCAGGACAAGTGCTATACAAAATGGATGAATGGGTTGACTAATAGGAAAGTGAAGCAGATCAATTGTTACACATTTTGTGAGTTTATAAAACAGTTTCAACATCGTTTTTAAGTTATCGTATACGCAAAGAAAAAGTGTTTTAAAGTGAAGTGCATGTGAATTCGGATTGCCCAAACTGGGTAATGTCATCACGCCGGTTGCTTTATTAGAGCAATGGGCTTGGGTAACTTCTTCTTTTGCTGCATCTTCACCCCACTGGAGAGCTTTGAAAAAGGTACTGTACTATATGTATGTTATTATTAAAGCTCGTTATTTGGTTTGGTGCATCTCAATAAATTTAAATATTGTCACAAAGTTCATTTATTTCAGTTGTTCAATTAAAAAGTGAATTGATATACAGTATATTATTTATACAGTATGATTATAGCCACCCTCTCTTTTTCACAACATATTTTGAATATTACCTGGCAGCAGATTATGTTTTGCTTTGTAGATTAGTTGTTTGGTTTTATATTCTACAAGAGCAAACAATTTTAAACTTTTATAGTAGTAGAAATAGTGCATTTGTGTGGGGAAGATATCCGATAATGTGGATTGCTCTCATAGCTTTTTTACACAATACAAACAGAGGGTGTAAGGAATTTTTATCGGTGTTTCCCCAAACCTCTGAACAATAGTTTAAATATGGTCACACTAATGAACAGTAAAGAATGTGCAAAGATATCTGGTTGAGAAAAGGTTTTACTTTAGCCATAATACAAATACTTTTTGAGTTTTAGTTAGCCACGGACTTCCGACTTCCGTAAAATACACAGCAATAATGTTTCCGGTTACTGATGGACGCGTCCCAATACTGGCTTTCCACCTCCCTCATGCAATAAATCATATTAACGACAACTAATGTGGACAAATACTGCACGCACATCATCGCGCCGCGCAACAAACGCGCCTACAGTAAATTCACCCGCCCGTTGGCACAAATGTCATTGCAGTATAAAAGGCTACATAAAACTGTTCGTACGAGTATTGGGACGCGGCCGATTACGTCATAACTGGAAACGGAAACAAAGTTGATGGGTGAAAACAAGGAAGTCGGAAGTCCCACCTCCTCCGTGGCATATAGTCCATTAATTTGTACTCAAACATTTCCAAATACCATTAGATTTGTCATTACTTTTTCTTGATAACTTGTTTTTATCAAACCATGTTTATACTTTTCTTTAATTTTGCGGTCATAGTTGTATCATCTGCAAACATTTCAATAAATGGGAAAATAAGAATGTTGGTCCTAATACTGACCCCTGGCGGACACAACACACAATGTCCTAACATTTTGATTGAAACTATCAAGATAAATAAGACATATTCAAGATCTGTATGTTTTGGGCTTTTACTAAATTGGTGTGAGTAAACCTGAGTTGACAACATAAGGAAGTATTGTCAACAGAGGAACTTGCAGCATGTTGCGCAATTGCTTATTCTGTGAACAACAATATTATGAACTGTAATGGAAGGATATTTGGACTGAGGAAAAAATAAGGTGTTATTTTTTGCAGGTTTCAAGACAATGGAGGTCCCGACTCCATCTGTCTTTCCCATGAATGAAACCACCTCACCAGGTGAAGACGTCAATGAGAAAGACGACCTTTTTGGCAATCTGACAAGCTTCCCACACGCTCAGTTGATACATTCCCTCAACATCATGTCAGTTGTCTTTTACTCCCTAGCTTTTGTCCTGGGCGTGCTGGGCAACGGCGTGGTGATCTATGTAACTGGATTCATGATGAAGAAAACCGTCAACACCGTTTGGTTCCTCAACCTCGCAGTGGCTGACTTTCTCTTCACAGCCTTCCTTCCTTTGAGTGTGTCGTACACCGCTCTGCAATTCCACTGGCCCTTTGGCACATTCATGTGCAGGCTCAATAGCACAGTTAGCGCCCTCAACATGTTCGCCAGTGTTTACATCCTGATGGTGATCAGCATTGACCGATTCCTGTCCGTGTTGTTGCCTGTTTGGGCCCAGAACCACCGCAGTGTCCAGAAGGCTTCCCGTGTGAGTGTGTGCGTTTGGGTGCTCGCTCTGATTCTAAGCGTTCCGTTTTTCGTCTTCAGGGACACGGGGCCGTCCTTCTTTAGTGAAGAAGTCATTAACTGCTTCAACAACTATGCATTTTCTAATGACGCCACACCAGAGCTGCAACTGTTTCGCCATCAGGCCATAACCGTGACTCGCTTCTTCCTGAGTTTTGCTATCCCCTTCACCGTCATCGTCTCCTGTTACGCTGCCATTATCCATCGCCTCAGAAAGAATCCCAACCTGGCAAACAAATCAAGTCGCACCTTTAAGATCATTGCTGCTGTTATAATTGTTTTTTTCCTCTGCTGGGCTCCCTTTCACATCCTTGTTTTAATGGAATTAACCAGTTTCAAGTATTTAAATGTGGAATTGCTAAATGTTATAACGCTTGGGCTGCCAATAGCCACGAGCTTGGCGTTTATCAACAGTTGCCTGAATCCAGTGCTCTATGTGTTCATGGGACAAGATTTCAAGGATAAAGTTGGCAAATCTATTGTGAAAGTACTTGAGCGTGCTTTCCAGGAAGAGGACGCTGATGTGGACACAAAAACAGTTGAAACCAGTCAGGGCAATGAAAATAGTCAAGTCTGAGTTTCTCGAAAAAATTGTGCCAGCAGATGCAGAAACATTACATTACAAGTAATTGCAAAAAAAAAAAAAATCCTGCTTAGCTTTTATTGTTTGTATTCTTGGTTTGGGTGGCTATGTTTTGAAACACTAGCACAATTTATGTTAGTGAATATGTTCCTGCATGTTGTCTTATAACGCTTAGCAAAATAAACAATTCAATTGTGCATAAAATCATCTTTCAAGTATCGACATTTGTTGTTACAATCACACTCACAATCAGTGGACAATTTAAAGCCTTCAATGAACCCAACATGCATCTTCTTGTTTGAGGAATTCAGGGTACCAAGAGAAAACTCATGCAAGCACTATGAGAACCTGCCAAGTCCATACATGCTAATCATAGGCCAGAACATTATTATTATTATTATTAGTAGTAGTAGTAGTAGTAGTAGTAGTAGTAGTAGTAGTATCATCATTATGATTATTATAATCAGAGTCTGGATTAAGAGAGAGAGAGAGAGAGAGAGAGAGAGAGAGAGAGAGAGAGAGAGAGAGAGAGAGAGAGAGAGAGAGAGAGAGAGAGAGAGAGAGAGAGAGAGAGAGAGCAGTTTTCTTGGTTCGCCATGCTGATAACGCTCAAGAGATGTTTTAAACGGGAAGATCTTCTTTTGATTATTAAAATACAACGACCGCTTTTATGAAGTATTTGTTTACAAGTGAAAATATAAAAATCACTAGCCTTTTGTACACATAGCTAATACTTCTAATTAAAAAGCATTAGGATAAAACTAGCTTAATCCAAATAAAAAGAGAGTTGTGCAGTGGTTAGTGCGTAACTAATTTGACGCCATCTTCCCGTCAGACAGGATCTTTGAGTGGTCCGGCCTGTAGCAGGAAGCGGTGAGCTAGCAGCTAGCAGCATTATTGGGAACCTACACACATCGCTCGGGGTTGTCAACAAATGTGATCTATGCCGCGGTAAGTGCTGTCTTAATTAAATTGTGGGTATATTGGTTAGATTACTTTGTTTATATAAATGTGCCAGTTATTTGACGCTAAGGGTGGCTAACGCTTGATAGCTCCTGAGCAACAGACAGACAAAAGCTCCGAAATAAGATGGCGTACAGCACTGTTCTTGCTTTCTCACATTCGCTGTTCAATCTTTAAACCGTGTGTATGTTGCGCTTTGGTTGTGGTTTTCGTATCGTAGATACGCTGAGAAGAGCAAGAACAGGCCGTGCTGGAAGGGAGCTCCTGAGTCTTCTTCTGGCGATGTTCAGGTCAATAACTATAGACATTTTTAATACTGCACTACTGACATTTTTTTTCATGCTTTCAATATGTTTGTACATTTCAGCTCTTGATTATGTTTTTAGTTTGATGAAATGTATTATGCGGGCTTATATTTCAGTGACATCTGGTGTTATGTCCTAATTGAGTTATGCTGCATCATCCATTGATTACATATATAAATATGACACTGTGCTCCTCAAAATGACGTTTACATTGTATATTGTTAAAAGGTTATTACTCCAGAACATTTAGTCCTTTTGTGTTAATGGCAGTGATTTCCAACCAGTTATTACATATTGCAACGAGAAATCATGAGGTGTGCCATGGGAAATTATCCATTATTATCAAATTTTCTATTTTGCTTAATTGGTCTAGAAATCTAGAAATTTTATTTATGACAAAAAATGTCTCGACGTTGCTCATCTGTTGATGGTCGTGATGGATGGCGACAGGCAGAACAATTTAATGCTCTTTTACTAGATGGCAGAAAGTATGTTAAATAACCTGTATATCCACATTTTGGTGTAATCAGCAAATAACACAGAATACTGTATCTTGGAAACCATATACATATCATTTATATACAAAATAAAGAGTGGGCCTAATGCTGATCCCTGGGGGACACCACAAACAATATCCAAACATGATGAGGAATAATCACCCAACTTAACAAACTGCTGTCTCCCACTTAAATAACTTGTTACCCACTCAAGCACTATTCCCCTGATACCATATCGTTCTAGTTTATTAATTAATGTTATGGTTGATTGTATCAAATGCCTTCTTCAAGTCTATGAAAACCCCTGCAGCATATTTCTTGTGATCTATAGCATTTGTGGTTAGTTCTATTGCTTCTATTATTGCCAGTGTTGTTGATCTTTTAGACCTAACAAAATCCATACTGATTTTCTTCAAGGATGTTGTGTTTTTCCAAAAAGAAGTGAGGCGATTTTGCCCCAAAATTAAATCTCCGATTTTTTTAAACAAAAAATTTGATTTGCAAATATATATTTATTTATTTATTTTTTACATAAACCAAGAACTTAAAAGTTTTGCTTTTATTTGATCAGTTAACAAAAGTAACCATATTTCTTCTCTTGGAATCAATGTGCAAAACTTTGACCTTGAATCAAATACTTCTGGAAATGTAAATCTATGTGTTGATAAAGTAGAAATGTAAAACTTATTTGGTCAACGAAAGGGGGAATAAAAACATCAATGTTAAATAAAAAATGGAATCGTCCACAACAAAACACTCGAATTAATTAAAAAAATTTATTTTTCGCCCAGCCCTACTATAAAGTGTATTCTTGTTTTTACATACTTTTTTTTTTTTAATCCTGTTGACATCTTTGGACAAATATCACATTTTTGTTTCTTGTTGTACTTCTTAATTGGACAGTGCTTGTTATATAATTGTGTAAATATTTTTAAGAATTCATTGTTTGCATGGTCAACATTATTATTGTTATATATTGTTTCCCAATTTTGTTGTTTTAAGTAGAATTTTAGAGCCATTTTAAATGTCATGGTAATTTTGACACGTCGACTTGGAGAACGCCTCGTAATTTCGGTCCTATGAGTTTATTGGTGGATAGTTTTTGACTGAAACTTGTCAGCCAATTGGAAAAATCCTTCCCCAAGTAGCAGCCAAACCAAAGGATCCATGAGATATGTTTAGAAATAAATAGGGCATTACCGATTAATCACCCTGCTTATTAAATTGGCTGATTTTTTTCCCTTCTAACAACGATTAAAAACGAGTGGTGCTTCGATTGTGATCGGCCGATTTCCATGCATAAGTATGTGATTGGCATATGTCAATCAATGCAGTTCAAGTGCGAAAATTTGCGGATAAAAAAAAAACATCACCCGCAGCTCGTACTATGCAGCCTGCTGCCAACTAAAGAGCGGCCTATGTCTAGTGTAGCATCCTTTACCCCTTTCCTTAACACTGCATGTTACAGACCTAGTAACTGGAACTAGAACTAGTATCTGAATCATAATATGGTGCAGCTATCAAATATTTTGGTATTCCGGTGTCCTAATGGAAATGTGATCAAATAATCAAGTATTCGTATAAAATACAGATTTTTGTTTAGTTAAAGACAATTGTAGATACGAGGGGAAAAAAACTTAAAATGACTGTAGAATTTAGTGCCGTCGAGTGGTACACTAATAGAGGCAGCTCCACTGCCTGTAAACGTCAATTAACGTTTTGGCGGCATTCATATAGATTTTAGTATACGTCATTAAACGTTTTGGGCGGTAAAATAGTTAATACTTTATTTTTATTTTTATTAATAACCATTGAAAATTCTAAATGCAGTCTCTTTAGTAATGAGCATCCAATTGATTTTCATTTTGAGATCATATTTTTGGTCCTAAATTTAAACTGCATGGCAGCAAACTGTATTTTCTTCTCTAGAAACATTTGTAAGTGAGATTTTGGGCTGATTTAGCACTCAAACGAAATAGAAATTATGACCATGCTCTCACTCTGAGAATTTAAGAACTTCTAATGGACTTCTGTGGGCATTAGCTGCTAAAGAGGATGTGGCCTGCATCGTCTTGTATCCACCTATAGTGTATGCTTTGGATTATGTTGTATATTATATAAAGCTCAAACCACTAAAAATATACAATAAAAAAAACTTGTTAATTTCTAATGCCAACCAAGTGTAATAACAGGCAGGACAATCAAAGGCTTTTCCACTAGATGACAGAAGATATATAATTAACTTCTGTTTATCCACATTTTGTGAATTTAATTTTTTTTGTTAAGTGGTGTGCCATGACATTTTTTCCAGTCTGAAATATGTGCCATGGCTCAATAAAGTTTGGAAAACAATGACAGCAACAAATAAACTGAGAAAGATTGTCCTTAATGACTAAGCCGCCAGAGCTCAAAGTGTTAATTAATTAACTAGACAACTTAACTCTAGTGCAAACATCTCTGTGTGCACATTTTACACAAAAATGACTAGGGTTTGTAAGGTAGGCCTATAAAGCTCCGGGCGTTGATGTCACACATTCCACAATACAAATGTAAATAACGCCATTTTGGCAGGGTTGAAACCTTGTCGCTAATTTGGGGAAACACCACACTTTTGACGATGGTAGGCAGCTGTTGTGCACCTTTGCATAAAAAAAACACCTTATAAATATGTTTTTGGGAGTGGAGGACAAAGTATTAAAATACGTATTTATATGTTTTTGGGTTTGAATGATTTAATTGTATTGCAATATTGATCAAGAAGAGGGCCCCGTAGTTGGCACGTGGACGTATATAAAATAAACTGGACTGCCAGTCGCAACATCCAGCTAAAGTCAGAGGGCAGCCATCTTGCGTTGGAACATGGCGATTTCGGTCTTACCTCATCTGTCAGTCTATTATTACTATTGCAAAGAGGGCTTAGAGTTGATAGTGATTTGTCAACATGCATGCCCGGGTGTCAGCGAGCCGACCCATGGTACAGACAACGACACATGCAGCTCTGCATTCCATGTTGTATGGTCGACGTCACAACCTCTGGGCTGGTGCTTTATACCCCGCGACATTCTCGTGACTGTAGCGGCCAAGAAACAGTGAGGAGTTTGTATGGCTCTGGTCCTACTGGCTGGAATGGTGCATTTTCGCTGCTGCCTCCAACCACTGTATGGTGTAAAAACCCTAGGGCACAACTCGGAGCACAATCTAGCTCAGTGTTTCCCACACCATATTAATACTTTGGCGGGCTATCCAAGTAAATAGGCCACCACCCAAGAATTTTTCAAGAAAATTTATTAAAAATATATTTAAAAAGAAAAAAAAACGTGTTGCAACAAGATATACCACATGTAACGTTAGTTCGCTCACTTGTGGATCGTGAGGCTAGAGGAGACGTAGTAACGCGACTGAGACCCAATCCGCCTCCCATCCCCACCGCCGGAGTTCACCCACTCTAGGCTGGTTATAGACCCACTTCTGTGTACTGGTTTTACTGCGAAAGGCAGAAGCAGTGTTTAAAACTATAAACACTGGATGTAGCTATATGACTTAAGAGGTAAACAGCCTGCAAATGGATGGCGACCAGTTCAGTGTGTACCCCGCCTCGCGACCAAGGACAGCTGGGAATAGGCTCCAGCATGCCCATGACCCTAGTAAGGGTAAGCGGTTCAGAGAATGGATGGATAGTTAAATGATATGGGTGCAATAGGTTAATTGATATTATTCAAAGTGTAACCACCTTTAAGAAAGGAAGTCTGAGGCCTTTGCTTGATTAGAGCATTTGGGTATGTTTAAGCCCAATGCCAAGGAGGAAATCTTCACGCCAACATCCTGACTGAACCAGTTTTTGTTTTTTGTTATTTTAATTTTGTCCATTATATCTTGTTTTGTAATTCAAGTTCACCCTTAGCAACCTCACAAGCCAGATTGATAATTGTGATTCACTCAAGAGAGTTCTTAACATTATCAATCTGGAACTTCACTCTGCAGATCTGTTCAGAAAAGGAGGGACATTCTGTACAATACTTCGAGCTGACTGGACAATGCGGCATCTTGTGCGCGTTTGTTTTGACCAATGACGGCAACGGATAAAAATATTGTCTTTGGTTTCATCTAAGGGGGGAAAAAAGCACAGACATCTATACCAGATAAAAATACATGAAGCGCCTCTTGCAACAAGGAAACGGTGAGTAATTTTGCGAGAACAGAATTGCAGCATCCATTCGTCTGTTAGGTTCCCCCCGCCATCAGCGCTTCTTGGTTTCGTCCCGCCCTAAACAACGCCCGATTGGTCCGACATAAAAAAGGTCAGTTGCAATGATATCAGCGGGAGCGGTACAAGATGTATTTGTGAACAAATACTGCGAGAATTCTGCTTGCTGGCAAGGTTACACCCATGGGCTCCAATGGGGTATATGCCTCGGACTTCTGACTTCCGTAAGTCACACACCTACGCTGTTTTCTGTTACTGTTTGCGTCATATAGGCCCTGTCCCAATACTCGCACACAGGCTAAATTCCACGCCCTTCCGGCAAAAGTGACTATATAGTTTAAAGGTTTTTAGTTTAGTTTACTTTTTCCACCGGAAGTCCAGCCTCCCCCATGGCATATACAGTAATTGCTGGACTATAAGGCGCACCTGACTATAAGCCGCGCTAGCTATATTTGGGGAATACTCGAGTTTGTTACACATAAAAGCCACACCTGACTGTAAGCCGCAGGTGTTTTAATGTTACTGCACCGGGTTCCCGCTACTTTCTTTTCCATAATGAGGGCGCAAATTGCCTCGCCCTCGTTCTGTCTCTCCTACTGTATTTGGGCTCATTTGGTTTGTTTTGCTCTGCCTGACGCTCTTGCGCTTCTTTTATAGTACGCCCCCTTGTGATCTGATGGATAAGCCGCACCTTTTTATTAGCCGCAGGATCGAGTGCAAGTTAAAAAAGTAGTGTCTTATAGTCCAGAAGTTACTGTACCCCATTGCACGTTCTCCAAAGTGCGAGTATTGGGACAGGGCCTATATGATGCAACAATAACCAGAAACAGCGTATGTGTGTGACTTACCGAAGTCTGGAAGTCTGTGGCATATACACCATTGCGTCAGTCACTGAGACACTGTGCTCTTTGTCGGTCCGCGGCTCTACTTTCTATTCAATTCTTGAAGATGTAGCACGCTCACACTTTATAGAGTGTAGGTCTCAAACTCAGGTACTCGAGGGCTGTAGTCCTGCTTTGAGCTACATTCACACCAAAAGCGGAGGAAGCATTATGGAATACTTACTTCGCTCGCGTTTCACAGCGTAGTTTTTTAGAACGCACGCCGCTTATTCGTGCATTCACGCACACCGGAGAGAAGGCGTGTCACTTGGTGAACAACTACTGTAGAGCACTTAAGCGAGTCAACAAAGAGCACCGCTGAGTACTTCCACTTCTTTCCTGTGACTATACAGATGGGGCACTATTTTCTCCAGCAGTGCCTTTTTTTGATGTACTTGTTTACTTGCGCTTTTTTAGTGCCCGTCCAGCGGCCGGTGGTAGCGCTAAATAGCTTTGGCTAATGCATGCTGAACACTATTGCTACCTTGGTATAGTTCAACAGCAAGTAAACACACTTACCAGCACTCAGTAAGCTACTACCTTGTTCACCATTCGGTCCCGGCTGGCTGTGTTGTTGCGCTCCGGGTGACAACAGACAGGCATACTATATTTTAATCGTTTGCATCATAAACCTTAGAAAAACTTAAATTGTGCATTGAAAGAATAAATAATCAAGTGGTAATGCAGTAACTTCGTACTATTCTTGTGCAAAATAAATCTCTTCGCTCAACATAAAAAAATGAAATGATTCAGCTTCGGATGCTGAGCTTCAGAAAATAAACCAGTTGCTGGATACAATGTATAAAAAAACATGAGTGCAAATTGCTGCTAAGGCTATTTTTGTTATATGACATGCATGTTTAATAATAACAACAAAAGACAAATAACTTGTAAAAATAAATGTTACCCTTTCAAAAGTGCTGGTGCTGAACATTCCAGACAAAATAAAAAAAACTGAAAAAAAGTGCTGAATAAACTGTATTCAATAGAGGGCATAAAACATATCGGAACAAAACCCTGAATTTTTTTTTACCGCTCAAATTATCAAATTAAAGTTATTTTTGATAAAGATAAGCTTCTCAGTCAAGTCAGCTGACAAACGGTTTCGCTTCTCATCCAGTACATTTGAGGTAGCACTGAAAAGTCTCACTGTCCATAGGCACATGCATAGGGCACAGAGAAACTTGGCTGCAACAACAGCTAGTGAGAGATTCTGTTTAGCATGTGCCTTCCAGTACTCAAGAGGACTAACTGACCTGGAAGTGGTTTGTGCAGTGACGTAGTTCTGCACTTCAGTAACAGTTGAAGTAAAGGTGGCTGACCTTGTTTCAACTTCATCCCTTTCCAAAATCTTGTCAAAGATGCTTCCGAGATTGCTGGTTTCTTCTGCATGACTTACACGAGGTGCTTTTCTTACTGACTCTTCATTTGACATGTCGCTGCTGGCTGTGCTGACCTTCTCCATTGTCTCAAAGACCAAATCTTTAGCAAGTTTCTGACTAGCTGGATTAGAGAAATACCTATGAAAATAATAAATATTAACTTACACAAAAATCTTAAAAATTGTAAATACATAATTATGGCAAATTTAAAATGACTTGCCTGTTTTTGTATCTGATATCAATCAAAGTAGCAATGCTGTAGAGTGGCTCTGTCTCAATGTTGGAGAAGTGCCTTTTTACAGCCTCTAACTCTAAGAGTGTGTGCTTCATTGTTTTGATTGTATCTTCTTCTCGTTAGAGAAGACGCTTCAGGACGTTGATAGCAGGTATCACCACGTTGCGGTCTCTGAACTCACTGCTTTTGTGACTTCTTCAAATGGTGCCAAGACACTCACAGTATTCTCAACCAACAGCCACTGGTTGCATTCAGAGTGGATGGAAGACCGTACTCCCTTGCATAGAGACTTAGAGGTCTTTTTTGGTCAAGGATGCTTAGCAACATGTAACAAGTGCTATTCCATCTTACACTGACATTATGCAGCAGCCGCTTTTTTAGCATTTTAAGGTCATCCTGGATGTCCTGGAGGCGTGAGTAGGCGAGAGGGGAATGCTTGAAATGACCTACTATTTTCCTTGCAATAGTCCAGAGAGTCACTCGCACGGCGTTGTGACAGTAGGCCCTCGTGGACGATAAGGTGAAGTGTATGGGCGACGCATCCCAGGCTCCGCACTCCCAATTCATCCATCGCTTTGCGCATGTTACTGGCGTTGTCTCTTAACTCTTTGACTGCCAGACGTTTTCAGAAAAGGGATGCCGTCAGTGCCAGCCGATTTAAGCATTTTGACTGATCTTTCAAGGTCCACAGAGTTCTGTTTGGACTATGGAAACACACGTACTACAAAATGAAAGATTGGACTTTCATCTTTCATCAGAAAAAAAAAGTTTGTTTCTACCTTATTCCGTTCTTTAGTAATCAACAATAGAAAATGGTTAGTTTGACCCAATTTCGCCTGTTTTGGACCAAAATACGGAGAAATCAAGCTTTTAGTGAAACGATATTATTTCATGCATTCTAGTGAATTTTACACTTCTTTTTGTCCATGAATGATGCCACAAACACCTAAATAGTGCTTTACTTCTATAAAACACTACCACCAAGAATGAAAAAGTGTTTTTTGATAGCAAAATACGTTTATTTACATTCAACAGTGTAACAATTTGACAACAATTTGGCAAACTATTTACAAATGTGTGCAACTGTGGTGCTATTTACAAATATGTGGATGTTTCAACGACAGTTTTTCTTTTTGTAACACTCTCCTGCGTGCAAGGAGACGCAACAGCATTTGCACAACAGATTGCCTCTTCGCGTGCTCCACTTTCTTGCAGGCCGTTTTTTTCCGGGGAATAGCAAGTATATACTGCAGTGTGTGTTGCCATCAAGTCTAATATCAGGATCATGCTACGGTTTCGTTACGTCTCGCTTCCTCGTGTCCTTCAGTTGCTACACCGGGTTGTAAGAGATGTTCTGATCCATTTTATCCACTCCATTCATGGTGGCATCGTAGTCCAGAAACAGTGTCTTCTCCGTGATCAGACTGTACCCGCTCCTCCGATGAATATGCATTGGACTCGGGGTACTCTTCATTGTCCGATCGGTTATTGTGCGCGTTTTCCGGCCTTAGCAGCGGTAGCCGCGCTAGCCGCGCTTAGCCGGTGAGGCTTACTACGTGATCATAACAGTCGCGTCAAGGCTTCCAACTTTGGCGTCAAGCTCGGAGTCATCATCATCATCATCATCAATCTGCATTGGTCGATGCCAACTCTCCATCGCCCGATCGAATGTCCGATTGTGTAGAAGTACCCGGTCGGTTATTGTGCGCGTTTTCCGACCTTAGCAGCGCTAGCCGCGCTTAGCCGGTGAGGCTTACTACGTGATCATAACAGTCGCGTCAAGGCTTCCAACTTTGGCGTCAAGCTCGGAGTCATCATCATCGTCGACATCAATGCGCTTTTTAGTATTGATTGATGCTTTCCGTCTTTGAAAAAAATGCTCAAGCGTGAGCTGCTTGCAACCGGTTGCTTGGTCAGCCATTGTGGCTTCATCAGCCATTGTCTCCTCAACACTCTAGCTCCGCCTCACGTCTTCTACTGACGCCCACGGTGGGCGGCCCATCCAACCTTGTGCAAAGAGAGTCATCGCTGCCCTCTAGGGGCCAAAACGAGTCTTTTACTAATCAGATCTGCCTGATACTTTCAGCACAGCTGCCCAAGGCTTTCCTGCACCCGTTTAAAAAAAAAAAAAAAAAAACCATAGGGGACGTCTTTTAACGTCCTCGGCGCCCTTCCCTAGGTTTATGCTAAACGTTTTATAACGTTTATGGCGGTCAAAGAGTTAATATCACGTAGACCCGTTTTTTTGTCTATTTGCCAAACATTCATCTTTTCCTCAATGGCAAGTTTTAAGTGTTCCGCTGTATGAGAGCCGCAGTACTCCGTGGCATGCAGCACAACATTAACCGGGCTGAAAGTTTCGTCAATCCAGTGCGCTGTGAGTCTCAGCAAAGACATGGGACAAACGTCAGAGTTCCCCATGTCGGTTGTAAACGAAATAGTGGTTGCATCTAGTAAAAGAGCTCGAACACGCTCGCAGATCTTGTTGTATAGCTCCGGGAAAAGAAATTTTGTACCTTGGCTCCAAAAATTCCATTAGAGTGCGAAAGCCAGTATTTTCGCCGACAGAAAATGGTTGGTCGTCTAGTGCGATGAATTCAACAAGCTTCTGAGTTATTTTCTTCGACTTGTTGCTATTTCAAGGAAGTTTTACTCTCTCCTGAAATGACTCTGGAAGTTTGCCACTGTAGCTCATTTGCTGCCTTACTCGTGTATAGCTTAAACTCATCCGGATGATTCCGTTTTAGGTGCTGGATCAAATTGGTGGTATTAAAACGGGCTCTGCTTGTTCCTCCACGAGAAACGGATTGTTTGCAGTAGTTTCAAGTCGCTGTTGGACTACCATTATCTGGTAGTGTGAAGTACTCCCACATGGCAGACATGTTGGCTTATGCTTTACAGACCCAATCACGTCAGCGAGTCCGGTTCTGCCCGATCCTAATAAAAAAGCCGGATCTGGACCAAATCCCGAAGATCGGATCGGGACATCACTAGTTACAATATCGTTCGTTTGGCACATCACCTCCCTTCACATTTAGACGTAAAGAAGATAAGATGAATTCATCACTATATCAGGTAAAATGTACTTTTATAGTACACTATATTCTGTAAAGAGTCTGAGGGTGTGCTTCGCGCGGAAATAAATCGTGAGTATGCATTGTTTATGTATTTATATCCCGACCCCGGAAGAGCTTTCCGGTTGTCTTTTGCTAACAATGAGAAATAGTGACTACCGCTGCCGATGGTAAGGAGGGGGCTAGTTCTCACACATGCGCAGAAGGTACTTCATAATTGGCATCTGTGCCTGTCTGTTGTGGTGTGTACTTCCAGGGCTGAGCTTTAGCCTTTGCCAGCTTGCCAATGGTGACTAAAAACTGCGTCGGGTGAACTCACTTTACAGTACCATTCGCCCAGATGGCGACCTAAAAATGATTGCGAGTGGAAGAGTGCATACAGATTTGTGACAGCACGCGCTATAAAACCACGTTCATCATGGCGACTGAATCAAAAGCCGGCACCATTATCACTGCTCAAACGCCATGATTTTGCGCCGAGTATAGCGAGACCTCTTCCGTACTTTCGCTTTTCCCGTTCCAACGGCGAGTTTTTGTTTTGACGCGGTCCATCATGTGGCACTTTGTTGTTTTTTTCTCTACGGACGGCACATGCAAGGGCAAAGAGGCAGGCCGTACTCTGACTTCGAGTGGCAGTGCGAGTAATTAGTTTTAATCATGTGGCGCTTTCTTTTTCGGGGAGAGGGGGTACATGCATTGGCATAAAGAGGCAGCGGCTGTAGTCTGACTTGACTTAGAGTGGAAGTGCGAGTAAGTATTGTACAGTGTTCCATCACTTTCCGCGCGTGATACATTCCACGCTCACCCGCGATATTGCGGTGAATTTCCGCAAGATAGAGATCGTTAAAAAAATATTTTTTCTCTTTAATAATCGCAAATGCTGTCACCATAATGCAGTGGTGTCCAAGCTGCGACCCGGGGCCATTTGCGGCCCGCCATCCATTTGTAGTGGCCCGCAACATACTAAAAATGGCATTTGACACAATTAAAATAATTTTTTTAAATTGTTTGGAGATGGTCAAAGTAAAAAGGGAGGGTGTTGACAAAATAGGTGCCACTATTACAAATAAATTGGTTTATATACTGTAACAGGATGAATGAGACACAAGCATTGTAGTAACTGTGGTCTGTTCTAAAAAATAGCTCACCAGTGATGGGATACTGACTTGCTAAGAAGAATTAAAAGATGAAAAATGTCAGCTGTTTTTAAAACTTTATATATATATATATATATATATATATATATATTTTTTTTTTTTTTTCAGTAATAGATTGTGTTGAATGAAAGGAAGAGCTGTTTTTATCTACTCAAATATTACAAAAATAGCAGCATAAATGGGCCTAAATAAAAATCCGCCACAGTGTGAATCCTCATTAAGTGAACCACGAAGTAGTCTCTCGCTCTCTCTGTCTCTCGCTCTCTCTTTCTGTCTCGCTGTCTGTATACTTGTAAATGAGTTACATTATTTTCAGTTTTTCGACAATACAACGTGAAAAAAGGACCATATTTCTTATCAAAGGGTCGGGCTACCTAGAAAATTGTCCTACCTCAGTTTCCCATGTTAGGAGTCCGGCGGGCTCCTTAGCCTGACTGGCTAAATCTCAGGCCTGTACTTCCGTCATTTTTCCAACACGGCCAAGCTAACGCCACAGTGGGAAGGCGTTGGTCACATTTGGCCGATGGCGGATTTGTGTATCGAGGCCTTAAAGCATGCAGGACTTCGGCCCTCGAGAACCGGAGACCTTTGCTTTAGAGCAATAGCTTTTTGACAGACTGTCCCAACAATAAAGCATTATAGATGCTTCATAGTTGTTTCTCAACTGTAGCAACCGAGGGACTGGCTTTGAGGTCAGACTACATTATTTTGACCTGACTGTCATGTCACAGACACAGTTCACCGTCGTGGCCGATTTTGAGTTGTCTTGATGCGTCAAAGCCGGTGAAGTGTGCATAGTCGTGCAGCTCAAAATGCAACTGCTGCAATTTGGCTGCAAATGTCAATGAGGCCTGTATGCAAAATCTGCATGAGGATGGTAACTGTGTGAAATGGGATATACTTCGTATCTCCGGACTCATCTGAGGAACTGACTGTTGCAAGGAGATAAGTTTGTCGCTGCGTACAAAAACGTTTACCAATTACTATAATAGTTCAGTCCATAGTCGTATGACCTCCAGAAGTGTGCCACAGACCGCTATTTACACCAACAATCAGGAAGTGCCATGGTTTTGTCCATGCCATGGACACACATCCCCCCGAGATAACAGCACGCAGGTGAGCGTTTAGTCTGTGTATGACTGTGTACGTGTGTGTAGCATTGCTGTCTAGTGTGCCCTCACAATGGGGGAAATTTAAGAGTCCAGGAAGCTGAGAAACTGTTACTGTAAAGAGTTTTTGGTTGTGTAGGACCACTAAACGTTTGTTCAGGGCTTGGCTCCGCGGCGTAAAAAGAGTGCATGGCGTGTGCTCATGTCTGCTGTACACTTCAGCCAAAAAGTAAGTGCCAGTCAGGGAGTGACAGACAAGGCGCTCCGTCACACAAAATATTTTTACAAATGCAACCAGAACGCACAGTGAACAGATCTGTGACCATTAACTATTAGACAGATTGGCAGTGGTCAGCGCAAGATACAATATAAGTCTAAAATTAGTGACGGTATTACCCTTGCACCCCAGTGAAATGAGCCAGTAAAACCGTGTCAAAATATGAATACCGCCCAAGACTATTGACCAGTAGTGTGATGGAGTGAAACGCTCGTCACTCTCTGGCCAGCATACTGTAGCTCCCTGTTCTGCCTAAGATATATCTCTTGGTTACAAGTGCAGGTCCATGACTGAGTTTGGCTCCGCAGGAACAGCGAGTACATGGCGCACGCTTCTGGCGAGTGGCTCGCCATGCATTAATTTTAAAATGCAAGGTCGGAAGTTGTGTTCATTTCTGTTGTCTCACGTAATTCAACCGTTGCAGGTTTTTAGTCTGCTCTTGTGTTCCACTGTATAGAATGCCGAGCCAGGGCGCACGCCATTGTTCCTGCAGAGTTTAGCTCTGGCACGGACCCACACTTGTGTCCCAAGGTTCTGTATGTCCACAAACCTTCTCCCTGCTGCCGCTTTTTTTGTTGTCCCGCCTCCCCAACAACCTGTGTCATCGGACCGTGCTGTTGGCGAGAGCACACCATGATCGGGCGAGGTCTGGTCAGTGTCAAGACTTATAATGAATGGTATGGTAACCATAACCCAAGAAAAGTGTAACCTTGCGACGGCCTTGAACAACAAAAAAGTCGTTTAGTTTTTTAGCTCTGCATAAGGAAAGTTGATCTGCTGAAAGAATAACTTTGCCTATCAGTATTGGGTCAACAGTTCACCATCCAAAACAGGAATGCCTTTCAAACTCTTTCAAAGCTGTTCATGTCCTTGAGTGACCTGAACAGAGTGAACATCTCTGGGGACACAATGCTGCATATCTTCTGTAATTTATGTAAGAATAACTGAGCAAGATCATGGGTAGATGATAGAACAGAATAGAAAAGCAATGCTGTCATGGGAGCACTTCAAAGCTCTAGTTGAGCGCCCCATGTGTATGCTCACCTCACATCTTTTGTCCCCCCTCCCAACATCAATAGAAGCAATACCTGACCTGTATTCTACCTTTGGCCAAGTTAAAACAGCAGCAGGCAGCCACCAATTTACTGATCAGTGGTGGCTGCCTGCTGCCGTACTTGTCAGTAGATTAGTTTGCAAATCAGTGAATGTGACTCTTTGTAAAGCTTGTTGGGCACCCACAGTATTATGTAGATACAGTACATAAGTGCACTCCATTTACCATTTTAATCAAATTGGATTTGGACAATGATTTTTTTATTTTTTTGAAAGCGCAAGATGTGAATCTATTTGAATGTCTTTCACTGACGTAAACATTAATGGCAAATCGAGATTTTGGGTGCAAGTCCGAGCTTTTGTATCCAAAATCATTTTCAGCAAAACTTCTTTAGGGGGCTAGCCGCATTGGTACGCTACAAAAGAGCTTAACACATATTATCCATTTCTTGTACACCTTTTTTTTTTGTCATTGTAGAATGGGGAAAAAAACAGAAAGTACAGTTTGTAAAAAGTGCAAAGGATTATAGGACTTCTTGTTTACCAGTACCGTCAGTACTGCACTGCACTGTATGACCAGCATGGTATGATGTCCAGCTTTTTACATAGCTGATGCTGCTATTGACATCTGGCCTACCTGGTGGTAACAAGTCTGATCAGGGATTCCAGATCCATACTAGGTACACATCAGTGTTTCCCACACCATGTTAATCTTTGGGTGGGCCACCCAAGTAAACTGGCCACCACCCAAGAAGTTTTTAAGAAAATGTATTAAAATTATGTAAAAAAACAAACAAAAAAAAATGTCACGACCAGATATACCGCATGCAATTTTAGTTTGCCGTCACTTTGTGGATTGTGAGGCTAGAGATGTGGTAACAGGACTGGGACCCATCCCCCCGCACACCCCCTCTTACACCCACCCACTGCGCTGGAGTCCACCCAACCAAGTAGATTTCAAATCTGTGGGAAGGGACAAACTTGAATGGAAGGGAACTACTTCATAAACATTGATTTTGGAGAAAGTATTTTCTTAAAATGGACTAAAATGGCTGATACCCCACCATTTATTGACTATAGAATGGTAAATGGACTGAACTTATAAAGCACTTTCTACACCCTATGGTGATCACTTAAATGAATGCTCTTGACCATATTTATCTGTAAACGACTACTTTTGTACTTTTGCTTAGATCTAGTAAAACCTTGGTCATATTTTCAATATAATGCAATATGGATTGAACTGATATGCCTCTCCAGGTTGGGGATGAGATCCTGCCCCAAATGAAGGAGTTTAAGTATCTTGGGGTGTTTTTCCACAATGAGGGTAGGATGGAGTGGGAGATTGACAGGTGCATCAGTGCAGCATCTACAGTGATGCAGACTGTATCGGTTGGTCTGTCGTGTTGAGCCGGGAGGCGAAGCTCTTGATTTACCGGTTGATGTACGTTCCTACCCTAACCTATGAGCTCATAACCAAAAAAACATAATCCCAGATACAAGCATCCGGAATGAGTTACCTCTGCAGCAGGCTCTCCCTTACAGATAGTATGAAAAACTCCCTTGTCGGGGAGGGACTCAGATGAACCGCTGCTCCTCCACATCGAGAGGAGCCAGCTGAGTTGGATCAGGCATCTGGTTGGGATGCCTCCTGGACATCTCCGTGTTGAAGTGTTCCGGGCACATCCTTTAACGGAGTAGGCCCTGGGGATGACTCAGGACCCAGCTGGAGAGAGTTTGGAGTCATCTCATGTCTCTTAATTGCATCGTTCCTAGGTCCTCGCTCTTCAAGACATGGAAAGCGACCCGCAAGTTGTTCTCACGTCGCCATATTAAATAGCATCTCAATTGTTTTAAACGTTCATCAAGGTGTGAGGATCGAGCATCGAAGAGCTTCCACTGCCAAGCTTAAGTCGAGGGACATCTGATGTAACCTCTGCTGAAGTGTTGTAGCTCCTCGAAGGTGACGTATGAAAACGGGCGTGTACCAGCTGGACCATAAACGCCGCAGAACTTCGAATTAAATAGTTAAAATCCCTGTTTGTGTCGTTTCTCAAATATTTTGGTTTGAATATACATATTTTTCTGAGCCTCTGTTCTATTTGGTGCGGTACTAGATACCAATATGACTTGATTACACTAGCTCATGGTTAGTAATTACTACGCTGAACATAATTCTGTTTCTAAGGTTTTTTTTATATTACATCATTACAAGTCATTTCAAATATGCACTGCGTGTATTGGGGGTGGAGCAGGCGGGGTTGAGACGCGCTTGGCACAAACCAATTGCGTTCATCATTGCATGGGAAAAGTTGTGAAGCGTAACAGTGATATTTGACTTTAATTTAATCTGACTTGAAACCAGCCAGGAGGACCTAGGAACGTGCAATTAGAGGAATGAGATGAACCCTTTGTCTTCTGGCTGGGCTGGGAAACCCTTGGGGTTCCCCCGGAAGAGCTGGATGAAGTGGCTGGGTAGAGTCTGGGCTTCCCTGCTCAAGCTGCTGCCCCCACAACTTATCCCGGATAAGTGGAAGAAAATTTATTTATGGATGAATGTAGAATAAAAGCAGAAATAAGACTAAGCTGTGGTATGCAGTCTCAGGGAATTGGCATTACAAGAACCATACACTCTTCCAGCCGGTCTTTATTCTGCTTCATTCCTCTTATTCTTTCCCATTGCTATTGGATGGTCAGCAGCAAAGGAAACGCAGATCAAGATAAAATTTCCAAAGTTATGAATAACGCATGTACAAAAACTACTTTAAGAACAACCAGTATCAATAGAAAGGGTGGTGTCAGAACTTGCCTTATCAGTGGTTGATATACAGTAAATTGTTGAGTCGCAGCAATGTACAGACTACTTGTGTCAAAAGGAGAAGTGTTTCTCATATCTTGATCGTGATTTTGATCTTTTTTTCTTTTTTTTTGTCCAGGTGCTGTCAAGTTGGAGATCCTATGAGCAAGTGCAGCTTTAAAGGACGCATTGTTGGATCGTGATTGTTGGGAGACTAAGGACTTTGTTTCTAAACCCTCATGGAAATTATTTTTGAGAGTGTTTGGATAGTTTCTCATTATCTCGCATAAGTGATGCCTTCAGCACATGGACCACATAATTTCATTATGGAAAGGCAGAAAGCATTGAATAGTGTCTCTTCAACACAATTCGGTGGGGATCCTTGTACCTTCATTTGCACAGAGTGTGGTGATGGGTTTTCTCATTACACACAAGTGTTAACCCACATGGCCATTCATGGACCATTGGAATCGTTTTCCTTTGATGGCTCATCCAATGGATTTGAAGTCCCTCGAGAATACGTGCTGCAAGAAAATGGCACACTGGCAGTCGTAAACGGCTTTTCACTGTCTTATTCCCCTGGGAAACCACCGTCTCCTGGAGTCCTGCCACATTTCCCACCAGCTGTCAAACCTTTGTCTCCTAATCCAAAGCCGCAGACTATTCCTGAACCAAATATACCAAAATCAGTGGACTTGAACAATGCAAAGGAAAGGCCTCCCCAGGTTGATTACCGTTGTGAAATATGTAGTAAATCATTCAACAGCTTGAAAAGTTTACGTTGCCACCATCAATATAGAAATGCTGGGCAAAATTACAGGTGTACATTGTGCTGCAAGATCTTTGAAGGTGGACAAGCGCTGGAGACACACCTCCAAGAACATGCACGAGAACGGTTCCATTCCTGTCATCATTGTGGAAAGCGATTCATTAAAGCATTTGCTTTGGTAGCTCATCAAAAAGAAAATCACATCGCTGCCACTGCTGGAAATTCAGAGAACGAGGAAAACAAGTTTCACAAAATGTATCCATGTCGGAAATGCAAGTTACATTTCTTTTGGTTGTCAGATTTTCAGACTCACGCACAACACCATTGCAAAGGTAAAGCATCTAATGCAACATTTGCATCTGAGATCCATAAGTCTAAAAACAATAAAAATAGACCACTTGAAAACTATTACAGTAATGGCAACTTTACTGACGTTAAGGCTAGCAATGAAACGAGCAATCAGAATACGAGTTACAAGATTGACACTGCGCCCATTGTCACACCATACAGATGTGGTTTATGTGGGGAGCGTTTCACAGATTTAATGAGACTTAAAGACCATCAGCTGATACATCAGGATAGGGGACTATATCAGTTGAAACAAGAACTGAACAACACTAAGCGAAAAATAACACGTAAAGCTAGACGTAAAAGGGCAAAAAGTAAAACTGGAAAACTATTTTCCTGTAAGCTTTGTCAGCGTGTCTTCAATCATTCAAGTAGTTTGTCGAGACACATGAGATACCATAAGGGCACTATGCACAAATGTACATTTTGTGGTAGACATTTCCCTCAGCGCTGTGATCTTGTTAAGCATCTAACTCAGATTCACAAAGTTGAAATAGAAAACAAACTAGGATTCAAACACTTACTACGACCAGAGCCCCACAATTCAGGCAAAAAACAGCCAGAAGTAGTAGATCAAGACCGGATAAGACCAAAGAAAGCAGGCCGGATGAACTATAAGTGTCAAGAATGTGGGAAGAGATTTCGGCTGGCCTATGTTTACCAGCGTCACTTACGCTCTCACAAAAGATGTCACAATAAGTGCCCCTTATGCCCCGCTAAATTCATGAGTGCTTCCGCACTTGAGTTTCACCGTAAGAATCACCCTAGTGGTTGGGAAAAACCCAATGTGGAACAATCATCTCATGCCACTGACACAAATACGAAGCCTGTGAAGAGTCATGACGTAGAGGACAATGACATGGTGGACCACACTCCAAATAACAAAGGAAATTCCAGTGTTGTCTATGAATGCACTGAGTGCACAGAGACATTCTCACTCTTGGAGACATTTCTTCATCACCAGACTTCTCATGGCTCAGAGAAGAACGGGTAACCATGACGTTTGACCGCCAAGTCCTTGTTTTTGCCAAGAATGGAGCTATCAGAGTTGAGTATTTTCTTGCATTGAAATTATTCAATATTGAAGAGACATTTGCCACAGTTTTGTTTTGTTTTGTTAAAAACGTTTATACAATTTTCTGTGGCATGGGGGCAGAACCTCTTTTTATTTGTGAGTGCATTTTCAAAAGCTCTGAGCGTAAAAGAAAAAAAAAAGTCCGGATTTCTAGTTAAACTTGCAAAGTTCAATAGCTGAAATTTGATTGTGAACATTGTTTCTCAGTCCCACGTTGTAGTTTACCAGAAAATTCCACTCAATACCCGGAGAAAACTTGTTACTTTTCATGGTATTTTTAACGGTAACCCACATTAGACACGGTTTATTTTTATATTTCATTTTTTTTATCCACTCTTTAATGCAACATGATGGCAATTCATTTTGTTTTTTGATTAAATTTATGAAGAGAAATTACTGAATGTTGTCTGCTTTTTGGTCTCCCTTCATGACCATGTATTTTTTAATGGACTATGAGCAGTGAGATCTGTAAAATATATTTGGGCCCATTATGTTTGTGATGAGACTACAACAGCACATTTACCTCTGACAGTTCTAGCACTCGGAGCTACTAATTCAAATCAACATTTTCTTGAGTGACAACTGTCCTATACAAAAATGTTGACCATGTATGTTCAAGGGAAAGTGGGTCTAAAAGAGTGTCTCGCATGCAGACCTACTGTGTGACATTATTGACACAAACGTACACACATGGACAAAATTGTTGGGCCCCCTCTGTAAATGGTCACAGAAATACAGTAACTTGAATCTGACAAAAGATTTGTTAATCGGCAATTCCCATCGATGACGATGTCCACCTTTCGCAGAGTGCTTCCGCATATTCGCCGAAGGCTTTATGGAGCGAAGCCTCGCAAAAATACACGGAATGACAGGGACTCACCCCGTTCGTCAGACGTCAACATGCTTCAGTCGGTGTTTTTTATTTTTTATTTTATTTTATTTTTTTTTTTATTTAGGCTTCATGTCATTGTGCACACGCCGAAAGGTGCCCGTCTTCTTCGACTGAAAAAAGACCATAAACGGAGGTGCCCAGCTCTGCTAAAAACCCTGCCACAGTTTAGCTTTAGTAGTCGTACTTGTGGCTAAAGCCAAACTGTGGCAGAGTTTTTACGTTCCGGACCTGGATTCGCCTCTTCTGGTGGATATTGCTTAAGCTTAGGAGGAACACATACAACTTTAAAGCAGATCTGGAATAGGGCCCAGGTGTCCAAGGTGTTGTTTCCATTTTTGGATGTTAACTTTCAGAAAAGTTCCAGGATTTGGTAATCGATACATTTTTAAGTAATTCCCCATGAGTATAAAAACACTTTCCCAGGCGTCTCGGCCATGCCCGGAAGGATTCTTTCGAAATACTTCTTGGCCATCTTGATGTTGTCCACGTTTTTCAAAACGCTTACCATTGATGACACCTTTTGAGGTAAAAGGTTCACATGCGCGATGATGTTTTTTCTAGATAGGAACTCTCAGATGCTTACGGTACAAGTTGTCCTGCAACATCTTATCTCTTGAATTAAACGAAGCAAATTGCCGCAGAATCTCTTTGTGGACTTTGCTGGTCTGACCTTGTGGCAAGATCATGCACTGTGAACGATAGCCCCTCTGATCAAAGAATAGGATCAACATGACTTTGCACTTTGGACTTTCTTGCTTTCTCCGGCCTTGGCAATGTCGGACTCTTGCACTGAAGGCTCTGGTGTTTGGTTTCAGGGACGTATTCAAAGGTTCATGACTCATAACCAGCAAGCGACTCTCTATTGCAAGTCTGTTCTCATTGGTGTCATCATAACTCACTGTGCTCATTGCTTGACAACCTGATGCAGAGGATAAGTATAGAAAAGCATTTAGAGGGGGGGGGGGGGGTGTTCCAGTGGCTTCATAGAGCTGAGGTCACAGTTAGGTACTCCAGGGAATTTATATTGAAGATGGGAACTCATAAGTTGTAGTTCGGGAAATCTTTGTCACACCTAATTGTCAACTTGACAAGAATCTTTTTTTTGTATGGATCAACTTAATACCTTTTTTGCTGTTTCACAAAATCATCAAGGCCGACATTTTCCTGAGTTTTACTTTGCTCGCTGTCCTGCACGTAAGGCTACTGATATGGGATGGTGGTGGGTCTTGAAGTCAACATTGCAGCTAGCTGTGACCAAGCATCTAATTGTTTTCTTGGGGCAAGCAGCAACCGCTGCATGAATGCTCACTTCAAATGCAGAAATTTTCCTCCTCAGTGAGTTCTGTCTGAAATGGCCAATGCCACATGTGCTTTTAAGCTAGCAGTGGGGAACTACCACTACCAAGCATGCTCCTTTTAACCTCTGCACTCTGCGCAGTGCCCCTCTAGTTCCTCTTTTTTTTTCTTGATGGAATCAGAGTGAATTACTCTTATAGTGAAACCTTGCCATTTTAAAGTGGTGCTAATACCGAACATATACTTTTATATGCATAAGTAGGGTGACCAAAAGTCGCACTTAAACCCAGGACAGTCTCAGTTTTGAGCCTTGTGTCCAAAGTCCCAGCAAATTTCGCCAGTCCCACTGTTATGTCGCACTTTTACGCAAGTCTCGTCCCAACGTCTCAATTTTCAAGCCAATTGTTTGGGCCATGTGTATGTCATATATTTCCAATGTTACAATGCGGGACCGACATGAGGGAAACAGCATGGCCAGCTTCCAATAGCTGCCATGACCGAGCAAAAAAGGTTGGACAATGGTTAGTGCATTACCTTTTTTAGCACTGTTGAACCAAGAGAACATTTAGCATTAGGTAATGTAATCACTCAACCACCGGTTACCAGATTGCCCAGCGATTAATATGACAAATAGTTCCTGGTTTTGATTATGAAAATCGGGTCACCCTTATGTATACGGTGACTATGAAATCTAGCTGCAGTGGTACCAAAATGTGTTAAATTCGTGTGGCCAAGCTTGCAACTTAGTTATGAGTTCAAATGAAGTTAAATGCCATTAATATTTTATTTGCCACAATAAACACCACAATTTGTTGTTCCGTATTATTAGTTAAGAAACAGCGCTATTTTTATTTTTTTTAAACAAAGGAATAAAGAAATTATCTGGTTTTATTAAAGGAACTATTTGGCCAGCGTGGCCCAGTTTTCACTCAAAAACTTTATTTATTAAATTTTTAATCAGGAAATTGGAACTTTGCTTGCATTTTCATTTTAATTTGATCAATGTGTGACCATCTAATGTTGGAACAGCTCTTTTTCATCTCCAATATGGATATGCCCTCCTCACCTTCCCCATATCTTTGTCTGTGATGTCAGCGCAGGGACTGTTACTGGACTCTACAATATTTGTACAGTCCAAATCACTGAACATACAAACCTTATAAATGTTCGAAAACCGCTCAATCGTCACCAAAAGTTACGTGGCCCTCTCTACATATGCTAACTTCAACCTCTGAAAATATCACGACAAGCGATATCTTCTCAGTGTGCTCTAGCATAAGAGAATGAGCAGCTTACCTTCCGTTTCTCTCATGCCTGATCTGTTTTTCTTTAAAAATAATAAATGACACGAAAGCAGTCCCTGCCCTCAAATTGGTTAAGATATACAACCCCAAGTTTTTCAGGAGGGTGAATTTTAGTGCTGACATCATAGACACTTATTACATAAGTGCCAATCACAGACAAATAAAGTCCCTTTAAAGTAGCACTAAGGAACTTTTCAACCTTAATAAAATATTTTCATAACTCTTCTGATGAAACATAGACTTAAAACTAGTTGAATGGTACCTTTGCCATGGCCTGAGGGGGTCTGTATCATTTTTACTGGCACTTTGAGGAGGATGGTAGGAACATTGCCACACAAAAAACTACAAAAGTGCTGACTGCCTAATGGCATACGTCAAAAGCTACCCCGGATGAAAGGACAGTCAAGGATCAACATTGGCCCAGATTTCACTCGCTGGAATGAGCTAAAAAAACAACGCAATGCGCTTGTCCTCATAGGAATTGTGGTCTTCCTTCAGACATAATACCGCTTTTGTCCATATGGTGTCGCCATAATAAACGTAAACTGAAAGTTCCTTAGTGTTGCTTTACGTCTAATTACTGTACATAACGTACTGTACTTGTACTAATGACCAGCATCGGAAGCTGGAACAGGTTGGATCAGTGTGCGCATCAGGGTATGACTGTTGGTCCCGTTCAATAAATGGATGAAAGTATGAGATTTCAACTGTTCTTACTGACTTGTGAGGGCATTGCATTACCTTTTTATTGCTCCACTGAAGCGGCCTAGATGAAACTCATAACTTTTTTTTAAACACAGTTTCTGTAAAGACTTTCGAAAATTCCGACTCAGAATTAATAAACTGTTACTTAACCTTTTTTCTATGATTAAACTGCCCAGTAATTATTTGATCACGTGTAAGGCAAAGGTTTAGTTTAGTTAGGTTACTTCAAGGTGTAGAACAAACATTATGTTTTAATTAGTTCATGTCATGCGATTTCCATTTTCTATACCACTTATCCGAGTGTTCATATCAAGTGGGGCCCACCAGTGCCACAGCTGACAGCAATCTCGAGTGTAGTGGTCAGTCCGTCACTGACGCTCCCGTTTCGCTGGCAGAATGACGGAAACTTTGAAACACTGACGGTATAAGTACCGGAAGCGATTTTCAACTGAACGGTCACGAACCCAAAAAACAAAGACGAGGGGCAGTTTGCGTAGAAGCAGGAGGAGGAATCCTACCAGTACTAATACCATAAGAATTTTTATTTTTTTGTGTACATTGGTCCAAACTGATTCTAAATTAATAAAATTGTGTGCTGTTACCCTTGTAAACCGTTTTTCTCTGACGGTCCTAAAATGGCGATGATAAACTGTAATTCAGCGATGACAGAAGCGCGGTTAAAATAACACTGACTGACTGACTGACTGACTGACTGACCGGCCGCTGGTAAATGATGGACGAACTGCCCACCTTTGGTGGTTCCCATGGCTGTTTTAACTCCAGCTGTCACGGGCTTGATTCCCGGTGAGTGACCCATTCTTAATCACCCTGCAACTAGTCCTGTGTGCGGTCCACTTTTCACTGGGATAGGCGCCAATGTC
This sequence comes from Leptonotus elevatus, assembly GCF_054856555.1. Classification (NCBI taxonomy): domain Eukaryota; kingdom Metazoa; phylum Chordata; class Actinopteri; order Syngnathiformes; family Syngnathidae; genus Leptonotus; species Leptonotus elevatus. Next base: position 14,486,596 of record NC_141244.1, read on the forward strand.
TGTGCATCCCTAAACAGGGTGAACAGAAAATTGATATGTAGATTCATTTTTACATGACTGATTGGTGAAACTCCAATAATCAGCAATGGTTCCAGGTCTTCATGCTACTACAAGCTACTGAGAATGATAAAACATCATTTCGGTCTTAAGGCTATAATACAGGTAATAATGGTTCAGATGATTGAAGACCAACTCTTGGTGAGGCACCAACAACTTGGGTAGTCCAACTACAGGAAAACCACATCAATTTGAGGGATCACTTTGATGCAACATCCCTGGGTCAGTGTTCTTCACACAGGACTGTGACCTGTGAGAGAGGCAAAAAAAATTCCTGCAGGATAAGCGGTTATTATAATTCAATTACATGGTGAATTAATTTTTTTTAGCTAATTGAGGGAAGGGGTCGTCCGTTAGTAGACGGTCATTTAAATTTAAGTATTTTTTTTTATTGGCCTAAAGATGACCAGTACAGTACTAAATTATTGTAAATAAATATAAACTAAATCTTAAAACTAAGGTTTTCGAATTTATCCAAACTTAACCTTGCTAGTGCCTGGAGGCAAAGGGGGATAATTGCGTGTATCTGGTTGCTGGAACCACAATATTGGTTAGCCTCCTTTTTCACTTATTTTACTACTGGACTTGATAAATAAGGGCTTGACAAACAAATGTACAGGTATACTGTACCAAAAATAGCATGCTATAGAGACATGTCACGTACCAAATGACAAGAACTTGCTTCAGCTAACAACCATAGATATGAAAAGGTATATACGACGTGCTCCCTTTGAGCTGCGTACATAAAGCGAAGCTACCTTTAGATTAGAGAAGCGCCTTGCTAACATGACTACCACGTTTCTCCATGCATTGCCTTTTGATGGAAAAGTCACCCTTACCAACATGGCCACCACATAGGCATGTAAGCCTGCTCAACTTTACTGTATATCTTTAACAACAGTGTCACAATGCAGAAACGTGGACCAGTCTCTGTTAATTGCGCCGTCGTGCCGAATGGCCAATTGTGGCTAATTTTGGGACTAACAAACTTTGATAGCTCCTGTACATAGTTTTTTTGGGAGTGGATTGGACAAGTATGTCCATTAAATCCGGAGTCCGTTGGTTCTGGGTCCGTTAAACCGAAGTCCCATTGAATGTACAACTGAATTAAAGGTTTGGCTAGCAGACAGGTGCAGTGATACTCAGGAAAATCCATCCATTTACTGAACCGCTCATTCCTTACAAGGGTCGTGGTGGTGCTGGAGCCTATCCCAGATGTCTTTGGGCAGTAGACTGAGTACAGCCTGGACTAGTTGAGACACTAAGGCTGCATTCAGACTGCAGGCAAATCGGATTCCGGTTTTCTGTCCAGACTGTTTTTAGCAAGTGTCCAAATCCGATCTGGCCCTGTTCAGACTGAGCCACATTATTGACCCATCTGACAGGTTGCTGTAGCAACGACGGTGGCCAGCACGTGTAGTATTACGATATATATATCTATGGCTATGACCGTGCACTATTTCGCTATTTACGGTTGCGCATGTTAAGATCTGATGGGGGTAGCGAGACCGGCTTCAGCGCAAGTAACATAAGCTGTCACTGTATTTCCGGTTGAGCATGACTGGAGCCGACAGGGCAGAGGAGATGTCAAGGCCTTGACTGCAGAGCATGCGAGGAAACAGCCGGGCAGCAAACCGATTGGATATTGACAGCGCGGGCGCATTGGTTTTACACGCATAGAGTGACGTCAGGACAGTCGCATCCGTTCTGAGTGTTTCGAGCTGGTCAGACTGAGATGCATCCTGTCGGATATGAAACTACCTCCCACATGTGGTTTCAATCCGTCCCGCAAAAATCGTCTTTCATGCATTTTGTGACTGTTCAGAATACAAAAGAGCCATCCACATTCAATCTGGATGGGCTAAAAATCGGATTTGGGCTGCCAGTCTGAACAAGGCCAAACAATCTTAATAGAAAAACAGCACTACAAAGACAGTGACACTGTTTTTTTTTTTTTTATTAACCCCCCCAAGTAACCAACACGAGTAACAAGCTTTTATTCAACATAGTGCCCTCTGCTGGATGGGTGTATAATGCATTATTAAACTAGACCCTCACTCAAAAATCACCTTGGGTGCAATATTCCTGAAGTATGTTTGGGAACTGCAGGTATTCACAAAATTATATAACTGAGAGACATCTATTTGTACCACACACCACCCATCTGCCCCTTTGCAGCACTACATAAATGAGCCACTCACAAAGGGAGCTCCTAAAACCATCAGGTCCTATAACGAGTGACATTTTGGGCAAACAACCTAACCCCTTGTATCTTGTTGAGATCATATTAGATAACCAGCAGGTACCAATGCAGACACTGTGCCTTTCCCGCAAAATAATGTTTCTATGCTGAATTTTATCCACCCACCTTCTGTAATGCGTATCCTCTTTTTTTTAACAATAGGCCTATACTGAATTATCTCTCAAGGGAAATTTTAACTTCCACTCTCTCATATATTTTGCCTCGCACACTACACGGAGAACCAAATCAAACACTTGCAGGCACATAAGACACATCACATATGTCAGAATGAAAGTGCCCGGGGAACAGTGCTGCAGCACCTTATGAGCTGGGGTGGGGATAACAGTGCCTCGTTCAAGGGCACCATTTCAGTAGCCAGGAGCAAACTAGCATCTCCAGCAACTAGCCTTTTTTTCCCCCTTCGCGGCAGGACTTGAACTATGACCCTGTAGTTCCATATAGCCCTTACAGCTGAACAGCTGTCAGCCAATTCCAAAAGTTGGTCCTCAACATAATTTATACATTAATAAGTGCCTGCTGTCTGGCACTTGGTGTACATATGACAACCATTCTTATTTCATTGAGACAATATAGGATTAACAGCAGGTGTCCATGCAGACAGTGCTTTTCCCACAAATGTTTTGTTTTTGCTCCTCAGTGACTGGTTTATATTGATACATTTCAAGGTCACTCCATATAAATGTTCTGATTTTATCATCCTAAATATTTCTCTTTTTATCATCCTTTACCTGATGATCTGCATTGCAACATCAAATAATAATATGGTCCTGATATTTTCAGGAGATGATGAGCTATTTTCACCACTAGGGGGCTGTTCCCCATGGGGTCTTCTCGTTCTCAAGCCAGGCTGCGCCATTTTGTAGCGGATCCTGCTCACAAAATGGTGGTAGGCGACCGATTAACCCTTTGAAGACCAGGGAGGCACCAGGGTCCAGAACAGGAGCAGACGCACCAACTGTGATTCTGCCACTAACACACCAACATTCAAGTATGTAAACGCACTAGGGGCGTACGCAAACCCCGATGAGGACTTCGCCCTTGTGCTAGAGGCTGTCAAACCCACACCGTAGAGCCAGAACACCAGGGAGGTAGGACAAACTGCAGCACAAGGAACACCAGTGGAGTGGAGGACCGGAAGCAGTCGGAGAGGCTTCGCGCCATAGAGCGAAGGGGGGAGGGCTCTCCACGTCTCCTCTTCCCCTTGTTATTGGTCCTGCTTAGAACCACGCATACATTTGCGGTACATTGTCTGAAAAAATCCGGTAAGGGAAAGAAAATGGAGGATGGCCGTGTTCTAGTAGAGGTATTACAGACAAAGGTGGGCTAGTAGTTTGTTTCGTCTGGCAGTGAACAATGTCTAGTTGACTTGACAACCCCCTGACCCCCACCCTTTTCCTTCGTATCCTACTAGTCTCCTCGCGGCATTATTGACAACAGTGAAGCTATTATCAAGTAAGAAGTCCATCTTCGAGTCTGAAGGAGAAACGGCACGTAATAAAGAAAAGACAACTGCTCCGAGACGTACGTGAGACAACGGAGGAATTGATGACAAGAAGGAGGACCTGAACGGTAAGCACCGAACTACAGGATTTATGATAATCGTTTAGCTGTTTGATATCAAAGCTGGCTAGGTAGCATGCTAGGTAGCTTGCTAGTTAGCCTTTCGAGCCGTCACTCAGAAACCGAACACGCGGCGGAGGGTTTCAAAACTAGAGGAACATTCATTCGCCCAAAGTCAGCTTGTGCCTCCGCCACTCCGAGGTTAATGTATTTTTGAGGCGGACTCGTTGCAATTGCCCGTTGTCCAATAATCTGCGCATAAACAGCACTCGCACATCTAGTTGCCATTTAAACGTTGCTTTTAATTGTCTCTTTTTTGCCGTTATTTAACGGTCGCCTGAGCTAAAGAAAACCGGTGATGCCGAGACTGCTAAGAGAATATTCACGTGGTGCCCGAAATTCATTATGATTTATAGCTTCCCCCCCTATCCTTATTGTGTCTCTGTGTGTGATCATTATATTTATGTCCTGAATATTCTTGGTGGATAAGCTCTCATTGCAAGTGTAAAGACAGTTGATCTGACTTGAAAAATGTTTTTTCATCATGCCCCACCCATTATACAATTTATCTAGATCCCATCTGATTTTGGGTGAAAGGTGGGGTAACACCCTGGACTGGTTGCCAGTCAATCGCAGGGAATGTATAAACAAACATGCATTCACGCTCACATTTACTCATATAGAATCTACTGCAAGCGTGACATTAGTGCTTTCCACTATATCAAGATTTTGACTTTGATACTATAAAATGCCTCAATACCGGTACTGAAATGATACCGCAATAAAAACTTGAGCCATCAATAAAAATTGTGAAATAACGACTTATTAACTTTATTTCTATTAATTAAAAATACTAAAAATATACTTTTGATAAAATAAATACATAGTATTTATATTTTGAACATTTTTAAACACTTAAGAACAATTAAACTGTACAAATTTTAAATTTTTCCCACACTAGTGATCATTTTATTTATATACAGTACTGCATAAAAGTAGTAGGGTTCCAAAATGATGTAGCATAATTGATTTGGTGGACCATTTCACCCTCAACTTAATTCTTGTATGTCAACTTTTATAGATTGTTAGAAAGAAAACCCACACTGTTTAGATATTAGGCATGGGACGAATCAAATCCCACAAGACGAGATTAGATTATTGCAAAAAAATATATAATATAAAAACATGTCTGGTATAAATTTTCCCAGTTTTCAAAATGTATTCCTTTTTATTGAGTAGACTGTAAGAAAAATTGCGACCTAGCCCTAAAGTGCAAATGTAAACAGGAGTCAATTTTATTAGTAATTTTTCAAATGCTGCTGCCATACAATAACAGCTGCATCTGAGATCTTCCCTTTCGCTGAAAAGTTAGATTTTTTTAATATATATATTGGTATTCGGATATACTGTATTACTGAAAATTCTATTGGCAATTTGTGTATTCAGATTAAAAAAAAAATGCCTAGAGAACACAATTATAATTATAGCTTAAATTATTTTATTTATTTTTTTTTTATTTTTTTTTTTTATTTTTTTTTTCAGAGCTCAGTATTGTTCATTCGGAAATGTCATCATCATTGCTCTTTTTTTTTTTTTTTTTTTTTTTTAAATATATATATATATATATATATACACATATATACATACATACATACATACCTTTTTTTTTTTTTTTTTTTTTTTTGTGTGTGTGGGTGAGTATGTGTGTGTGCGTGCGTGCGTGCGTGTGTTTGTTAGCTCACCAGAAAACCTATTAGAAAAAAAAATCTTATACCGTTCACCTAAATCGAACACCAGGAGACCCGAGGGGACCGAAGAAAACCAAGGAAGGTGAAATCCAGCACCGACCAGACACCCCCCACCAGAACTCCTCCCCAGCCCAAGAAACATCCAGACCCCAACAAATCCAAAAAACATAAAGTCAGGGAGGCCTCAAGAGACCAACGGAGAGACCGAGAAAAGGAAGGAAGGACAGACGAAGCCGCGTGAGATCCGAGACACCAGCCTCCACCGATTCAATAACCTGAGGAGGAAATAGATTGTGTCTGAGTTTCGGTAGATGCTGGTGTGGTGGATCTGGCATGCATGAAAATCTCCACCAAAGAGGGGAGCCGTCGACCCCCGCCGGAACAGAGCAAGCGCAACACCTCAGGGCCCCCCAGGCCGCGGCAGCGCCAAAGGACGACCCCCGGGCCCCACCAGGGCCACCGGCCGGAGAGCAAACCCAGGAGCAGGAGCGCCCCCCGCCCCAACACGGCCCGCGCCCCCGGCCCAACGCAGCAGGACGGGGCACTGCAGGCCCACCAGGCACCCCACCGGCCCCCAACCCCCGCCCCCCCACCACCCCCCGCCCCCCATCCACCCCCCGCCACCCACCCCAACCCAGCCCCAGCCGCCCCCATGCCCCCAATCCCCCAGACACCCCCCACCCCCAGCACCCCCCCACCCCGCAACCCCCACCACCGCCCCCCCCAACAAAGCCGCCCCCCCCCCCCCCGACCCCCCCCCGACCAACCGGCAGCCCCCCAACCCCCGACCCCCAGCCCCCGGGGACCACCCGCACCCAGGCACCGGCGCCGAAGAGGGGCCGGACAGCGGAGCGGAGAGGGCAGCCGCGCCCACCCCACCCCCCGCCGTGTGGAAGGACGGAACACCGGGGGCAGAAGGGGGAGATGGGGGCACCGGAGGGCGGCCGACACCCCCGAACCCCAGGCCCAGCGGGGGAAGGCCCCGGTCGTCACCCCAGCGTTCTTTGTGAAAATTAACCCCTGTTACTGAGTCCGCCAGCTTACTGAGTCCGCCAGCTTACTGAGTCCGCCAGCTTACTGAGTCCGCCAGCTCAGCTTAAATTATAAATACAGAAGAGAAAACACATCTTCATTAATAATGAGCAACCAACTGGTTTTCATTTTTTATTGAATCAACTGTTTTCCTTTTATTATTTCTTGAATTTAAACTGTGTTTAAGTAGCGTACTACACAATTTTCTTGTAGAAATAGATTTTGGTCTATGAGATGAGGTGATGTCAGAAACACAGTAGTGATTTTTGCCAGGTAAATCAGCACAGTTAAGTAAGCTTGGATTTTTATAAAATGATCAGCACTTAACTGTGTTAATCTTTCCAGTGTTACCAACTTTTTGAAAATAGGATAAAGATTAAAAATGTTATGGGAGTTTGAAACTGATTTTAAAAAGAAAAAAAGAGACCTAAAATCTTGACCCTCATTGTCTTAGTATTAAGATGTCCAGAACGTGCTGCATAAAATGGTTTCACTGATTCATAACTTTCTGATTGAAACTTTTTTAGTATTAATCAAAAGAAAATAATACATTAATGGACTCGTGTACAATTGATCTAAAAATGCCGGTGGAGGAAACCGATGCCAAAATCTGAAATAAATGATAAAACTGTACCTTTAAAAAATCCTCTTTTTGGTCATTTTTGCACTTTGTTCATACCGCAGGTCAATTAAATTTTTCTGCACAATTGTTCTGTCCATCCATCCATTATCTGCCGCTTATCCGGAGTTGGGTTGCAGAGGCAGAAGCCTTCGCAGGTAAGCCCAAACTTCCTTCTCCCCTGCCATTTCAACTAGCTAATCCAGCGGACTCCCAAGGTGTTCCCAGGCCCGCCGAAAGAGCACATCCTGGGTCGTACCCGGGGCCTCCTGCCAGTGGTTCATGCCCGGAACACCTCTCCGGGGAGGCGTCCATGAGGGTTAGGTTTAATGTGGAGGAGCAGCGGCACGACTCCGAGTCCCTCTCGGATGACCGAGCTTCTCACCCTATCTCAAATGGAGAGTCCAAACATCTTGTGGAGGAAACTAATTTTGGCCTCTTTGCTTGTATCTGGGATCTTGTTCTTTCGGTCATGGCCCACAGCTCGTGACTATAGGTGAGTGTAGGAACGTAGATTGACCGGTAAATCAAGAGCTTAGCCTTTTGGTTCAGCTCCTTCTTCACCACAACGGACCAATACAGAGTCCGCATCACAGCAGACACTGCACTGATCTGTCTGTTGATCTTCCACTCCATCCTGCCCTCACTTGTGAACAAGACCACAAGATACTTGAGCTCCTCCACTTGGGGCAGGATCTCATCCCCGACCCGTAGGGGGAATTCCACCCTTTTCAGACTGAGGAACGTGGTCTCGGATTTAGAGTTGCTGATTTTAATCCCAACCTCTTAGGGGTGGGTTATATGGCTTAAAAATTATATCACGAAGCAGTGCACCATTAACACTGTGTATATTGGAGATGGTGCGCTGTTGACCTCGACTCGGGACGTCGTGAGTCGGTGGGAAAAATACTTCAAAGACCTCCTCAATTCCACCGACAAGCCTTCCTTTGAGGAAGCAGATTCTGGGGACTCTTGAGATGTGATCTATCTCTGGGGCAGAAGTCACTCAGGTGGTTGAAAAGCTCCTCAATGGCAAGGCCCCGGGGGTGGATGAGAACCGCCCGGAGTTCCCAAAGGCTCTGGATGTTGTGAGGGTGTCGTGCTTGACACGCCTCTACAGCATTGCGTGGACATCGGGGACAGTGAAATGTTGTGTTTTACTCATAAATGGTCAACTGCAAAAATATTGCCATGCTAGCTAACATAATGTAACACTGACTAGAGGTTATTTTATGGTTTTCATTTTATTTGAAGCAATATATATTGCTACGGGGTAATATTTGATTTTCTTCCGTTTACAGGGGGAGAGAATTCATAGCTCTTCCAGATTTAGTGACCCACAAGCATTTGGACACATCAGGTATGTTTTAAATCTTCAATTTTATCATTGTACTGTTCAAAATTAAAAATGTTTATGGGTCGCTGATGGATAAAGATTTTCAACAGGTCAATTTAAAAAATATATATATATTTCTTATCTATTTTTTTTACACAAAGATGAATGGTAGCACCTTAAAGCCGCATTACAGAGTTTGAAATGTTAATGTTAATGTTGACAATGCTTCACCAATGCCCAGAGGAGTACAAAGAGCCCTGACTTTTATCTGCGACTGCGCCTGTCAGCTTGTATCTTTACCTCCATATTTCAGTGTGGAGTGTTCGGGTCAAACACTCCATAGTTTCTTGGGGGTGGGGAGGAGTGACATTTAGTTTTGTTAGCTAGCATACAACACAATTGGGATGGAAACTGAAAAAACAAGAAGAGGTCAGCTTCGAGCACTGCTCAAACTCCAGCTCAGACTCTTAGAAAAAATGTAGCTTATTCCATCCTCATGTGCATCCTACACGAGCTTGACACAGAGGCTGCAATTTTCAATACGTTTTAGGCCAGGGGTGGCAGTCGCGAGTAAAAAAGTGACAAACTCTGCAATGCAACTTCGATTGATTACACTACAGAGGCATCCATCTATCCATTACAACTAGTGTTGAGTATCGGTTTGGTTTTTATCAGATATCAATACTCTTTTATTTTCAGGGTTAAATTAAACATTTTAAATAAAGATGAAGGGAGTCACTGTGATAATTGAAAACAGAAATAAAAATCTTACTATCAAAATAATTTAGAAGATACACTTAACTCCTCAGGTTACTATTAGTAGCCTATACTGATTAAACAGCTCACGACAGCGGTTAGATGTGGCGCAGTGCGCCAAAAACCGCTCATTCCGCACATTAGTCCAAGTTAAAATAATTGAACTTACTTCGCCTTGCGGCAGCCAATCAGCTTTGAGTGTGGGCTACTTCACACACAGTCTCCTGTCTGCTCGCTGGTACCGAATTGTGAGCAAGGAAGTAGCATACAGTGCTGGTAAGTGTATTTACTTCTTGTACCCAGGTAGCAATAGTGTTTAGAGTCTATTAGGAAAAGCTATTTAGCACAACCACCGGCCGCCTGATTGCCACTAAAAAGTAGAATTGCTTGAGGGACACGTTCCTTAAACTAATTAAAAATATTTTTTTAAAGGCGCCAATGGAGATATTGGTGCTTCGGCTGTATAGTACCAGGAAAGAAAGGGAAGTACTCTGTGGCGCACGCGTTTGTTGACTCGCTAAAGTGCTGTACAGTAGTAGTTAACCAAGCGACACGGCTCCCCCTATCCATTGTATGCGCATGCACGACATGGTCCAAAACTCCCGCGGTGAAACGCTATCGAAGGAAGCGAGGCACAACGCTTCCTCCGCTTTTGGTGTCAACGTAGCATTAGTGTGCTACTGGAGCGCACGTCACGCAAGACAGCTCGGCTAGGTTAGATGGAAAGCGTTTGTGAACCACAATCTTAAGATCTATCCACGGATTTTCTATTGGATGTAGATCAGGACTTTAACTGAGCCACTCCAACACATTGATGATTTTTTATTTTTTTTTTACCAATCCATTGTTGCTTTAGCTTTATACTTCGGGCCGTGGTCTTGCTGAAAGGTGAACCATCGTCCTAGTCTCATGTCTATTGCAGACTCCAACAGGTTCTCTCACAAAATTGCCCTGTATTTGGCGCCATCCATCTTCCCGTCCACTCGCACTATCTTCCCTGTCCCTGCAGATTAAAAGCAGCCCAGAGCATTATGCTCCCACCTAGCCTGGCAAGCCACACCCATGTCTGGACAGGCATCCATAGACAGTGATTTGGCTCCGGCCGAAAACAGGCCGGCCAATCAAATTAGTCTATTTGCGCGACGTCGTCTTCGTGAGCATCTTCACTCTTCCAAGTTTTTCCCGTTACAACGACATAAGTCATTCACTACTGTCTCTCTTCGGCTGGATGTTGGATTTTTACTCTGTCTCCGCAGAAAATAAAAAGACTTTGAGTCGCTTTTCTGACGTCACTCCGCTTTTTCTCATTTCTCATTTGTTCATTCCACTGTCTGTTAGCTCAGGTTTGTCCCACCTCAGAAATGCGACTGATAGGGCGGTTGACCAGACTCACTCCTCGGCAAAGCCGCAAGTGGGTCGGGATTTCCAGGCTAGCTCCCACCACCATGTTTAACAGTGGAAATGGTGTGTTGAGACTGATGACGTTCTTACGCCAAACAGCGTTGGTCATTGTCAGGTTCATTCAACCTAGAACATTGAAAATACACAGACACAAGGAAGAGGAGACAAAACTCCTTGGCTCACTCGTGAGGAGAAACCAGCAAAGTTGTGAACAGATCACAAGCTCTTGCCCTTTCTCCCACACACTCTTACTCCTTTTTTTATTGGGTTTACCTATCACATACATTACTGCCCTGAGGGGTTTGGGGGGAAACGCATAGCAGCAATGTGACAATTGTTTACGCAGGTAACAATGCAGACATTCTTTAACACTAAAAGCTTCTCAACCATGAAAATGTTCCAGCCATTTGTCTTGTGATGAGGGCCCATTTCCTGTCTTGTGACTGCAGTCGACTCCAACTCACACCGTTCAAACAGAGGCCACAATGTTGAATAAATTCACAAGGTTGAATAAATGCTTTACAATTAATAAAAGACTGAATATGGGATAACTAATGTATACATTTGTCTGACGGTCATGTAGGGCAAGAAATTCAATTTTGGTCCCATCTGACCAAAGCACTTTCTTCCACTTGTCAGCAGTGTCTCCTACATGGCTCCTGACAAACTGCAGATGTTACTTTTTGTGGCTCGCGATAGAAATAGCTTTCTTCTTGCCACCCTACCATACAGGCCATAATAAGCGAAGTGCGCATTACGTTTGCACATTCGTGAAAAAAAATAAGTGAGGCTACCAACCAACTAACCGACATTTGAATGGCGCAGATTAGAGTGGTGACAGTCTTTGCGTAACTGTACACCTTTAAAGCTTGCAAGTCAACCCCCGAAGTCGGTATACCACATGCTATGCATGTTTAAAATACATTAAATAAAAAACATCAACTTTCCAGCGGTTGAAATGTTAGATATCAGAGCTCCATTCAATTGCATCCAATTCATTTCCAATGACCGTATGGTAGTTTAGCCTGCCCACAATGCACCACGCCGCTTCCCATAATGCACCGTGCAGTCGAGATGCGTACTTCGCTTATTGTGCAGTACTTGGCTGATGGTTGTTCTATGGACATATTCCCCTACCTCTGCTGTGGATCTTTGCAGTTAATTTAGAGTAGTGGTGTCCAAACTTGGTCCTCAGGGGTGGTGTCCTGAATGTTTTGGATGTTTCTCTTCTCCATCACACCTGAAGCTCACCAGCAAGTTCTGCATAAGCCTGTTAACGATCCTGAATACTTCAGCACATACTAGTTTTCATTTTTTTTTTTTTGTAAAACAAGTTTGAAATAAGCTATACACTTTGTTTCACTTCATGATTATGTGCTACTGTGCGTTTAACTTTCACATAAAATTTCAATGAACTGTATTTAGGTTTTAAAGTATCATAGCAAATTGTTTGCTGCTGAAATGCGAATAAAGCCCAGTTGAATAAGCAATATGACTCATTACCAGCACAGGGACCCAAATCAAAACACTTAAAGTTAACGAAACTGAAGCTTCACCTCCAGATTATTACGTCCAATAATGTGTAGAAAATCACTGTATGTAGGTTAATGGCAACTTTATTTATCATAGAATAACAAACACCATGGCACTGCACTGTATGGTTACTGTATGCTTGTAGTTATTCTCATTTATCCAGCTCATTTCGTTCTCAGTCATTACTGTTGTAATACCTGTTGAAAATGTAGAGTATAGCTAATGGTGAGAGATATTTCTAATCACTGCCTTTTATTTTTGTCCTCGACTTAACATGAAAATGGCTAGTTAGTGGCACTAAAAATGTTGAAGGACTGCTGCCTTTGATTTGCATTTTTTGGATTGAGTTATTTAAAGCATTAATATTTGCACAATTAAGTTGCCTTGTGAGGTTAGTATTAGTCATTACCATTAATGCAATTATATTAATAAGTTAGTGCGATAGGTATTAGGGATACACCAAAATGAAATTTTGAAACCGGAAATGGGAAATGCATGGCCGAAAACCGAAACAAAATATTATGACAATTTTTTAAATTATCATTGCATTTATTATAATTAATTAAAATTATAATATTATTATAAAATATTTAGGCCTATTTAGCCTGGGCATTTTAACAAAGCGCAATATAAATTGAAATGCGTCCTCACCACAGACATCAGAGATATGTTGGCGAATTGTATTATTAAACACCAACGCGGGGTGAGCAACTGAGCATTTTCTAGCGGTGGAATTGCACTTTATAGTCAATGGACAGTACTTCGCACCGGCGGGCACGGATGCGTGCGGTGCAGATGACGCATTTGTAGGCTATTAGCAGCGGGACACGGTGAGGCGCACTTAAAATCAGCACATTCACATATTCACCACCGTATAAAAATAAATAAATTTCTTCGTACCAGCCAATCGGCTTTGGGAACGGACTGCAAAGTCACACACGGCGTCCTATACATATCTGTAGTCACCCAATAGCAATAGTGCTAACATTAGCTAAAGTATTTAGCACGGCCACCAGAATGCAAGTGAAAAAGTGGAAGCCCTCGAGGGACTCTCATATAAGAAAAAAAGAGAGAAAGGCGCTGCAGGAGAAAGAGTGTCTCACCTGTAATGCAGTACTCTGCAGCGCTCTCTTTTTTGACATGGTTTACCAAGCGACCCTCTCCTTCTTCGGTGTGCACAATGAAGCTGCCGGTAGACAGCGAGCAGCAAAGCGGACACTCACTCCCGTGTTTGGTGTTTAATTCAAACAGACACTATCATCTATCCCTTGCATTTTTGTTTGTTTTTTTGCGTCACCACAACATTTTTTTTCGGTCATATTCTTTCGGCTTGAATTTTATTTTTGCTATTTTCGGGCGAAAAAATTTTGGTGGCTGAATATTCGGTGCATCACTGATATACATCGCAAGATATACCGCAGTAATGGGGTCCCATGATAATGTTCTTGACAAGATGTTTTTATAGCAATAATGTTACTTTTTTCAGATCTTTAAACACAAATTTAAAATTATACAAAAGTGTTTATAAGCAAAAGGCCTTGTGAAGATGCTGGATGTAGCTTGTAAGAGTGTATCATTATTCATATTGCAGAGTACTCGTACAGAGGTGGACTGAAAAAGACTTGACAGAAAGAACCCACTGAGAAAAAAAAAATTATAGATTGCAAATGCACATAGGGACAAAGACTAACCGGAAATTATACTGTTTCCCCATAATGAACATTTTTTGGAAAAAGGGACAATCATGCAAGACTGAAATACAGGGGTGGCAGCATTATATTGTTTTGCTGCACTTGACAAATTGTCATTGTGAGGAAAGGACATTATGTGGAAATACTCCTGCAGCATCTCAAACCATCAGCCAGGAAGTTAAAGCTTGGGTATGAATGGCTTTTGAATGGACAATGGCCCGAAGCATACTGCCAAACTGGTTACAAAGTGGCTTATGAATAACGAATTGAGTGTTTCGGGGTAGAAATCGCAAAGCCTTTATCTCAATGCTATTGTAAATGTATGATCAGACCCAAAAAGGCATGTGCAATGTTAGGAAGAATGGGCCAAAACTATGAAAAGCTAGTGGAAGGATATCCAAAACGTTTGGCCAAAGTCATACAATTTAAAGGCATGGTACAAAATATTAATTAAATGTATGTAATATTCTGAGTTTGAAGAAAGTAATGCAAAATTGTCTGGGGGAAAAAAGTCTCATGTTTGGCATTTAGCAAATATAAATATTTTTATGTGATCCTAATTGGTCCAGAACAGGGGGCGGGGAAGTCTGATTAGACAGTAGGGGAGTTTCTTGTTATGATGTTCTATAATGGGAATCATAACCAGTGGTGCAACAATAGATATTAGCTCGTTTTGGTTCTCTAAAATGCTGTTTTGCTTTATTTTCAGAGTTCCTCTCAGATGTAGCGCCTTTCCGGAAAAGTCCTAATCTTTCAACACTCAAGAAAAGGTGGGACTTGGAGTCCTCTCCAAAAGTATTCTCAGGGCAAAGTAATTTGTAGTTGTTGTATACTGAAGACATTTGAGTTGGAGATCAGAAAATGAATATGAAACAAAGAACTATAATTCCAGCTTTTATTTCATGGTACTTGCATCTAGATGTGTGAAACGGCACCTTTTGTTTTGAACTCACCCACTTTTCAAGTGAGCATAAGTATTTTAACAGACATTAAGTAAATTTAAAGTGAATAGAATTTAATAGTAGCATAATCCTTCTTTTGCTACAACTGCATCAAACGTGCAACCCATTGACTTCACAGACTGTGACATTCTTCATTTGAAATGCATTTCCAGGCCTTCATTGCAGCTTCGTTCAATTCTTGTTCTTAAGGGGTTCTCTCTTCAGTCTCCACTTCAGGAGGTAAAATGCTTGCTCTATTGGGTTAAGATCTAGTGATTGACTTGGCCAGGCTAAGGTTTTCCCTCTGATAAGTCCTTTGTTGTGTTGGCAGTGTGTTTTGGGTCATTGTCTAGTTCAGAGGTGGGCATCAAGGGCCGGAATCCTGCAGGTTTTGCATGTTGCCCTTCTCCAACACAGCTGATATATGATCAGCTCATCAGCAAGCTCTGCATAAGCCTGATAACGATCCTGTTGATTGGAATCAGCTTGTGTTGGCAGTGAGAAACCTCCAAAACCTGCAGGACTCCGGCCATCGAGGACCGGGATTGCCCACCTCTGGTCTAGTTGCATGATGAAGCTTCTCCCGATTAGGTTGGATACATTTTTCTGTAAATTGCCAGACAAAATGGTTTTGTTGGCTTTAGAATTAATTCTGCTGTTACCATGACTTGCATCATAAAACAGGGTTGGCCAAGTTCGGTCCTCGTGAGCCACTATCCAGCCTGTTTTCCATGTTTCTCTCCACTAACACACCTGATTTATGATCAGGATCGTTATCTGCAAAGCTTGCTGATGAGCTGATCATTAGATGCAACTGTGCTGGAGGAGGGAGACATGGAAAACAGGCTGGATAGTGGCTCTCGAGGAGTGAACTTGGCCACCCGTCATAAGCAGACAAGTGAACCTGTTCCCAAAGCAGCCATGCAAGCCCTAGCCATGATATTACCTCCACCATGCTTCACAGATTAACGTGTGTGTTTTGGATTATAAGCAGATCCTTTATTTCCCCATACTTTGGCCTTTCCATCACTTCGGTGGTGGTTAATCTTGATCTTATTCGTCCATAAAGCTTTGTTCCAAAATGGTTATGGCTCATCTATGTACTTTTTTGCAAAGTCCAGTCTGGCTTTCCAATTATTTTTCCGGATGAGTGGTTTGCATCTTGTGGTTTGTTTGGCCTTTAGATTTCTTTTCTCAAATTCTTCTTCAAACAGTTAATTGTGATACCTTCACCGCTGCTCTGTGGAGGTTGGCAGTAATGTCACTTTGACCAGGGATGTGATTTTTCCGCTAATTCGCGGAATTCCGCTTTTTTTATCTCCAAAAATAAAATGTTACAAATTTTTAAGTGGTAAAAAATCCGATTTCGTCTCAACAGCGTTCCATTTTAGTGTTTCCGTAACTGAAATGAAACTGATCTTGCGATTGGCTGAAGTCTCCGTGTTGACCAATAAACGCGCTTGTTATAAAGGCATAGGCGTATGCCATTGTTTGTTGACCAATAAACGCGCTTGTTATAAAGGCATAGGAGTATGCCATTGTTTGTTGACCAATAAACGCGCTTGTTATAAAGGCATAGGAGTATGCCATTGTTATGCCATTGTTCATTTCTCAGACGTTTTTGCCGGGTGTTTAAAGAAATGTCCGTGATCGAACGCAAAGATGCTCCGCGAGTTAAGGAAATTGACAAGATCGTAAAAAACAAGTTTCGATGGGACTGGTTAGAGAAGGATATATCTACAAATGTTGGAAAGAAGACTGTGACGAATTTGTTCAGTGACTTTATTCGGAAGATCGATCGTGCCGGGAAAGCGCTTTGCATTTGGTGCCATGATACCGTTGACTATGGTGGGAGAGGTTTCAAAGCTCTTGAAAGTCACGCAAAGAGCAAAAAAAACGTGAAAGAACTCCAGTCAAGAACAAATTATTCCATCGCTGGAAGTTTCGGTGCCCAAACGAAAACTCCAAAACTTTACGGCCCCCATCCCTTATTGACATCACAATCGGAAGCGGTAATAGAGAGACGTGATCCACCCCAACAACCTGTACCAGTTGCTGACAGAGTCGTGAATTTTGAGGTCGGTGGTAAACGTTTCAAATTAATCGAAATCAAATTTTCGAAAATATTATAACGTAATAAAAATGGCCATAAATATTTAACATGGTTAATCATTGACACAAACTCAAATGAATGCTGCATGTTTGCACTTTTCAGCTTTCAATATGTTGACTGTCTTGATGTATGCAGTTACAGAGATGATCTTAGTCAATCATGCATTCGATGAATGCATGATTGTGTTTTTAGCAGAGCTTGCTGCATGAGGTATTTTATGTTTTTGTTATGCATTATGTATTAAATTAAGAATGATTGATTAAATGATTTATTGCATGGTAAATATATATGATGATATTCTCAGTGATAGTTTTTAAAAGCAAAGGCAGTCCAATGTTTTTGAATGTGACTGATTTTGAGTTGACTAAAACTGCAATTTTATATGGGATAGTTCAATATACATTGAAAATTTATGCTGTTGTTTTGTCTATTTCTTTGTCATCTGAGTGCATTGAAAGTACTCAAAAACACGGAAAACCCATGAGCTCTGGACCTAGCTGAGTGCCCGCGGCCCCCAGACCCCCGGCTAAATTTTCAGATAATTTCACTTTGGTCAAATCACATCCCTGTTTGACTTATTTCTGAGCGTTTCTTTACAGCTCTCACAATGTTTCTGTCATCTACTGCTATTTATATCCTTAGCTGACCCGCTTGATGTCTGTTGCACAGTACACCAGTAGCCCAAATGACCCAAATGTCTTCAGTATACAACCACAACAAAATAAAGTGACCTTGCCATTCCAATATGTTGTCAGGGGACTCTATTATTCATACTAATTGTTGTCTTGTAATTGTATTCTATTTTTATTATGTCATGCTTTTGAATTTTAGGGAGAATACACACAACCCTGAAATCCTTGAGGATAATGGCTCATGAGTGGGATTCGTATTTTCAAACTGTCTCACCACTGTCATCAGACACAAAGACGTTGAGATCAGAGCAAGAAGGAAGTCTTGCCGAACATATCGAGACCTTTGTGAGACAGCATGAACTCTCCAACGCCACAGCTTCACACGCTGCCCATGCAACAGACTCTACATTTGATACAAACTATTACTCGACTTCCAGCATTGGAAATTCCACTTCTGATTGTGCTTTTGAAAGCTTATGTAGAGAAACACCTTGGCAACCTGATGAAGAACTCATGTTAAAGGATTCCTCATTGAGATGTGAAGACGCAGATGTTAAAGATGTAGCCATGAATGGATTGTCTTCATCTGGACCTTTGCCTTCATCCTATTCAGCTGAGTTGCAAGGACTTAAGCAAAACTGTGAACTTTTAGCTTCATCACTTCTTGAGGATTATTCAGATGTCAGTAGTTGCTCAGACACAGATGTAAATGAAACAAGGCCTTCTTGTAAATTTATTACTAGTTCAACTCAACAGCCCAAATCTGATTCTACGACAAAACAAAGTCCGTCAGAATGGCTTTTCACCCACCTTGAAAATGTGACATTTTCAAATGACATAAAAGAAATTTGCCCAGGTTCACCAAAATTGAATGTTGGGGAAAATCCAGCTGAAGAGACAGACGAAACTTTAGTAAAACATGGTACTTGCAACATAGTACAAAATCAGTCCTTCGAAGTGATTTCAACTAGCGAGGGAGGGACCATTGAAGACTGTAATGACAAAGTGGGAGTTGCAAGTCAAGAACAAAAGAATGTGGAGGATGATCAAATTGAGGGATACTACTCAGACATCTCTGTAAGTGACAGTGAAAACATGAACGGCATGAAGGTTCAAACAGATCATATGACGGACCAGAGGACTGTAACGCCTGAATGTGCGAAACCATCAACTGCAAAGATGAAAGATGACAATGGACTGGAGAAAGAAACAGAGGAAACAAAGGAATCATGCCCACTGCAAATTGAAGTAATTGACAACCCTAATGCCAATGGACAGCAAAAAATAAACCTGGCACTTGTTGAGGAAGCTTGCAGTGGTGTCCATGAAAGTCAAGAAAAAAAGTTTGATTATTTGGGTGATGAAACGTTAAATGCACCAACGCAAACGAATATTGAATTCTCCAGTGTTCATGATCATTGCATGGAAATCAACAACCTGCTGTCAGATATGGAGATCAAATGTCAGGACAATGAAATGAAGCCAGAAACCGCTCAAATCTTAGATTCTCCTGAGACAGATTCTAATACTGCCATTTGTGAATTGGAATGCACAAATACGCTGGAGGCCAACCGCCAAGATATTGGGTCCTGTTTACAGTTATCGAAAAATGAGCCTTCTCAAAATGTGGTTCTGGACAATATTTGTAGCGCTGCTCTGGTGTGTAATGGTCATTTGAGTGATGCCAGTGGCAAGCAGACTTTATGTAGTAATTTAGATTCCACTCTAATTACAAGTACCCCAAGAGCAGATACTGACTTTGTTAGTGATAATTTGAAAAATAACATTATCAATCCAGGTGTTGATATAATCTCAGACTGGCCACAACAACCCTGCTCAATTACAGACTCAGATATTTGTGACAAAGAAGAAATTATGTGTTGCCGAGAGGAGAATCAGACATCCTGTAAAGATTCAGATGGTACTGGTGTGGCTGTTGATGTTACTATTTTGGATGTACATGTTGACAACAAAAACAGCATTTCAAATGATTTAAAATCCTCACAGAAGAGCAACTTGAGTGATGAGTGCAATTCTAACAAGGAAAAGGATTCTTGGGAGAACACTCCTCTATGTCCACAGAAGTCACTTCATAGTCCAGTACCCACTGAACAAGAAGATGTAAGGGTGTCAGTCGAAGGGATGGACACTTGCAAGGAAGAAAAGTTTATGCCTGGTGAGCAGAATTGGGAACCTCCTGTTAAAAAAGACTCAAGTGACACAGACTCAATGAAACTTGAAGAAAAATGTATTGTCCAATCAAAGGGAAATAGGATGGACGAGTCAGAACAACAAGGTAGTGCTATGATATCCTCTTTACAAATGAGGAAACGCCTACAGCCTGTCGTAATTATGGATAAAATGGATTCTGCATCAAGTAATTCATATGAGTGTGCAGTTTGCCATGAAATAACCCACAGTTCGGATAATCTAATAGAGCACCACCACTATCAACATTCACACCAGATCTTCCAGTGTTGCAAGACATCCAATCAATATCTCATGAGTAATGAACAATCAGACATGAATGTTGTCAACAAGACCAAAGATACTCACCTGGCTTCTGAGTGTTCTAATAAAAAAAGAAAACCTCATCATTGCAGTATTTGCAATTTGACAATCTCAAAAATACTTGAGTATGTGAAACACATGCGTTGTCACACTAATGAAACACCTTATAAGTGCGATGGATGTGGCTTTTATTTCACACAGCCTGGGTCCTTAAAAAGACACAAGGCCAAACCTAATACATGCAAGAAATTCAAACCAGGAAATCCCGAGGCAAAATCCAGTGACAATGAAGTTAAGTTAGGTATACTTGAAACTTCACCACCACAAAAAGTTGTGATAAGTAGGACACCGCTTGAAAATCTGCCTCAATGTTACGTGAATTTGTTTGATGTTTGCAGAACTGATGTCTGTATATATTGTGGCAAACAATACTCAACTCCGAGGCAAGTTAAGAAGCATATTTACAGAATGCACAAAGAAAACCATCCAGGTGTTTGGCAAAATGATGCTACGATGAAAATAATTAAAAGAAGAAATAGGAAGCCTATGGAAATACATATTGAAAAAACTGAGAATATTGAAAATGAGATGAGACATAAATGTGCTCTGTGTCCACGACTATTCAAGTACTCATACAACAGAGCAAGACATTTACGTGACTGTGTCAGACTGGTTTGTAGTAATGAGGGAAAGATTGGTGAGAAATATCGCTGTCCACTGTGCCACGCTATGTTTTCTCATTCAAATAATCGATACAGACATATTAATACCTCCTGCTTTAGAAAAACTCTTCAAGGATTAGTACAAGAGGTCAAATCTGAGAAAAAATCCAAACTCGATATTAAGAGAGAGATGAGCACAAAGGGACAGAAAGAAGAGGACATGGACAACAAGCAGATGGAATCCAATTTGACAGTCCCTAAAACTGAACAGTCTTATAAATGCGGTGTCTGTCCGGCGGTTTTCCAGCAAGTGTCTGATCTCTACAAACATGTAAAGAGACATGAGTCTAAAATCACAGGCAAAATGATCAAGTACAAGACGTCTGTTTTGTCCAGCAAGTCAAACATAGCAACTTTGAGGACAAAGACTGAGGAGACGGAGAATGTTCGGAAATCAGATGAGAATGTCAGTGTTTCCCTGAACTGTCGGTATTGTGAAAAAAACTGTGACACGCAACAGTCATTAAAGATACATGAGGGGTGTCACAAAGGTAAAAGGCCATACCGCTGTCTCAAATGTGGAAGAGGGTTCAAGAAAAGAGTCAACCTTATGGGTCACAAAGTTGTCCATCAGAGTGTCCAGTGCACACTTTGCAGAAAGATTCTTCCAAATGCCAGAAATCTTGTCCAGCACGCCAAATTGCAACATAAAGGGAAAAGGTTTCCATGCTCCAATTGTCAAAAGCTGTTTTTGAGTCCTACAGAGCTCCTAAGACATCTAAAAGTACATCAAAGGGAAGAGAAGGCAGCTACTTTGAAGGAAACACCAAAGTCCGAACAAGAACCAAGTAAACCAAATGTGCTACAGTGTTCCCTTTGCAAAGAGGTATTTGATGCTGCCCTCTTACTAAGGAGACACAGTCTTACACATATATCCTCGTGTCATTGTCCATATTGCAATAAAAAGTTCAAAGCCCGTCGTTATTTGCTAAGTCACATGATCAGACACACAGGAGAGAAACCTTATTCCTGTGCTCAATGTGGAAAATGTTTCTATCAAAAAACATCCCTGGAAACTCATCAGGAAAAGTGTGTGGAAACTCATAAGCTAACTCAGGAGGAAGTGTGCATTCCAACTCGCATCCAAGAGCATTCCAGACTCAAAGTGTGTTCAATTTGTTCCCGAACATTTACAAAGAAAGTACACTTGAAGGCTCACATCAAAGGCCACAAGTTAAATACTCTGCGAGTCTGCAACAATTGTGGGATGTACTTTGGCACAAATACATTTCCTCCCCATAAGAAAAAATGTGGAGAGATGTTACAAACTAATAATATCCCATCTTCTAACGCCGAAGCCTGTCAAAACATTCCGAAGAAAAGCCAAACTGTTACTGAGCGCCCTTCAAAGTCCAGTGCATCAAGGATTTTCCCGATCAAGTGTTTAATTTGTTCCCGAACATTTAAAAAGAAGGGACACCTGAAGGCTCACAACAAAGGCCACAAGTTAAATACTCTGCAAGTCTGCAACAATTGTGGGATGTACTTTGGCTTGAGTAAAATAGCTCTTCATAAGAGAATATGTGGAGAGATGTTGCAAACTAACAATATCCCATCTTCTAATGGCGAAGCCTGTCAAAACATTTCGAAGAAAAGCCAGACTGTTACTGAGGACCCTTCAAAGTCCAGTGTATCAAGTATTTTCCCGATCAAGTGTTCAATTTGTTCCCGAACATTTAAAATGAAGGGACACCTGAAGGCTCACAACAAAGGCCACAACTTAAATACTCTGCGAGTCTGCAACAATTGTGGGATGTACTTTGGCTTGAGTAAATTTGCTCTTCATAAGAGAATATGTGGAGAGATGTTGCAAACTAACAATATCCCATCTTCTAATGGCAAAGCCTGTCAAAACATTTCAAAGAAAAGCCAGACTGTTACTGAGGACCCTTCAAAGTCCAGTGTATCAAGTATTTTCCTGATCAAGTGTTCAATTTGTTCCCGAACATTTAAAAAGAAGGGACACCTGAAGGCTCACAACAAAGGCCACAACTTAAATACTCTGCGAGTCTGCAACAATTGTGGGATGTACTTTGGCTTGAGTAAATTTGCTCTTCATAAGAGAATATGTGGCGAGATGTTACAAACTAACAATATCCCATCTTCTAATGATGAAGCCTGTCAAAACATTCAGAAGAAAAGCCAGACTGTTACTGAGAACCCTTCAATGTCCAATGTGTCAAGGATGTTTCCTTTCAAGTGTCCTAACTGTCCAAAGAGGTTCAGGTTCAGATCAGTATTCTTAAGGCACACAGCGTCGCATACCGGCTTACAACCATATGCATGTATGCATTGTGGTAAACAATTTCCATCCGATGCATTGCAGTTGTCGCATGAAGAGAGCTGCAATATTTCCAAGGAAGAGGAATCAAAAATTGAGTCTTCACGGGAATTGGTAAGCCTGCCCGCTCGCATCGAAGAAGCACAGATAACCCTAGAAAAAGCTGGCAATGAGTACAAATGCAAATTCTGCACAAAGACATTTGTAAAGCCACGAAGCCTGCGACGTCATATTTTGTCTCATAATGAAGTGAATCCCTATCGCTGCAAAACCTGTGGAAGCTGCTTTTCAAGATATGATTATCTTAAGGTACACCATGCTCATTGCACAGGAGAACGATTGCGGTTGCAAATCTGTATTCCCAAAATCAGTTTGGATGATGTTGGCAAGGGCTGGCAAAAAAGGTTTGCCAGTGAACCAAGGAAACAGCAGGAGAGATTTGACTGTAAAGTTTGTTCCAAGAGCTTCCCAGCTCAGTCTGGATTGTCCCGCCATGTCACACTATTCCATACTGTCAAATTGTTTAAGTGCTTACGTTGTGATGCAAGGTATACCCACGAAAAATCTCTGAAATACCACAGGAAGCATAGTTGCAAAAAAGTGTCCAAGAAAACAGATACTACTCAACCACAGGATAATCTACCATCTGAAAATGTTAACAAGGCACTCAGTGAGGAAGAACCTACGCTCAGGTTTCATTCTAACAAAAAGCTCAAATATGCTTGCAGTTTCTGCCCCCGTTCTTTTCTGAACAACACACGGTTACGGTTCCACATTCGTTTGCACACAGGAGAGAAGCCGTTTGCTTGTGATTGTGGCCTGCGATTCATCAGGAAGGACTACTTAAAACGCCATTGTCTAAAGTGCACTGTTAAACTTTGCAAAACATGTGGAGTAGCATTCCCACAAAAAGAACTTAAGGATCATCAAAGTACCTGTACTTCAAAATCAGGCCAGTCAACAAAGCAGGAAGACATTTCTGAAAGCCTTACAAAAGGCTTTTCTTGTGCATACTGTTCTTCCCGATTTTCTTTATTTTCTCAGCTTCAGGAACATTTTTTGAATGCACACAAACTGGAAACTGTGGATCCGCCAGTGTCTACTGCTCCTCTTCAACAACATCTTTCAAAGCTTCCAATCAATGAAGATGATAGGGAAGACAAACAGCACATTGAAGGTACTAATTTGACATGTAAACTAGATACCGCAATTGTTGGTGATGTTTCGGAGTCATTTGTTTGCCAAGTCTGCAATGTGTCCTTTGAAAATAAAGCTGGACTAATGGGACATTCTCGTGTGCATTCAAAAGAGATCCCTTACAAATGCAAAACCTGTAAGAAAGGCTTTTGGAATAAAAGTCTACTCCGCAACCACAGCAGGAAATGCAGGTTTGGATATGTCACTGCAAGGGTTACAGCTCAGAAATTGGAATTACCTCTAAAAGCAGACCTTAATCTGACACTGCCCGACTCCGTTCTAATGTTCACAGGTGAACCACAGACAGACACTGGAGTTCTGCAGAAAACGCTCTCATGCAAAGATGAATTAAAGGAGCCTCCACAAAACCCTGTCGAACATGAGACGCAAGACAGTGCAAACAATGATAAAGTGGTTCAGTACCAATGTTCTGAGTGTGATTTGAGTTTCACTGATGGCTTGATGCTCATCAGTCACCTTGAAGAACACGGGAGAGAGGAGCAAGCCAATAAACGCTTTTCCTGTATGAAGTGTCATCGTGGTTTTCCCAAAGAAACAGACCTTGACAAACACATGAGAGCTCATGGTCTTAGTAAGAAATTTGCTTGCTCATTGTGTTCAAAGTCATTTTACACGTCATCAGATTTGGAAATACACAAAACGTACCATGACTCAAACAGACCATTTGCCTGTAAACTGTGTAGCCACAGGTTTTGGTCCAGGCAGTCTCTTTGCTATCATTACAATGACGAGCATCCTGACCATTCATTTTCTTGTCGTTTCTGTAACAAGACTTATGCCGTCAAAAAGTCCCTCCAAAGACACTACAGAAAATGGCATAAAAAAGAGCAAAATAACTATGAAAGCAGTCATGAGCTGGAACCTGTTGTGGCCAGTGAAAGTGGTGAGGATGAAAGTAGTGGGAACAGTGACTCGGACTCTGCGCCATATTTCCCATGCCATGTATGTGGAAAGACATTCCCAACATCAGAAAATCTGGAAGATCATCAAAAATGTCATCTCGGTGAAAAACCTCATGAATGTGCGGAATGTGGCAAATGCTTTTTCCAGGCCGCCCAGTTGGAGCACCACAAACGTATGCACAAGTCAGAGTTACAGTGTCAGGTGTGCGGAAGAGGATTTGTGTCCCACTTTGCCCTGCGCAAACACAAACACAGTCACGGCAAGAGTCGTCCACACCGTTGCACCAAATGTCAGCTCAGCTTCTCAGGAGCCTCCCAGTTAGCAGAGCACATGTCTACACACCGGGAAGAAAACTTTCCATGTGACATATGCAATCAAGTGTTCCCCTCCAAGAGTAGTAGAGCTGAGCACCGAAAAGAACACACAGTTTCAAGTGAGCGCCCCACACCTTTGCCTGACAAGTCGTCATCTCTCACTGAAAGTTACCCCACAAACATGAACCTGAGATACCGTTGTGGTTTGTGCAACGAGCGCTTCAAAGACCCAGAGGACCTCTCGGCGCATGGTTGCAAGGTCTCTAAGGAACGACCGTATTCCTGTTCTGATTGCGATAAACATTTTCTGCACTCGTCCCATCTGAAACTGCACAAGGCCACCCATCGAGAGTCAACGGATGATCGTGGCTATTCATGTAATCGCTGCAATACCAGTCATTCCTCTCTTGAGCACTTCCTCAGCCATCTGAAGACCCATGAAAATGAGGTTACTTCAACTGGAAATAATGCTGACGGGTTCCGATGTCCCATTTGCAGCCAATGGTTTACCCAGGCTTCCCAATGGATTTCCCATTTTCCTGTTCATTCTCTGAGTACGCTGAAATGCAAACTGTGCAAAATTACATTTTCTTCTGAAAATGAGCTTGAAAAACATGAGCGGAGATATCATACACCTGTTTCGGGATTTGATTGCAAGGGATGTAACAAGAGATTTGTGGGAAGTGAAGCTTTCCACCAACACTCTTGTTCCCATAAACGGCAAAAAATGGTGACTGTACACAAGTCGGGTGCAGAAACTAAACGTCAGAATACTGTGGAGGAGGAAGAAATTGATGTTACTGGAGAGGAGTTGTACAACTGCAACGCTTGTTCAATGCCGTTCTCTTCAAAAAGTATTCTCTTGGAGCATCTGAATAAAGTGCACTTAAATGAGAAACAATTCAAATGCAAGCAGTGTTCAAAATCCTTCGCCTTCAGCCATTTG
Source organism: Leptonotus elevatus (assembly GCF_054856555.1). Lineage (NCBI taxonomy): Eukaryota > Metazoa > Chordata > Actinopteri > Syngnathiformes > Syngnathidae > Leptonotus > Leptonotus elevatus. The sequence continues at coordinate 14,513,173 of NC_141244.1, forward strand.
CTTCAACAGCATGAGCTAAAAATGCACATGAAACCGGCTCAACCAGCATCACAAACCAAGCTGAAATGTCGCCAGTGCGCTTCCGAGTTTGACACCGCTCAAGATCTTTCATTGCACATGAGAATGCATGCTGAACGACAAGTCGGACAGTACCGCTGCGATATGTGCTACAAGTCATTTGCACACTCCGCTCAGCTTTTGCGGCATCAAGAAAGCCATGTTGGCCAAATTGTGTATGAATGCACCGAATGTGACAAGGCCTTTGCTTTCCCCCACCTGCTGGAGGAGCATCGACAGATGCATGCTTAGCTTTCAAAATAATGCCATAGAATAACTCATTCAAAATGTCAGATCCGATTTGTCAATTCCTCTTGATCTTGTAAATATTATGTTGTTGGACTTGTTATAAATACATAGACCAAATGTTCTTGATGCTGTTTGTTCATATATTGTACATTTGTTCTCTCATTTCAGATTGTAAAATTGTATATTGTTGGGTGGGGCATTGTGTTATAAGGCTTCAATATTTTTGAAGTTTTATGCTTCGAGTTCAAGGCTTAGGAAGTTTGTCGGTTCTCTTGGTGACTATGACCTCATCATATGCCCAGTCATGTTTTTGTAGATACTTCTGTGATTGTAGTCTGTTTAAAATTGAGGAAACTCTTGTACACTCCTTTGACAAATGTTCCGACTGAATTTAAAAAATATCTGACTTGAACATGTTCTTTTATTGATTTAGTTTATTAAATCAACTGGAAACCCTACTTTGAGTTTTGTTTTTACTTCAAGAGGGGGAAAATAAATGTGGGTTTGTCATGAGAAGTGACGCTTAATTTGACCCAATAGTTCACAAGGTAAAATGTGGGTTGTCACTTGATACTTTTTAAGTTTTATCAGATTGTGAAGGCCCAATAAGCTTGTACATCTATTAGATACTGCTTGATCAAACATATAAGGGCATGTTTGGCACGGAGGCAGCCTTGGTTGCAGTACGATGATTGAGTTTGTTTCATTCATTCGTTTGGGAGCAGAGCAAAACGTCTCATGTACACAAGAAGCCAAACGACAGCTCAAATGTATTAATAAACAAAAAAGGATCACCATATACACCAGTAATAACAAAAGAAAAAAGCTCTATATATATATATATACTGCTCAAAAAAGGAGTGGGAAAAAGAAAACTTTGTGGTCATGTTATCGACATTAGGGCTAAGTGGTGTGTTGGCTCCGGGGGTGGAGAAAGATTCTGGTCCAATCAGGCAGACCCAAACATATAGGCTCTTTGCACAGCTCGACTACTTCCTAAACTTGATACCAGTCCTTTGTTTCCTGTCTTTCCTGAGTGGACAAATTGATTAATCCAGGTGTGTCTGTCCATTGTTATTGTGGTTACTGAGGTCAGGCACACCTAGATTAATCAGCTTGTCCACTCATAAAGACAGGAAAGGAAGGAGTGCTGTTGAGTTCAGGAAAAAGCGGTTTGCGAAGAACCCATTGTGAAGGTCTCTGGGAACATCTAGCACATCGTCCTCCAGAGTCGCAGTTTTGCATGTTATAGATGTTTTCCTCCTCCAACACACCTGATTCTCTGCAGGAGCCTGCTAATGATCCTGATGATGTGAGTGAGGTGTGTTGGAGAAGGGAAACCTCTTAATCATGCAAGACTGCAACCTTGAGGACCAGAGTTTGAACCCTATGGTCTAGCGGAATCCCTTGTTTAGTAGATACCACGGGAAGAGTTGTTAGTCTACATTTTTTGTCATAATGGTCTAAAAAGGACTCAAATTAAACTTGGCGATTCCTGCAAGGACCCTGCCAAATCCCGGGACCGGGGACATTAAGTGGCCCCTTTTGCGCGCCTCTGTTGTTGAGGCGGCTGACTGGAGCTGTGGCCGTAAGGTGGTAGGTGCCTGTCGTGGTGGCAATCCCCGGACCCAATGGTGGATACCAGCAGTAAGAGATGCCGTCAAGCTGAAGGAGGAGTCCTATTGGACCTTTGTGTCCTGTGGGAATCTGGAGGCAGCTGATGGGTACCGGCAGGCCAAGTGGAACGTAGGTTGGGCAGTCGCCGAAGCAAAAACTCTGTCAATGTCAAATAAAAACCATGCAATGAATTTCACATCCATTTCATCCTATATTTACGTAAATACACTGCAAAGACAAGATTTCTAATGTTAAAGCCAATCAAAATTTTGCAAATATTCACACATTTTGAATTTGATGCTTGTAACATATATTCTGATGAGCCTGAGATGGGCAACAAAAGAAACACCTGTTTGGAGCACTCTGCAAGTGAACATGCTAATGGGGAAAAGGTAAGTGTCATAATTTGTTTTTAAAGGAGCTTCTCCAAAAGGCTCAGGTGTTGACAAGCATGCATGACTATATTCATCACTTTGTGAACAACTGTCAGTTAATAGTCCCAGTAGTTTAAGAACGTCTCTTGATATACAGTTGAAAGGAATTTCGGTATTCCATCATCTCACAAAATCCATAATTTCAGCAGAAAATTCATAAATTGCTGCACGTAAAGCATCAATATGTAAAGGATATTGCCACATAGGCTCAGGAGCACAAGAAAAGCAGTTAACAGCACCAAAAGTTGGAACAACAAGGTCAATTCCTTTGTTTTTCGCTGTTTGCTGAAGACAATTGGGATCAAAATATGAGACAAAAGATCATAATTCCAGCTTTGTTCCATTATAATTAATTACATGTGCAGGTGGGTGCCAAAAATTCATAATATTGAGGGAAAGTCCATTTCAATATTTTGTGACCCAATTTATGTATTTTTTAACAACTTGCTGTTGGAGATGAGGGGGCACTGCCGACCTCAACTCGAGACATCATGAATCGGTGGAGGGAATACGTCGAAGACCTAAATTCCACCGACATGCTTTTCTTTGAGGAAGCAGAGTCTGGGGACTCTTCGGTGGCCTGTTCTGTCTCGGGGGTCAAAGTCACCGAAGTTGTTGGGAAACTGCTCAGTGGCAAGGCCCCGGGGGTGGATGAGATCGGCCAGGAGTTCCTAAGGGCTCTGGATGTTGTGGGGTTGTCCTAGTTGACATGCATGGACATTGGCGACAGTGTCTTTGGATTGGCAGACCTTTGCAAAAAGGGGGACTGGAGGGTGTTCCAACTACAGAGGAATCACACTACTCAGATTCCCTGGTAAGGTCTACTCAAGGGTGCTTGAGAGGAGGTTCTTTCCGGAAGTCGGATTGGTTGTGGAACAATGGACAAGCTCTTCGTAGGGGCCTTGAGGGTACATGGGAATTTGCCCAACCAGTCCACGTGTTTTGTGGACTTGGATAAAGCGTTTGACAGTGTCCTTCGGGGAGTTCTGTAGGGGGTGCTTCGGGAGTATGGGGGTACCTTACCCCACAATACGGTCTGCCCGGTCCTTGTATCGCTGATGTCAGAGTTTGTTCCGCATTGCCGGCGGTAAGTCAGATTAGTTTCCAGTGAGGGTTGGACAGAATTTCTAGGCACTGCATTGCATCTCTGCTTTTTACAGATTATGTGGTGCTGTTGGCTTCTTCTTCTTCTGATCTCTAACTCTCACTGGGGCGGTTCACAGCTGAGTGTGAAGCAGTTGGGATTCAAATCAATCCTTAGTTGGAAAAGGGTGGAGTGCACTCTTTGGGTCTTGAGGGTAGGATGGAGCGGGAGATCGACAGGCAGGCAGGTTCGGTGCAGCGTCTGCTATGATGCAGGCTCTGTATGGGTTGTGGTCAAGGAGCTGAGCCGAAAGGCAGAACTCTCGATTTTTCCGGTTGATTGACGTTCCTACTCTCACTAACTGGGGGTCGTGACCAAAAGAACAAGATCCCAGATACAAGCGACGGAAATGAGTTTACTCCCCAGGGTGTCCGTGCTCTCCCTTAGAGATAGGGTGAGAAGCTGGGTCATCCGGTACGGACTCGGAGACACATCCACATTGAGAGGAGCAAGCTGAGGTGGCTTGGGCATCTGGTTAAGATTCTCCTGGATGTCTCCCTGGAGAGTTTCGGGGCATGTCCCACCAGCAGCAGACCCCAGGGACAACCCCGGACACGCTGGAGAGACTGTCTCTCGGTTGACCTGGGAACACCTTCAAATTCCCCGGAGGAGCTAGACAAAGTGGCTAGGCAGAGGGAAGTCTGGGCTTCCCTGCTGAAGATGCTGCCCCTGCAACCCGACCCCAGATAAGTGGTAAAAATTTTAAAAATGGGTGGATTTGATTTTTTTTCCCACAGTGAAATTTTTGTTTTTTTAACTTTAATTTCAAGTGAAATATTTCAAGCATTTATTTGTTTCAATTTTGATCATTTAAAAAATCCAGTGTGTTCACAAAATTTTAATATTTCATGTGACCAACAAAAGTGTCTTTAATACAGAAATGTTTGTCTTCAGAAAAGTGTATTGTACTATGCCTTCAGGACTTTGTTGGGCCTCCTTTTGCATTAATTACCGCATCAAGGTGGCGTGGTATGGACACGATACGCCTTTGGCACAGTTCAAGTGATATTGGCCTTCAGATTGTCTGCATTTCAGGATTTTCTGTTCCTTCTTTCTCTTGAAAACACCCCATACATTTTCAATGGGGTTCAAGTCAGGTGAATTTGCTAGCCAATCAAGTACTGTTATTCCATGGCTATTAAACCGGGTATTGGGAGTTTTTACTTTGTGGGCAGGTGCCAAATACTGCTGGAAAATCAATTGATTGTCTCCCAAAAGCTTGGCGGCAGCGGGAAGCATAAAGTGCTCTAATATGTCCTGGTAGATCAAGAACCCACACCAGCATATGACATGGCTCCTCAAACCATTACTGACTGAAAACGTCACATTGGACTTAGAGAAGTTTGGCCAATTTTCCAAAAGTTGAGATTTTTTTTTGGGTGCACTTTTTCTGTTTAAAGAATTCCGTGGCCATTTTTTATGATTGTTGCGGACTAAAATGCCTGATTTTGCGGTCAATTTTTCTAAGAGTTTCATTTGTTGTTGTTGCTCAAACACTTTTTTAAAGTGGATTTTTACAAGAGGTGGTTGGAAAAGCAAGAGATATTTTCAAATATGTATAATCTTTATTGAAAGTAGGTAGCAAAATTTAACAGATTTTCAATTCAAAGTGTATTTTTTTTTAATAGATAGCATCAATTTAAATTACAATTCAAAGGGTAAATTGCTTTTAGCTTACAAACTGAAAAGCTCATCATTGAACAACAAGTTCACAGAACTTGGAAACGTGCAAATATCGACGGGAACGCGCAACCGAGGGGCACAAAGGCGGAAGCGCAAGTAGTGGGACGCGGCCCGCACGTCGCAAACCGGAAACGGAAACAAAGTTGATGGGTGAAAACCCGGAAGTCCCGCCTCCTCCGTGGCATATAGTCCATTATACTCCAGCTCACCAAGATCCTGGACAGGATAAGAGATTCTAAAAAAATGGCTGAAACATGGCTCTACCACCCTGACATCTGTTTCTCTCCAAACTAAGTCTCCATCCATCCATCCATTTTCTAAAGGTCTTTTTATCCTTTGAGTGGCAGGTAACTGGAGCCCATCCCAGCTAATTGGTCGAGAGGCCAAGTACACCTGTGACCCGTTGCAGCCAACTGCCGAGCTCATATAGACAAACAACCATTCCATTAAAATGTGGTGGTTTTATCATTTTTACAGCTTAGAATGGTATTGAGGTCATGGAGGGTGTAGTTTTTTGACTGCGTGTCTGTTGCTATGTGCTCTGATTGGTGAGCAGTCCAGAGTGTCGTCTGCCTTTCGCATGAGGTCAGATGGGATCGACTCCAGCTCCCCGCGGCTGTGTACACGGTAGGTCGTTATAGAAAATGGATGGAATGGAAGTGCCAAAAAATTGACTTCATCCATCTGAGCTAACCTATTGTTTGCCAAAAACATGTCATCAGCCCCCCTGTTTGTTTCTTTGTCTCTAAACTAACCAAACATTCATCCATTTTTGATACCCCTTGTTCTCATTAAAGTGTGAACATACATAGCTGAAATCAGCCATCGGATAGTCAGTCGTCGCAGTCGGTGAACGCCATCTGCCAGGCAGGTGTGGCTCGCACTGACGGCGGGCGTTTTTTTTTCCTCCAACACGTCTGCGATATTTGATTATTCTGATTGGTTGGCTAGGTAGGCTTAGTCATTGCACGAGACAAGAAACTGGAGTGGCAACTGGCTAAGTGGAAGGCATCCAAAGAAGGATTGACTTATTTGCACTTTATGTAGATCTCATTGCATGTATATTTAAGACATCTGGCCAAGACCACCTGGACAAAGAAACTGAAGACCAACAGCATGATTCAGGCGCGGTCACCAAGCTCATAGAGCTTCCAAAAGTTTCAGTTCCTTTTTTTTGGAGTGAGGAATACTGACTACCATCGCGCCCGAAGCTGCCGATGTTATGCAGGGATGTTACTTCTCACACATGCACAGAAAGTACCGGGCCAATATTTGGCAGACGCGACAATCAGCCAAACGTTAGCCACATTCGCTAACTGGTAGCTTGCTGTGTTGAGACCTTAAAGCATAGGTGTCAAACTCCGCAGTCCTGCAGGTTTTGGATGTTTCAGCTCATCAGCAAGCTCTGCATAAGCCTGATAATGATCCTGCTGATTGGAATCAACTTGTGTTGGAAGAGGGAAACCTCCAAAACCTGCAGGACTGCGGCCCTCGATGACCGCAGTTTAGACACCTATGCCTTAAAGGTATTGGGAGAGGATTCTGCGGCGAACGAGTAGACCAACAGCTGTTTGTGGTTTCCTAAATAGTGCGCATGCGTAAACCCCGCCCCCCTCACCCCCCTGCTTTTTTACGTAGGAAACGTAGCATCAATAAACAAACCGTTGAACTGCCTTGACTTTGATGTCATTATACAACTTTACCTGTTTAACAAGCTTCATAAAGGATAGTTCTAAATCAAAAAGAAAACTCAAGTTATCTGTCCAGCAGAAACTTAGCGACCAAAGCATCCGTCTTCAGACCCCTCTGCTGCTTTAGCACAAGCCATCGCTGAAAATGACTTTTGTTTGGCTTCGCTCTTTCAGTCCTTGTCTTCTCCGTTCAGTAACCTCAAAAACAGTCTTTTGGTGGTCCTGTATCCTTCTCCGCCATTGTTGGTTAACTTTGAACACACGTGAGGATCTAGCGACAGTAGGAAGACGCTACGCTTCTGGTAAACACTGTTACGCTAGAGGCCTACGCAAGCTAAGTACTCGGGGCACACACGCAAGAAGTAATCAATCAATCGAAGCACCTTCGTTATTGATTGGCTACAATCTAACATTCCCCGCCACGTCCACAGTTTATGAATCATATTTTTTTTTTGTTAACCATAAGTATAAGTCTGTTACAGGTTGATAAAGCGATTTTTAAGTGAATCTGACAACTTAATTTGTAGTCAAATCCCCTCTAATACCTTTAATGGGTTCTACACCAAAATGCCGATCTGCTCATGGAAACATGATTTTAGACACCTCGACTCTACCTCTTGTCCCCATTAGGAGCGCAGGTAACTGCTGACTTGATAGATCTTGGACCAGTTTCCAGCTAATCTCAGGGTACATACAAACCTTTCACATTCACAAACACTGTTAAAGGTCACTTATGGACATGCTCTTTGGAACGTGAGAGGCAGCCAGAGTACCTGGCAAAAACCCATACAACAATGAGCTATTGAAAAGTGTGATGGTTCGGGTTGATTATTTTGGAATATTTTAATTTGGAAGTGCATCATAATATGTACTGTACCAAATGAACTAAACTGTACTACTCCATGGAAATGAGACAAATGACACTGCAGTACTACCGTGGCCATTATCTCCAACCAGAAAAGCAGACGGGTATGGGTTGAATTTTTGGAACCTTTGATAGCTTGGATTGGAATAGAATGGAATGGAGATCAAATGTATGTAGTGGTTTATTCGACGGACTTTGGCTTGGGTTAGTTCCCACTCAGTGACAGTGTGAATGGTTGTCCGTTTCTAAGTGGCCTGTGGCTGTGTGTGGCTGTGACTGACTAGCAACCAGTCCAGGCTGTAGTCCACCTTTAGTCCTAAATCAGCTGGGATAGATTCCAGCTCCCCATGACCCTGAACAGAATAAGCAGTAGTCAGCCTATAGATATAGATGGATGGATGATTGTCAGGGACACCATGGACGTTTGACCAGCCAGTCGCTCAGGGACAAAAATGCGCATGACACTAGGCTGAGACTGAAAACAACCTCAGAACTGGGAGGCAGATGTGCTAGCCTACCCACCCACATTTCCCGTGGTGCCTCCTTTGGTGTATGATGAAATAAAATGGTTGATTTGGCACACAATACACTCATGCCATCTGTTTGTGCATTGCTAGTCTAGTCTTCACTGGTTCTGCACAGTGCAATATTGGGCGGTCTAGTGGCTGCCAGGGGAATCACGTGACCAAGATTTCCCGGAGCAGAGGCGTTTTCACTGCAGGCGTGTCTACGGCGCATGCGCCCGTGTTGGCTCCATAGACCCTTTGCTCTACCCCACAGCTGGACGCGATTGCTACCTTCTCGTCGTCCTCCTCCTCCTCCCCCTCCTTTTCTTCTTCCTCTTCCTCCTCTTGGCACATTCGTTCGCGGTCCAAGCGCGTTCCTGAGAGTTCGTGCATCTGCGTGGACAGATGTCTTCGGATCCTCGCAGTAATACTAGCTATCCTTTTGTGCCCACCTCAAAGGCTTCGGACCCGGAGCTTGTGTGACAAGGTTAGTGTTTAAACGGTGCAGAGAGAGAGGGGAAAAAAAGAAGAAAAAACTCCGGAGAGAAGACCGCGGGAGCTCGCCCGCTAATATCCGTTGTTTGTGTGGCCTCTCCCGGGAGCATGGCCAGCCACCCCCCCTTGCTTAGCTCTCACCTTCCGAGCAAGTGCACGAGCTTTGCGTGAAGCGTGTGTGTGTGTGTTTTTTTTTTAAAAGCTCGCCAAACCATACCATGCGTTGAATTTAGCATTCTTGTTAGCATAGCTACGTTATTTAGCGAAGTAGCCGCACCGTATCATAGTGAAGTCGTTTAGCATGAGCCTAGCCTGTATTTTAATTCGTATTTGCTCATAACGGTATTTACCCTGACCCCTGCACACATTGGCAGTCGTTTATGTTTTGTTGTTTACGAAGTTGCCTTTTTTTAGGGAATTTCCAAAGCATGATATGCGTGTTATGCATGTGCGTTATTATGCATAAGTAAACAAGAGCTCAGGTAAAAACCAAAACAAATATGCTAATCGAATGAGAGGTGGTTATGATTTTAAAACTCACTTTGGCACACTGAAGATATAACGATTTATGTCAATGCAGGCAGGGCTTCAAAATCAATTTAATGAGCGAGGTATAAATATCAAGGGAATTGAATGATAGGAGCATTGCATAACAGCAGCACATGGCATGCCTTTCACGCGGATTAGATGTTGTGAAAACTATTTTCTTAGCATAGTTTTCCTCACTTTCATATTAGCAAGATCAGCCAAAAATGTAAATGTCATAAAGGCAACCCAAGTAAACATAAAAGGCATTTTTAAATGGTGATATTATTTATGAAGTATTTTGGAAAGTGTTGCTTTTTCAATCCGGGACACCAAAGCCTTAGTACCCCCAGACCCCACGGAAATATAAATTAATAAATGCAGCAAAATGACCTGAATAAAGACATTCAAGAAAAGATGACAAATTATTTGACATTTGTCTGTCCAGAAAGGGTTACAAAGCCATTCCTAAAGCTTTGGGACTCCAGCGAGCCATGGCCAGGGCATTATCCTTAAATATAGACAACATGGAACCTAATATTGTTTTGCATGCAATGGTCCCATCAAGGTTGAACACGATTTATGTCAGGATGTTAAAAAAATCTGCTAACCACTCTCAAAGAGAACATATAAAGAGTGAATCACTGCCTTTAATGACAAAAGAGTTTCGTAAACATGAATCCGTGTTACAGATGTTCATGACCCTTTTTATTTTATTTTTTACATTTTAAAGCAGGGATCACAAACCTTTTTGAATCTGAGAGCTACTTCTTGGCAGTTAATTCTTGTGAAGGGCTACCAATTTGATACACACTTCTGATGTGACAAATTTAATTACATTAATTTATGTGAAGACGCTGATTGAAGTAATTATTAGGAATGATAGAGTACAAATAATATTGGTCTTTCTTCAATATTAACTGTCATTGCTTCATTTAGGGATATTTCATGTGTCAAAATTACTAATTGTTTTTTAGGGATATTTTATGTATCAAAATTACTAGTGGTATTGCTATTAGTGACTGCCTGAAAAGAAGTGTTATTGAACATCCCTATGAATAATTTCTCACAATAATTAGGAAGCGGATAAATACCAATACGCAACATGTTATTTCTATAAATCTCTTCCATTGTTTACATTTTCAAATGATCACTTGTGAGCTATTTTTAGAACAGCCCCTGCATGTCACCAGTGTAAGTAGAACCATTAGTAAAATGTACTGCTGTTTACTGTCTGTTAATGTAGTGCAGGGCCATTTTAGGTCAAATAAATAACATTTGTCTGGAGTTGCAAAACTTTTAAACATTATTATGAACGAAACAGTGTGCTAGTGTTAGTCTAATGTACTGAGGGCCCAAGAGCTAATTAGAGCTGTACCATAACAGAAAATATGCAGCATCCAAGACTTTGAGATTCATTTTCTCCTACCTTTTGTCTTCTGGTTTTTGATTATTATTTTTTTTGTGGAATTTTTCAGACTTAGTTTTTCATACATTTGAAGACTTTTCTGCCTTTCTGTCAAATTTCATTTTTGGCAATTGGTATGAACGTGTTATGGTAATTTCATTCATCTCTTCTTGCTCGCGTCATGAAGCATACGCTGAAGATGTGGGCACTTGCCGAAAATGTGGGCATCCTTCAAGAGACGGAAGTGCTCACCTCTCTTTATATCTTAGCAATAGTAGTCAGATTTCCATCCAATTGTTTTGAATATTTTAAGCGAATTTACTGATAATGCGCAAAACGGACATGCGACTTATGCCCGTTTCCATCGGTTCTTCTTTTGCAAATATTGAGAGGGGACTCTATACACCATAGAGATGGTATCCACCAGTGATTTAAAAGATGAAGAAGAAAGACAGGAAAGTTGTATGAGTTGGCTTTTGTAATTCTTGATAAACCGTAGCGTTTCTTTGCTGTTTTCCATCTAAAATTGCATTAATATTCGTTTCTTTAATTAATTCCCAAAATGATTTCTGTTCCCCCCCCAAACATACCTTACATTATCGTCCGCCATTGCTTTGTGACTACAAACGCACGTGCGACGTAATATCCGGTCAAAACGTGCGACGTGTATCCGGTCTTGGCAGCGTTTATTCGCAAAACCTGTTTCCATAGCCAAAATTCGCATTTAACCTTTTTTTCGAAATGCTTCAAAATCCACCCCCTCCAAACGTAAAAACGTTTTGGTGAATTTTGGGCCCTTTTTCGAATTTCTAGCGTTTCCATTCAGTTTTTTTTCGAGAAAAATTTCGAGAGAGAGAAATGGGTGGATGGAAACCGAACTAGTGTGAGATGATCCACTGTACTTGAAGTACAGTGGATCATCTTAAATACCTTGTCAATTGAATTTTGAAAATTGTTTCTAAATACATTAGAAAACTTTTAAGTCTTGAAAGTGAAAGTTGTTTGCAGTATCCATTGACATGCCTTTTTCCTGTGTTATTTACAGGAAACCACAGGCCATGATGCTTGGGCTCCAGGGCAGTGGGCCACCATCCTCCAAAATCTATCGTTGCGTGGCATGTGCGGAAACCTTCAACGGACTGTCCGCCTTGCTTGTACACCAGGCGACGCATGCCAACATGATGCTCCCCAAGGTCATTGCGCCTCCTTCGACCCAGCCCGACACGAGCCTGCAGGGCGCTTTGACAGCAAACCTAAAGCCATCCAATCCACCAGCATTGCCTGACGGCGCCTCGCAATCTTTTTATATCTGCGATTGTGGAGAGGAATTTAACGACTTCTGTCTAATGCTTCAACATAAGCAATCACACAGTTCTCATTTAACTCCACTCCAAGCGACAGATAGTAATGCTGTCTCAAGTGGAACAGTGTCGACCGATGCTACTCCTAATCTGACTGCAGAAGCAAGGCCAGCTGTGTCATTGACAGACTCGGCCCAGAATTGCCCCTCCGTTTCAGGATCGCCGCCTGTTAAAATCGAGCCGGAAGCCAGTGAAAGGCTGGAAAGGAGCAAAGTGGTTCCATCAACTCCCCCTGAGCCATGTATAGCCTCTCAAAAAACCGACGGGCAACTTGACCAGACATCTCCAAGTACTGAGCCAATGCCAGAGACCGCAAGGGATTCACAGTCTGTCCACAGCAGTGACAACGAGGAACGAGCGGCTAAAAATAACAAATTAATGAAGATCCTAGCAACAGCCTACATGAAGCATACCTCCCCGTCTCCATCTCCAAATGACAGTAATGCTATGATAATCCCCAAACAAGAAGCCATCCCAGTTGATATCATGCCGGCCACAGAAACGGAAGAAGCACCGATCAATGATCTCTCTGTGGCAAAGTTACGGCGACTGCTCGCGAAGACTGCCGCAAAGACAAAAGCTCCCACCATTAGCCGAATAATCGACTCCAGCAGGAAGAAGATCGTTTCGCTGACAAAAGTGCTCTCGCCCGTTGTGGTTCTTGAAACGCGTCAGAAACTCCGAGATTCCAGCAATAATGCTCTTTTTGGGAGATACCAATGTGGCCGCTGTCGTCGGGTCTTTCCGAACTCTGACAGACTAACTGAACATCACTTTTTGCACAAAAAGGAGAGAATCAAGTGTTGCCGTCGCTGCAAGCAACTCATTATTGGCAAGCTGCCTTTCACCGACAATCATGTCTGCCTTCCGTCAGTGAAAAAGCCTGCACAGCTGCCAAGTACATTGCCGCTAGTCCCCAAAGTTGCGCCATTCCATAGCTTTAACAATATGAAAAAATCTTTCTTTTGTCCTGTATGCAAGCACAACTATGCGCGCAGGTACAACTTAAAGAAGCACAAGTGTCAAGGGCCAAAGGCAGCCCTGCCTCAGATGCACCCGTCCGTCGACAGACTACAAGCATTACGGTCGAGTAATAAAGCCTCAGCATGCAGGAATGGTCAAGGTGAGCACATGACGAATAATGTTTCTGTCAGCACCGAAACCCCTCGGGTCAAAGTCGAGGTGACCTCTACTACTTCGGCGCAGTCTGAGTTACCGGAGCATTCGTGGTGCGGCTTTGCCAAAAGCTTCCCACCATTTATGTCCCAGTCTTCCACGATGGACCAGCAGACCAACGCTTCTGGAAGTGTTATGGAAAACGCCATCGCAGATGCAATGTCGGTTCCTAACGATAGCAGCAACGAAGGCCAGTGGACAATGCCCTTGGACGATGAAACGGAGCTGCTTAGTTCTTCCCAGAATGAAGATGAGGTGGACCCCGAGTTGAAGGAGATCGCCAACCTGAGCTACTTCGTCAAAGATGGGATAAAGCGCTACCCGTGTCCCAGGTGTCAGAAAACGTACAGCCGGCCGTCCACTCTGGCCCGCCATTTACGGCTGTGTGGGTTCAGGCCTCGGGGGTCTGCGCCTGTATCGCACAGTGCTGGTTATGACGGCGTTTCCCAAAATAGCAGCACAAAACCCATGTTCCCGTGCTTCGTCTGCGGCAGAAGCTTCAACCGCAAAGACAACATGATGGTTCACAGGCGAAGGTGTCAGATGCAGCGGGCGGTAACGAGAGAGCCCTTGCAGCAAAATTTGCCCGACGGCACAAAAGGCAGCCCAGATAATGACGCAAACAACTGGGGGATCATGTCACTGCCTTCGGTGCTGCCCAGGAGGGTGACGTGCGAGTGCGGGGTTGGATTTACATCTCCGAGACTCCTCCTGGAGCATCTACAAAAGCACGCGCAGGAGTCCTACACGTGTCCGACGTGCGGAGAGACTGTGAATTCCTGGGCCGACTACGAGGTTCACCTGCAGATCCACATGCATCCTCATCACCAGCTGCTGAAGGGACTCCAAACGCAGCGATCGCAGCCCCTATTGCTTCGGATCCAACAGCAACAGCCTCAGCAACAACCACAGCAGCCTCCTCCCCTACCCGTGCATCAACCTTCGCGGAAGCAAGCAGTTCCCGAGCGCCCGCACATCGACAACAAGAAGCAGCGGGCGATTTGCACGCGATGCGGAAATTCTTTTGCCACCCGGTGTTCCCTTCGAAGGCACTTATCTTGGGACCGTTGCAAAGGCGGGCGGCCACAGAACGCGCCCAAATCTTACCGCTGTTCCCGCTGCACCTCTGAGTTCCCCAACATGGTCAGTCTTTTGTTTCACCAGAGGAGCGGCGCCTGCAAACCGGTCATCAAGCCCGTGCGCTGCCCGGTTTGCCTGCGTTGGTTCAGCACTGTGGACGGTTTGCAGAAACACCTCCTGACTCACAAGCAGTCTGAATCCCATCAATGTGATATTTGTCAGTGTTCATACCCAAGTCTGAAATCTCTGAGAACCCATCGCAGGAGGGTGCATAATGTCATGTCTGCAGAATTGATAACTTAATATCTTCCATTCGTTTTTTTTTATTACTGGATGGCAGTGGATGGGGAACTGTAAAATGCCACTTTTGATTTGTACCTGCTTTTAATGGTGTCAATGAATCGTGGAGTAACACAAGAGGAAAACCCCTTTAGTTTTGTAGCAGTTTGCTGCTGTGAAATCAAGTGTAGTTTTGTCAATTTAAGTCCTGTATTTGAGTTGTAAATAGTTGTACTTCAAATTTAATCAAATAGTTGAACTGTAGCTTGTTCTGGTGTTATTAAATATACCAATTTATTAACATCTTTTTTTGTATTTGTTTCTCTTCTATTTGGTTTAATTATCTCACAATCATTCTACAACCAGGTAAGAAATACATGGAACATTCATAGGGATTTGTTTGGGTTCTGACTTTTATTTATTTTTTATACATGTTGAATTATTGAATTATTTAAGTCTTTGCCGATAACAGACCCAGCAAAGAAACAATCTATAACAGTTAATGGGTTATGGCAGCTGAAGAAAATATTGTTTTGTGTATTCATAGCAATATGCAAATAGTGACGGATTAAGCCATGTTCCATCTGCACAAATTTGTTATGTTGCTGCCCTTGAAACTGAACTGTTGTAAACTAGATACTTTTTAATGGTGGGGTGAGTTTGGAAAAATGAAGAAAAAAAAGGGGAGTATAGAGCCTTAGTTTTTATAATAACAAATAGAATGTGGCTACTAACTTACTGGCCAAATTCTATTGAGACAGCCATTACATTTGTAAACATTTTATAAACACACGTTCAATACATATTTCTACTTGTACACATAGCTCAAAAGTGACTAATTACCACATTTACATTAAATAATTTATATGTCATATAGCAACTGTCAATAATTATACTTGCAGCATTAATTGTTCAAGAATTCATCTACACTACAAAAACAAAATATTAACTCACTCACTGCCATTGACGGCTATAGACATCAAAAAATCATTTTAACTTTCTATTTAACTTTTTTTTCCACTTTTGTTAACAAGAGTCTGGGGGAAATTTTTTTATACATTTAGACCAGATATAAAATTTGTGATTAATAATGGGTTAACTTTTGAAGTAATGCGATTAGTTACAATTAAAAAATGTAATCGCCTGACGACCTAATTTTAATAATCTTTTCTTTTTTTGAAAGATTTTAAAAACGAAAAGAAAAGATTATTAAAAATTTGGTTTTTGAAAAAATATTATTTATAAAAAAAAAGGGAGAAAATATTATTATAAATTAGGTCGTCAGGCGATTAAATTTGTTTCTTTTAAATAATCACATTACTTCAATAGTTAACTCACGATTAATCAAAAATGTTATATCTGTTCTAAATGTACAATAACAACTTTTTTCTAGGTTTTCATACTCTTGTTAAAAGTGTGTGTGTGTGTGGGGGGGGGGGGGGGGGTTAAAATAAGTAGTTCAAATGAATTTTTTACGTCTAAATTCGTCAATGGCAGGGAATTAATTAAGCATGGCCAGGCCTTTTATGTTTTAATAATTGCACATATAACCTACGCAAGGCACTTCGATGTGCTTCAAAAAAGCACAACACATTTACAAACCAAATAGCTAAAGGCATACGCAAAGCAACAAGGATCATTTCAATTAACTTCCAGTAAAACAGGGATTTTGATTTGAAAAGATTTCCTAACATATATGCAACCATTGCTAGTTTCAAATTCCCCCAACCAACGTCTCAAAACAGCGTATTCAGGCTCTCTTCTAAACTTGACTATGTCGGGTAATGATGTTTTAAAGGGGTGGGGGCCGTGGTGCTTCAGTCAAGTGAAATACTTTTATATAAAAACTGCTTGGTAAAGAAGTTGCAGACAAGCCTGTTTTGAATTGATTACGGATATTTCATCTTTATTTAATTTAAATTTTAGTTTTTGTTGTATCAGTCATGACATTAAGTGTAGTGCCTCTATTCCGTCAGCAGTGGGCAGTATAAACCTGTCAACACCGGATGTACAGTTAGCAAAGGGCGCCATACGCAGAAGAAGACGGAGTGTCTCTTCTTTTTTTTTTTCTCCTCTCCAATGGTGTGGTCGGATGCTGCTCACTTTATGCCTGTGAGCCGAAACAACAGCTTTCCTCCGCGTAAACGACACCGGACCTGGAGTGTCCTGTTTGCGGCGAGGATAAAAGTAGACATCTCCTACGCCGACACTTTTGATTTCACAGCCAAGGTAAGCTAACATTGTTATCATTTAGCCGGTTATGGCTAGTCTTAGCACGTTAGCATTAGCAGGCTCACGTTCCATCAAAAATAACGTCCGCCTCTGACAAAATGTTACAACAAACTCATTTGGTCAAACAAATCCGAATGCTTGTGTCCATGTTGAAGCCGCTGTGACGCGTTGAAGATAGTTTTGTGTCTCTCTAAAGGTTGCTTTCTGTTGGAATAGCATTTTTTTGCGCTCAGTAGTGGCGTTCATGAACGTTAAACATCAAACCTGTTAACGTGCTCCTCTATCAGGAGGCTCAAAAAGCCTTGTCTTATTAAAAGTAACCTTATAATTGTATTTTGAATGTTTTTAAACAGGTGCCACTTTGAGAATAAATTCTACCATCCCCAGCATGATGATGAAGCGACTTCAGGAAAGCAGCTCAGATGGCGATTTGATGGCTGGAGGGATTTGCTTCAACTGTGAACAGATCTTTTCAACCCAGGATTTTTTGGAGGAACATGTGTGCCCTCTATCCAGTCACATATGCTCCTGTGGAACAGAGTTTGCTGCGTACGAAGACATGCTCAGCCACAACGTCACGCATGAACCGGGACAACAACAGGCGATGCATCACGAAACGATAATGAAGCGTCGATTTGAGAAACGCATAGAAGAAGAGTTGCAGCTGAAACGCTTGAAGTTGGATAAAGTTGCCTGGAAAGCGGACGGCGCATCGCAGTCTCCCTCTGCATCAGCTTCTTCAACAAATTCTAAAATGTCGAAACAGATATCCCGCGTGCCTACCATGTATCCCTCCAGGGCGTCATCTTTCCAAGCAGGCCAAGGTGGACTAAACGCGAAGAGTGGGTGTTCTGGTGAGGGCGCGCCTACAGTGGATCTTTGGACAATTTACCAGCCCGTGGTGCTGGTGAAAACGATCCGCAAGTGGAATCAGTGGAAGCCGTACACGTGCGGTAAATGTGGTGAGGGTTTCATCACCAAACGGATGCTCATTTCACACAATAGTGGTCACATTGCTGATAAAATCTGTGGCTGCATTGGATGCGGGCTGTTGCTTTCCAGCAGGAAGTTAGTGCCTCGCTTCCACATGTGTAACTCCCCCAGCAACACGGCCAAACTAAAACTCATTACATCCAGGCCACTGAGTTACAAGAGCCCCATCTCGGAAATAGACCTGACTCGGAACCCGCGCAAGTATTCCAACGCGGGGAGCAAAAACAGTCAGATGCTTCAAGTCACCTCGGCCCTGCAGTTGAAAAATCTCAATGTGCGAACGTACAGCAAATTCGCTCAGGGTGCTCGCGCCGCACCTTGCCAGCAGTTGAAACAGAATTCCATGCTGAACGCTCCCCAGAAAAGCAGTTGGACACATTCGCCCTCACCCGCTACGAACGCCGTAAACCCGAGCCAACCTGCCAAGACGCCTCCCGGAGATGCCGACCTCAAGTGTCGGGTGTGCCACGTCGGCTTTGAGAGCACTCAGATGCTGCAGAGGCACAAGTGTCCCAAAGCCGACGAGTTCATGGCCAAACACGGCCGCATCGGCAAGATGATCAAGCCCAGGCGGGACGTGGCGGTGTCCAAGGCTGCCGTGACCCGGGTGAACGGCGAGAGGAGTCACACATTCCCGGCTGACATCAACAAACAAGGGGAACGCTCTGAAAATGTGGATAAAGCAGACGATGTGGAAGATGATTGTTACATCGTGGAACCCGGACAAGAAAAAACATCTGAAATGATCTACCAGGTCACCTCATCTGTCCCCATTAAAACTTGACCAGTTTGCACGTCGCACATCATCTGCATATGTTCATTCCAAAGGAGTACAATGTTTCCTGACGTCTTCTGCATTTTTAAAATACATGTATGTGTGTACCAGTTTAGATTTGATAGAATTAAATATGCATTGGAATCAGGCTGCATCCCTTTGTTTTGTCAGGACAGAACACATGAATGCTCCGAGTTTACCAGTGTATTTGGACATTGGCGTGAAATGACAAAGGCCACCAATGTATGATAAGATGACAGGTGAGGCAACAAGTTTTCTCCTTTTTTCTAAATACGGTGTAGTGTGATCAGAATGTGTAGGCTTTAAGGATTCACTTCCTTAATTTTACTTTGACTCCTTTTAAGTGAACTTTATGTATTATTAAACTATATTTTCAAATTCTCACTTGCGTTTCAATTTTTTGAATGTAGCTGTGACTTTCGTGTTCATTACAGTTTTGTGTCCAAGTTATCAACAGCACCTGCAATTTCACAACCCAAGTTTTTGCCAATATTTATGAATTAACAATATGTGACTTGATGGGTTTTGAAGAACATTTCCAAAGTTGAAGTTTACCTTTTATATATTTGTATATATAAAGAGGGAGAGGGTCCGGACATAAAATTTTGTGGTTGCAAATGGCATCTGGCGTTTATTCAATATACTTTATTCAGCTTGAGGTTGATGTCCTAATATGCTCATTGTCTTCAAGAGTATAACACAACCTGGTACACAAGTGCAGCAACTATTGCACTAGTAATAGTAATAAAAAATAATAATAATCCAGATACGATATGCCTGCACATTAGTGGGACAATTTTGGCGTACTAGAGGAGCAACTACAAGTTAATGGTGAGGCAGAATGCACTTGTTGACATCTATGCGCTTCTTGAATTACTAGTGAAGTGCTAATACTAGTAGAACTTGTGTCCTTAGTACTAATGGCACTACTGGTACTAATATCAAGCCGTTGTCATTGTATTTGAAAAGCCGGTTGAGATTTAAAAAACAGTTTTCCATACTAATGCATTGTTTACTTACCCTCGAAAATCATCTCCGGTTGTTTCTCATTTGTCCAGGAGAGGTCGTCGTTTGGTAACATCTCGAAACTGAGGGTCAACGAGAACACTTTCATTGTAGTTTATGGGGAAATTTCCATTTACGCTATCCTGTAAAGCCATTTTAATGCCCCGGCCAAAGTTTGGCAAACCCTGTCATAATTGACTATTGCATACTGTATTTGAGTGTCATTTAAATGGCTGCTTCAAGTTGTCTTCGTAGGTTAGCCAAGTGAAACCCCCATCCTGACGTTTTACGAGAGGAAATACAGTTGGTTAGACTTTCAAAATCAAAGCTAGTTTATAGCTACGCCCAAAGCAACATCTTGTATATTCAGAGTATGTCAGTTGCATGGTAGTCACTGTTTTCCGTTACGTCTCCACTTGCACTTGTAGACCATTTCCAAAATTCCAACGGCACGTGAAGTACGCACTTCGATTGCAAGACGTGATTGATAGTCGCTTGTGCAGCTTTGTGCCACCATACCGACGTAGTTACGTCACGGCTATTCGAAAGATGCAAACGTCGGGGCAGGCTTAAAAAGGGTGTAATTGTCAGACTAATGAATGTGGTTGTCGGTTTATAAAACAGCCACGGAGCCACAACGCTGCTTATAGCGTCGTGCTAACCAACGCTAGCCTGCCGAGCAAGCCGTCAGTGCATGGCCAGCAAGGGACCAGTGTTGACTCACCTACTCAGGCAAGCACTTTCACTATTTTTACAATAAAAATAACCCTCAGCAAACAATGCCGGCTACTAAATCATGGAGAGCATCATTGGCAATGTGTTATTGTTTACGCGTCCGCGAGTGTTGTTGTAGCTAGCAACCCGGCCTAACGATAAGCAAACGCCTGCTTTGCTGTTTAGACTCATTTAAGGTTTTAAAATGGACAACATTAAAGAAAACTTTTGGGACAAGGCTCTGCTGATCTGATATATTACTTAAAAGGTTATAGATGATGATGCAAAATGGGCTCAACTCAATTAGGCTAATATACAGACTCTTTCACTCATTTACATTTGTCATCATTTAATTTTATAACAGTACAGTAAAGTACAGTGAAGTATTCGCCAGGAATGGCAGAACTATGAAAATACTGACGCTAAAATACAATGACAAAACTCCAGATAAAATTCAGCTTATATATATAAACATATTTGCAAATAATTATTACGTTTTAGAAGCATTTGTGGTTTTGTATTTCTGCTTTTCATAATAATTCCTTTCAGAATTTATCTAGAGATAGACCGTCAATACGGGTATATATTTTTCCAGAGTCCAATACGGATATTTTGAGCCGATGTTCATTTGCATTAAAATTGAAAATATTCGCAATGTTGGCGCACAAAAAAAACCCACTTAAAGTAACAGTGTGTAATCTTTGGCGCCATCCAGTGGGAAAAGTAATTCATTCAATTAAAAAAAAAAAAAACACATTATTGAGATCACATCAACGTACATAAAAAAAAAATGTAATCGTAGCCTGGTAACTATTACATTACGCCGCCATCTTCCTGCTACGAATGCCCAAAGTTAAACTTTGCGAATGTACTTGTCTGTCTGGTGGTACTTGCATCTAGTGTCGGCCCCAATGGGTCAACCGCCGCTTACCTTCCACAGCTTGGGCCTGCACGTGGTCGTCGCTGACTCGGCCTCCCGTCTCTGTCACCTTCTGCTTTGCTCTCGCAAGCTTTGGCTAGCTTTTTTATTATTATTACTATTTTTAATTAGCTTCTCCCATTAGCCGCTTTTGTTAGCCACTCTAGCCTTTGGCTCTGACTAACTCCCGCTAGCTGCTCTTGTTAGCCGCTCCGGCTAAATCCGGCTCGCTCGGTCTTTCGCCGTCGCTCGCCAGGCTTCATACCAGCTGCCAAGTCACCGTCGCTCGCCGAGATGCTCGTTTGCTCATGCATAATAAGTATTGGTGGTATGCTTGCGAAGTGTGGTCTCTCTGAGCCACCGTAGTGTGCGTTTCGAAATGCATTCGCTTCGGCTCCATTCTATAATATAGCATCATCTAGAAGTCACTTATTACACACTGTACCTTTAAAAGTGGGGTCTTAAGTTCTGTTTGTAAACAAACAATTCAAAACGGACTCCTCCCATGGCTCAACCCCCCACTCTTCTTGTCAACATTACGCCTGCCTTCAGCGACACGCCCCCCGCTCTGTGATTGGCTGGAGGGGTAAACCTTGACGTTCCACCCAGAAACATTCTTCTTATGGCAAAACATAACAAAATGGCAAAATGCAGGATGGGGGGGTTGATGACAAAATCACCACCACACATTAACAGAAGCCCAGAGGTGTTGATTGAGAAGGATTTCTTTCATATGTCTACATCCAGTGCTTATTTCTGAGTGAAAAGTTTTTCATTTTTTTCAGTTTCTGATTAAGATTGCATTTGTGGAATTAGCATTAAGAAGATTAATCCACTAATTTGGAGGCCGAATCAAAGTGCACTCGGGCTCGCATTACGACGTGCTGACATTTTTAGCTCGATTTTCATTGTGTGTACCGCACTTAAAAAAAATCAAATGTCAATGTTAGTTCTAGTATATTTGTAGTTACACCCTTCTAAACTCTGTTTATTCTACAGACTTCTGACATGGGGAGTAAAATGTCCTTCAGCCGAAGGAGGAGTGACCAATATACGGTGTCCGAATTAACCGCTGTGACATCACATCCTCGTAGTTCCTTTCATCCATCGACAGACTGCAAAGAGGTAGCTAATTGGAAATACAAATCCATCTACCCATCTATTCATCCATCACTCCATTTTGTATCCCCCCCCACCCCCCTTTCAGGATTATGGCCACCTTTCCCAGTGAATTGGGGCAAAAGGTGGACTACATCCTGGACTGGTTGGTCGCCAGTCAATTGCAGGGCAGCTGAGATGAACTCAGTGAGTGGGAATGGATCCCCCACAGTTATGCAACAGTCAGATATGAGAACCCCTTAACCTACTAATGGCCCGTAAATGCAAACTAATGTTGGTGTCCGTGATGATTATGCATGATCTGTTTTCTTTTCATTTGAGTGAGGTATTTCCATCGATACATTCCTTACCATTCATCCTGTTTGTGTTTTTTTTTACCATCTGTATTGAGGAAAGGATAATAAATACTTTATATATTTATAATGTTTTAAATATTAACATTCACATCAACTGGCTAATGTGCTCTGCTTGCAAAAACTAGATGCATTAATGGGTGTGGTTGTGTAACTTTTGCAAATGTTATCAATGTTTAAAACTTATCACAAAACTTAGATACAAATGAAGAAAATAAGCAAAGTAACAGGACTTTGTGATGGGGGTGGGGTGGGGGGGTACAGCGTCAGTGTAGAGTAAATATACTGAATAAGATACTTTTATGGCTTTTGCTTTTACATATTGATACTTTTCTGATTATTTAGAGTTATAACACAGTACGGACGGTTCACCATAGTCGATGCTAGTGTAATATTTAGCACAATAGCTAAAAAACTATCTTTGTACATGTGCCGTATGCTGTCTTCGTCTGCCTGTATTTACAGCCCGGTCCGGACCAAATACTATTATGACGGTGATGTTACCTGTGTTACTGTCTTCCACAGGTGCCCGGAGATGCAGAATCCAGTGAGGAGAGCCGGGACTCTGAATGGGAGGAGGAATTGAAAGGGACAATATCTGCATCTCCCTCACCAGAGACTCTGGAGTCCCAAGGACCCGTTGTTGCTTCACAGTTAGGGGTGGATGCAAAGGCTGAAATGGCGCCTGCGAGCGATTGCCACCTCACAGCGGACAATCACGTGGCGCGGCAAAGGAAATGCGGGCGTGTTAGAATCATAAAACCGCCAAAGCTCAAGGACAAGAAGTATGCGATTTCTGACGAATTTGTGGCAGATCAACTGAAAGAGATTGTGCCAACTTTCTCTGAAAGCCACAATGCTCAGGCTGTGCCCAACGATGTCAGAAATCTCTCAAATGAGTCCGCCCACAATGAGACCTCTGGAACTTGTGCAGTCCCTGATCGCAAACCAGAAGATAAAGTCACGTCTACAAGAAAAAGAGTAAGACCAACGCGAACAGTTATTGAAAACGTTTGCGAGGCTCCTTTTGTTAATGATCTTGCCAGTCCCACACAAAAACCGAGAAGTCCAGAAGAACGACGTCCCTCCGCAGCGGAGGAAAACAGCTGCTCTGATGTTCATTTTGCCCCAAAAGAAATGGAACTCTCTCCCGCCCCTAAAAGTAGCACCGAATTTCAAGCTATTGAAAAATCGAACTTTCAACTTGGTCACCAAATCCCTGCTAAAGTTTTCAAACCCGATGTTTCTCAGGAAGGTGACACAGACCCGAGGCACGTAGCAGAGATGGGCAAACTGCAGCGTTCCGACGGAGAGCAACTGGAAATGACTCCAGACAAAAACTCAGGACAACCGACCTTGAGGCCTGCAGGATGTGATGCGGACGAGCAAGTGGAACGAGACGGCGACCCGCTACAGGCCAACCTCTGTGACGTATCCCCTCCCATTGTAGTCCGAGGGACCATCGAGCAGAGGGAGAGTGACCGTCATGGCTGCCTGTCGCCACGGTCTGTAGAACCACAGCAACCAGAAGGAGCTGAAGGTTGCTTGCCTCAGATTTCCAAGCAGGTACCTCAACAACACGCTAATTATAATAGTTCCCCCCAAATGCATCCGGGTGACGATAAAACTCTTCAGGAGTCGGCGTGTCAGAGCAATCGTGACAACTCAAACGCTCGCTCTCCTCGGACGGCAAAATCAAGCGACAATGGAACCGCGGCATGTCCCGAAGAGCCACTTCAACCCGTTGAGAGCTTCCCTGATGTCAAAGCTGAAAACCTAGAGACCCCATTGGATCATTTAGATCCCTTCTCGGCGTCAAATAATGCCAGCTCGTCTCGGCAGAGTGCCAAATTGCCCACCAGTTCCGGAGGTCAATACCACCTGCAAACCATTTTAAGGCGAAGAAAAGGCCACAAGAGACGAAGGAGAGTAACCATTTTGGTACATCACGAGGATAAAAGTGAAACGCCGCACGAAGCAGACTGCGGCGACGCAAGTGCAGAGGCTGACCAAAACATCAAGTATGTCCGAGAAGGATCGAGGACCCTGCTCAAATGTGGAATTTGCAACCGTACGTACAAATTCATGTCTCAGTACATCATCCATCAGCGCATCCATACAGGAGAGCGACCCTTTAAATGCCCTGAATGCAAAAGAGGTTTCAGCAAGAAATCAAACCTAAATCTCCATCTTAAGACGCACGTCAGGAGTACCCGAAACGAAGATCTTGTTTTTTTATCAAACGACAAAGATTTGAAGATGCCCGCTCAAAAGCCAGCGCAAGAAGTTTTCAAGTTCAGCGACGACGGTGGCCATGTCGAATCGCTTCAGAGCGCTCCGGCCCCCGAAAAGAGTGAAAGTAAAGTGTGCCAGTACTGCGGGAAGTCTTTCCAGTTTCAGTCTGCCCTCATCCGACACGAACGCGTCCACACCGGGGAGAAGCCTTACAAATGTCACATTTGTGGCAAAGCCTTCGGCCAGTTGTATTTCCTCCGCGTGCACGAGCTGACGCATTGGTCGGTGAAGCGTTACAACTGCACACGCTGTGAGAAGTCCTTCGGTCATTATAGCAATGCCAGGAATCACACTTGCAGACCTCCGGGGAGCAGCTTCCAAACGCAGTCCGGCAAACCTTCGCTCACGTACACGTGCCACATTTGCAAGAATGTTTTGGACAGCCTGCCAAAGTTCAACAATCACATGATGGGCCACATCGGTACGAAGCTATATCGCTGTTTGTATTGTGACAAACTGTTTGGGGTGATATCGGAGTTTAAGGCCCATTGTGGTATGTGCCGTCGAGAAAAAGATGGCTCCTGCCTTGGGGTCAAGGAGGAAGAGAGAATGTCGGTCGTCGAGTACACGGTGTCTGCGCACAGGTTGTCATCGGAACACAATCTCAACTCCCCTCCCACAGATGGCAAACGCGACACCCGCAAAAGAAACGGCAAGAACGCGAACCCGATGAAAGCGTTCCATCCGACAGTTACGCCAACTCGCATTCTTTCGCATTTTGTGTCCAAGTTGAACAAACTGGACAACCGATCGGACCCCAGGATTTATTCTTGCCCCAGTTGTGGTCGCCTGTTCAGGCACATGGGCAGACTCCGAGCCCACATGCTCACTCACGCTCCGCATCAGAGTTACACCTGCGCCTCTTGCGGGAAGACTCTTCAAAACTGGACCAAACTGTGGCGCCATCAAAGAGTCCACCGGCAGCGTCGAGGCCGCTTCACGTGTGCGTTGTGTGGGAAAGGATTCCGCTTTGTCCAATCGTACAAAAAGCACATGAGCGAGCACCCGGGCTTCCGCTGGATCCAGTCGAAACCGAAGACTGTCTTCATGCCTTATAATTGTGATCGGTGCTCAAGCCGTTTTAAGACTCTCGATTTGTTGTTCAGTCACCAACTTTGTCATTTTTCAACGCAGGTCACACGGGTAGCTCCTGTTTTGGATCCGTCATCGGATGATCATTTGACACAGTCGACTAGCATGTTAAATCCTACGACAAGCCAGCAGTCCCTATCGTTACGTTTTGAATCAAATAATAGTCCCCCTGTGTCATCCGTCCCAAAAGGCAACAATACTTTTAGTTGCCAAAGTCAAGACTTGAATCGCAAGGACTCCCCCGTTCCGACTTTGAATGTGTCTGACCAAAAGCAAGTTTTTGGGTTGGATAAGACCGGCCCAAATCGCAGAAACGCACACAGAAAAGATACAAATGTGCTTAAAAAGCGAAAAACGCATTTGAGAACTGCAAACCGATCCCCAAACAAAGAGACTTCACAGGGCCTTATCTGTGCCATGTGCGGTGAGGACTATAACGACCTTTCGGATCTTTATCATCATTACTTGCAGCATGCGCAAGGTCAAGTGTAGTAGCCTGATATCAGAAAAGGGCCACAATGTGCATATCCATTGTGCATTGTATTCTAAAACTAGAAAAAAAAATTGCCTTACAGTGCATAGATGTATATATTTTGGATTAATGTTGTTCAAAGGTATTGCACCTCAGAGCGTAACCTTTTTTTTTTCTTTTGTAACTGTCAAATTTTTCCATTAAAAGGTCACTAAACTTTAGTCAGCTTCTACTGGGTTGTGTTTTTGTTACTTAGTCTCAACATGCATCACTGAATTTATTTCTAGCTCGGAATACAGTCATAAAAATCTAACCTGAATTTCATTGATGATAATAAGCAATTTTTGGGGTAGATTTTCTGAAAATGTTTGGAACAAATCTGCATAAAAGTGAGCAGTGGCTACAATGTTCATAAACCTGATTTATGTGGAACATTAATTATTTTATACAGTTAGGCTAAGTACCTTGCCAACACTGTTCTAATGAGCAGTCCTTGTTGCTTAATTTAATTGTAGCTCACTGTTTATGTTGTCAAGTAGAAGTTAGCTGACATTTTTTTTCGACCAAGGAGACAGGCTAGCTGGCACAGGCTAGCTGGCACAGGCTAGCTGGCACAGGCTAGCTGGCACAGGCTAGCTGGCACAGGCTAGCTGGCACAAGCTAGCTGGCACAGGCTAGCTGGCACAAGCTAGCTGGCACAAGCTAGCTGGCACAAGCTAGCTGGCACAAGCTAGCTGGCACAAGCTAGCTGTCCTGTTCTGTGCGTGTTATTATGCCATGTTGCTACCGACAAGCTAACTGACGGAATGCCTTTCTCTTTACCAACTCTTTGTGGGAATGAAATTGTGCTAAAATGTACAAAATGGTGCCATCCTTGAGCTCTCGGCACCCCTAAACCCGACGCTATTGCTCCTGAGGAGCAAAGTACATCAATAACAAAGGAGCTAGAGATTTGCAGTTTATTGTCTTGAAACAGGCTTTAAACAAATGTTCCAACGAGCAAAATGTCTTTAGTTGGACGACATGGTGCTGCGAATCCAGGAGGTGTAGTTGCAGACCTTGGCGTAGACACCAGGATTGTTCCTCTCGGCGCAACCGTAACCCCAGGACACGACACCCTGAAGCTGGCCGTTACACACCACGGGGCCGCCAGAGTCTCCCTGCACGGGTACAATTGATGAAATGACTCAAAATAAGGTTTTGTTCACTTACAGAATGTGTGCGATTTTTGCTCGTACCTGGCAAGAGTCTTTGCCTCCCTCCAGGAATCCAGCACAGAACATGTTGGAGGTGATCTGTCCAGGGTAGGCGCCCCTGCAGCTGCTGTCGCTCAGGATGGGGGCATCCAGGCACCTCAGACGATCGGGGTAGTTGCCTGAAGAGGAAGAAAGGACGCAGGTGAGCGTTGATACATCAACAAATAGTTCCCCCGTGAGGGTTTTTACGGACTTCCAGAGCCGCTCATGTTGCCCCATCCAGAGATGAGACAGCGGGTGCCTGAGCCGGCGCAGCTGGAGGGCAGGGACACGATGCGCGCGTAGCTGTTGAGGGTGGCGGGCTTGCTCAGCTTGATGAGCATGATGTCGTTGTCCAGGTTGCGGCTGCTGTATCTGGGATGTCTGATGACCTTGGCGGAGTTGATGAACTGCTCCGTGCCCTCGTTGACGGCGATGTTGTGCTCACCGAGACGCACCTGGACGCGGCTGCGCACAGACGCACCGCGGTTACGCCGGGTTGGAAGTTTTGACGCCGGCTATGCTGACTTACGACTTGTAGCAGTGAGCAGCGGACACCACCCAGGTGCTGGAGATCAGAGAACCTCCGCAGAAGTGGTAGCCGGAGTTCAGAGAGACCTGGTAGGGCACCGAGTTCTTTCTGCACTCGTACCCTCCGACAATCTTGTCGTCCTCATCCTCAATGGGTGCGGCAACTGATTGAATTCCAGAAAGATCCAAGAATTATGTTCGTAGGGGGTGAATAACGATTAATAATGATATTCCAGATCGATACTTACAAGCCACTGCAAACAGAGCCAGAAGAATGAAAGCCTTCATGGTGATTCCTGTCCGAGCCAAGGTGGCTTCTCAGTTCAGCTCCAGGACCTTATAAAGCTTGCTGCCTGGCTTCTATCTGACACGTGCTTCCATTTTTATTTTTTTTTGTATAGCCTTATCTTGGCGACTTGTGTGTGTGAACACACACCTGGAAAGCAGCAGCCAAATGATTGATAACGTGAGCATCGGTTACACTATAGATTATCCATACACTCCAAACACGGTGGTCACACTGGTAGTCTGTCTATAAGACGTTTTTAGATGAAATCTTCCAGTGCCCCAGTACACATAAATGTGTGCTTAGTTAAATGACAAATACGATAGCAGTTACTTTTTGGCTCAACAGATGCATTTTGAACACACAATTTGCTTTGAGATTCATTTAAGGTAAAACTAAGTTTTGGGATGAAACTCCGATTTTTGAAAGAACGATTTAGAAAAAGAATATGCCAAGTTAAAATGAGTCTGCACAATAATTGTGTCATGCGTATGAAAAGCTTTTTTCACCATGATTTATAATTACCGTGTTTTCCTACTCATTTATTTGAATGCCATTTAAAAGAAGCCTCGGAGGCCAACTCAGTTTTAAGATTTTAATTTGTCCGTTATTTTATATTTCCATTTTGACAAGCAAAACCCTGCAATTTGCTCATTTCATCAAGAAATTGCTCCAAAAGTTTCTTCCAAGATTTAGTTACTACTTTTTCCACACACATGTCACTGTGTGAATATTTTATTTGAATGAATTAACCCCAAATATTTTCTCTTCATTTCAGAATCTCAAATGTCTACGTTCAATATCATTATCATCATCATTAAGGATTTTGATACCACTTTTCTTTCAGACTGATACCAGTGCAAGTACTCAACTCAAGCGGTCACCGATACCAAGTACCGATACCACTAGTACTTTTCATACATGAAATCACATCCCCAAAATAAGAATGACAGATCATTTCAAAGGCAGGCTTATATATCAAAATATAGAATTTTCTTCTTAAAATTGCACGAAATTAATGGTAACTTTCTATTCTTGTAATTTCGAGTTCCTGATTGTAAAACAGCCACAAGAGGGCGGTCGATAGCATGAGGACCGACACCTTGAAAGACTGGCCCGATACGTATACATGGTACCAGTACTCGCCAATCCATAGTGTTAATGCACTCATCAATAGCTTACTAGGTGGGTACATTGTCGGAATGCGGGTAAGCCTGAATGTTTTCCTAAAGCATTCGCCACTAAAGCTTTATGCAACTCCTTTACGTTAATGAAGAGTTGATACTTGCACTCGCTTATGTGAACATGTTAAATATCCAACACGTGGCCACTTTGGAAAAAGAGAAACATTTCAAGTATTGATGCCTCAGCACCTTTGAAAGCTTGCTGTGCAACTCTTGATCTATTGCAGGAAGGTCACATGTTTCCATTTTGACCTTTTTCTTCCAAGTACAGTAAATGTGTGTGAAAGTGCATCTGGTAGGGTTTGATAAGGTCAGCATATGTGTTGGCGTCACTAAGGTTCTATAGATGACGTTGACATTTTAAAAACGTTTACATGCTATGTGTCTTGTATCATAACAACACGTCTGTTGTTTGCAACAAATCAGGCCGTAACAAAAGTGTAAGGACATCAATGCGTTACTATTCATTTAATTAAGCTAATATGATAAACCGTGAGCAAAAATATCGCCGTTTTAAAATTACACTTCTAAAATGTCTTCTTTTTAAATATTTTGGTGAATACAAACAGCATTTTTTTCCCCATTGAACATTTTCAATGTAATTATTCAACAAAATATTAAATATTTGATACGTTATGTCCCATAGTTGCAATATGGAACTTTTTTCCCCAAAATAACTTTACAATAAGCTTTTCATTTGACTATTTATGACTGAAATGCTTTCTAAATAGTAGATTAACACCTTAATTGTTCACAATGGGTACTCCTGCCAGCCTCTGTTTATAGTTTTCAGACTGGATTCGGGTTAGAATTTCCCGCGCCCTGTCTGCGGATGTGACGTAATGTGCATGGCGTGTATGTGAAGAACGGTATGTGCAGTTTAATTTTTGGTCAGCAGGTGGCAGTAGCGATTCGAAATGGAATATTCTACGTTCAGTAGCTTTAGTAAGTTTGAATAAATAAATGTCAACATTCTTCCTGTGTTTTAATTCTTCTTATTCAATCACAGTGTCCCATCACTGGTGAGCTATTTTTAGAACATCCTCGTGGTCTCATTAATCAACAGAGCAGGACGACATCTGTTTATATGCTGGTGTTTACACAGTGACTAAATTTTTGTATTTAAATATCGGATTTACAACTCCCTAAACTCATTCCCGGTGAGAGAAAGTTTTTCCATTATTGAAATCTTGACTTTTTAAAACTACGGTTAACAATCAAACCATACTTGGCCATTGACCATTCAAGTGATTGCATCAGATGGTCCGGGACGTCGCGGATTTCCCCGTAAAAAAAAATGGCGATGGGGAATCCGTCTATACTTCCTCAGCCAGCTGAGGCTCGCCCTAGTGTTTACTGTAGATATGATTTATTGCTTCTCCTGGTGACTCGGAAGTGATGTTTAACACTGCAGCTGCAATTTGAAACCGCACCTGAATATTTGACAATAATTGTTGATTGTTTCCCCCAATGTTCTGTAGTTTAGCTACACTGAATCATTTGAAGGTTAAAACAAAAATCAGTGTCAGTAATTTGACTTCAAAATCCGACAGCACAAATTTCCAAACAAGTGCATCCCAGAGATTTGGAGAAGAATAATGAACCAATCACGCTGCATCCTTGACAATGGATGAACGTTCATTTGTTGGAGGACTGCAGTTGCTTGTTTAGTCTGTTTGTTGTGAGTGACAACATTTTGATTGAAGAGGAGGATTTTGTCTGCTTGTTTATAGTTCTGCTGTTTTACTATTTTGTGTGTTTGTTTGTGTATTGTAACAATCCGCAGTGTCGCACCGCGCCATGGGGTGGCGCCTCTTTTGTTTTTGTGGGCATGTTCAGCGCTTTTCTGTTTTTGGCTGTGAATGTTTTTGACGTCGGGGAGACACGATTATTGTGACACTGTTTTGTTGTTGTTGTTTTTTAAAATAAAAATGAACCTGCGGACTTCCAGTTGCGCTCCTGTTTTTTTTCTGTCCCGCTGCGCTGTCCATGGCCAATCAGCCCCTGCGCATTACAGTATGTTTTTTTTTTGGGGGGGAGGGTAGTTTGTAGAAATCACATTGCAGTTTGTTGTCTTTATTTTGACAGTGAATTTCTTACTTATACAGCAATGCAACACAAGCAAGAGTTGGATTTAAATTATTTATTTATGTGAAGTTGCTCTGCCAAACAAAATGTCTTTAGTTGGACGACATGGTGCTGCGAATCCAGGAGGTGTAGTTGCAGACCTTGGCGTAGACACCAGGATTGTTCCTCTCGGCGCAACCGTAACCCCAGGACACGACACCCTGAAGCTGGCCGTTACACACCACGGGGCCGCCAGAGTCTCCCTGCACGGGTACAATTGATGAAATGACTCAAAATAAGGTTTTGTTCACTTACAGAATGTGTGCGATTTTTGCTCGTACCTGGCAAGAGTCTTTGCCTCCCTCCAGGAATCCAGCACAGAACATGTTGGAGGTGATCTGTCCAGGGTAGGCGCCCCTGCAGCTGCTGTCGCTCAGGATGGGGGCATCCAGGCACCTCAGACGATCGGGGTAGTTGCCTGAAGAGGAAGAAAGGACGCAGGTGAGCGTTGATACATCAACAAATAGTTCCCCCGTGAGGGTTTTTACGGACTTCCAGAGCCGCTCATGTTGCCCCATCCAGAGATGAGACAGCGGGTGCCTGAGCCGGCGCAGCTGGAGGGCAGGGACACGATGCGCGCGTAGCTGTTGAGGGTGGCGGGCTTGCTCAGCTTGATGAGCATGATGTCGTTGTCCAGGTTGCGGCTGCTGTATCTGGGATGTCTGATGACCTTGGCGGAGTTGATGAACTGCTCCGTGCCCTCGTTGACGGCGATGTTGTGCTCACCGAGACGCACCTGGACGCGGCTGCGCACAGACGCACCGCGGTTACGCCGGGTTGGAAGTTTTGACGCCGGCTATGCTGACTTACGACTTGTAGCAGTGAGCAGCGGACACCACCCAGGTGCTGGAGATCAGAGAACCTCCGCAGAAGTGGTAGCCGGAGTTCAGAGAGACCTGGTAGGGCACCGAGTTCTTTCTGCACTCGTACCCTCCGACAATCTTGTCGTCCTCATCCTCAATGGGAGCGGCAACTGCAATCCAAACATAAATTTTTTTACCTCAAGAAAAAAAAACATCATTTGGTCACAGAATCGCAGCGAATACTCACAAGCTGCAGCGCACAAGGCAAGGATAATCAAATACTTCATGGTTGTGTTCTAAAGCCAGTGGACCGACACAGTGGAGGAACAGCATTGGTGGGTTTATATACACCTCAGAACTGTCCACTCACTCAACTCTTTATCTAAGACCCGCTCAAGGACTTTCCCATGTACTGTGCAAAATGATTAAACATTACCCCACCTGGGAAGTGCACCAGCATGGTCTAAGCTATTTTTTTGTTACACATCATCTTTGAAAAGACAAAATACTGAAGGTAGATTATGTAGACATGACCTTCTAGTGTTTCTCAAACTTTGAGGCTTGGCACATATTTCATTTCAGGCAAAATGTTACAAAAACTGGAATCTAGTGTTAATTTTATCTGCCATTTTAAAATTGAGTCTCAGTTTTAGTCCGGTTTCAAGCACGCTTGTTAGTTTTCATCATAGTTAGTCAACCTCATCCCATTTTTAGTTGACTATAAATCTAGCATTTTAGCCTTTAATTTAGACCAAGAAAATATAATTTTATCCATCTAGTTTTAGTCAGGACAATCATTTTACACCTGTGTATTTTTATTTTTTTTGTCAGCAGATGATGTTGAACATTTCGGCTCTAAAATTATTTCACATGAAATGTTCTCATCTTTTTGACTTCACACTCAATTACAGTATATCAACAAGTGGCTACTATGGCTCCATGTTATGAGCTCGTAAAACAGCAAGCATTAGTTAGCGGTCGGATTAACATTATTGTTGGAACGTTAGTCAGGATTATCATTTTACCCCTGTATATTTTTTTTGTCAGCAGATTATGTTCAACATTTCGGATCTAAAACTATTTTACAAAGTTTTCTTTTTTTCTTTCGTTTGATGAAAAACAACTTCACACACAATTGCAGTATATCAACAAATGGCTCCATGCTACAAGCTAGTTAGCGGTTGGATTAACATTATTGTTGGAACGTTATAGCTGTTAGATTAATGTTACATTATACCTAGGGTGACTATCCCCCCCCTCCAAAAAAAAAGGACACTTGCCTTGAAATTGTGGTACCAGTCGCAGTTAGTGTACTTCACCTGCTATTCGTCACGCAATGCCAACCGGACATTTTCATGAATGAATAAAAACTCCGGACACCCGATCAGGACATTAAAAAAAATGTCTGTCCTCCCAAATGAGGGTTCATAAACTAAAATGTCCAGTTTTAATGAAGTGAAATACATTTTTTTAGTCCCCGTTATTTTTTAATGAGTATTTTAGTCTAGTCTAGTTTTAGTACGGTGAAAAATGTGCGTTGACTAAATTATTTTTGTTTAGTGTTCGTTTAACACAACTGGAATCACAGGTTGATTATGTAATAATTTCCCAAGACACACCACACCTGCTGAGCTCGCACGGCACACACACTAGTTGGAATGATGTGTGTAGTAGTGTTGTGGTCTGCCAGATACACACTGCCACAAGATGATGTCAAAAGTAATTGTGCAAATCAAACCTAACCCCTCCTTTGTTTTTGCTTTTTCTAACTTTGATGCATAGCGTATGCTGAAGTTGCATATCCAATTGTTATATATATGATTTCCCCTCAGTTCCATTTAAACAAGTCATTTCCAGAGTTTGTCAAACAATCAAACACTTAAAATGAGAGCTATGACAAATACAATAAGATCAAAATTTATTTGTGATAGTTTAAATACATATTTACATTTAAACCATTAAATAATTGATCAATACATACATTAAAAACGTACATGAATGTTTGGGAGATGATGATCGTCACCTACCTTTTACAAAATATTTCATTTGCTTTCTCTTGTCATGCTAATGATATGCTAATGCAGTCCCAACTTTGTAAAAAAAGAATTCGTTAAACAATCAAGTTACATATTGTGCAATAATAAAACACACTGAATTTTAAACAGTAAGAAATACAATGTGATGTGGTATAATAGAAAATGCAGTGATCATAAAAAAAGGTATTTGCTAAATCTTAAATCAATTAACGATAATTTAATATATTAAATACAGTGATTGAAAAAACAACCAATTACTAAATTAGTAACATTATTAGTGGATCACCATGGGATTTATATTCATAAATACATAAATTCTACCAATAATTATGAAAATGTTGGGCTTGGAGGCTAAAAATGTTTTATGTGTGAAGAATTTCCCTACTACTTTTTTGTACATTTGTTCATCTTATGTCCACAGTAACATGTAACAATTTTTTAAGGAAAAAACAACATGAAGTGTTATCAGAGGTAAAAATAAATCACTTTTGACCAAAGCTGGACTGTACATTAAAAAAACAGATGAGCCAAAGTTTCATCAGCATATGCACGAAAGCTACAAAAAATGTCCAAATTCACAATTTTGGAGATTAAAGAATTTCAAAACTGGCATTGTTTATACCTGAAGGTAAATCAATAAATTTCCCTTTTCTGCGTAAGTATAGTTTAGACTTTAAAGTATGTATTTCTTTACTTTTAATCACTATTTGTACTTTTACCAAAGTATTTTTTTTTAACTCACGTATCTTATCTGTACTACTTACTTAAGTACAATGTGAGTAATTTTACCTTTATGCTTTTACGGTCATGTAAATATGTCTTTTATTATTATTATTATTTAAACGTTTGAAAACAATAGTAGTAAATACGTCCTAAATGTGATTGGTGCGACGCTCCACTCCCCGATGACGTCAACAGGGAGCGACGGTCTCGGGTTTGTGTATCGTCGCCGAGCTAACAGCTGCGCGGATTGTGTTTTGCCTCCCCACCTCCCTCTCCTCCGCGCGTCGTTGTCATGAGGTAGGAATAAGACCACTTTTAATATTTTTAACTAAGAATAATATCCGCATCGCTCTTTGTGACACGTCTAACCTTCGCCTTTGGCGCAACTTGTGCTAGCGTGTTAGCGAACGTCTAGCTTCTTCCTGGCTCTGTCACCGTGTCAACGTATGGCCAGTGCGCAACTGTTGCGGTCGTGGTGTGGTCCGAACTGCGGATGGATGCGACGCAGCGCAAAAATGAACTACGCGGCCCTCTATAATTGTGTGCGTGTGTCTGGCCGAGGCGCGTTTGTTAAGCGTGTCACGTCTGTTTGTTGTCTTTTAGCGTCGGAGGGGATCCTCAGGCTGGGACGATGCAGCGCTGTCAAAACAGCTGGGCGGTCAGATGAACGCGACACTGGCCCATTTATAAGTACATTTTATTAACACTGGGCTTTTACAAGCGAGGGGACGTGTTTGTAATGGGTGGTCTTAGCACTTATGCGATTGGTCTTAAAACAGGCACACAGATTATTGATCCATGTATGTCGTGTGCTTCAATATTGGCTTATGTACAGCGTTGATGCATTGACAAAACTTGAGCAGCCAAATTTCAGCTAGTGTGAATAATGACATTTATTTATATAGCTGCAGCTCACCTTAAAGCTGGCAAGAACTTCCAATTCCATCCCATTTCATTTTAAATAGTTTAATAATATATGGGAGATTAATAGCTCTTTAAATTCCACTCTGATACCCCGGGCCTTCAGAAATATAGCAGCATATACCGGAAAGTGGACCATGTTTAATACATCATACTATTGGATGCTGATTATTCAACATATTAATAAGTGCGGATGTGGAGAGGACGAATTTGAAATGTGATTGGCTGAACAGTAATGTTGCTAATATAGTTTTAGTTTCATGGGCCAGCACTTTTGATTCTGATATCTGATTGGTCCAAAGAAAAATATATGACATCTACACTACAAGGAGCAGTGCAGCCAAGAAAAACACTATAAAATGAGAACAGACTGTTGGGAAGAAATGAAAACAAATTACATGGAACAAATATTAGAATTTGGGTTGTAAATGTTGGTGATAGATTCTGATAGTTTAGGGTAGCAAAGAAGGCCTTCGACCACTACATTGCAGTGAGTTTATAATGTCTTAGACGGTATCTGCAGCGAAACGCTGATCTGGTGTTAATGGGGCCACGCTCGTCAGCCCCAGAATTGACCGCCCAGTCAGTTCTACGCTAAAACCAGCCCCCCAACCCATGACGGACTACTGTGAGGACGGGGGGCTGCTGTATGAGCAATCTCCTCCCATGCACATCAAAGTGGAGTCTCCCGAGGGACACTCCGCAGGGGGGGCTTCCGACAACGGCTTCCCCAGGGATGATGACGACTCGGAGGGCAGCTGTGACCAGAGCAGTGCGCCGCACCCGGGGTTGCCCTTCAACGTGGTAGTGGTGCACCCCAAACTGATGGCGCCCGGCATGTCCTCAGACGACCTCTTGTCCGTCGAACAAAGTAAGTAAAAAAACTTTGAAAATAAACGGTTGCATTTTTTTCTCTCGATTTATAAACCTTCTGTTCTTGTGTTGTTGTTTGTGATCCCTACAGACAGAGCTATGTCAGCTGCACTCGCTGCCAATGGCGCAGGCAAACGAAAAAGTCGCTTCAGCGGCGCCGAGCTGGAGGTGCTGGTGTCCGAGGTGACGCGGTGTGAAGGAGAGCTGTTCGGCCCGGCGGGGAGGCTCCGACGGCGCGAGA
Organism: Leptonotus elevatus; assembly: GCF_054856555.1. Lineage (NCBI taxonomy): Eukaryota > Metazoa > Chordata > Actinopteri > Syngnathiformes > Syngnathidae > Leptonotus > Leptonotus elevatus. Next base: position 14,550,693 of record NC_141244.1, read on the forward strand.
GGGAACGCATATGGGCCGGGATCCTAGAGAGGGTCAACGCCGTGTCCAGAGTCCCGCGTACGCTTCGGGAGGTCAAAAAGCGTTGGGATGACCTGAAAAGACGCAACGGCGGCCGGCTGGCGGACGCCCGCCACCGAAGCTGGTCCCTGCCCTCCGGCAGAGCGTCGATGCTCGGACAATCTTCGCAGTCCAGCCCCAGGCTTCAACACGGCAAGCAAAAGCAAAGCTCCAGACCGAAGCCCACGTTCACATGCTTTCCTGAGTCGGACACAGGTAAACTGTTTTGACTTGCTTGGTATATTTGGGGCTTTACAAAAAAGTACAAAAAAACACTATACACATGCACTAACTGCTTTGGGCAAAACAGATGTAACAATATTTTGTTACATGGCACAACAAATGTAAGTTGTAATTTACTGTTTTTCTATATTGTTTATTTGTTTTATATTTATGGCCTAGGAGTGTTTTTCCACTTTCTGTGATTATGACCTTGCTATTATGGAGGACCAAAACGGCCAAAATTTAAAATAAATAGACTAAATAAATAAATAACTAAAAGTGAAAATAAACACAGATATAAAAATATAATAAAAAAAAAAAAGTAAAAAAAAATATATATAGTTGCTCGACAAGTTGTGGTGACAGTGGACAAGAGGGTCGTCCATTGCTGGAGCTCTCCATGCAAGCCGGTATATTCCTTGTTCGCCGACCTGCTCACTCTAGGCAGTTTGCAACAGCGGAGCCCAACCCAAGACACGCTTAGGACCGCCCCCTCATTTGAATATCATTTTGACCCGACAGCGTGTCTGCAGCATGAAATAAATAAATGTGAGAGCAGAGCGTTTTATTCTATTTATATATTTATTTTTATTTTTTTAATCTTGTTTTTTATTTTTGTTTTTATTTTTACTTTTATTTAGGGATTTATAAATATATATATTGTTTGTATTTCTATTTTTATTTATTTGTTTGTATTTAATTTTTGACTTATGTTTTTATATTAGTTTTTATTTTCACTTCTATTTATTTATTTATTTATTTAGTCACTTATTTATTTTTAATTTTGGCAGTTTTGGTCCTTCATATGCTACTCCGTTAGCGTATGTTCTGCCTGGGGTACAAATTGATGGTTACATTGCCACCACAGGAACAGAACTTTTCGACAGAGGACCCCCAGACCCTCTGTATGAGAAATAGTACAGATTTTGCCAGTAATCCACTAGTAGACCAGGGGTGGTCAAAGTATGGCCCTGTGGCGTTAATCTATTCTTTTTTTCCTTTTCTTTTTTTCTCCTAAAATTGATTAATTGATTATTATTATTTTACTATCATTTATCATTTTAGATAATTGGGTTATTTTATTTTTTTATTTTTTTAATTGGCTAATTAATTATTTTTTTTTTTTTGTTAATTATAAAATCCATAGCTGTGAATGAATTGTTAGTGTTTAAGTATTATATACAGGATAAAAAGTATTTTTTTATTCCATCAGTGATGATCTGTCAATAAAGTGTGGCCCTTGAGCACTAAAGTTGGCACTCTTCCATTTGAGGGCCGTATACAGAAAAATGGATGCTAGGGCCGCTTTGAAATTCCTTGACTTTATTAAACATACTGAAATCAATCAAACAAGCAATGATTGGTTTATATTTCCTAATGATTGAAAAATGTCTACATAAGAGCGTCTTTGTTAAACATGATAAAGCAAATAGTTGAGGATTTTCTAGATTTTTGGTTGGCCTGGGCCCTGTGTCCCGCTAGACTAGATCCAGCCGCGCACTCAACCGCGACTAAATCCTATTTCCTAATTCAGAAGCACAACAAAAGCAAACTGTAGTGAGATAACCCTAATTAATGTTCATAAATTGGACATTGACACAGAGCAGAAAGTGGAAGACATTGAATACGCTTTATTCACCACATTGTTTTGAAGGGAAATGGTGGTATTATTTTAGTTGTAAATAGTTTATTTGTAAATATACTTTTAAAACACCTTGTCAAATGTCATTTTTAGTACACGGCGTGGGCTGCTGAAAATGAATGGCGGGCTACAAATGACCCCCCTGGCTGCAGTTTGGATACCACTGCCCTTTAAAATAGCAGCGGGCCATGCTTCGAAAACAAATTTTCTGCTCACCTTTTCAGGTTTTGGAGGGGAGGGCTCCGAGAAAGATGCCTTGGACAAGGATGACGACAATCCAGAGCACGAGCGAGACGTTGGGGTTCCTGACTGTGAAGACGAAGACAACAGCATGGAAGACAAACTCGGCCTCGGGTTAGGCCTGGGCATCGGAGCCCCTCCCACCTCCGAACGATGGCTGCCTCCCTCCCCGCTGTACAGCGCCCCGTTCCTCAACGGCAGCCCGGAGCCCAGCAGCCCTCAGCCGTCGCTCGGACCACAACAGGGTCCCCTGGAGGCCCCGCCGCGCGGCTCCTGGCTCGAGGATGAGCTCCGAGGCCTGGGAGAGGCAGCGATTCAGCTGGGAAACCGCGTGGACACCAGTCTGCGGGAATTCGCCGACTGTTTCCGACAGGACATGAGAACGCTCGTGGCCTCGCAGGAGGCGCTGGCGCTCAGTCTCCAGCAAAACAACGTCCTGCTGCAAAGGCTGCTGGGAGTGCTTGAGGCGCAGCAGCAGCAGCAACAACGCGTGCAACAGACGCAGTACTCGCAGGCATCGCAACAACCACCGCCACAGCAACAGAATGAAGTACAACAACAACAACACAAACTACATCAGCTCCAGCTGACTCGGCATTCAGACAGCCCTTCCGCCGGAACCGTGGTTCCTTCGCCGTCCTCGCCTGACCTACAAGTCACTTTTCCCTCGCACCCGCCCGCGGGCGTGAACGGGTGCGCGCAGAAACCGCGGCGAGGGAGAGCTTTCGATCACAGGCGCAGGAGACGACGCTGAGAACCGAAGGGGCCGGCTGACGGTTAAAAGCACACACTTTTACATACTTGATCATTAAGGATGTGACGGTGAATCTTGTTTTTGTTTTCTATTAATATAGTATTTGGAGTCTTGCTTCAGAAATACCCGTTGCACTTAAAAGTTGTCCGTAGAAAGAACTATTAGACGTGAGCTTATAGGGTGGCCTTAAATATAAATTTAACTGTACATATTCTTGCGCTGTAAAACCTCCTGACAAATAGAGTTGAGGAACAACTCGACCCCTTTAGACACATTTTTCCTAGTCCAAAATTTACTGGAGGTCCTGGTGTTTACGTTCATGCTTTTCAATAGAGCTTGTAATGTATACACAACATTGTCATGTAATGAAATGTCTAACTTTTGCGGGGTAGGATGGTTAAAACTAGGGCTGAACAGTTTTGAAAAATAATAATAATTTTAAAAAATCCCCCGTCAATATTGCGATTCCGATTTAATATGCAATTTTCAAATTTTTTTTTTTAAACAAACAAGCAATAAATTATTTTGTATTACAATAAACAATATCAGATTTCTTTGTATACATAAATGTTTGTGGTCTCATAGCTTAAGGGTATGCAAAAAGCGTTCACTATGACGTCACAAAATGTGGCGTAATCATAAACCAAGAAGTCATAAATCAGATTACAACAATGCAAACTAATCTGTGGCTTTATAACTTTAACTTTGAATGAAACAATCATATGTAAATATAAAAAAATAAAACCTACCAACCGACCAAAATGAAGCAGTTTTTTTTTTCCTTCCAAATTGCAGCCGTTGCGATTTGAAAATTGCATTCTATTACATCGTGATGTTGATTTGAATTCGATTTCTTGTTCAGCCCTAGTAGCCAACAATACTACTCCCAAAAAGTTCGGGATATTCAGCTTTCAGGTGAAATTTCAGGTGAACTTAAGCACAACTTGCTGTTATCTAACAAGAAACTGAGACAAAAATTCACAACAGTTCACCACTAAATTCTCAGGTTGAATTAGAATTAGCAACCTGTTCACGTTTTGACATCATGAGACAAAGATGACACCTAAAAATCGATCAACGGTACCGTGCCATTATAATAAGGCTTCAAACGGGAAGAGGAACATGGCCACTGAGCGTTCGAGTGTCATAAGGTGAGCTGCAGAGAGTGGTAGAGTCACAGAAAGGCATCTTGAAATTTCACCCTTATATCCCAATATGCCTAACTTTTTGTGCGTATTGTATATTGTATTACAACTGCTATTGTAACTACCTGCTAATGTATGCCTGTGTTTTAGCAGTTTCATTGTGGATACTTTTTCAACTTTGGCAGCACATTAAAAATGTGTTGAGTTTAATGCAATCTGAGACAAAAAAAAGAAAACGAAGAAAAAAATAAAGCACCCGTTTTTGCTTGTATGCACTATCAAGAAAAGCTAGAGACATAAACAGTACGTTTGTCAAATTCTAGGGTGGAATTAGATCATACGTAAATATGTCGGCCAATTATATTTCTGCATGCAGTGCGATTTGTGTGTAGATTGTCTAAAAACTAAAGCAGCATATTGCTATCATATTTATAGTTTTGCACAAGCTATATTTTGTAATGTATTAACACATAAATAAAAGTAAGGCTGGTTGATCACCTGTGGCATTCTTATAAAACAGGGTCAAACATTTCATAGTTGGCACTAGTGGCGAGTTTTAATTTGAAATCTCGGCACGCAGAGAAACGCCATTTCCGCTTTGAGCTCGGTGACTGGCGAAGCTCAGCTTGCAGAGTAGCGTAAGTGCAAGGGGGAAATATGGCTACTGTATCCCTACAGCAGTGTCCAATAGAACGTAACTTCTTGACCGAGTAAGTAAAACCATTTCCAGTTTGCAAGACAGGCGCGGTTGTGTTGGAAAGCGCCTCGGGCTAGGAGGGGAGAAACCACATAAACCACTCCGGGAGCGCGAGAGTGGCGAACGGCGTATGTTATTAACCTGAGCCAAAAATGGCCGAGTCACCAGGAGGCGAACGACGGCGGACCTTTGACTTTTCTGAGTCCGAATACGAGGAAGACTCGGAAGAAAATGGTACGTGTTAGCTCCAGTCTGCTGGCTAACAAAACTTTGCTCCATGTACAGTCAGTTTCTGGGCCAGTGTTGTTTTGGTTATGTTTTAATTAAAGATGTACAGATAGTTAACCGTCGTACGTATATATTTTATTTTTATTTTGTCCTGATCAACCATAAAGCACTTTATTTCTGACTTATATTTTTTGTTGTTTGACTCGCAACCCTGTTCCAAATATATATTTATTACCTGATAAACCTAACTATTTCTGAATAAATCATTTACGATTCAAGGAAATAAAATGTTATTCAAATATTTCAATTTTAGCATTATCATTCCAGTATCAAATTGTACATAAATGCAAATGTTTTGTTCAAGATACATGCTATGCTGTGCTAACTGGTCAAGAACTAACTTGGCTACATTTATACGAAGAAAAACTTGGGTGTTAGTCTTTTGGCAGTGGATATTTTTGCCGTAACCGACAACTGTCCTGCTAGCGCTATTTTGACGTGAACGAACGGCTCAGATTGGTCAATCTGGGCGTGGTTCCTTCCTCGCTCCACCCCCTTCCGTGTCCATTTTCCAAGTTTTCATTTTATTTTGCCGCTGGTAGACTACTATCGGCATTACCTGCCTAACCCTAAACATAACCTCAAGCTTTTAGCATTACCAGCCTAATCATAACCATAACCCTCAGAGCATGTACTAAGCTCTTGTCAAGAAATTATGGATATAGTGTATTATATATATTTTTTTAATTGCTAAAAGCAGGATTCCAACCCATGACTCGCACTTTTAGGGCGAGTGCCTTAACCATTATGCCACGAGCGAGTACATATTCACTGGCTCAAAATGCGTTTTTGTACTTGTAGTTGTCACGCGATTCACGGCAAAATAGTGCTAAGTGCTAAGGTCACTGCAATACATACACTTTGTAGTATTTTTCTGAGGATGCGTTAGATTGAATGACACTCCACTGAAAAAAAACATGAAAAATAGAAGTGAGAATTTAGGTCTGTCTACTCACGGTAAGAAATTAGCTTGATGATGTTGCTTTAGCTCACTTTAGATGGCTTAAACAGGTTGTGGATGTTCAGAGACTTTAGATTTTAATTACTATTATTTAAAATATTCACTAAATGATTATTTTTTTTTTTTACAGAATGAGACTACAAAGTTTGTAATTCTCCAATTCTTTAACGCACAACTGTCCAATCAAGCTAGCTGCTTGCATTTTGTCATTTTGCTCTAATTTGCCTTGTGTGTGTACATTTATGTTTTGTATCAACCCATAATTGTGTTTAAATTGATCAAATGTTTTCACTGGTTTCCATTTTCAGTTTTAGAGACTACTGAGAAAGTGCTCCCAGAAAAGCAAGCTCTTTCTGATGTAGAGGAAATTCATGCGAAGGCTGATGGAGCAAGCGCTGCGAAAGAACCATCTGAAGATCCAGCGGAAGCCGAGTACTCCATAGAGTACGTGCTTCAAGATCACGGCGAGGCTGACAAAGGGAAGGACGTTGATTCGAAAACCAACCCTAAAAAGTTTCGTATGGTGTGCAACGAGTGTGGAACGTCCTTCCCCCGTCGAGAAATGTTCTACCTTCACCGCCACTATCACGCACACAAGGATGAACTGGTTCCCCTCAAATGTTTAGAATGCGGACTTTCCTTTAAGGACCGTCGCAGCCTCATGAAACACAGACATGTGCATACAGACCAGCCAAAGTATGAGGAGGAAGCTCGTTTTCAGTGCGCGGCGTGCGATCAATTTTTCCCCACGGCGCCAAAATTGAGGCGTCACAAATGCGACGATACCGACGACATGCCTTATCATTGTACCCTGTGCCGCAAAGAGTTCGTCGTCAAGTGTGCCGTCGCCAAGCACATGCTGAACCACTCTGAAGACGGCATGTGGACGTGCAAGGAGTGTGGTCGAAGCTTTCCCGACTACAGGACGATGCGCTGTCACCAGCGATGTCACCCTGTCCTTAAACCCTACGTCTGCCCGGAGTGCGGCGTGGCCTTCACGCACTTCTCCATCTTGGAAGCCCACCGGCGCAAGCACGCTGAGGGACTACGCTCTTTCCTGTGTCCCATTTGTGGTAAGACCTTCATGTACCAGAGTCTGCTTCAACAGAGTCAGAATCTGCGCACCGGCGACAAGCTCTTCCATTGTCCTGATTGTGGTAAGAGTTTGTTTTTGATATTTAAAGGCACGTTGTCACAAGCTTAAGCTTCTTTCTTCTTCCCACCAAGCAGACCCCTTGGGTCTGCACCGGCGCGAGGGAAAGAACGCTTAACTGTCTCCTTTGTCCCCAGACAAGCAGCTCACCAGCCAACCTGAGAGGCAACAAGACATTTCGTGAGGTGGAAGTACGAGTCACGAGAAAAGCGTCCAGCCACACCTGGAGATTGAAAAGGTTTGGGACAAAGGGCACACCTCTCCACACTGCCCATTAGGTGTGGGAATCTTTGACTGTTTCACAATTCGATTCAATCGCGATTTTTTTGAGGGGTCTGAGATTAGATTCGGAATAGATTTTTGATTCAGAAGGATTTTTGATTTGATTGACAATTATTTCTGCTTCAATTTATAGATGTACAAAGGATTGTCATCATCTACTTTAGTCTGACTCGCTAATGATAATTAGCTGCACTTCTATCACTCAAAAGAACGGCTATTCATTCAAAACACTTCAGGAATGTTTACAGAGGAGCATCTTAACATTACTCACCGGCATATGCTCTTCCTACGCTCAGGCATGTGATTTTTCCGCTAATTCGCGGAATTCCGCTTTTTTTATCTCCCCCCAAAAAAAAAAATCCGATTTCGTCTCTCTACAGCATTCCGTTTTAGTGTTTCCGCAACTGAAATGAAACCGATCTTGTGATTGGCGGAAGTCTCCGTGTTGACCAATAAGAGCGCTTGTTATAAAGGCATAGGAGTATGCCATTGTTTGTAGACCAATAAACGCGCTTGTTATAAAGGCATAGAGTATGCCATTGTTTGTTGAGCAATAAACGAGCTTGTTATAAAGGCATAGAGTATGCCATTGTTTGTTGACCAATAAACGCGCTTGTTATAAAGGTATAAGAGTATGCCGTTGTTCATTTCGCACACGTTTTTGCCGAGTGTTTAAAGAAAGATGTCCGTGATCGAACGCAAAGATGCTCCGCGAGTTAAGGAAATTGACAAACTCGTAAAAAACAAGTTTCGCTGGGACTGGTTAGAGAAGGACATATCGACAAATGTTGGAAAGAAGACTGTGACGAATTTGTTCAGTGACTTCATTCGGAAGATCGATCGTGCCGGGAAAGCGCTTTGCATTTGGTGCCGTGATACCATTGACTATGGCGGGAGAGGTTTCAAAGCTCTTGAAAGTCACGCAAAGAGCAAAAAACACGTAAAAGAACTCCAGTCAAGAACAACAAATTATTCCATCGCTGGAAGTTTTGGTGCCCAAACGAAAACTCCAAAACTTTATGGCCTCCATCCCTTATTGACATCACAATCGGGAGCGGTAATGGAGAGACGTGATCCACCCCAACAACCTGCACCAGTTGCTGATAGAGTCGTGAATTTTGAGGTAGGTGGTAAACTTTTCAAATTAATCGGAATCAAATTTTCGAAAATATTATAACGTAATAAAAATGGCCTTAACTATTTAACATGGTTAATCCACAAACTCAAATGAATGCTGCATGTTAGCACTTTCAGTTTTCAATATGTTGACTGTCTACAGTATGCAGTTAGTACAGAGATGATCGAAATTATTGTGTTTTTACCAGAGCTTGCTGCATGAGGTATTTTATGTTTTTGTTATGCATTATGTATTAAATTAAGAATGATTGATTAAATGATTTATTGCATGGTAAATATTATTTCCAATGGTTAAAGATAATTTATTATTTTGTAGCTAATTTGCAACGTTTTTTGTTACCATAATAAATACTCTGACATGTGAATGTGCATGCAAGTTTAGACTAAATCCTTTTTTATTTACTTTGGTCGCATGACATTTAGGATTATAATTCAAATAATTATTTAAATTATTTAATTGTTTACTGATTATTGTTGAATTTCTTTTATTCTTCAGGCAATGCTGTTGGGAGTGCTGGCCGAAAATTCTCTTCCGTTCACCATGGCCCCAAAGCTCATCACACTGTCAAAGGAACTGGCAAGGGATCCAAAAGCTCTGAATGGACTGTCCATGGATAGAACCAGTGCATCATACAAAATGAAGTATGGCCTTGCTCGCACTATGCTTGATGAGACTTTAACAAACTTAAGATCCTCCCACTTTTCAATGAACATTGACGAGTCCACCAGCAACAATCTACACCGTGTCCTGTGTGTACTCGTCAGCTATTTCTCCCCGTTGACAAAGTCTGTTGTGGTGGAACATTTAGCATCTTTGAGTGTTGTTAAAGTTGACAGCAAATCTCTCTTTGATGAACTCTCAGCCCTGATGACCAAGAACAATATTCCCTGGAGCAATTTGGTGTCTGTGTTGATGGACTCATGTGCAGTGATGCGGGGTTCCAAATCTGGAGTTGAGACGCGTTTGCGAGGGGGACCAGCACCACATCTCCTTGACATAGATGGGGATACCTGCCACCACATCCACAACGCCTCCAAGTATTTTTGCAAGCCATTTGAGTACAAGATTGAAGGACTCCATAATGATCTCTTCAATGATTTCAAGTGGTCAACCGATCTGAAGGAAGCTCTTCAAGAAATTTGCTTTCTTACAGGCATCACCTTCACCATGCCAGAGAGATTTGTCGGCCATCGATGGCTTTCAAACTATGATGTTTCAATGTCCACCTTACGCCTCATGGATGTCTTTACCATCTTCTACCATGCATTTCTTGGCAGAGAAGATAAAGAACTCTATCTCCCCACCATCATGGCCATCTACCACAAGAAGGATATTCCAAGAGAAGTCAAAGCCAAACTCAGACATACAATCAGCTTTAGGCAAAAAGCACATGACTGAGGAAGGAAGGAGGAGGAAGCAGAGGATCTATGAGAAGATATTCTTCACAAGATTGGATACGCTTCTCACCCTCAACCTGTACACAGCAGTTCTGCCCTTGCTGAAGAACTATGTGATCACCTTTGAGACGAAAACACCAATGATCCACAAGCTGAACGACAAGCAAGTGGCCTTCTTCAAGAAGTTCTTGTCCTGTTTCCTGAAGCCAGAGTCCATTCAAGGCTGTAAACTGACAGAAATTGAGCTGAACAACAAAGCCAACCAACTCAGAGAAAAGGATATTTTCTATGGTGGTGTCACCAGCAAATTGATGGATTCTTCCAACAAGTCGTCAGTTGTGTTCAAGTTCAAAGCCAAAGCCAAGGCAGCATATCTGGCATGTGGACTGTACCTTCAGAAAAAGTTGCCCATGAACAGCAAGCTTCTGAAAGCAGCCTCTGCCATTGACCCACTTGCCAGAGGACACAGCTTAACTTTAAACCTACTGAAGAAGCTGTCATCGTTGGTCACCAATGTCCTTGATGAGTCAGAGCTGGGGAACTATGATCTCGAGGTGAGAGAATACCAGTTGGACAGTGAGTTGCCAACACCTTTGGACTCAGAGGGGAAGGCAATTGCACTGGATCGTTGGTGGGCTCAAGTCTTTGCTGTTGGAAGATACCCAACCTTGGCCAAGATGGTGAAGGCTCTCATGAGTTGCTTCCATGGGCCTCAAGTAGAGGGGGCTTTCAGTGTCATGGGTGATGTCCTGAACCCCAGAGCATGCAGAATGGACATAGCCACATACAGTTCTATTCAGACTGTGAAATATGCCCTAAGAGCAAGAAAGACCACCTCTGTCAGCCATTTTGGCAGGAAAGACATTCTGATGGATCCTGTGCAGTCCAAACTGTGCCTAAATCTGAGGACATCCTCCAAAAGGTACAGGGAGGAGAAGGATGCAGAAGCAGCTATGTTGTCTGCAAAACGAACAGAACTTGCTGTGAAACAGGACACTCAAATGAGCAAGGCTGCCTCAAGAAGAACCATCAAAGCTGCACAGAAGCAGGCTAGAAAGACCCATTCCAAAGCAATGAAGTCTAGGAGGAAGTAGTGTTTGTGTCATGTGAATGGATTGTGCTCAAGAATGAACACTTGTATATTCCTGTAAATATGTTGAATGTTTTAATGAGCAAAAAATAGAAAAACATTATTTATGACATAAATAATTTTTGAATGTGACTGATTTTGAGTTGACTAAAACTGCAATTTTATATGGGATAGTTCAATATACATTGGAAATTTATGCTGTTGTTTTGTCTATTTCTTTGTCATCTGAGTGCATTGAAAGTACTTAAAATCACGGAAAACCCATGAGCTACGGGGGGCTTCGCCCCCCTGGCCCCACCACCAGGGCGCTGCCCTGGACCTAGCTGGGTGCCTGCGGCCCCCAGACCACCGGCTAAATTTTCAGATAATTTCACTTTGGTCAAATCACATGCCTGTACGCTGCAAAAAAAAAAAAAAAAATTTTATTGACATAACTTTTTTCCTTTTACTCTCTAATGTGGCTACAACTAAGCAGTGTATCAGAACGCGTGGAACCACACTGCCCCTAAGTGGCCAAATCATGTACAGCATGAACAGCGCTCCCAATAAAGGCACACGCAAACAAGGGCAAGACAGTATAAAATAATTTTTATAAAATCTTACTAAATGAGAATCGCAATTCTTATGAGAATCCTTTTTGGGGGGGTTTACGAATTGTAAACCCAGCCACCCACTGATGGTCAAGGATAGACTCAGCCGCTGGTGAGCTTGGTGAGTAACTTTATAGAACAAGATAACAAAATAAAAGCGTAATAAGCGTAGAGTATGGATATGGTTAATAAGTGTAGGGGTTTCCTATATCTTTCAAAATGGATATAAATACTGTATATGCTTACTATTTTGTGGATTTTAATATATCAGGTGTTGTTAATTTGAACTACTTGTAATTTGTTTTTTTATGAAGGACCAAACATGCTAAAATAAATAAAAGTGAAATGAAACGGATATAAAAATATAATTCAAAAATTAAATACAAAAAATAGATATATAAATGGAAATAAAAACAACAAAAATATATACCTAAATAAAAGTTAAAAATAAAAATAAAAACAAGATTCAAAAAAGAAAAATAAATATTAAAATAAATATGTAAAAATATTTAAATATCAATCAATAAATTAAAAGGTCATGCTACAGTCATATACAAGGGTTAATAGCAACCACTGTGCTAAATACAAAATTGTGATGTTTACGTCAATCTGTGCATGCCGTAAAACGGCTGCTCTGGTTAATGTAGTGGCACATACAACTGACAGATCAGAATCTACGTCACATGTAAACAGTTGACCAGAGATCTTGAATGAAAATTACAAAAAAAGGGTCTCCATGTAAACCCGGCAGCAGAGACAGACAACCAATCACACAATCACTGATTGGCAACTTAACCTACTATTCCGAAACCAATGTCAGGTGAACGTACCAGCGGCTACTTAACCAACCACATTTGATGTTCATGTGTGCAGGCTTTGGAGGAGGATGGTCCAAGAAAGATCTTTTGGACAAGGATGACGACAAACCAGAGATGTTGGGGATTCTGACTGTGACTGTCTTTACATCAGAGCACCGCCAACCTCCGAATGATGTCCGCCTTTCCCTCAAGAGCAGCCTGGAGCGCAAGCCGTCGCTCAGAGCACAACAGGGTCATCTCGAACCTCCCACGGGGCTCCTGGTTTGAAGACGAGCTACGAGGGCTCAGAGATGCAATCATTCAGCTCGAAAAACGCGTGGATGAGGGTCTCGAGGAATTTGCTGACCGTTTCAAGAAAAAGGGCATGAGAACACTTGTCGCAGAAGGTGTTGGCACTCCATCAAAATCCTCCTGCAGAAGCTGTTGGGAGTGCCGGAGGCGCAGCAAGAACACGCGCAATGAACGCACCACTTGAGACATTGCAGCAACAACATTTACGGTCGAAGATTGAAGTGCAGTGAACACCTGCTATTAGCGGGTTGTAGTGACTGGCGAAAAGATGTGAACATTTGATTCTCCCTCCTCTTCCCCCTTCGTAATTGCATAGGACACCCAGCAAAACGGAACATCTCAAATGCAAATGGAGGGGGAAAAAACATCTGTTAATTAACAACAAAATTCCACAATATGGCAGCAAAGTACAGTAATAAGCTAAAAAACAAACACAAATGCAAGGGTTCCCTGTACCTCGGCATGTAATAGAGCAACAACGCAAACTGCATCAGCTACAATTCATTCTGCATTCAAGAACTGCGTAGGCTATTGCTATCTTTTTAGTTCAATGCTATATATTTTGTAGATATGAAATGTATTAAAGTGGAAATAAATGTTGAATGGCCACAGAGCTCTGGATTTTACTTTTTCTCTGCACTTCTGCAGGTTTTCTCTTGTTACTCCGGCTTCCTCAAACATTGATGACTAAACTGCCTTAAGCATGTTTTCAAGTTTTATGGTTCAGGGGATGCCTTACAATTTTTTTCCCCAAGGTCTTATTTTAATCAATTAAATATTGTAATGTGTACTCCTAGTTGCAATATGATAAAAAAAATTATGTTTGGATTCATGTATTTAAATATTGATCGTTTGGAAGCTAGTAAAAATGCTGCACACTAATTCACAAAGTGTCCTGCAAAAGGATGACAGATTTCGAGATTTTAATTGGCCTGAATCTATAGATGTGGGGATGTGTTACTGTTTTTTTAGTGTGCTACCCCTATGTAGCTATGCATGCAGAAATTCTGACTATTTCTTGCAAATTATTTTAATTATATACCCCACCTTCTGCACCAAAATTATCTGAAATATGCAGGCACACTTGCTTAGTGTTAATTTTGTCAATGAAAACTAAACAAAAATAATTTTGTCAACACACATTTTTCAATGTATTAAAACCCTTATTAATAAACAATAACTGGGACTAAATCAGTATGTATTTTCGTCGACTAATGAAGAGACGAAAATGCACTTCACTTAATAAAAACTGGACTAAAATCGATAGCCTTTTTGGTTCATGAACAAAAACGAGACGAAAACTTTGATTTTGTAAAATCTTGTCCCTGACACTGTCATGTGACACAGTGACCCCCCCCCCCCCCCCCCCCTTCAAATCTGCAGCTTGCGAGTGCAACATGCACAAACACATGGGGACAGACAGGAGGTAGATTCACGGTGAGAGGTTAATAGAAAGTAAATTATACTGTAGTTATAACGTAACATTAATCCAACGTCTTTAATTAATGTTCCAACAATAATGTTAAGCCGACCACTAACTAATTCTGGTTAATTTACTAGCCATAGTAGCCACTTGTTGATATGCTGTAATTGTGTTTTGTTTTTCAAAAAAAAAGAAAAAAGATAACATTTTATGTGAAATAGTTTTTGAAATGTTCAACATAATCTGCTGACAAAAAAATAGACTAAAACGTTGACAGTTTCTGTTGACTAAAACTAGACGAATACAATTGTTTTCTTGGACTAAAATGAAGACTAAAGTGCTAGGTTTATAGTCGACTAACAATGGACTAAATAGAAACAGGATGAAATTGACTAACTATGATAAAAACTAACAAGCAGAATTGAAACTGGACTAAAACTGAGACGAAATTAAAAAATGGCGGATAAAATTAACACCACTCGGGAGCCTAATAAGGGAAAGTGGTATAGTATAATTGATGGCTGTAAATTAACGCAGGGCAGCACGATGATCAAGCCTTGGTAGCACAAATGAGATTTGGGGTTTGAATTTTGGTTCTAGTATGAACTTGAGTTTACATATTCTCCCTGTGCCTGTTTGGATACTCTGGAATTCTCACACTTTGCCAAAATAAGTTAGGTGTTTTTTTTTGTTTTTTTTTGTGTGTGTGTCCTGTGCCTCTACTCCTCCCCTTGCCCAAAGTCAGGTAGGATCGGCCCAGGTCAGCCGCAAACTGAATGAGGACAGTCGCAACATAAAATTGATTGTTGTTTAATACAGTCGTCCAATTTCAGTTTTACTTTGAAACCTGGGAGCGGAAACGTCATTTCCGCTTTTGTTCGCAGAATTTTGTGAGCCTGCTGCTGGAGCCCATGCCAGGGGTGCATGGGGGGGAATATGGCCGCCATATCCCCACCGGAGTCTCCGCGACGACGTAACTCCCTGGCGGAGGAAGTCCAAACATCAGGGGGCAAGACGGACTCGGCGGTACTGGAAGGCACCTCCGACCAGACGGAAAAAAATACACCAAGTCAACCCCGGGAGCGTCATAGTAGCGAGCACAGTGGCAACAACAGCGCTTCCTTGCCCAGCCATTCTAAGGTGATTGAGTCGGGGGCTGGAGGCGACCAAACATGTAATTCATCAGAGCCAAAAATGGCCGAGTCACCGGGAGATGAACAGCGGCCCTTAGACTACCCCGAAGGCGATGGTGGACAGGATGACTCCCACACAGAAGAAAACAGTAAGTGTGCGCTAACGGTGTTGTTATACTATTTTACTGGTAGCTTTAGCCTCCCTCTGTCCCCATTATACTGCTTTCGCCCCACTGTCCAGTGTACACTGTTTTGTACAACCAAGCTAGCCGCTTACATTTGATCATATATCTCTACTTTCTGTGTTAGTTTAATCAATATACATCAATATTTTTTTCTTTGAGGAAGTTTATAAAACAGTGGCTCTCATTTCAATGTCCAGTTTCAGAGACTGCTGAAAAAGTGCTGTCAGAAACCCAAGCTATTCCTGCTGCAGAAGAAATCCATGAGAAGGTTGATGGACCAAACTTGGCTAAAGTCCCTAGATCTGAGGATCCAGTGGAAGATGTGGACTCGATCGAGTATGTGGTTGAAGATCACGGTGCAAGTGAGAAAAAGAAGGACGCTGATGTGACATCCAAGCCAAAAAAGAATCGCATGGTGTGCAAGGAGTGCGGACTATCCTTCGCCCGGCGTGAGATGTTTTACCTTCACCGCCACAGTCACGCTTACAAGGATGAAATCGCCCCCCTCACCTGTAAAGAATGCGGCCTTTCCTTTAAGGATCGTCACAGCCTCATTAAACACAGACATGTGCATAAGGAGCAGGAGGAGCCAACACGTGCGGAAAAAGAAAAAGCTGCTTTTCAGTGCGCGGCGTGTGACAAGTTTTTCCCCACGGCGCAAAAGCTGAGGGTCCACCATTGCAACGATGCAGATGACAAACCTTATCACTGTTCACTGTGCCGCAAAGAGTTCCAATTAAGGTGTTCCGTCGCCATGCACATGATGACCCACTCGCAGGAGGGCAACTGGACGTGCGAGGAGTGCGGGCGAAGCTTCCGGGACTACAAGAAATTACGCTGCCACCAACGGTGTCATCCCATCCTTAAACCCTACGAATGTCCGGAGTGCGGCATGGCGTTCCGTTACAATTCCGTCATGGAAGACCACCGGCGCAAGCACAGCGACCAACTGCGCACGTACTTGTGCACCATATGCGGTAAAAGCTTCAAGTACAGCAGCCTCCTCCAACAGCATCAGTATCTGCACACGGGCGAGAAGCCCTTTCGCTGTCCCGATTGCGGTAAGAAATTTGCCTTTGCTCAAAATATGAGGGCACACTGCCGCCAACATAGACTGCACCAAGCCTCGACCGAGCAGCCCGCCAAGCAGACCCCCGTGCCTGCGCCGGCGCAAAGGGATGAGAACACGCACTCGAGCGACGAACCAAAACGCACTTTTAACTGTCCGCTCTGCCCTCAGACGTGCGGCTCGCCAGCCAACCTCAGAGCCCATATGCATTTTCATGAGGTGGAATATGAGTCGCAGGAGAGAAAATTCCAGGCGCCCCCAGAAATTAAAAAGGTTTGGGACAAAGGGCACACGTGTCCACACTGCCCGTGTACGTACCGTGACGAGATCAGTTTACGATTACACATATTCAAAACTCATCAGAGTGTAGCACAAGATTGGGACAAAGTGTCAATTTCGCCTCCAAAAGAGTTAGCCAGTGAAAATCTGCCGGTCAAATTCCGAAATGACGACTTGGGGATTAAGCCATACAAGTGCCCCGAGTGTGAGAAAATGTTCCGCCATCGCTCGGTGTTAGAACTGCACATGCGCATCCATTCCAAGGACAAGCCTTACCAGTGCAGCGTGTGCGGCAAAGGGTTCCGATTCAGCAGCTACTTGCAGCAACATGTTATCATCCACTCGGGTCAGAAGCCGCATAAATGCCCCGACTGCGGCAAGGATTTTGCCTTCCTGCAGAACATGAGGACCCACCAGAAGCTGCATCAGGAAAAACCCTTCCGCTGCACCAGTTGCCGCAAAGGCTACAGCGACGAGGCACAGCTTCAGCATCACATGCTGTCGCACAACGGCGAGAAGCCTCACAAATGCAACCTGTGCGATAAGAGCTTCGGCTTGGCGTATCTGCTCCGGGATCACCTGAACACGCACACGGGGGAGCGACCCCACTGCTGCAGCGAGTGCGGCAAAACGTTCTCCTGGCTGAGCAGCTTGTTGGTGCACCAGAAGATCCACGATCGCAAGCGGGGGCAGAGTTTTAGTCCGCTGAATTCTGTCCCCGGAAGGACTAGAGGACGAGGGAGCAGGGGGAGGAGAGGGGGGAGGCTGATGTGGGGTATGTCCAGATCATTAGCGGGGGCTCCTCTTTATCCCGATTCACACGTGCCGCATTCTTCCTTGCTATCTCAAGAGGAGACGCAGTTGAGTATGCGGAAAGTGTTTCTTTCTGACCTACGCCCTCCACCGGTCCAATGGGAGATAGACGGCGACGGCGTCGTGCCAACCCCCTCGTCGCTGCAGCCAGACGGCTCCTCTCAAAAAGCCGGCCCCTCTGGACTGGACGGGATGGAAAAACACACCCACCCCGCCGCCACGACGTCAACATCATCCGGTTCTTTGCACCATGGCTCCCGCACGTTGTCCTTTGGGGACGGTGCGGCATTGTGGAGCATCCAACCTCCTCTGATGATCTCCCCGAATAAGGTCGGTCAAGAGCTCCAGCCGGCGAGATGGCCGGTGAAAGCGGACGGCACCGCGTGGGACCCTCAAGCAATAACGTTGACTGTTAGCCGACCTGAGCAGGTGTGGACAGAAAGCGAGGCGCAAAAACAGAGGACTTCAGGTGTGGCAGGTGCGTCATCCTCGGCTCAGATAGACCAAAGCGTCCCCATTCCGGTGTCTGTTGCTCATGGGATTGGTACCACTCTGTGGGGCATTCAAGCGCCACTGGGGGCTTCAACTAAAATGACCTCCGCTCAGAATGTTGCGAACAATCAAGACTTCCAGCTCCAGCAGAAGCAGGTGGCGGCCGCTTGGGCTAACGTACCCACTCAGACTGCAGGCCAGAACCTTCCCATCCCCATCAATCCCTTCCCGCAAGCCATCGGCACAACACTCTGGGGCTTCCAAAATAACACCGTGGGTCCTCAGCTGCTTCTCACCGGGCAACTCAAGCCGGGCAGCATACAGAACCTGCAGCAGCAACCCATGGTAACAGCCAATCAGATCATCCTAAACCAGCCGCCTCCTTTTTTCTCCCCAACGCTCACCGCGCTTCCCACCATAGCTTTACCCGGTACGCACTCCCTCCACACCGTGTCGGTCGGTCCGCTGCAGAGACCGCACCTGCCCAATATTTTCTTCACCCCTCAGGCTGTCCTGACCGAGAGGCCCCCCATGCCACAAACTTCGGCCCTACCTCAGCTCGCCACGCAGAACGAAGCTCACAAACTGGGAGCCCGTTTGCCTTTTGCCCCCGAACGGCTCCTGCAGTGCATGATATGCGGCTGCTCGTTCCCACGGGAGCTGGATCTTCAGTTGCATTACTTGCAACATGCACAAGGAGAAGTTTGACGTTGTAGCTTGAGTGATGGATTTGTTAACTTTTTCTATTCTGTTGAACCTCATGTTCTCTGGCGCTCACTTGTGCATTTTGAGCAGCTGACTTGGATGGGCATTAAAGCCAGAAAAAAAAAAAAAACTTGAGTTATGCTGCACACTTTTTAAATTCTACTATTTCACTCTGAATAAGACTGCAGATACTGTTATGTGGTTAGAAACAATAGTTGTTTCTCTTTTAAAAATGCTTTTAATATAAATAATATAACAACTTCTAAAAGGGTGTGGACCAATTGACCATTTCATTTTTTTACCAATAACTTTGGGATTTAAAGGGTAAGTCAACCCGAAAATATACAACAATAATAATGTGAACCTGAACTAAGGAGCAAAAAAACAGCAATTTTAACCATCTCAGTGGGCGTCCATTTTGCCACTTCCTGTCAACTGAAAATGATAGTTGCTCGGGACTCATGTAACGACCAATCACGACTCACCTGTTTTCTGACTTAAGCCACGTGACGTTCGCAAGCGCCTGACTGGTCATTCATTAATCATTACTGAGCAACCATGATGTCATTTTCGACAGCAAGTGTCAAAATGGCCGCCCCCTGAGATGTATTTTGCTTCTTAATTCATATTCCACAAAGACAATATTAATCAGAATAGCGTGTTTATACTCGT
Organism: Leptonotus elevatus; assembly: GCF_054856555.1. Lineage (NCBI taxonomy): Eukaryota > Metazoa > Chordata > Actinopteri > Syngnathiformes > Syngnathidae > Leptonotus > Leptonotus elevatus. Next base: position 14,570,229 of record NC_141244.1, read on the forward strand.
GGGGCTGAATAGAACATATTATTGTCAAGAAAATGCTCTGGTTGACTTCCCCTTTAAAAAAATGTGTTTATTTGTACATTTTTGGTCCCATCTGGAATCATTTGAAAAGTTTCATGTACAGTAAAAGTGTGCCTTTTATGAGTACAGTCTGCATGTCTGCTACGCCGCTATTGTAGGCTTAGTTTGTTAGTAAAGTAGACAGATCGATGACGTCACTCCTCAGTGAGTACACAGAACTGTCCTCCATATACACTGAAATACTGTTTATGGAAATACTGGAGTACAGTGGTTATGAAAAGTCTACACACCCCTGTTCAAAAGCCAGGTTTTTGTGACCTAAAAATATAGCACGCCGTCTTCTAAGTTGGGATGTGGTTGTGTTAAAAAAGAAAAATAATAACAAATAAATTCTCCTTCAAATTTATGATAAATAGGGGTCAGCACACACAGGCCGCTATTTTCTTTTTCTTTTTTTAAGGTTTCGTGCTAACATTGACTGCAATTTCAAACTGTTCATAATTCCCTCCACCTTGTGGACCAGTACGAGTTGAAAAAAGAAAAAAATACTCCGAAGCATGCTGCCACCGTTATACTTCACTGTAGGAAATGAGTAGTGTTTTCACTAAACATATGCTTTTGAAATTTGGAGGGGGGAAAAAAAACAAACATTTAATGTCTTGAAAATTATTTTGTATCCTCGTGACTGCACTTAACATGCTGGTGGGTATGTGCTGACTACCATTTAACATACGTTTTAATGTGACTGGTTAATGAACACAGCCCCAGTTTTGGTGCAACCACACTGTTAATTATTTTTTACTTTCAAAAATGTATATTTTTTATTGAGTCGTGCAGTACAGCTTATAGGTGAAGTTAGTGATCGTAAGTTTAGAGTTGATTGTTCTTGGTCCCGCTCTGTTTTTGTTTTATTTAAATGTTTTAATATTTCACAAAATTCACTCATTTGAACAGGGGTGTGTAGACTTGTTAAAGCCACTATACTTGTATGATGCTATTTTTTATCCGGGTTCTCACTTCATACAAATAAAGTTCTCATAAGAAAATTAGTTAAAATGTGTAAATGTCAATCCATAAGAAGAGTAAGGGCCTTTAAATTATTTATTTGTGATTAATTAAAAGTACTCACTCCCCAGCCAGTGGAGCTTTAAATGTAGAAGTATTTTCTGTTCAGTCATCTAAGCAAGGTGAAATACTCATCCTTGCTGTATAATGTAACACAAATAAACTCTTAAACTGTCAAGTATAAACTACCCTTTGTATGTCACATCCAACAGCAAATGATTAAAGAGAGAGAGAAAAAACATGCCCTTCTAACTCTCTTCTTTTTCAGAAGTTGAAGTATCTTATTGTGGTGAATTCATATTAACTTGAACATGAATTTATATATATATATATATAAGCACAATAATACAGATCATTGTAAACTGCATTTAATTTGTTATATGCCAAGTTTGGCAAGAATGCAAATAATTATTTTGTTATACAGTATAGTGTAGTTCAACTCATTTCAAAATCAGTATATCATTTAATTGTCTGTCTAATCTCATGAGGAGGAGCCATTAATGGGGTCAGCAGAACAAATTCAATATGATTAAAAACTTTGATAGTTCAGTTATACAGTGGACCCTGCGGATTCACGTGAATTTGAATTCATATTTTAATTTGAATAAAATGTTGAATTCATATTTTAATTTGATTGATATTGATTGAGATTCCGTTTCTGGTGGCGCATCTTTCAGCCCATAGGCGGAGGTCAATCAGTCCCAAGCATCCTTGCGGTCAAAGCAACCAACGAAGAAGAATTTACTTCCGGAGAACGACTGAGCGTCGGTTTACTGCAGGAGCCACTTCCCTTGTCCTTTAATCTTTTTCACGGTACATGGACAAAACGTCCACAACAAATTGAGCTTGTTTGTGCAATGAATTTAACAAACACGTGGACTCTTTTACGCGCTTTATTAATTGCGTTTACCGCCGCGTAAAGATTTATGTTCACGCTGTTCGGCTAACGAGCGCCATCAGAGCAAGCTAGCGCTAACAAAAACGTCGCGCCAAGGATGGACCAAGTTCCGGCCGTTGTGATGGAAGAAGTCCGGGCGGAGGAGCAGTCTACCTCTATGGATATTGCAGCGTCCACCGCCATGGATGTCACATCGGCAAACAGCGATGAGCCGTCGTCCGAGGACACCGCGGATACTGAGCATCCAGCCACACGTGAAGGTAGAAATCTCACTATGGATCAAATAAGAGAGAACTTTGCGTCGAATTTTTAAAATGTACATCGCTGTATATGGAAATAATCAAGTTAAGGGCATTTAACGTGTGCGCGTATATGGCGATCATTTACTGTTCAACGTGGTAAGTATGTGCGTAAAATGTCAGCGATTGATTTACATGAAATAAGCGTTATCATGCATCTCATAAAGGCGGATCCAGTGGTACAAGTATCATGTGACAAAGTTAAGACTCGTTAAAAGCTGCTAAATAAAAGCACCACTTTCTGGCCAATGTCTTTCTGCCATGTCACTGCGGTTCGAGAGTTTAGCCTGTGACCTTTTTTTTTTTCTTCCTTAAATGTAGAATCCTTGCTAAACAGGTAGCATGTTAATGAACAGTGATGAATATTGCTTGCGTCAGGCGGAAACCTCATAACTCACAATTTGGCAAATTTCTTATTTTTTGAAAAGCTATACTTTTGGTCAGTCCACACGCGTGTGTGTCATTTTTTATTTTATTTTATTTGACAAATTAACAATCTAAAGTGTTGAAAATTACTTGATGATGGAATGTTAATGGTTGAACAAACATTAAATTTTTTGGGTCTCCTGAAAAGTGCCGATTTTGGAGGTATAATATTTCGGCCCAACGCCAGCGTTATACAAGTATCTATTTAAGCAATCCCAAACTAGAGGTGACAAAATTATTTCATTAATCGACAACTATTTGGACACTCTAAATTAGGGATGGGCAAATAATTTTGCGAAAGGGCCTAGGCTCAAAATTACTTCTTTTTTTTTTTTCATTGAGCAAATTTCCTCATCAATTACTTAATTTGAGAAGCAAATGACTAATTTTAACCACTGTTGAACTGTCACCCAAGATCGTCTCACCAGATTGGCTAGGGATTAATAAAAAATAAAAAAAAAGTTCCTGGTAAGAATGTATTGTACATTTGATTTTCGGCGAAATTGTAGTTTCCGGGTTTTTATTTTTGAAAATATGGTCACCCTATTTTCATTTATTGTAAATACTATTAAGCTAAATTAAAATTAAGATATCAGATAACTGTAAATTACACAACTCTCCGGCCTTGCATGGTTTACGTGGAGATTTTTTCCCCCATTCTAATTGAAATCATTCCGACTGAAGTTCTCTTGTCACCTGTTTGCATGCTCCACTAAATTCATCAGAATCAGAAGAGCCATTTTACAGCAGCGTGACACACAGATTGTGATTTATCAAGATGCAGTTAATTTATCTAACTAACATAGTAGTCGTAATTGTTAAACACTTAACAAAGCAATGGCTTGGTAAATACAAAGGGGTGGGGGGATATTATAAAAAAACATTGAATATAACATGTAATATCTTAATTTGCGGAGCCAGTCAATGGCATCATTGAGCAATTGGGCAAATTAAGACATGACAGCCAATCACAGATTTTGCATAAAAATGCCAAATATTGGTCTCGTTTGTTGGAATAAGACTTGTTTTAGTGATTTACATACAATTGTGGTTTCAGTGCGATCCTAAAGCCCTACTATTGAGATATCAAATATTTTTATTTTTTAAATATTATTCGATCAATTATTCAATCGAGTAATTGGATTCATTTTAGTTTTGCATTAAAGTGTATTCTAAAAGCATTTCCCCCCCTGATTACTGTTTATTAACCAGTGATTGGTGTTTATTTGGTTTTTGTATTCATATAGTGATTAAAAAAAAGGTGGATTGATGATGTACTATGTTAACGGTCATTGTTTTCCCAAAATAAAAACGGATATATGAAAATGTATTATTTTGATTAAACACAAGATAATCAGTCTTCTATCATCAAGGACTACAGAAATCAGTGAACAATTACTGTTGATATGCGGAAATCAGACGATTTGTATAATTTTAAATTAAAAAATGGCTCCAAATGATCACTCGATTATAAAAATAGTTGTCCTTTAATTTGATAATCAATTACTTATTGATTAATTTTGACAGCTCTAATTAAGATAAGTATTCAATCGTCTTTATAAATGGTCTTTCATTGGAGAGATGCACACCCCTGACGTCCTCTTTTCTCCCATTTCTCTTTTCTAGAGTTGGGATTACACTGCTGCCAAGATTGCGGGGAAGCCTTCAGTGAAGAGGCAGCCTACTTGGATCATCGCCGCCAGCACCCCGATGGAAAGTGCACCATGTATTTGGAGCCAATGGATGATTCGGATATTGTTGACGACGTTGAGGAAAGTACTGGCTCCTGTCAGTTATGCACGTTGTCATTTGCTGACATGAGCGAATTTCGATCCCACATGGAGACCCACCGTGTTCAATGTTCTGACAGCCAGCAGATTTCTGGGTCCACAAAGCGGAACTTCTATGAATGCGATGAATGCGGGAAAAGGTATTCCATGTTAGGACACTTCCTCAATCATCAGCGAACCCACATACAGGCTCCCAAATCTCTATTTAATGACTTTGAGGATGTAAAGAAAAAGTCCTTTCAGTGTGAGACTTGTGGGCGGAATTATTCTCGTGCGTCTGCCCTTGATGCCCACCGACGTTGCCATGAAGAAAAGTTATTCAAACGCAGGAATAGGACTTCACGACGCAGGACTGCTACTGGTGAGCCGGCACCCAAGACAATTAAAAAGCCGATTGGTCGTACTTCTGAGCAGATTTTCAATTGTACTTGTGGGAAATCTTTTTCTGCTTTGATGAATTTGAAGACACACCAGCGATTCAGCCAAAATATCGATTGCTTTCCGGAAGAAAGGACCGGAAAGATGAGGAAAAACGTCTTTTACTGTCGGGAATGCCGTAAGGCATTCCACGGCCATCTTGCCTGGTACAACCACGAGAAATGGCACGAAAACCACACGGCAGATTCTCCGAACCGATTTCCATGTGAGGCCTGTGGGAAAGTGTTCATGACTCAGACGTTCTACTACAGACATCACCGCAAGGTGCACAGTGGTGAGGCTCCAGCAAAGTCATTTCTCCATCAAGTGGACCAGCTGCAGAAGAAGGCATTTGAATGTACAGTGTGTCGCCTCAAGTTCTCCAGATCATCGGCGCTTCACTCTCATCAGCTTCAGCACACCAATTATTTTTCAGAAACGGAGAAAGTGGCCCCGGCACATTCGCGTCAACAGGAGACTTTGGAAGGAGAAGATCCCCCCGAGTCTGAAGATCACCCCGTTGATAATGAGTCCGAAGAAGAAGCGATGGAGTCTTATGAACCTGGAGACTTTAATGTATTGGTAATAAGTGCAAGTGAATCAGAGGACGAGACCGTCCACGACCCTAACCCCGATTCAAGATCCGGATCGGACCAGGAGGGCCGAGACAATGTTCCAGTCCAGAATCTGGTTTCAAAACCAGAGCTTGACTTGAAAATTGTACAGGTTGACTTCGAACCTGCCAAGGAACCGAGTCCCCCAGCAGCGCCAGCAGCTGAAGTCATCGAAACCAAAGAACGGTTTGATTGTCCACAGTGTTACAGGTGGTTTACTAGCGAGGCGTCACTGCGGGCTCACATAGTGTGGCACAGCATTCGTAGGAGGAGACTTCAGACTAAAGGTCAGTCGGCGGAAGTTTACACATGTGACATTGAAGCCCATACCATTGCAGCAGGTCATACTCCAGAATACGTGAATGAAACTAACCACGATTTAAACCAGGCAGACGCATTAGAGCAGAAAACGGTCACATGTGACATATGTGGTACACCTCTTTCACATTTGTCCGATCAACGCGATACACGACTGCTGTGCCGAGATTGTGAGATGTCTAGCTCGTTAAACGACATGAGCAGCCGCGCCACACAGAGGAAAGAGAGCATGTCGGCTACTACAAAAGCGTACAATCCAAAGAAAACTCTTCTCGGCCCCAAGATTTACCACTGCGAGCAGTGTGGGAAAGGTTTTTGGTCTTTAGGTGCCTACTCGCATCATAAGCAAAGTCCAAGTCAGTGTGTCGACGCGAGGCTTAGAACCGGCGTTACACAGCCGTCGCACCGTGGTCGTTCGCGCTCCAGCATGAAGGTTGCGTGCCCCGTGTGCGGCAGGAAGTTCCGACACAAGGGAATTATGACGTTGCACATGCGTACGCATGAAAACGGGAATCACGCGTGTGAGCTCTGCAACAGATCGTTCCGTCTTTTTTCCAGTCTTCTCAGACACCAGGTTGTGCATAATGAGCTCCTCCCGCCGCCGAGTAAGTCTTTTCAGCATCAGGTAGAGCAGCTGCAGAAGAATACATATAGCTGCCCCGATTGCGGGAAGCTGTTTTCCCGCGCCAAAGCGCTTCAGTTCCATATGAGGTATCATGGAAACGAGAGCGGGCATTCGCCATCGCCACCGCCACCGCCACCGCGGTCTTGTGTCAGGCAGGAGGACCTTCAGTGTGCCACCTGCCTCAAACAGTTCGCCAACAAGGCCTCCCTGCGGACGCATAGAAAGCTGTGCGTTAAAAAAGATGATCCCGTAACGGAACGTAAGACCGCAAATGTAAACAATAATGAGCCAATGGAATTGTCTAAGATGAACTCGCAAGAAAGCACAGTAAAGTTGCCTCGTAACGTAAAGAATGGAATGGACCAAGTGGAAAGTCCAAACACCAGTCATTTGAAATACAAGTGTAACAAGTGTGAAAGAAGCTTTTCAGTTGTCGGGGCTTTGAACTTGCATAAACGAATTCACGCGAAAGGTTACAAAAAAGTCGCAAAGGAAACCGTGTCCTTTGGGACGAGTGAGGAAGAGTTAAGGAAAGATTATCCATTTCCGTGCGCAGAATGTGGGAAGCGATTTTTGTCGAACTCTGCCCTTGGTTCTCATAAACGATGGCACACAAATGATAAACTTTACTCTCTTAAAGAGCAGTTTCCCGACCACGATCTGCAGGACTGCCAAATGTCCAAACCGCAGTCTCAACCTGATAGAACCAAGAGTGAGATCTTGGACTTATCTACGGATGACCACCAAACATATACAGAAGAATCGTTTTTAGCCGAGCATAGCAACACTTCAGAACCCGGAGATACTCCGATGGATGACTCCTCGCTCAAAGCGACGAACGAGGAGTGCAAATCCATCTCGACGATGTTGGTTGAAAAACATTTCCAATGTCCCCGGTGCGCGGCGAGCTTCTCCAGCGCCAGGGACTTTCGTGCCCACACATGGCAAGCCCACTCAGAGAGTTCAGAAGACAACCCGAATGGCGTGTTGGATGCTGAAATCACAAGTGTCGCCGCAAGCTGTGAAATAAAGACTGAAATTATTTCAAAAGAAATAAGCAGACCCCCTCTAAGCAAAAGTGATGCTTCTCCTTTGACTGTCCCTAACCTTGAGCGTGAAGCCGCTTCTGACCATAAATTATGCCCAGAGTCGAAACTGGCGGTCCAAGCTCCTGAACCACAAGGCGAAGCCTCGCCGCTTATCAGCCGCCTCTCAGAGCCAATCGTCAAATGCCTCTTCAAGTGCGCCAAGTGCGGCAAAGCCTTCCAGACCGAGGGCCAGTTAGAAACTCACAAGACCAAGGCGAAAAGCCGTCCTTTTTGCTGCGCCCTGTGCTGCAACGCCTTTTTAACTGAGAGTCAGCTGCAGCAACACCTCGCCTGGCACGATCAGGTCCGGTTTCGGCTCCCCAACGAGGTCCGCCTTCGCCTCAGCGCCGCTTTGGCCACCAAGTCTGTCAGACCCACAGGGAAGTCCTCGCCCCCTCACGCACCAAACAAAAATGGGCCGAAACAAGAAGGCCAGTCAGTCGGTAGTAGTAGTAGTAGCCTTTATGGCGGCAAAGCCGTTGTTTCGCCGTCCACGTCACAAAACCGCAAATGTTTGCTTTGTAAAAGTGCCGCCGTGTGCGATTGTGCTCACTCTCCTGTGGCCGTCGATGACTTCCAGGCACTTTCTAAAAATGACCAGGCAGCTATTGGCGATTTCGTGTCGTCAGGAGATACAGTTGTTCTTACTTGTCTTGAATGTGGAGCTACTTTTAGTCAGGAAACTGATTTGCACCAGCACTATACCAAACATGCACAAGGCATGTATTAAAATGTTTGTTTACATGTAAAGCTTATGAGACTTTTGCGCTTTTGTTTGTTTGAGGAGATCCCCTATATGGCACTATATTAATACGGATTATCTGTCAATTCTCCACTAACTTAAGTTTTCGGTTCACACTGGATTAGTATTGTGTAAATGTTACCAATGCCGCCTTGCGTCATCCTTTTAAAACATTCTACAATACTCAACGTTTTGGTGTCATGGAAGCATATCCAGTATTCTAAATTGAGAAGTTGGAGCTCATACTTGTATCAAAATACATACATGTAATACATGAATGACTTTTCTGCTGTTATTTAAAATATTGAAAGATTGTCTCAAATGCCATACTGGCTGAGCAAACCCAATGTGTGCACTGTTCATAAAAAGAAAAAAAAAGCCTGACAGAGCACTAATGTACATCTTGTTTTGCATGACTACTAAGCCCCGCCTCTTTCCTTTGTTTATTTCTATGTTGTGGCAAAGGTATTTATTGATCAAATGAAAGTGTGGTACTTGTATTCGTTTGGAATGGCGCTTAGTTACTTTACCGCTTATTTTGGGGGAATGATCTGTGGAGTAAATATGAAGTTATTTTCCCCCCCTAGGGTGACTAATGCATTTTGCCTACATGTTTACATGCTGTTTTTGAAGCTATAATAAAGGGATCTATTATAGTCTGAATTAGTGGCTTGTGTAATGACTTCACAGTTCACACCAATTCACGCTGAAGCTGTGTGATGTGTATATATATATATATGTATTTTTAAAAAAATCTGCCAGTATATTGAGTCAAATTAGTGACAGCCATTTTGATATTTAAATCTTAGCTTCGTTGAGTCATTGGCTTTTTAGTTGTACGGTTGTAAGTTTTAGTTGAAGTTTTATGCTTGTCATTATGGTATTTCAACAGCCCCCCCCCCCCCCCCCCCAAAAAATGTCTTCACTTTTGATGAAGTAGGTTTATCTTGAGCTGACCTTGTTGTTAAAAACGGATTGTTTTGTTGACAGCTTTTATGATACATAGAATGTTAGGTGTGGAAATGGCATAATATTTTGCCAGATATTTTAAAGGCGGAAAATAATATCTGGCCAGACTTCATCAAAAAATAAGTCGGAGTGGCAAGTAATGACGCAGTCAAAGGTTAAAAACAAGACCTAGTTAAACAGATAGTCAAAGGTCATTTACTCATTGAGGGGCGAACATTTGTGACACGATAAGAATGTTGTTCATGTCAGGTTGCAGCATTTCTTAAACCTTCTGTAAAGAGTCTCAATCAGTCTTAATGGTTCTTTCTTTAACGCATGCGCTCCCAAAAACGTATAAACACATTGTATTTTAAATATTACCATGCTCCCAAAGATGTGTTTGTTTTTTTATGCTAGAGCATACAGAAGGCTTTGATGCAGCCCCTGAACTGAAGAGAATGCTTGAAGCAATTGTAGTTATTACAAAAACGGCCAGCAGGTGGTAGCAGAGTATAAGAGCTCAACCAGGGCCATGTTGCCAAAAGCGTCTTTCCCACTGTTTTTAACAGATTTGTGAATAATGATGAAACTTAGCTATATTCTAATGCTAATTGCCGCAAAACGGAAACAGACAAACACGCCTTTTTTTCCTGATGAAAGAAGAGACTCTAATCTTTCCTTTGGTAGGTTCCATGTTTTTATAGCAATAGAACTAGGGATGCACCGAAATGAAAATCTTGGACCGAAAATGAGAAATGCTTGGCCGAAAACCGAAACGCCGAAAAAAAATGATTAAAATTTTTTGTTAGCATTGCATTTATTATAATTATTTAAAATAATAATTTTATTATAAAATATTTAGGCTGGCATTTTAACAAAGCACAGTATAAATTGAAATGCGGCTACACCACAGACATGCTGGCGAATGGTACATTAAACACCAAACGTGGAATGAGCAAATGAATGTATAGTAGTTTGCACCTGCGGGCACAGATACGTGTGGTGCGGTGCGGTGCGGATGGCGCATTTGTAGACTATTTGGAGCGGGACACTGCTGCACACTTAAAATCGGCACATTCACATATTCACCAACGTTTAAAAATAAATGAATACATTTCTTCGCAATCGGCTTTGGGAACGGAATGCACAGATCTGTAGTGACCCGGAGATAGTGGTAAGTGTTTGCTTGTTTAAAACTGTTGATAGCAACAGTGCTAACATTAGCTAAAGTATTTAGCACGGCCACCAGAATTCAAGTGAAAAAGTGGAAGCACTCGAGGGGCTCGTGACACTCACCCCCGCGTTTGGGGTTGAATTTAAACAGACGCTTCCTTGCAGCACTTTTTTTCTTTTTTTTTGCTTGCGTCACCACAACATCCTCTTTCGGCTTTAATTTTATTTTGGCCGAATATTCGGTGCATCACTAAATAGAACACAATATTCTATGAGCCTTGCAAAATCGCTCAAAATCCAGTAAAACAGCCGGGAGCGAAGGGGGGTTGCTTCAGTGAAAATGGCTGGGAGTGAATGAGTTAAGCAGTGTAAATGGTCTTTCTTGTCGCAAGGTGCTGACCATTAAGACTGTTTAGAGAACCCTTAAAATGTTTAGAGAACGTTTAGGTAACGCTGTGATCTTGTATGAACCTTCACGTGAAATCAACATTCGCTACACATTCGTCCCTCGGTGGGATACGGGCTTTTGATGCATTTTACAGACAGAACTGAAAAGACCATCATTGAAATCATTAAGTGCACAACTGTTATGGATAGTTAAAAAAAAAAAAATTTAATGAGTGCTTAGCGATGTAGCAAGAAGTTTTGAGGAGGTTGTTTTTATAATGTACTTCATATCCTCAACCAAACCCCGAAAAGCGAGTAATAGTTACAAATTCGCTAATACAAATCTAACATCTGTGAGTGAAGAGATATCTGCTGCAACTAAATGTGCGTAATGACCTTCTTTTCTCACCTTTCTTGAAAACACTTTCCGAAATGCTTCTAAAATACATTCTTTAACCATGCATTTCCTATTTCCAGCCAAGCAGACCAAAGTTGCGCAGAATCGTCCACCGACAACAACTTTGGACGACTTGGACGCTCAAGGGAAGTCGACGAACGATGACCAGGACTTTGCTGTGGATGGGAATCTTGAACCCGAGAGAGAGATCCAAACGAGCACGGATGACCCCGACGTGATGGGTTCACCGCCAACGGAAGACTCCATGAAGCCATTATATCGGTGCCTATCGTGTGGCAAAGCTTACAACTATCAGCTGTCTTATGAAAAGCACCTGGAGCTGCATAAGGCAAGGCCCTCTTTAGCTAAAAAACAGTTTGTGGAAAGCGCTCCAAAGTACGACTGCCCCATGTGCGGAATGGTTTTCCACAGGGAAACCCGTCTCCGCGGTCACCTGACCACGCACGTTTCTAACGAGGTGCACAGGTGCGAACCGTGCAACAAGACCTTCGACAGCCTCGCCTCGTGGTTGGATCACGATGAGTTCCATAAAGCCAGACCTTTTTGGTGTCTTAGTTGTCACCAGGGTTTCAGACAAGAGGATAACCTGGATAAACACCTGCAAAGACACCACCTGGGGAAGTACAAGTGCTACGTTTGCTCCAAACGCTATTTCACGTCAACGCTGCTCAGCGATCACCTCAGTAGCTGCCACTCGACGTCGCAACCCGCCGGAGGTGCTGCAAGTCGGAAAAAAAAGGATGTGGTCGGGTCCGGTGATGAAGGCGCGATGGAAGACGGAAGCCTGCTTATTGCAAATGGCAAAGGGGAGCGAAAGCCGCAAACGTGCGCAGAAACCGAGGGAAGTTTGCACAAATCTGGAGATTTGGAGAAATCCGGCGAGCTATTTGAGAGTCAAGAGCTTGCTCCGTCCGACATGTCAGTTTGCGGGGAACTTGTGCGCCACCCCCCAAAAGCGGCGCCCCCGCCTGCCGGCGAGGAAGTTCGAAAAGCAGAAGAAGCACAAACGACACCAGTACCCGACAGGGGTGAACAATCGGAACAAAACCAGCACAAGGAGCATGACAAGTGTTGGGAATTTGAATGCTTTGAATGCGGTCAGGGATATGACGACATGAGTGCGCTTCATTTGCATTACATTAAACATGCCATTGGGGAGGTGCCTTTTCCTGACACTGAGGGGTGAACATTTATATACCGGTATGTTAGGCCTTTTTATTTCAGAGAGACTTCACCAACAGTGGGTGATACCTTTTTATGACTTTAGAGGGTTGGAAAAATGAATGAACGACATGATGGAATGTTTTTTTTCAGATTTGTAATAAAACTGTATTGTGAACATTTGATGTTGCCTTTCATTATTCAACAGAACTTTGTAAATTGTTACAAACACACACATTGTATTGTCATACACATAATTCATATTCTAATCGGGTTGGACTTTAATTATTGACCCTTTTGAGGAAGATCACGCAGACAGATAATTAATATATTTTGGGTGAAACAAGTTATTTAAGGAGTTCTCATTCCGTAGTCCGGTTGAGAAAAATGTCGAGTGGTGAAATTGATCTGAATTTAGTTATGTTATGATGATATTCACACAATTACACATGTACAGTATTTAGAGCTTTCAATCCAGCTAACATTTTTTGGAAATGTGTGAGTGTGAAAGCCAGAGCTGTCTGAGATTCCACACACTTCCACAATCTTTTAGATATTATACAGATCATGTACTAATCATTACTTCTATGTGTTCTGATAGAGAGTGAAACAAAATGTTTTATGGTTTTGTAGCCTGTAGAATGGAGAATTAAATATAAATGAACTTAAATAACAGTATCCGTTTATTTAAAAAAAAAACACACACAGAATAGGCTTTTTTTTTCATTAATTGTAGTAATTTTTTTGTATTCTATACAAATACCTGAAAAGCGGGCAGCATCTTTTCTCCACAGTTTTGGGGACTCGAAAAATTCGTCCACTTCACCTTCCGGTCCAGTAGGTGGCAGTAATTGGCTTTGATCGCAAGAAGACCCCTCCCCTCTTCGGCGCGTGACGTCACACAGGCTGTGGCTTCAGTATCTCCAGTTTTGTGGGCTTTGTGAGAAAACGGCGTTGTGATGATGTATGTATGGACTATTCACCTCAGGTAACACTGAATAACATCTCTATGTACACTCGTTAACATACACTTACCGTCCTAAACGAATAGCAGCAACGGAATTTTATTTTAAGACCGTTTAGCAAATCGCAGCAGGATTAATATCGCAGTAAATAACTCCATTTATGCTAACTGCTACCCTTTATATGTGCAGATAAGGTTTACAGTACAGTACTTTGTTTATGCTTGTTTACTTTCTGTCCCGTCTTATTTTAGTATTGGTCCCAACCCTCCACTGATGCAAGTAAATGGATTTAAATCCAGCTTGATGACCGACAGCTGCGCTCCAGCTCCCATCACTCGTCTATTGTAATACAAATGCATTATCGCATTCATTCTCCTCCCTGTGGCCATCTGGATAGCGCACAATAAACACTAGCAAATACGCACAAGTAGGTCATTGGGTCCAAATAATGATAATTAAAAATAGACTTGTCTCTTCCCCACAAAATGCAGAATTTCTTCAAATAATGACTGCAAGGTGTATTTGCGCAACTACAGAGTACCAGGGGCCTCGTTTTTTTTTTTTTATAACCTGTGCGTAAAAAAAAGGCTCTAATCTCTTTGGAAGGGCTGAAACTTAAAATGTGCTTAATTGTACTAAAAAAAACGTCATCAGTCGTGTGGACACATCAAGTGACTTAATGATAAATCCCACCTTTTCTGAACTATGCAGTACCCTGCTCATGCATGTTAAGACTTATTTGCATTCAGAAACCCCTGCACTTGATGAAATGGTAGCAGCCAGGGGCGTAGTTACCATTTTAGATGTGTTGGGAACAGAGTAAACCGACTTTAATGAGCAAATAATCATCCTCGTATAATGAGCAACCAAACGATATAACTTTGAGGTAAAACAAAATGATGGGCCAGGCATTTTAATATCCGAAGACAACACAAAGCAAAAACTCACTACAACATTGTTCTCGCTAGCAAGCTTATTTCACACAAAAATGAAAACATGAAAAGGTTTTGAACCATTTTTTACGATGACATGACATGTAACAGTTAAGGGACACGTAAGCTTGAATGTGGGCTCAACTCCATCCGGTCTCTGTGCGGAGTGGCTGGGTGTGTCTTGAAGCCAGTAGCAGCCCTTACACGAATGTGCGTTCTGTTCGTGCTCATGGAAATAAAGCTGCTGAATCACCAACTGGTCTTCGTTCACCACATATGAACGAATTACAATACTATATAGACTGTAAAAGCATGGTAGGAGTTGAATACGGGTTCCTTCACACATGTGCAAGTCGATAAATCCCATACTGCGTAAATGTCTTGCACGCTCATTGTATGCGCAGATGATAAATGAGGCCCAGGGTGTTTATCTGAAACGACACCAAGTAAAAATATTACAAAGCTGTACAGTAGAGAATGCAGTTTCTATAGAAATTGTGTGGTAATACCAGATGCCAAGTGAAATGCTGTGGAATTAATTGAGCTTCAAAAATGTAGGATGTGAGACTTTGCCCTGAGCTGAATACTTTGAAGTTGGAATGGTTTGAATTGTTCAAGAAATCTGAATTTTTTTCCCAGCTTTTGTTTAAAGTCTCATTCACTTGGTTTTTTTTTGTGTGTGTGAATGTTGTATTTATTTATTTATATTTGTAATTGTGGAAAATATGTACCTGCACCGCCTGAATTTTGTAAATATTGGGAAGCTCTTCAAGTGATCTTATTTGTGTTGTTTATCCATAGAGGCGTGTGAACTAGCGCAGCATAGGAGCCATGCTGAACCCCGTCCAGGAGAGTGGGCCAGACCCACTGAGCACCCAAACCGCATTGGATCCATTGGACAATGGCACTGATTCTACTGAGGCAGCACCAAGTGAAACGGGTGTAAAAGCAGGTGCACAAGAAGGGAGGGGTACGTCTGTTGAAGAGACCCACGACACCCAAATTGATAAAACACACGTAGATGATTCGCTTCAACAAGCCGCGGAGACTGTTGAGCCCTCAGACAAAACAGATGGGATGAAGGTGGATCAGGGTTCAAAGGCAAAGCCTCCATCAGAGTTGACACTCAAAGCTAACAAAGATACCGGGACTGAAGAACAAAAGTCAAAGAAAACGAACAGACGTTTCCCCTCCAAGAAAGCCATGGTGGATCCTCTGAAGATGGACATGACCAAGCCGTTGGTTATGCCCCTCACATGTGAGTAACTTGACATCAATGTGTGTCGTTTTGGTAACACTGAGTAAGATTGATGTAGGCTTTAAATGAAATCTCTGATTTGTTTTCCACAAAAATCAGATTTCCAATTTTCTCTGTTTTATTTAATGTGCATTGTTCTAAGGATAATAATAATAATAATGGGGCCAGCTGGTACTACTTAGCCCCAAGGACAACATGAGTGGCCCGCGAGTCTGTACTTATTAAAAAATAAAAAAATAAAAATAAGCGAATCAGTGATGGGGACACTGTGACCCACCGAGAAGAATTAAAACAGAAGAACGTTAACTGTAATGAATGTTAATCAATTCCGATGATACATTAGCATTCACAGGAAAGACGTGCGCCACTCACATAAAAATTCATTCCATTTCCAGTTCCATTTAGGGCTGAACGATTTATCATTTTGGGATCAATATCGTGATCTCAGACAACACAATTTGTAATTGTCAAAGCTGTGTTTTATTTAGCTATGAGTTGCGCGGTGCGGATCCTCTCGCCTCCGTGGTGGTAAATAAGCAAGGGAGTATCTGAGCATGCACCACACCGAGCAACAAGAGAGAACATGAGAAGACGGAAAAGCTAATGCTAATCGCTAAACTACTTTTACTACTTTGAAATGCAGAGTCACAAAAGACCAGAAAATGCTTTTTACAGTAGTCTGGCTCGAACTGCATTAGGGCAGAAAGCAACCAGCCATGAAAAGCAACTTAGTGTTACAATTAATAAGTCTAAAGATAAAATAAGACAATAGCTAGGGGTGCACCAACACAATTTTCTGACCGATCTTCGATCTTTTAAAAAGTCTGAACTGCCAATCCCGATTTTTGCCGATTTCAATTTTTTTTCATAACAAGCAGCATACACACCTTCAGAGTTCCAATCTTATTTCATTGGAAAACATTTATTCTGCTTTTATCCATGTTTTTATTGCAAAATCCAGAGGGTAAAGAATGAAATTATAAGTAGTGCGGAGAACCACAGTATTCTTTGTACAGCTTAGCCATGACGATTACTATCCAGAATTCCCTCTATTCTAAAACAAGCTTGGGCTGTTTTTCAGCATCGGAGCTCTCCCTGCAATGCATCGAGTGCCATATCATCTTCAGTGACACCAAGAGCAAACAGCGCCACCTGAAGTTGAGCCACCCAGTCGAATATGAACAGTGCATGCTGAGGAATTCACTTTTCACCTGCTATCATTGCGATAGCCACTTCACCAACTCCACCGAGCTCATGGCGCATCAGAAAACCCACGTCGACAGGAAACCCTTCAAGTGTCCTCTGTGCGGCCAGGCCTTTAAAAGATTATTCGAGCTGACGCATCATAAAAAAGTTCACGTCGGCCAGGATGGTTACACCTGTCCCGAGTGTGGCAAAATATGCAAAACAATCACACTGCTGAAGTACCACAGTCGTGTACACACTGGAGAGAAGCCGTATGTTTGCAAGGAGTGTGGAAGCAGGTTTAGCATGTCCCATGCATTGCAGAAACATTTGCAATCCCACTTGCCGGAAGGTGCCCAAGAAAGGGAAGATGCCAAAACCAAAGCACAACGGAAGAAAGAGCTTGGTAAGAGAAAGTTTTGTATTGAGATGCACAGTACAGTAATCCCTTGTTTCTCGTCGCGGTTATTTTCAGGACCACCCGAAGTACCGACCATGTATTATTCTGTTTTAAAACTTTATGCGTAATATCAATACAATATGCTTGTGACTTGTAGCTATTACTTTTGTCCACTTAGGATCAACCTCACTTTCATGTTGCTCTATGGCAGGTAACTACAACCTGCGGCTCTGGAGCCACATGTAGCTCTTTAGTCCCTCTCATGTAAATCGAAAAAAAAAAAAATAGAAATATATATATATTTTATTACATATTTTAAATATTTAGATAAAATATTTTTAATTGATGAGTTAGAATAGAAAATGAACAATTAATTATTAAAGAAAACGTCAGTCCAAATTTGTACGTTTGTAAGAGACGAAAGAAAGATTAAATAGTTTAAAACATGTCTAAAAAGTGACTGTAAAATGTCCAAAGGGGAAAAGTGAAAAATTACCATATCATGTACACTAACTTGCCCAAAAAGTCAGAACAAGGCAGAAAAAAATCACCATAAAATGTCCACACACAAAAAATAAAACCCCCAAATGACTATATAATGTACACAAAATTGGCACACACAAAAAAAGAAAGGACGAAAATGTATTTATTTTTAAAAAAGGCAGAAAAGAAAAATTATCCATAAAATGTCTAAAACCAAAAGAAGAAATTGTGATAAAATGCCCACAAAAATATCAGAAAATTGAGAGCAAAAAGGCAGAAACAAGTCTAAAAAAATTATCCTGGAAATCCAGACTCACGACTGACTCCGATAAAGTCGCGAGTGAGTCAACCGCCCTATCAGTCGCATTTCTGAGGTGGGGCAAACCTGAGCTAACAGACAGTGGACTGAACCAATGAGCGAAGAGCGGACGTGACGTCAGAAAAGCGACTCGTTGAAGTCTTTTATTTTTTTATTTTTTTGTGAGATGGAGTAAAAATCCAACATGGTTACTAGCCAAAGAGAGACAGTAGTGAATGACGTCGTTGAATGTCGTTGTTACGGGAAAAACTTAATGACTGAGTGACGTTGCTCACGAAGACGACGTCACGCAAATAGACGAATTTGATTGGGTCGTCCAGTTTTCGGACGGAGCGGAATCGCTGTCTATGGCCGCCTGTGGCTTGCCAGGCTATCAAAAAAAATGCCATAATATTTCCAAAAAAGGAAGAAGAGAAGCAGAAAATGACCAATGTCAGAAATTTTACAGAAAGGCAGAAAAGTCTTAAAATGTATGAAAAACGAATTCCGAAAAATTACACACACAGGCGCACGCACACACAAAGAAAAAAACAAAACTAGACGAAAGGTGGAAGAAAATGAATTTCAAAGTATTGGATGCTGCATATTTTCTGTTGTGGTGCAGCTCTAATTAGTTCTTGGGCCCTCAGTACATTAGACTAATTTACCTTTTTCCTTCATCATAATATTCAAGGGTTTTGTGGCTCCATAAACATTTGTTGTTATTTATTTGACCTCAAATGGCTCTTTTGACAGTAAAGGTTGTTGACCTTGCTCTACGTTATCAGTGTGTGCGGAAAAATAATCACACGATATAGTGAACAACCCATGATATAAAGTTAGATGTATTATGTAAAGTCTGTGATCTAGTAAAGCTGCAAAAGGTGAAGCAAAGGATGATTGTGCTTTTAATTTAACGGCATAAATGTACCAAATACAATCATGTATTTCTGCTTTCTTTATCTTTAGATGCCTTAGCCCCCAAGTATCCCTGCTCTGTTTGCAAGGCCACGTTCAAGAGTCCCAAGACACGCCTTCGTCATCTTACGAACAAGCACAGTGTATCACTCAATTCACTTGGTAAACCCATGCGAGCGAGGTCACACTTAAATCACTTGACTCCAGTCATAACGCCGATATCAGTTGCCCAAACGTCATTGCTACAGTTGGAGCCCAACGGGCCTCTTCAGAAAGTTGACGGCAATATTGACACAGAGCCGATACGAAGGCTTATCGAATCTTTGGGAAACGTCCAGAAAGTAAACCAAGTTGTGATTTTGGGTCAAGTGCCACCTCATGCACCACCATTGGAAGTTCAGCAGATCTCTGCGCTGTCCAAACCGGTCAATTTCAACCTCAAACTACTCCAATCAGATTCTGTGGAGTTGACACCGGTGGAGTCGAAGACAATGGAAGGAGACTTTTCAAACAACTCATGTGATCCGATGGAACAAACGATCATACTGGAACCAATAACACCTGATGGACAGCTCATCAACCCGCCCTTGTCTGACTTTGGTGAAAGCCTAGCACTTGGTCTTGCTCACAATGAACACAGATTGGAGCCACAGGTAGAGGCGATGCAGCAAATGCATCCACAACCTGAAATTAATGCAACAAACTCCAATACATTTAATCCGTTGCTTTTCCATAATGAAGGAACAGACCCCAAGCAAGACCTTGAGCAAACTTTCATATTAGAACTAACCCCTGCCTTGGCACCAACTGCGGAGCAGCAGCAATCATTAAATGAGCAACAAACGGAAATCTCAACCCCTTCATTGGTACCAACTACTGAACTGGAGAAAACTCCCTATCAAATGGAATCGTCGGAGCCAATAGTTGAGCAGCACTTGACATCTTTACAAAGCGCAGTCCCATTGTTGGGGCCTGCATTTGAGCAGAACCTGACATCTTTGCCCGCGAATCAACAAGATCCCCCAACTTCCCCTTTGGCCTCATCACAGGCGGCACCCACACAAGCTTCAGGAGAACCGGAAGCTAAGTCGCAGGAGAAGGCTCAATCACAGGATCAAAAAGTCACTCAAGTTGAGGTCCATTCATTAGCCGATAGTGGAACGCCTCAGGAGTCCCGAGAGAAGACGTCACGAGGTGAAGAATTACTGCTGGATCGAAAGCAGGACAAGGATCAGGGGGAAAGTCCGTCTGATGTCATGGATGCTTCTGTTAAAAAGGGCCCTTCACATTCATCCAGCAAGCAGAAACCACAGACCCCGGAGTTACCAATGAATGTCATGTCAGCCCAAGAGCTTGTAAAAGTACGCAAAAGAAAGCCAGCCAGGGCCTTAATCATACAAGGTTATATGCAAGAACTGATAGGGTCCATACTTGATGAAGATTTACAAAGTAATGGCAAACCAGCTAAACGCAAAAGAACAAAAAAGTCTCATCTTGTTAACTTAAGCCCACAAAAGAAAGAAAAGAAAAACAAAAAACAAGGAGTGCCTTCTCAGCAATGCCAGCCTCCCCAAGAACAACCCGTGATTGGTGCAGCAACAAAAGTGTTGGAGAATAAAGTGCCATCAAAGAAGAAGGGAAGAATTGCCACTAAAAGTAAAAAAGCAAACACGTCTTCATCTGAAGTCAATATGTCGTCGTTAACCAAAGATTCACGAGGAAAAGAGAAAATAAGCAAGAAAAAAATGAAAAAAGAACAAAATATGCTAATAGATAAGCATAAAAGTAAACAAAAGCCTGCAATTAAAAAGAAAATCCAGCCTAAAATAGTGCAAAAAGGTCATTCCAAGAGTACAAAAGTGACAAAGTTTACAAATAAAGGACGAAAGAAAACGGAAGACACAAAAACCAACCAAACTAAAGGCCAAGCAGAGTCACCTGGCGCACAAGTAACACAAGACTCTCTCCTTTTGCTCAAAGGTCATAAGCAGCCCCAGCTGAAGGTTCACAAACTGGACCCTTCCAAAACATCTGCGCAAGAAATGTCACCTCGCGATAACCCATCCCAGCACAGCGCAGACAACCAGGCGAGCCCTAAAAGCAAGACTGCAAAGAACCCCAGCAATGTTGGTAAGAAAAAGGGGAAATCCAAAAAGAGTCAAAAGAATCTCTCATTACTGTCATTCCTAAACGCATCCCATCAATCACCTAAAAGCCAGCTTGCCAAGCCGAAGACCGTTCGAAAACGCAAAGCTTCCTCAAACGTGGAGACCGAAGGGGTGATAACCTCCGCGCATTCCAGGCGAGCATTAGAGTGTAAAAACTGTGGGGAGATATTCAATGAAGTTGCCTCCCTTCAGAAGCACAAGGCCATGGTGCATATTTTAGAAAGTCCTGAGCTTACATACACTAACGGGAACATTTTTGAAGGGGTCTCAAGATCAGATGTTGACCATCAGGGAAGTGTTACGCAACTTGTGAACCCGACCACCGGTTGGGATAATGAACCGGACATGGTAATAGAGGACAGGGAACGAAGTGTCTCATTTCCTACTTTGAATCCATCTCCATCTTTACCTGCTGAGGAAGGCAACGCTCAGCCTCCTAATTCTCTGAAACTACGAGATCCGATGAAAAACAGCAAGACTTCTCATTTGGATCCTGTATTTGAAAGCACCACTCCAATGGAGCAAATTAAATCGGTGGTGTCCATAGGCAAAGAGCAAGAACGCATGCCCTGTTTAGAATCCGAACACCAGGCCCCCATAGAAGAGGACATCAAGGAGGATGCTATTCTTGAGGTCGATCTTGTTACCGTTGGGGAGCGGAATGAAAGCAACACTGTGGCTTTGCTTCAGGACAACCTTTCCCAACGTGAATCCGTTGAAGATGCAAATTCTGAAGCAAGTAGCTTTGATCAAGCAAAAGTTTTAAGTACTTTGCAGTCGGTGTCTTGCTCCACGCAACAAGTAGGAGTTAAAGATGAGGAAGAGGAGTTGTTAGTCCAGAAGGACAAAAAAGCAGGCAAAAGACGAGGAGTGCATCGAAAAGTGGATGTGATGTCCAGGAAATGTTTGGAACCAGATGGAACTGCATTTGAGGTCCAACAGGAGGATTGTCAGGTCATTAATGAAAAACGAGAGTATAATTCCCAAATTGATGATGAAGATGAGACTATTGCAAAGACTTCCCTGACAGATCCTGGACCTGATCCCCATAGGGGCCCTTCTATTATTCCCGCACCGCCGTCTATTCCAGAAAAATCCAATGTATCTCAGGAAGCTCCAGACAGGGAGAGTCAGCCATCTCCAGGAATCTATCTGGAGAAGATCGTCACAGCTGAACCCGGGTTGGCGAAGAAGAGACGGGTAAGAGGTGAAATTCTGCACCACTGTGTTGAGATGTGACGTTGCAAAAATGGTACTTACAAATCCAGCACTCCGTGAACTCAAGGCTATAACCATCATTTTCAGGATTTGACTGCTGAAAATGAGATGCAAGCTGTGATCAAGGTTGAAGGTAGTACATCAGATCCGCTCGTTGGTGCACACGCGTGTCAAAAAGAGAGCGGCAGATCGGAAGCACGCATGCGGACACAGCAGCACAGAGACAGAGTTCTGGTGAAGCAGGAGAGCCGAGTCATGCTTAACGACGCCCGGTCCACACCGGATAGCGAACAAAGGCAATGGAATGTGGAGAAAGTCGCTGATCAAAACTCTGTCAGCCCATGTAAGTACTCATTTCAGAATAGTTATTCAGTATTTTGGCAATGTTAATGTTTTAACGGCAGTTACTTTATATTGGCAGTGTAAACAGCGTAAACCCGATCCAACCTTTTCAAGATCAGATTTGGTCCACCCTTGGTCTTAAATCTTACAAATACCTGAAAATGTTTTGTATTTTGATATTTCCAACCACTACTAATTTGCAGCATACAATGCGCCCGATGGCTAAAATGCTATACCGAAAAATATTTGTGACCTGTGACTCTCAACTTTTGTGTGCTTAGCAAATTAAATTGAGGTTTACTTGTTCACAGTCTCAGATTCTGAGGATACGTCCAGTGACTGCCGCATTTCACCTGACTTAAGCAGCAAGCAGTGCATCTTTTACCCGGTGAAGGTGGAAGAGAGGGAAGTTCCCGTGGATGCTGTTCACATGAACGGTGGAAGCCCAGAAGCCTCCACTGGTGTCAGGCAGACACTACATCCAACCACTGCTTGTCATTTATGTGAGTCCTGGCTGTTTTCGGATGTGTTCACACGATATGAAATCTCATGGAAGACCTGTCAATGTTTATTACATAGATCCAGGCACTCAGCAAGACTACCATGATATGAGAGGACCAGAGATGATGGATGTTGATGACTTTGCAGATGGACAAGGTTTATTTTCTCTTCACTTTCAAAAGGCTACTCACACATCTGATTATTTCAAATGGAGGAAACTTGTATGAATAAATGTTGTTTTATATACATATATATATATATGTATATAAAACAACATATATATATATACACACACCGTATTTTTTGCGCATAGAATAGAAGCTACTGTAGTGGCTGGGGTTGTGTTGCTTACTAAACTAATATTGATACACATATAAGGCGCATCGGATTATAAGGCGCACTGTTGGTTTTTGAGAAAATTAAAGGCTTTTAGGTGCGCCTTATAGTGCGAAAATACAGTATATACATATATATGATTTTTAATTTTTAGATAAAATATTATTTAAATATGAGTGAGATTTAAAAAAAAAAAAGATTAAATATCCAAAAAATGTCCATCCAAATTTGAAAGTTGTCAGAAAAAGAGACGAAAGGTAGATGAAAAAGAAACAGAAACCTTAACATGTCTAAAAAGTGGCCATTAAATGTCCAAAATGGAAGAGGAAAAAGCCCAACGAAGAAAATTTATTTACAAAAAATTTAGTTACAAAAAGTAACTATAAAATATCTCAAAACAAATTTCGAAAATTACCATATAATGTACACAAAATTGCCCAAAAAGTCAGAAAATGTATTTAAAAAAAAAAAGGCAGAAAAGAAAACTTTCAAAAGTATCTATAAAATGTCCAAAACCAAAAGAAGAAATCCCCAGAATTACCATAAAATAAAAATTTATAGGAAAAAGGCAGAAACAATTGTCTAACAATAGCCATAAAAGGACCAAAATAGGAAGAAGAGGCAGAAAATTATTATTGTGTTCATAAAATGACCAAAAATGTCAGAAATTTGTCAGAAAGGCAGCAAAGTCTTAAAATGTATGAAAAACCAAGTTTGAAATATTACACACACACACAAAAATAATCCAAAAACTCAAGACGAAAGGTAGAAAAAAAAGAATCTCAAAGTATTGGATGCTGCATATTTTCTGTTGTGGTGCAGCTCTAATTAGCTCTTGGGCCCTTCGTACATTAGACTAACACACTGCTTCGTTCATCATAATGTTCAGAGGTTTTATGGCTCCAGACAGATTTGTTGTTATTTATTCGACCTAAAATGGCTCTTTTGACTGTAAAGGTTGCTGACCCCTGACCTAAACTCATTCAGACCTAGCCTCACTAGCCGCGTTTCCACTGCAGGACGTTCGGGTATGGGAAGGGGGTAGGGACTTTCACAGGAACCGTTCTCTCAGCCGGCCCGCTTGTGGCTGTGTCTCCACTCCGGAGTACGTACGACCCATTTCGCGACGTCATGAGTTTCGATCGACACGTAAACGCCGCGCGACGGTTTCTCCCGTGACGTCACACAAGCACCACGCGGCGAAAATCACGAGGAAAGAGAAAAACTTTAGGTGGCTGCTGTTTTTCTCTGCTTTTTATTTTATGTACTTAGCGTGGATGGATAGTTTGAATGAGACGGCGTCTAGATGAAGAATTTGAAAAGGCTAACAGTAGAGTGGGACGGAAATAGGCAAAGGATTATTAAGAGAATTGTTTTGGTGGAAGAGACTTGAGCCGAAAATGCATCGTCGTCGCGCATGAAGGTAAGATAATTTTTTATACTAAATAATTTTTAGCCAATCAGCACGAAAGCCCGATCGGGAGTTTATCGGGCCGGCGGAGTACCTACCCTCGAGTAGGACCTCTGCTCGTCCCCGTAAGTTCCTGTAAATGTGGCCCGGTTGGGAAGGCTACTGCAGTGGAGACGCGCACATACTGGGCTGGCCCCCGTAAATTTACCCCGACGTTCCTGCAGTGGAAACGCGGCTACTATGTAACAAACATTAATCACAGACATCTTTCAGCAGACGCAGAGTGTCAGAATCAACCGGATATGCGGAGCTTTCTTCTCCAGACTTCTGATGAAGAGAGAATTGTGGAGTTGTCGCAACCGCATGTTGACGCAGAAGTAGAAGTCTTGGCCTATTTCGGCAAGAACCAAGGCTCACAACAACCAGACGCAACAACACAAACGTAAGGAGCAACTTTTTTTTTTTTTTTTATAAGAACGTAAAACTTTATTTCAAATGTTCCTCTTGTGCTTATGTGTTTTTATTCATTGTATTGTCAAGGGTGTTCAAAACAGCAACAAGAGAGCCCAGCGAGCCCCTTGAGTACTTCTCCAGGTATTTTGGCTGGGACACCTGGGTGGAAATAGCCCGCTGCACCAATCAAACGTCTGATTACGTCACTGCGAGGGAAGTGGCCCAGTTTGTTGGGATCCACATTGCAATGGGAACTTTGAAGGTTTGTACACCCAGTTCTCCTTTGTGTGGCTTTCGCGGGTAGATGCAAAACTTAGTTGAACTAATTTAGTTTGACCTCTTCCCCCCCCAGTTTCCCAGTCCACGGCTCTACTGGGACAACTTGACGAAGGTGCCCTTGATAGCGGAAACCATGCCGCTTTCTCGCTTCCTTCAACTGTCGCGATTGTTAAAGCTTGCCTCCCCTGCTAAGGATCCACTCACTAGTCATATGAGAGAAAGGACTCGTATTGACAGGAGCGGCCAACGGCGATTGCCAGATGACTCTGAGGACCTTTTGTGGAAGGTTGCGCCTTTATTGTGCCGTTTCCAAAAAGGCTGCCAGTCACTTGGAAGACAGGGCGATTTTGCTGTGGATCAGTATTTAATTCCCTTAACTGGTAAGGTGCACAATGACAGGCTGGCTCTGCATAGCACCACGTTGATTGGATTTGAGGGCTTTCTCCTTCATGTGGACCTGAAAGCGGATCTCTCGGGTAAGGAGGATACCATCGAGAAAATGACTCCCAAAGGCAGCACTGTGTTTCTTTGCAAGCAAGAACTCTCCACTCCCGCCATGCTCGAGCGCCTCCTAGAGGCCGGGATCCACGGCGCGGGCCGGGTGGGCGGGGCACAGGGCCAGATCGGAGACGAGTTCGTAAGCTCGGACGGCAAGCTGATGCTGCGCAGGTCGCACTACGGCTTCATTCTCTCCACGGCGGGAAACGGTCACAGGAACATGGCTTCTCTCATCAGCAACTTTGAGAAAGCTCAGGCAGCGGCTCGCCTCAACAGAGATTTGTTGAATTTGTACTCCGTCCCGGTTGCCTTCTCACCGACAGGATGGCCTCTCGTCGTGCTCTGGTACTTAACAGATATGGCATTGGTCAACTCCTGGCTTTTGCATAGACACGATCACATGACCACATCTGCACCTTTATCTTTTATGGACTTCAGATTGGCAGTAGCCAAAGCATTGGTCCACTCCAGCGGCTCAGACCCTCAGAACTCCGTTCTCCCTCAGTCCTCCCCGACAAAAGCACATACTAAAACTGACCCACCGAACCCCGGCACAGTAGAAGAAAGCCCCCTCCCCGATGCGGCAACACGATACGACGGTTCAGGCCACTGGCCGGAGCAGCTAGCTGAGGGGGAGGGGGGAAGGTGTCGTTTTGGCGACTGTCAGAGGACATCGCGAGTCCTATGCCTCAAGTGCTGTGTCTTTCTCTGTATATCACGCAACCACAACTGCTTTTTGAATTTCCACAGCCAGGCAAGTTCAGGAAACCTCTAGCACCGGATTACTTTTTTGTATGTGACTATTTTGCTGATTGAGGTCATCACATCAAAATCGAGGTGTCAGTGTTTATTAATTGAGGAGAACAGTACAAACAAACAGCACCAGGAGCTTTTTTTTTTTGTAATGGTTTTGCACTACGACAGTACTTACAGTATTATGCTGAACTACTGAAATTCTAAACGTAAAGGGGAAGTCAACCCCCCCCAAAAAATGATTGTCAATAATATGTTCTATGCAGCCCCACTTGTCGAGATACAGTATTCTGGTTAATATTGCGTTAGTGGAATATGAGTTATGCAACAAAATCCAGCAGTTTTTATCAATATCAGAAGGCGGCCATTTTGCCACTTGCTGTCGAGTGAAAATGACATCACAGTTGCTCAGGTTCAGGTCACAACCAGTCAAAGGTCAGCATCAGAAAACAGGTGAGCTGTGGTTGGTTGTTGCCAAAGCATTGAGCAACTGTGATGTCATCTTCAGTCGACAGTAAGTGGCAAAATGGCCGCCCCCTCAGAATGGATAAAAATGGCTTGATTTTGCTGCATAACTCATATTCCACAAATGTAATAGTAATCAAAATGTTATGTTTAGACTAGTGAGGTCACATATAACATATTGTCAAGAAATGTCTGAGGTGGACTTCCCCCTTAACGTAAGTTACTTTTAATTACTAGTAATTTATTACATATGGCATGACCTTGAACCAATAAGGGAAAATCTGATATCGGAACAACCCTAAATAAGTCTGTCTTGGTTTTTTTTCTGTCCTTCCTCCTTCCCAACAATGTGCACTAGCCATGTTGTTTATCCAGAACATTTCTGTCATGAACAACAAAAGAAAGTAATTGTACAGAATGATTTTGCACACTATTAAGGATGTATTACTGTGAATGTCTTACTGTATGTACCTGCCCGTTTGAGTCTCAAATCATATGCTTGTCGTCAACTGCCATGAGTTTTTTTTATGTTAATTTAACTTCACATAGTGTACGTTTCTGAATTGTGCATATTGTTAATTTTACTGTAGATATGTAACATTATTTTTTTTCTTTCACATAAAATGTTTTTTTTATTTTTTTTAAAGATTGGGAGTGGGGGATATTCTCTATTCATAATGTTGCATTGGATAACACTAATGGAGCAGTCTGGAATGCATAACAAAACTGCTGTCGAATTCAGCCATAATGTTTTTATTTAATCATTTGAACTTTTATTTCCTGTTGTCACCTAAATGAAGTTCCATGAACATACTTGTATAAAATAATTTAAAAACACAAGTTGTTTGAAGTTTTGTGCCACAGTAGGTAATTAGTTTCAAATGCTGCGCAGCAAAAAACAAAACAAAAACATGCTCAGTTACATAATGTTTTCATTTGATTGTTTTACATTCATGGCATCAGTGTTTTTCGGATAATGTACTTAATGATGACAGTTCGTCCTCCACTAAGCTCGTTTATACAACGGTGTAAAGGAGGCATGCACAGTAAAGTATTTTTATATACAAATATTACTGTAATTATAAATTTACTACTGCTTTAGCGTAGGTTAATGATAACTGAAAAAGACCAGCCGTGCCACCATTATACTTTTATTTAAACTATGAAAGCGACGATGTTGACACAATGCACAAAATCCACCAAGTGAGTGTAGGGTAAACATTGGATTTAAAAAAACAAGGCAACCAATGAGATTATCCAATAATAAACAGCGTCACCAAACTTTGGTCACGTGACCGAATATCCCCATAGAATCAGTAATAACCGAACGATTTAAATTAGATTTATTTTACTTCAGTTCAGTTATAATTTAGTACAAGTTTCAAATACCGCATACAAAAATGCGCGCGTACAGTTCAAATTTGTTTGGCTTGAAGGTTCCTTTCTCTTCGTTTACTTGGTGGGTAGAGACGGCAGCCATCTTAGTTGTCCTAACGGCTATGTTGGTCTCGTATCAGGAAGTGTCCGATTCGGTTCTGTGCGTTTACTTCTCCGGGGTCAAGTCTGTCAGTCCAATTACATTCAAAAAGCGCTTTGAGGTAATGTACTTGTCCATCAAGGTGTTATTTTGAAAACGAGTCTTCGTTGATAGATTTTCGTCCATATTACGATCACTTATAAAATATGTTTGTAGGCGCCCTACGCGGGGCCAAACTTACTGAAATGCACCAAAAGTGTACGATCCTCTTTGAGCGGCATTCTGTGTTGTTAGCGCTAACTAGCAGAGCTTAGCATGCTAGCTTAGTATTACGTTGGTTCGATACTGTGTGATTACTGCATTAAAGCAGCTATATTTGCACTACGTTCCCATGAACTAGGGAACACTACTTTGAATTTTTATAGTGCTCAAGAAGACGACTAATACGCATTAATGTGTAGATAGTAGCGCGTGAAAGTGCTTGCTATATTGGGGCTAACGAGTCAGGCACGCTAGCGGCCTGGGAAGGCTGGAACGGGAATGGACCCGAATTGAACGATAAGCGGAAGAAAAAAAAATACACCAATAAACTTACGTCGTTAATACGTTGTAGATGTGTAGATACGTTTATTAATGTAGCCCGTATCTTGAATTAATTGCACCTTGATTATTCGGTACCTTGCGAATGTGTGTGTTTTTTTAAATATATGTAACCGTACGGAATGAGGTTTTGATTTGGACTACTTCTCTTTTTCTTTTTACCTATAACGTTACCCTAAAAACATATGAATGCTTCCACAAATGCACAACAAATTCAACAAACAAAGAGTCCCACTTGCTTCAGTTCAAGATGATTGAGAATCTACACAGACATAAATAAACATTAACAATTTGTAGCAATTTTATGTTGATTTTGTGAGCGTTTATTTTATCTTCATTATTTTGTACAGGCTTTCACTGTGGATTTGTAACATTCCACGATGGACTCTGACATTTTAAACATCGAAGACATTGTGATGGGACGGGCACTGCCGAATCCAACCCCACAAGCCCCCCCTGAAAAACCGGTGGAGCCTTTCAAGCGGCCCATCACTTTGAATGGACCTCTTGCACCCACCGCTCAACCCTGTGAGTAAAACATATCTTCGTATCGCACCACATCGTATTGAATAAGTCAAAACTGAAATTGTAATTAAGCTGTCAAAATGTTGCCGCTCAAAATTAAATTTAGAGACAGAAAACAGTAAGAATATAAATCAAAATATATACACACACACACACACACACACACAGCATGGATCATTTGACTCATAGCACCTTTTTTTGTTGCAGAAAACTTTGGTCAAATTTCAAATTTTAGGAGTTCCAAGGCCTACTAATTTTGAGTAGAAAAAGTGAAACCTCTTCAACAATGAATTCCTGTTGTCTTTAAATTAACTTCTTGATGACGCACATGAATGAGAGTTGCACTGGCATTCTCACCTGTTGCCTTTTCGTCTATCCCTTCAGACCAGCATGAGAATCTGCAATGTTTCCAGTGCTTCATCACCTTCTGCAATGCCAAAGCCAAGGAAA
The DNA here is from genome assembly GCF_054856555.1 of Leptonotus elevatus. NCBI lineage: Eukaryota > Metazoa > Chordata > Actinopteri > Syngnathiformes > Syngnathidae > Leptonotus > Leptonotus elevatus. The sequence goes on from NC_141244.1 coordinate 14,600,531, forward strand.
GACACATGAAGAAGAGCCACCGGGAAGAGTACAAGCAACAACTTCAACAGGTGCGCTTTCTTGAATCCGCTACCAGTCTGACATTTTTTTTTTTGCAGTATCAAATGATAATGTAATAAATACATTCTAATAATTAATTTCCACATAAATGATGACAGTTTAGTGACTTAGGGGAAATATTGTGGTTTCGCTGTCTTTTGTCATAAATGAATCCTAATCTCCTGTGCCGCTCATCAACAGGGCAACACGCTGTTTACGTGTTACGTGTGTGACCGCACGTTTTTATCATCCGAGGAGCTGACACTGCACCAGCCGACCCACAGCAAGGATGACAAGCCCTTCAAGTGTGCCCCCTGCAAGGAGAGCTTCAGAACATTCACTGAAGTGAGACCGAGATTAGATTTTCGTTTTTAAAACATTGTAGTTGGATAGCGCGACGTCTTATTAGTTAGCACAGCTGCCTCACAGTTTGGAGGTTCTGTGTTCAAATAATGGTTCTGGCTTTCCTCTGTGAAGTTTACATGTTTTACCCACGATTGGGTGAGGCTTGTTTAGAGTAAATAATAGAGGTGTGCAAAAAAAATAAAAAATCGATTCCCATTCACTACGATTCAGAATCAATATAAAATGTATTATTATTATTATATTTTGCCCTTGTTTGTGTGTGCATTTTATTGGGAGCGCTGTTCATGTTTGTTCACGATTTGGCCACTTAGGGGCAGTGTGGTTCTGCGTGTTCCAGAGCCGTAAATAGAGAGAATTTGGCCAACTCTGTTTTCAGCAGGGTAACAAGATGGCGTCCACATGTCACAGCGCGATTAGTCAACTGCTGGTCACATGGCATATGGACGCCATCTTGTTACCCTGCTGAAAACCAAGTTGGCCAAACTCTCTGTCGACATGGCTCTGGTGTGTCCAGATACACACTTAAGTTGTAGCCACGTTAGAGAGCAGAAGAATCAAGTTATGATCAAGTTATGCCAATAAACTAAGAGCAATGCTTGTGAGTAAAGTTAAGATGCTTCTCTGTATACATTCCTGCGGCGTTTTGTATGAATATCCGTTCGTTTGCGTGTTAAAAGTGCTGCGAGTAGCGCGCTAATTTGCGTTGGCGAGTCAATGGCGCTTACCATTGTGCATTAGCCTTGAGGTAGCTACGTTTGAGAAACAGGCTAAACAAAGTGTGTTTGCATTTAAGTGCACTGTGTGTAATTCTGTTTATTTAGTTTGTTTAGTTTTACAGTTACCCTCAACTGGAGTGTAATAAACGGCTTGAAATCAGCAACATTTGAATCCTTATGAGGGACTGTTCGCCATCTGCCAAACTCGGTCTGCTCAGGGAGGGCAGAATATAACTACAAAATGTATAATGGGCTACATAGAGTAGCAGTTGTGGTCTACATGCTGATTTTGTGGGGAAAATGCTCTTTCCTTACAATTCAAAACTTAACAAATGTATAAAAAAATTATAATTAAAATTACATAAAATAAAAATGACACTTTAATATTTCCATGTGTCATTCTGTCTTGCAAAGCAGACTGGGGTAGAGCATGACGATTCTTTGTGTATCTATAGATTGAAGCGGAAATCATTGCCAATCAAATCATTTTGAATCGCAGAGCCAAAAATCTGAACCTAATCGTGACAGTCGAAAATTCCAACCCCTAGTAAATATCAATTATGAGTGTGAATAGTTGTCTATATGGACAAGTAGTAGAAAACACGATGGATGTGTTTTTTTTTCCCCCCATGAGTGTGATTCATGTTCTCCTTTTTTCAGCTCACAACACACAGAAGGCACGTGTGTCCGGAGAAGCAGCTGCCGTGTAAAGACTGCACCGAAACCTTCCGGAGTGCCGCGATGCTGCGTACGCATCGTCTGGCCCATCACCCCCGCCCCGACGTCGAGGCCACCGAGCAACCCGACGAGCCCGCAAAAAGTCATAGTTGCAAGAAGTGCGGCCAGGGCTTCGACAGCGAATCGGAGCTGAACGAACACGAGCAGAAGTATCCCGAAGGGCAGCAGTGCAACGGCAGCACCCTGCCGGCCAAGAAGCGCGGGAGGCCGGTCAAGATGGAGGAGGCGGCGAGCGGTGAGAAAAGGGGAAAACGGAAGAAGAAAGACGAGGCGGAGCTTTGTGAGGAAGGGGAGGCGGCAAATACAGGCGCCGCTCAGGAGACGCCAGCAGCCCCAGCGGAGGAGAAAGCAAAAGTGGGCGGAGCAAAGCGAGGTCGCCCTCCTAAAGTGGCAGTGGCTGTAAAAAAATGCGACGCAAAAGAAAAAGAAACCGCTGCAGCTGACGGCGACGAAGCAGCAAAGGAGGCGAAAGTTAAAGTGGAGCACGCGTGTCCCGATTGTGACCTCTCCTTTCCCAGCGCGCTTCAGCTGCGCACTCACAAGAAGGAGAAGCACACGGCCCGGAAAGCCCACCCGTGCGCCGAGTGCGAGGAGAGCTTCGCCCGGCCCGAGCAGCTGGAGGCGCACATGTCGCGCGCGCATGCCGTCGGCCGCTTCGCTTGCCCCACCTGCGGCAAGAGCTTCGGCCGCGAGCGCACTCTGAAAGCTCACCAGAAGACCCACCCCGAGGAGCAGCCCGAGACCCCCAAAAGATAATCGTGACTGGCAGGTCGAGGAAGTGACGAGAAGCGCCCAATTCTGAAGCTGGGGACATTTTGACAAATGGCATTGTAGGAAGTTTGAACTTCAAGTGGTATCTTACATGGGACATCTCATTGACTAGCTAAATGTTTCCTTACTGTTAACTAAACAATAGTTGATTTGTAAAAACATAGTTTTGATTCACTTTTTTTAAAACGTTTTTTTTTTTTTATGTGTGTGGTGTGAATTTTATTTTTGTTTTCACGTTAACAAAAAAGATTTGAAGAAGTGCATATTTTGTAAGCTATTAGATGCCATGTTTTAACTTTGTCAAAATAATGTACAGCCTCTGGTTCATATGTATTTTTTTACTCCTAATTTACTATACTTCTGATCTTGGCTCTATCTAAATTAAACTTGCCGACATTTTTTTTTAAAAGTAGGCTTCAACGTTTTGTTTGCTGACTGTTTTAGGTTCAATGTGGACAATTGATCCACTATAATCATGATTTATAATGACTGCTCCTTTACTTTTTCACTATCATCAATTACTGTCATAGACATTTCTTGAATGAAACTTATGGCTCTACCCTGCGTATAGAGTCCCACAGTAAATAATGTATATTAAGTGTCTTCTCTCTGAATTGTTTCTTTCCCACTGCTGTGTTTGGACAATGCAAAATAAAAAAAAACGGCTTTGGCCTACGCAGGCCTTTGAACAAGTCATTTGTGGTTTCCATTTTCAAGTCAACATAACAATGCTCAGGTTCCATGTACATATTAGTCAATGTTGTGACAGTAGAGCATTTACGGGGTTTGGAACCGGATGGTTACGGTTCGAGTCCCACTGCAGATAAAAAAAAAAAAAAGGCTACTAGTTATTGTGAAGATGCTAGTCTGCTTTCAAATTACCGTTGAGGTGCCCTTGAGCAAGGCACTTACCCCTCATTATCATAATAATCATATGTTTTAAGACGTGAATTAAGGTGCTACGCAAGTATGAAGTCTAAAACTAAAATAAAATCAGGCACAATCAGCAAATAAATAAAAGATGTAACTAGCAAAAAAGAAAGCACGCCTTAAGACGTGCAATACCATTCCGGGCAAATCGGTGCGCTATCATGTCCACGGCTACTTCCTGCCTTTGTGGCGCCTTATGTTTTCATTGCTCTCCAATTCGCCCTAAAGAGTCGAGCGTTAACTCTAATTGCGCCGTGAAAACACATCTTTTTGTCATATCCCCGGAGGATTTCTTCTTATTTTGTACTGCCTTTATACAGGGAAACTGACTATGATGACTATTCGGGTCGTGGACCGAGAGCGGACGAGAGTAGCGAGTCTTTCTGCCAGGTGAGCGGCGTGCCCAATTCAGGTGGATTCACGCCGGAATTCCAAGAATGTTTTCAACAAAGCAAATTTTTGAGAAAATGCCACGTTCGAAGGATTTAACACTTGTCTCGCTGTTTGATAGGCGCGGCTGAAGACTTTGTCAGAACAAGTATGTAGAAAACGTGCTGTAATATCCTCTTGGATGTTAAGGGCAGGCCTGGCGAGTGCCCATTAACGTCATCAAATATTAAAGACAAAGTAACATTTCAGATGAAAGAAACATTTAAGGGACTTTCAAGTTCGAACAAGTCAGTGAGTCTGCGTGGGGAGTCGTACCAGCAACCGAAGCGCATCAGCAACTGTGCCATCCATGACCACATACGAGTGAATGATTTATTTTCACGAATCGAAAACAACTGCCTGCTTTTGTGTTGCCTTCCCCGGCTCGCACAATGTCTGTACAATACACAATTGATATCCAACTGACAGAGTTGGGCTTTCCCGACGTCCTCCAGCCACAGGAAAGCCTTTCAACATCATGTGAGGACTCACAGTCACCTTGCCCCTCTCCCGCTTTGACGACCCCTGACCCACCCAGGGGAAGCCAGCTGGTAAAAGGTCAGCCATCCAAGCAGCCCATAGGCCAGCAGGTCCGCTTCTCACCTGGCCTGCAAGCATCACCAAGTCAACAGCTCCACCCATCACAAAGTGGACAGGAGGCTGGCGGTGGAGCGACCCCCCTGCAAGACGCTGGGAACAAACCGGCGGCGGCCCAACGGCAGCCGGAGGAGAGCGACTCAGATGACAGCGATGTTTCAGTGGTCTGCCAGGAAGATGAAGATGAAGATGATGACTATGAGGATGAAGACAACGGTAGGACGGGACATTGACGAGTGTGGCATGGTATGGTCTTATTGACGTGCAATATATGTTAGTTTGTTAAGTGCAGTCTATCATAAGTTTACAGTAAACCGGAATATAGTACGACACGTAAGGAAATATATTAGGTGTTTACTGTTTTGGGATCATACTTTCAAGTACAATTACAATTTAAACTATTCATGTCGGCCAGGGGTAAGCAAACGTTCCTGTCATAAGAGCCATTTAGAGCAAATAAATAAGGCCCAAGAGCTCATTAGAGCTGCACCACAACACAAAAATATGCAATTCTTTGGCATTCATTTTCTTTTCACCTTTCATCTTTAGTTTTTGTGTGTGTAATTTTTCGACATTTTATGGGTATTTTTTTTCCCTGCCTATTTTCTTAGCAAATTTCTGATATTTTTGTCAATTTTGTGGTAATTTTGAGACATTTTATAGTTACTTTTTGAATGCTTTCTTTTCTGCCTTCTTTTCTGTTCAAAAGTATATTTCTAGTACAGCAATTTTCTGCCTTTTTGTTTTTGCACATTTTAGATTATTTTGAACATTTTCTTTTCTGCCTTTTTTATTAAATTTTCTGACATTTTTACCAATTTCACAGAAATGTTATGGTAATTTTCTGGACATTTTATGCCTTTTTAATGTTTTCATTTTTTCCTGCCTATTTTGGGGGCAATTTTGTGAGTTTTTTTGGGGTAATTTTCGGGATTTCTTCTTTGTTTCTGGACATTTTATTTTTATCATCTTTTCTGCCTTTTCTGTTTGAAATAAAAAATCAGACTTTTGTGGGGGGGCAATTCCAAAAGTATTTTATGGTAATTTTCTGCCTTTCTTTTGTTTTTTGACATTTTGGGTTACTTTTTTAGCATTTTTTCTGCCTTTTTTATTATTATTTTTGACATTTTTGGCAATTTCATAGACATTTTATGGTAATTTTCTTCTTTTCGGACATTTTATTATCACTTTTTGGACGTTTTTAGGTAATTTTTTAAAAACATAAAAAATAAATTGACATTTTTTTGGAAATATTTATTCTATCATTAATTTTTTTAAATCTAAATCATAAGTTAATTTAATTTTATAAAAAAAAATACAAATAAATAATGTAAAAAAAATTACTACTTTCCACACTTTTTTTTTTTTTGAGATCCACAAGGAGCCACAGAAGGGGAACCAAAGAGCCGCAGGTTGCAGACCACCGATGCAGGCAATTGGTTGTGGCCCCATCAATTACCGTTTTTCACTAGATATATCATGGCTCTGCATTTTCTAAGTACAGAAGGTCCTCGTTTATGCCAAAATTGTCATTTTTGCTGTCACGAACAAAAGACAAACAATCTCACACCTCAACCGTCATTGCATTCTCTGCAGAGCCGGCAAATTCTGGCGACTTCATCTGCGGCGTGTGCCGTCTGCGGTTCTCGTCTGACTTCAAGCTGCAGGACCACATGAACCTGCACACGGGGGCGCGGCCGTACTGCTGCGCCGAATGCGGCAAGCGCTTCTCGCAGGTCCGCAACTATCGCGTGCACCTGCGCACGCACCGCCCCAGCAAGACAGTCCGGCCGCACTGTCGCATCTGCCTCATGTCGTTCGCCTCGCACAAATCTCTGGAGCACCACCTGTCCATTACTCACTTCGAGAATGAGTTCTACGAGTGCGACCTGTGCAAGCGCGTGTTCACCAACCTGAAGGCCTGCGAGCATCACGTGGCGTTGCACAGCTCCATGCCGGAGGTTGTCTGCGAAAAATGCGGCCGCCATTTTACCCAGGCGAAATCCCTCAAGCGCCACCAAAAGAAGGCGTGCTACCGTGTCTTTAAATGCACCGACTGCGCCGAAAGCTTCGGCAACAAGGACTCCCTCCTCAAACACAGCTTCTCGCACCTCGGCCTGTTGCCGTACACGTGCATAAGGTGCCGCTGTCACTTCCGCCTAGCCAAGCTCTACCGCCAGCACAAGTGCGAACCCGGGCGCATCCACTGCGTGGCGTGCCTGAGAGAGTTTTCGAGCCAGGGGGACTTCCTGCGACACAAGAAAGACACCGGCTGCTGGGGCAGCCGTGACGTCAAAGGGGACGAGATCCGGTGTCTGGAGTGCGGCCTCAGCTTCAGCACCAGCGAGGAGCTAAAGAAACACGCCGGGGCTCACCAGAGGGTCCTCAAATGCGCCGAGTGCGGGAAGGGGTTCCGCTCGGCCTTGTTGCTCATGTCCCACATGGGCGGCCATGCCGGCAACACTCCTTGCCTCTGTCAGAGCTGCGGACTGGGCTTTCCTCATCAGCATAACTACGACAGCCACCTGAAGACGTGCGGACAATCGCCTCAGCCTGCCAAACCTACGGTGAGTGCGGACGAGGGATTGACATTTGATGACTTTGGCTACATTTGATCATCAATTTATTGATTGTTATTTTTATGGTTGCATGACATTTGTTTCACAACATGATTAACCTAAAATCAATTATGCACAACTAATTGATTATTATGCAAAGACTAGGGCTAGTTATCAATTCTAATTTCCCTAATCGATTCGATTTCGATTCAAGTTCGATTTCCCCCCCCCCCCCCCCCCACACTTCACTTAAATCCGATATTAATTATGGAGCACCAATTCTTCTTAAATATCAAGGACGTGATAAAAATTCCACAAACATTAAAATCTGAATTACATTTTTGCGGAGGTAACTGTTAAATGATTTAGTTTTTATTAATGAAAGTAACACGTGTTATAGTCACTTAAGTGTTACACAAACATTGACATCAGTAAGGATGAGATGAAAATCCATCCATCCATCCATTTTCTGTACCGCTTGTCCTCACAAGGGTCGCGGGGTTGCTGGCGCCTATCCCAGCTGGCTTCGGGCAGTAGGCGGGGTACACCCTGTACTGGTTGCCAGCCAATCGCAGGGCACACAGAGACGAACAACCATACTCACAATCACACCTATGGACAATTTGGAGTGTCCAATTCACCTGCCATGCATGTTTTTGGAATGTGGGAGGAAACCGGAGTACCCGGAGAAAACCCACGCAAGCACGGGGAGAACATGCAAACTCCACCCAGGAAGGTCGAAGCCCGGACTTGATCTCACAACCTTTGCACTGGGAGGCGGACGTGCTAACCAGTCAGCCACCGTGCCGTGAGATGAAAATATTTTCACAATTATAATTCAATAATTGTAAATATAAATTAACCTATTCACTACCAGCCATTTTCACTGAAGCAATCCCCTTCACTCCCGGCTGTTTTACTGGATTTTGACGGATTTTGCAAGGCCTACAGAATATTGTGTTCTATTGCTATAAAAACATGCTGGCCGTTAATGTGTAATAACTAACGTTTCTTCAACCGTTCTTTGCAGTCCAGAGGCTGCATCAAATCCTTCTGTATGCTCTAGTCCAGCGTAAAAAAACATTCGATTCATAGTTTTATGAATTGATATTGGGCTCGAAAAGTAAAATTGATTCAATATTGATTTTTTATTTACCCAGCCTTAGCTAAAACCTTTCACACATCTACTTTAATACTTTGTCTTTGGTTGTATAAAGCTCAAAAACACCCATCCTGGTACTTCTCACCCCTGGTGTTCCCCAGGGTTCTATCCTAGGGCCTCTCCTGTTCAGCTTTACTTACTTTCCCTTGCCCATATTTTTTGAAAATTTTAACAAATTATTTTTTCTACACAGATGACACCCAGCACTACCAAATGAAATTTAATTGATACTTAACACACAACTCCATCAAACTCCACCTACAAACTTTAGGTTCTTCTCATTGGCAAGAAATATACAAGAGCCCAAAAAAATCGGACAATTTTTGAAGAAGGAAAAAAAACACCTTAATTTTTCATGTACGTGCTTGAATACATTTTTTGTTCCCATTTTAGACTGCCGCAAAGAAACATCCTTCATTAAAGAAGCCTCTTGAGACCATTTCCACCACAAACGATCCAACGAATGCAGCACCAACACTCCCAAAGCCGACCCATGTGCAAAACAACCCTGCTTCTTCACCTGTCACCAACTCTGCTGTTCTCCAGCTCGCGGCAGGGGACAATCCCGCCTCGGATGGCTGCTGGAAGCTCACCCTCGACAAAATGCCACCACCCGGTTCTAACCTTGTCCTGTTTGTTCCAACGAACGCGGAGGGCCTGACACTTCCACCGGGGATTGCGCAGGTTGTGCCAGAAGTCCAAAATCTAGCGGCGCTTCCCGCTCCTGCGTTGCCTCCGACCCAAGAGGCAGATTGTGAACCCATGGATTTATCCAAGGCGGCGGCATCCAGTCCAACGCCTCCTCCTGTGGTTAAAAGCGAGCGGGTGGAGTGTGAGGTGTCGGGAGAAGCGGCAGGACAAGACGATGTTATGGATCTTTAGACGTCTCCCACAATCAAAACTCAGCCTCCATCTGCTGACTCGTTTTAGGAAGTAATTCAAATGGAGGTTGACTTTTACCAAACAGATTCGTAGATGATGTTCAGTGCCCTCAGCAATACTGGTATCATTTAGGTTAGTATGATTCTTTTGATCAAAACATTCCTTTGTTTAAAAGCATAAATCCAAATTTGGAGTGTTAAATGGTACCGTTACAATTCTTGCTCAGTTTGTACAAGCACAAGGATTTCTTTTTACCTTTTTTTTTTTTATATGTGCGACGGAAATTGAAATACAGTATAAACACTGGGTTTCGTATTACAATACTTGAAATAATGTTTATTTGTGTAGCATTTAAATATATTTGTTACTTCATGCAAATTCTGCGAGTAGATTATTATAAGACATAGCGCTTTAGAGTACTGATAAACTTAATGCATGCATGTTTTATTTTGGTTGCAATACATGTGCATTATAGCAGTTCATGCAAACTTAGAATGCCTCTTTTGTACGAATGATGAGAAAGTTGTCATGGAAGGAAGTGTCGGCAGTTGGAAAGCAAATCATGTGCGGCTGCTCCTTTTCAGTAGTTAATCCACACATTGACATTAATGACTCCAGTGAGGGGTTGAGTTTTGTTTAGAACTTTAGATATTAGAATGAACTGAACAGTGTGACTGCTGTATGAGAGGTTCGTAAAAATAAAAAATAAAGGTTGAGTGAAGCGCATACATATACAAGTACATATTTTACTGAATCACAAATAAGATCATCTGTCCGTTCTATGTAGTCTCTACTCAGGAATAGTGGTTGGGATTTGCATTTTTAATGCATGTGGTATTTTGTAAGCAACATTTGTTGTTGTTGGAGGAGGAATGTCATTCAATGCCTACTGATTTCATAACTGCACAAATAAAGATTTGTGGGAAAGATTTGTTGGAAATGACATTTGACCTACTTTATACCTGCAAAGAACAGAACCTACAGCAGGGATCACCAACTTCGGTCCACGAGGGTGCCTATCCTGCAGAGATTTAGATTTCCCTCCTCCAACATAGCTGATGATCAGCTCATCAGCAGGCTCGCGCTGCAGAAGCCTGATAACGACTCTGATCATTTGAATCAGGGGCTTGGAAGGAGGGAAAAAATATCAAACATAGGCACCCTCGAGGACCCCGGAGTTGGTGACCTCTGAACTACAGGGTCAACTGTCGAAGAAATATGTGCACTCGTATACCAATAGAAGTGATTTATTGGTAACCCTTTTTCATATGTAATTTCACTACACTCAATTTTTAAAAAATATTTTTGTAACCTTCATGATTGTTCCATAAATCAACACATTTACTTTGTTTGCTCTTATTTAGTTTTTTTTTTTTTTTTTTTTTTTAAAGCATCCTGTCATTACAACAACCCTCTCTGTTTTTGAACAGCTTCTGAGTACTGAGGTAACTATGACCATAATCAGTTATGTCCACTATCAAGGTAATAATGCTCACTTTTGACTAGAGCCGTTATGTCAGTTAGGCTCGATAAAACATATTTGGATTACTTAATTATTATTACTTTTAAGTGTTACATTTACATAATATATTATTCGTTATACCTAATGTCATAATATCATCCATCCATTGTCTTGTTACAAATATATTATAATAGTATAAATAAAAAGAAAATAGATGAATAAAAACATGCGTGCTGCATTTGACTTCCGGTCACATGTCTGAAAGGCCCAGAAGTCCGCTAGCCAGCGATATTGCTCATACGAATACCATAACAAAAATAATGTTCTGTGTATTCAATTCTTCGCGTTTCTTGTACGGTAACGGTTGCCTAAAAGTAAAGTAGACGATTAGAATTCAGTCGTGTTTGTGTAAACGAATGGACAAAGACAAAGGCAGCGACACTGTAAGTCCCCCACCACCAGCATCAAAACAAGCAGCCTAGCTAGCTGGTGTCACTCATTTTACTCCGTGTTTACACCATCCAGCCAGACCACAGCAACTGGATGGAGATGCACCAATTCATCGGCGACCTCCTGATGTCGTCGGGGAACTCCGCGAAGGAGCAGCACGACGTTATGAACGTGTGGAATATGTTAGGAGGAGGGGACCTGCTCCAACAAGCCCGACCGATGCACGACAAGATCGATGCGGCGCTAAAGAAAAGCAAGGCCAGAGACGGTAAAGTGCTTTTCTCTCATGATTTATTTTTTCCATCAGTAATATGCTCATAAACGTTTCAAAAATATTGTAAGGTAAACACCGACTACGTCCGAGCCACGGGCTGCGTCGTTGTCACGTGGTACGGTTGATAGCCAATCAGGAAGCGAGTTGATACTGAGGAAGACTAATAAAAAAAATGGCGACATTTGACTTGAACAAAACAAAAATCCCAAATAAATAAATATGTGCTTGTCATGTGTACTAGATATGCGCCATGTCTGCACCTGCCCCGGCTGCCCTTTCTCCTCTCCCAGACAAGCCTCGTCCTCACTTCCACACTCAGAGGCTTCAAAAGAGCGCAGCCCCTCCTCCACAAGCACCAGCCCTCCTCTTCCACTGAGCTCACCCGACAGCTGCCCTGAACCGAGCGGCTCATCCGAGAGCAGGCCCGACCCGGAAACTCCCCCATCCCGACTGTCCTCCTTGAACCCGCTCTCCTCCATGTTCCCTTGCTCCGCGTTCTGCCACACGCACCACCACTTCCACCACCACCACTGCCCCATCAGCACATGCCTGCCGTGCCCGCAACCTCCCTTCCCCTGCCTGGCGTCTTTGCAGTCCCGCCTGCAGCAGCTCGTGCCCGAGGAGCGCGGCCGCCCGCCGACGGCCCCCTCGTCGCACCCCTGCATGCACTGCCCCGCGTCCTTCTCCAAACCCTCGCAGCTGCTGCAGCATCAGCGCGCCGAGCACGCCCAAAAGCCGTCCGGCTTCTTGTGCACGCATTGCGGTCGGACCTTCAACTCGCACAGCAACCTGCGCATCCACCTCCACGTGCACACGGGCGCCCGGCCGTACACCTGCGGCGAATGCGGCAAGGGGTTCAGCCAGTCGGGCGCTCTCAAGATCCACAGGCGGATCCACACGGGCGAGAGGCCGTACTCCTGCGGCTTTTGCGGGAGGGGCTTCCCCCACCTGGCGGGGGTCCGAGCCCATCAGAGGATCCACACGGGCGAGAAGCCTTACCGCTGCGGCCAGTGCGGGAAGTGCTTCACCCAATCTGGAGCCCTCAAGATTCACATCCGAATCCACACCGGTGAGCGGCCGTTCGTTTGCAACATCTGCGGAAAAGCCTTCTCCAACCGCTCCGGCATCCGCTTCCACAACCAAACGGTCCACGGTTTAACCCCGGAGCAATCGGGGATCACGGGGGTGCAGCTTGGGCGTCCTCGCACTTATCCGCCCGCTAATCTGAACGCGCCTCACGGCCCCGACGCTCCACCGCAGACCGGGAGTCAATCTGGATTTGCGCCGCTCGGTGGGAACGCCAGCAAGTGTCCGACAGAGGGAGAGAGCACGAGGCTGACTTACGAATGCGAGGACTGCGGTCTGCGTTTTAAAGACGCGCCTTCACGGAACACACACCAGACTGTGGCGCACTACTCTGCGGAGGAGGGGGCTCCTAAAGATGGAAGCACAAATGAGGGCGTCACCCATGACAGTGGAGAGTAAGTTTTGTTTTAAAGGTACAAAACCAAATAGTTGCCAAAAGACATTTGTTAGGAAACACAAAGTATTGCTTGACATTCCATCATAGAATATAGGTGAACCTCCAAAAAGTGGGGTTCGACTTAAAACTTGCTGGCAGGGTGCCGTATGCCCCAAAAATCAAACGAAACAAGGAATTCAAACAATGTCACACAACATCTTGTAATGCTTCTAAAGCACTTGCAGCAAAAATAATTATCTTTGTGGTATCACTTGTGCACAGCAACCGCATTACATAATGTATATTTAAAAACAAACTCAATTTAAACTCATAGGCCAAGGAAATTGTTTCGTACAAGGCAGTGATTGTTAAAGCGTGTGTGGTACTTGGGCTCCCTCTAGTGGTCCTCAAAAGAATCATCCATCCATTGTTTTTGTAGGAATTCTTAAACATGAAGTAGACACTTTATTTAACACATACAATTATTTTTAGGGGATAACGGCACTTAATTATGACACATAAAATGCTGTTCGATTACAATGTTGAGTAATACGATGAATTAAATAAACTCACAAACGTGTTTTACTCAGCAGATGCTAGCTTATATAGCATATTAGCTGGAGGACAGAGATAGTACTTGGGCTCCCTCTAGTGGTTCTCAAAAGAACCATCCATCCATTGTTTTTGTAGGAATTCTTAAACATGAAGTAGACACTTTATTTACCACATAAAATGATTTTTAGGGGATAACCACTTAATTATGGCACATTAAATGCTGTTCGATTACAATGTTGAGTAATACGATGAATTAAATAACAAAATCACACAAACGTGTTTTACCCAGCAGATGCTAGCTTATATAGCATATTAGCTGGAGGACCAGACGTAATCGCCAAACAATTGACACATTTGTATATTTCACAACTAACTCAGAGGCGTAACCATGGCACATCAGTGATTTAATTACCTAAAAAGTAAAGAAATAATAATAATTTGCTTTACAAATATTGTCTTTCTCATCTATCTGTGACGTATATAGAGCAATTAATGCAATTGTGTGCCTTAAATTTGCCTTATGTAAAATACTATATGTGCCTTTGCTCAATAAATATGGAGAAACGCCTTAAATAAATAATGCATGCCAATAAATTAACCACAAATAACCCAGCATGTGTTCTCATCACACATACTCATCTGTTAGAAAATGATTTGAAGTTGAAGTTCTGTCTCACCCCCCCCCCCCCCCCCCCTTGCACCTGCTTGATATTTAATTATGTCAAAAATGTTGATTAAAACATTGTCTGTTTTATGGTGACTTTGGAGGTTCTGCCTTGCAGAGTTAGGACCAAAAATAATAATATGGGATGAGCTCCAGTCTCATTGTTGCTCAGTACGTACAGTACGTTCACATGACGTTATTAGTTACACCAGCACAATCTACTGACATCAATGCTGTTTCTGTATTCATTTGACAACGTGTTTAATTGTTACTTGTGGTTGTAGAACGGCACTGCATCGTGTTTAAAGTGGTGTAAAACCTATTATGTATCTAAAGTTGTTGTGACCAGTGATTTGGATTTATTGATCAGTTGTGTTCACATGTAACATTTTTATATTGTGCCTTACAAGTCTCTCTTTTATTATTCCCCAAATGACACTACAATAACTGTCAATAGGCATTTTTTTGTGCAATTAGTAGTTGCGAAAAAAAAGAGGAAAACGGCTGTAAATTAACAAAATAAGCACAATTTATTTGTAATTGTTAATGTGAATCATTTATATATATATATATATATATATATATATATATATATATATATATATATATATATATATATATATATATATATATATATATATATATATATATATATATATATATATATATATATATATATCCAGTGTTTGTGTGTTGTACATGTTTGTGCACTTGTTAAAAAAAAAAAAAGGGAAAAATGTTGTACAATTTTTTTTTCTCAGCACAAATACATTGAAAAATCTCAACATGTCCATTGTGCCTTTGTGTATTTTTTTTATTATAAGCATAACAAAAAGCATGTTGCACTTGGTGTATAAGCAACTGTCCAGTCTCCCTGTTCAATGTTTAGAGCTCACTAGAGCCACCTGGTGGTGCCATATGGCACATGACCACCACGTCAGTCCCAGTGCATCACAGTTGGAAGAGAAGGTGACTGTAAATACTAATGCATTCACTTACGTGATTTGTTTTAGCTGTAAAACAGTTTTCTCAAAGTGCAGCTTGTGACCAAAACATTCTTTCATCAATTACAAAAAAGTCACATTCTCTTTGTGTAACGTTTACATGTTCTCCTTTCAGACACAATCGTGCGCTCGGCTCCCATAATCACTGTGTGATCGACTTTGGGTTCTTATGTCACTGGAGATTCCGCTGTGTCAGCTTCGGACAGCACATTCCATCCAAGTTCTTGCGAGTTGCTCTCACAAAAGTTCCTCGTACCGCTGCAATAAAGAGTAACACGACTTTGGCTCGGCGTAGACGACGTTGGCAGGTCGTGGAGCGTTGGCGTGGAGGGAGGGAGTGCAGTAGCCGTTGTGGAGCATCCTGTGGGAGGGGCAGTCGTAGCTACCCGGGGCGCCGGGCGATGCCGACATGGGCGCGCACTCCTGCTCGCCGAACGGCGTGGCGTATTCGGGCTCTGGCGGAAGCGGCTCCGCGTACTCCGGAAGGTTGCCGGGGGAGTCGTAGTGGCCGAACGCGAAGGGGACCGTGTAGCCCTCGTCAGAGGGGGGCCGGAATGTAGAGCCCACCTTCTGTCCAATTGCGGGCTGGGCATAGTCTACAAAAACAAACATATGGTCAAAATAGATTGTATTCCATATTGCCTCTACATTAGTTCGTCACTGTTGTTCATAAATGTTTGCATTAACTGAGGAGCCCATTTGGCTGCTAACCAAAACAGTAGCACCTAAAAAGGCACGTAAATAGTGTCCCAGATCAGTGATTCTTAACCGCCAGCCAGTTTGTGGCTAGCTTTGTCTTAGCTTCCTGCCACGAGCTGATGATTAGGCGTCAGACTGTTATTTACTTGTACATAGAGGTACACAGGCGTATTAGGGCCACGTATATATACGGCATACTTTTTTGGAGGATGGGGGCAATATTCAGAGAAAAAAACTTACAATAAATACACGTAGCGTAGCTATAGTCTAATGTGAGAATTCATTGGTGGTTAATGGAACACTATGTATAAAATGAAAAGGCAGGATGGAAAGTGATTATTCTTAATTTAAACTTCATACTAGAGCGACAACACTTCCTGATCCCCCATCAGTTGACTAAGACTAACCAATCAGAAGCTAGCATACTTTAGGTAAATGCAAGTGAATGATGGAGAGCTGCAGACTTGACACAATCAACTTAGCTACTTGTATTTAAAAAAAAAAAAAAAAAAAGTATGAATGTGGAAATAATAATTCTGGAAACATAAATGTACAAGTAAATATGCATTTGAACAAATTAACTTAAATGCTTGATCCTCAAGGTGTGGACCTTCGCCAAGTGAGGCGTCTTTGTTGCTGGCTGTACCCAACGCGTCAAAGTGCTTATGGTTAATCTCTGCGAAAGCAATTACTATCTCCTTATCTGAAAACCCGACCAAAAAGTTTTGGCACAAACACGAGTTGTAGAGGACGGTGGCGGAACCGTCATTTGATAAACTGGCATGACCATATGTAGGAAACTAGCCAAACATTGATCTTCATTAGCTGAACCCCACCCCCACCCCACTCACTTGTTATTCTGCCTAGCTTGTGTCATGGGGGGGCCACAGACCCCCACAAGAGCGAGAACAGCCTCAATCCCACAACCCTTTTAATTAGACAGGCTGTGCCGGACGCTGCTTTGTCTTAGCGTCGCCCCTCCGTCCTGTTTATCAGCCGCAGCGAAGGGGCCCCTCTGAGAGGAGGGGCTGAGCGGCCATTATCGAGCGCCAATTCAAGAGTCCCTTTCAGAGACGCTCCGCGGGCCATGAAAGGAATGTTTATACAGTGACTGGGTGACGGGCTCAAGAATGGACAGCCCATGGAGGGAGCTCAGAAGCTCAGAAGCCCAGCGACCGATTACAGCGGGAAAAAGTGAAGGCTCGTCAAGAGATGATTCTGACCATTGAGCGGGGGGCTGGGTAGGGCGTCGTGGATATTTCGCTCCAGAGGGTACGAGATGAGCTCCGACGGAGGGCACGGGAGAGTCTTCACCTGGAAACTCTGGCAAGCTGCTGAACACACAGCCATTCGTTACTCTTTAACCTCAATAAACAACATTGGCAAGTTGAGGGAAGAGGCACACTTACTTGTTGGCACCGAGTACTTCATTTGGGAAGCTTTTTTCCTGCATGGAACACAACACAAGCCGTTACAGACATTTACTGCGAATACTGCTTGATTTGCGGGGGAAAAAATGTATATATTATCAGTGTCTTTACATAATTATGGGAAAGCAGCATTTAGCCACCTTTACAAAAACTGCCCATCAAACACCTTATCAAAAATACAGAAATAGCTTTTATTTAATTATATTGGAAAATAAAATAATCCCAATATACACAATATGAAGCTGGAAAACAGCCATGCAAAACAACTACCTAATCACTAGTGTCATGGGCATTTCTAGCCATTTTGGGGGGGGGGGGGGGGGGGCACTAAATAATAAATAAACTGAATTCCAGCCCCCCCTAAAATTTCTTAGATTTTTTTTTAATGTATGTCCTTTTAAATAAGACGGAGAAGTGGACAGGGAGTCCTCGAGTTACGACGCACTCGACCCACGACGTTTTGGCTTCACCACAGCCACGCCTTGTCTGCCATTTTGTCCCTCATCCGCCATTTGGTCCCCAGTGTTTCTGCTTAGCTAGTGCAAGCACTTGTCTGTGTTTGTGCACCGGGAGTATCTTTGGCTTTTTCGCCCTCTTTTTGTTATATATTTTTTTAGTACAGCATCTTTTTTTTTAAAAGTATTTTGTAGGTAAATTTACGGTGAATTCCGACTCGCGCAGAAATCCGGGTTACATCGTCAGCGTAGGAACGGAACTCGTTCGTAACTTGAGGACTGTATTAACTCTGTTTTGTTAAAGTGGAAGTCAACCTTAAACATTTATATGTTATAATATGTTTTATGTGACTTCACTAGTCTAAACATGACATTCTTATTAATATTACATTTGTGGATTATGTGGTATGCAGCAAAATCCAGCCGTTATTTTATCCATCTCAGGGGGCAGCCATTTTGCCAACTGTAATGTCATCTTCAGTCAACAGCAAGTGACAAAATGGCAGTCCCGTGAGATTGATAAAAACAGCTGGATTTTGCTGCTTAACTCATATTCCACTAACACAATGTTAACTAGAATACCATATTTAGACTAACGAGGCTGCATAGAGCATATTATTGTCAAAAAATGTTTGGGGGTTGACTTCCCCTTTAAGTCATTCACTGCCATTGGCAGCTATAGACGTCAAAAATTCATTTGAACAATTTCTATTAGTTAATTTTTTTTTCCATTTTTGTTGACAAGAGTATGAAAAACAATATTTTTTTTGTACATTTAGAACAGATATAAAATTTGTGATTAATTGTGAGTTAACTAGTGAAGTCATGCGATTAATTACGATTACAAATTGTAATCACCAGACGCCCCTAATTTTTAATAATCTCTCTTTAAAAAAAAAACATTTGATCATCCTTTTTTTTTTTTTAAAGAAAAGATTATTAAAAATTAGGGGCGTCTGGTGATTACAATTTTTATCATAATTAATCGCATGACTTCACTAGTTAACTCACGATTAATCACAAATTTTATATCTGTTCTAATGCAATCAAAAAAATCGAGGTTTTCATACTCTTGTTAACAAAAGTGGGAAAAAATGTTAAACTAATAGAAATAGTTCAAAGGAATTTTTGACGTCTATAGCCGACATTGGCAGTGAATGAGTTAAAATGTAATATTGTGTTAAAAAAATCCTGGTGTATTAAAAAAAACAACAACCTTCTCTTCCACCAGACTCCAGCCAACAAACATCCGAAGCACATGATTAGTCCGAGGCCCACTCCAACTGCGATGATGACTGGTTGACCCGATCCTACGCAGCCATAAAAGTAAGCCATTTGAATTCATGTTACAGTACTTGACTAAGCTTCCAAATGTGACAATGGACAACAAGTAATCGTTTATGCACTCACTCTGCCTGGACTCCACTAAAACGGGACCTACTGTGGGAATTGGGGATGTGTTTGGAACGGCTGCGTCACCTTTGCTGGACGGAGATTCTGTTTGGCAAAACGAAAAAGTTAAAAACATTCTGAAAAGCTAGAAAAGGATAAAAGATAGACGATACGTACCGTCGGGTGAGCGAGACCTCGGCGTGACCTTGACAGGACAGCCCAGGATTTGGAATTGAGCCGAAGCTCGGCCATGAAAGCTCCGAGGTCGCACGCGGACGAAGCGAGCTACGGCGGGAGGAAACAGGCTGTTGAGCACCCTCGGGTGACTGTCGGCAAACGCCTCAAACACCTTGTAACAGATAGAGAGATGCTTTTTTAAATTCACCCTGTGAGGAAAATAAGAGCTACAAAAATAAGTGGTCATTTATCCAAAACCACATCAGCAAATATTTATTCAAACCCAACCTTTTCTTCTTCGTTGACAGCGTCTTTGTAAACTTTCCAGTTCTTCCTGTCTCTGCTAAAAAGTAGCGTGTAGGATTTGATGTGGTTCTCGCTCGATGCGGTTGTGATCACTCCTGAAAAAAGAAGTGGAATAATGTTGAGGAACAGGTTTACATTTATTATAGTGGTTTATGGGCTACTTGGCAGACCGGGGTGGTGGTCCCCCTTTTTAAGAAGGGGGACCGGAGGGTGTGTTCCAACTTTAGAGGGATCACACTCCTCAGCCTAGACCGGGTAAGGTCTATTCAGGGGTGCTGGAGAGGAGGGTCCGTCGGGAAGTCGAATCTCGGATTCTGGAGGAGCAGTGTGGTTTTCGTCCCGGCCGTGGAACAGTGGACCAGTGGACCAGTTCTACACCCTCAGCACCTTCAAATCCAAGACCATGGTCCTCAGTCGGAAAAGGGTGGAGTGCCCTCTCCGGGTCGGGGATGAGATCCTGCCCCAAGTGGAGGAGTTCAAGTATCTTGGGGTCTTGTTCACGAGTGAGGGTAGGTTAGAGCGGGAGATCGACAGGCGGATCGGCGCAGCGTCTGCAGTGATGCGGACGCTGTATCGGTCCGTTGTGGTAAAGAAGGAGCTGAGCCGAAAGGCAAAGCTCTCGATTTACCGGTCGATCTACGTTCCTGCCCTCACCTATGGTCACGAGCTGTGGGTCGTGACCGAAAGAACAAGATCCCGGATACAAGCGGCCATCCTGGACGCCTCCCTGGGGAGGTGTTCCGGGCATGTCCTACCGGCGGGAGGCCCCGGGGACGACCCAGGACACGCTGGAGAGACTACGTCTCTCGGCTGGCCTGGGAACGCCTTGAGATCCCGT
The DNA here is from genome assembly GCF_054856555.1 of Leptonotus elevatus. Taxonomy (NCBI): domain Eukaryota; kingdom Metazoa; phylum Chordata; class Actinopteri; order Syngnathiformes; family Syngnathidae; genus Leptonotus; species Leptonotus elevatus. The sequence goes on from NC_141244.1 coordinate 14,620,887, forward strand.
CGGAGGAGCTGGCTGAAGTGGCTGGGGAGAGGGAAGTCTGGGCTTCCCTGCTAAAGCTGCTGCCCCCGCGATCTGACCCCGGATAAGCGGTAGAAGATGGATGGATGGTTTATGGGCTACACTAAATAAAAGTAAAAATCTTCTCAAGAGTCCTCGAGTTACGTCGTACCGACTTTACGGCGCCCGTGCCTCGTCCATAGCACTTCCTTTTTCGTTAATTTCCCACAGTAATCACACCATTTTAAAGTTATTTAAAGTTGCGTTGTTGTCACCTCCAGCAACGGACGTCCATCAGGACCGTCACATTTCCGTGTTTATAGCTCCGCTCTGCTGTCCGTCAGCAATGAATGTCCGTGCGGAAACACAAAATAATGGTTTTGGCTTTTCCGGTCACGCAAATATTACTGTACAAAGTATTTTTATGTAAATATCGACTTTAATTGGGAAATCCGACTTAAGTCGAAATTCGGGTTACATTGCTAGCGTAGGAACGAAACTCCGCCGTAACTTTAGGACTCCCTGTACTTCCAAAATCAGCTTCTGACCTACCTGTGACGGAGCTTTTATCAGTGAGTCCAAGCTCCACCCACGGCGATGGATCGTTCCAACCTGCGCTCCAGACGAGCCCCTCATGACCAGAATGTACCGTTCTGGTGGACCAGGAAAATTTGTGCGCTTGGCTTTCATGGTCCTCAAAAGATGAGGCGTTCAAACCGTACACTGCCAGGATGTTGTTACATTCTGTTGAGCAATCAGAGGAAAGGATGAACTGCTGGAAGTAGTTCATTACGGGGTGCTGAAATGTTTTGTAAACAGCCAGGAAATAATATTTAGAAACAGTAACACACTTCAGAATGAGAACATGTGACTCGAGGCTGTACCTTGAGTGAACACCAGCTTCTTTTCAGATAATGAACCGCTGTACAAGAGAAAAGGCAACATAATAAAAAAAAAAACATTTAACGTTGGCAGTGATGAACATTGCGATAATTATTATTTTTTTTTAGAGCAGCTTACGAACGTTTTAGAAAGGATCCCGTTGGAAAAGGTGGACTCGTAGAGCGTGCGGCTCTTCCCACGACTGACGCTCACGAGCCCTCCCAGACTGTCGGACGTCGCTCCGGCGTGCACGGCAGATTTACACAGCACCGACGTCTGTGGCACAGGCGAATAACAAACCACTTTTACGCGCAGATCTAGCAAAATTACGAGAGCTGTCAAATGATAAATTTTTAAAATCAGATTAATCACATACTAAATTTTTGATTAATCAGGATTAATCACTTGATTGAAAATTTTAAATTTTTTCAACATGTAATGTTATGAGGACGTCTAACATTTTTTGATCCACTGCACACACTCACCCTCCTCTTTTTCTAATCAGTTAATTACTTGCATAATTTAAAATGAAAAAAAAAAGAGTCCAATATTTTGACATGAAAAAATACTCAATGTCGTAATGCAAACATTTATTAAATGCTTTACTTAATGCATGCAGTTATGTTTATTGCTCAAACACAACCTGTGCTACATTTAACGTAAACATCCACTGTCACGCTAAGAGCGTAGTGGTTCGTTTTGGTACTGTACACAATTCCATCGTAAAGGGATACCAGGCATGATTTGTTACATTGAATTAAATTGGACGAAAACCGTTTATGAAAGAGCGCCGCTTCTCTGGCAATGTTGTAACTTGAGGTGTCACTAAGCTATGCTAACGTTATGCTAACATGGGTAAGCAGTAAAAGAGGACCCCATGGACTGTCATCAGCCCTGCATCTGTACGTTTATATTTTTTTGTATTGGAAATGCTAAACTGGTCAGAATTGACCTAATTGATACTACGGTGAGCTGACCGGAGCTACTTAGCAATTACCAACTCTATGACTTGACTTTCAAATGGCGTGTACTTACATCTCGGTAGCCTTGATCGGGACCTCCCCAAATGTCTCCCGTCACATTTTTACACCCGGCAGGACAGTAAACACTGAAAAGCAGAAGACAACTCTTGGTACTCTACTTCTTTAACTCATTCACTCGCAGCCATTTTCACTGAAGCAACTCCCTTCTCTCCCGGCTGTTTTACTGGATTTTGACTGATTTTGCAAGGCCCACATAATATTGTGTTCTATTGCCATAAAAACGTGGAACCTAGCAAAAGAAAGATTCGTCTCTTCTTTCATCAGGAAAAAATATATTTGTATCTGTTTCCGTTTTGCAGCAATTAGAATTCTAATATAGCTAAGTTCATTCTCATTATTCACAAATCTGTTTAGAAACAGTGGGGGAAAGAGCTTTTTGCAACATGGCCCTGGTTGATCTCTTATACTCTGCTGCCACCTGCTGGCCGTTTTTTGTAATAACTACCATTGCTTTAAGCGATTTCTTCATGTCAGAAGCCGTATCAAAGCCTTCTGTATGATCTAACGTTTTAAAAAAACGTTTAAATACGTTTTGGGGAGTGAAGGACAAAGTGCTAATACATGTATTTATACGTTTTCGGGTTAGAATGAGTTAAGAATGATGAGGAACATGCAGTATTGACCAACCTCAAATGTGGCGACCTAAAATGCGAGCCTCGTTGTAAACAAGAGATGATATCTGCAACAACAAGGTAGAAAAAAATAATGCAATTTGAGCAAGAGTGGAATTTAAAGGAAGACGTAAGTATGTATTCAAGGGCTTACATAATAACCCCCCACCCCCTCCCCTCCCTTTAGTCCACAGACATGAGATAGCCCAGTGTGTTGCTATATTAGGGGATGAGCGGCCATCGGTGTCGAGATGAGCAAAGCCTTTTGTTGCGCTGACTGACGAGCACGGCGACTGGCTCTCGTGTGATCTCAGCTGAACAGACGGCGGTTTGTGCGTCCAGACATGGCCAGATTTCACAAACAAGCTACGGGAAGACGGGAAGCTGTGATACACGCAGCGCAGCCCGGATGACATCATCCGGGGAGACTAAGTATAAGACTCTTGTTCAGACCTGTCACGTGATGCAGGGAAAAAAACAAAGTCCTTATATATTTTTTTGTCTAACCACACGAGATGTCCCTTGTCCAACATACGTCATGTAGACGTTGTCACATGGACATTGATGGTCCTAAGAGGAGAATTAGTCGTCACTGAACAACACAGTATTCGAGTCTTGCCGGGAAAAATGGCTCCTGTGATCAAATAAAATATATTGTACATTTTTGGGAGATGACGCTCAAGCGACAGGTGTGACGGCACATACCTGGATGAAGGTCTGTGGCGTAAGACAGTAAAAATCCCCGTCCAGACCGATGTGACCCCGACTTGAAGGTTATTGTCACTTCATTGCTAGCGAGTGTCAGATTCTTTTGCCATGCATTCAGTCTCCCGCACTCTGGACCTGTATAAGAAAGAGATTTCAGTTATGCATATGTTGACCAATATACTTTCAAAATATATGATTATGATGAACAATCTAGACAGTTTCATACACCACAGTAAATGTAATATTCTTTTCCTCTTTGCCATCGTGGAAATCAGAAAAAGCCAATCTCAGCTGAATTCTGGAAAGATTATGGTTTGAACTCCCAACTTTTGACTTTTTGGTTGATCTCCAAATTGTACATGAACTTTTGGAATGTTCCACGCACTGCATTTGTAGGTAAAACTCAATACTCAATGCGGCTTATTCACATGATTTTTTATGATGAATACGATTTTAATCTATTTGAATCTAATAAACCCAACAAATATTTATTTAAAGGATTCATTTATTTTAAAATAATGTGTACTGCACTGATTCTAAATCAGTTTTAACATAAATTGAACATTCATAGTTTGTGCTTAAATGGCACAGTTAACTAATTTGCTCCCAAAAACGTATAAATATGTTCTATTTTAAATGTTTTAAGCATCCCAAAAACTTATTTATAAGTTTTTTATGTTGTCGTTTTTTTATGCTGGAGCATATTGAAGACTTTGATGCAGCCTCTGAACTGAAGAGAATGTTTAAAGCAATGGTAGTTATTACAAAAACGGCCAGCAGGTGGCAGCAGTGTATAAGAGATCAACCAGGGCCATGTTGCAAAAAAAGAAGCTATTTTCCCCACTGTTTTAAACCAATTTGTGAATAATGATGAATAATGATTTGTTTGTGTTGTGTAGAATGAGGCGTCTGCGAATTAACTCGCTTCAAGCGTTGTAGAAACCCTAACCCAGCAGAGAGAAAAGAAGATCACAGTCATGACTCAGGTACGACGGTATCCAGTAACAAACACAACTGGCAATCCCTCTATCATCAATTTCTCAATCGTCCTTTTGGTACAGTGCCCAAATGTGTTTGCCTTCAGGACAAAACGTTGTGTCTCAGAGTTAGCTTGTTACAGCAATGTGTCAAAAGATTGGCATGCCCTGGGCGAATTGGCACGGGGAATGTCTCTAATAGCATGAGAAAGAAACATTTGGCGGAGGAAGAGAAAAATCGTACCTAGGATGTGATGCTCATTGTTATCTGTGATGACGAGAGAGCCATTAGCGCAATCGGGACTACTTTCAATGTCAAAATCCCCAAAAAGAAGTCGCAGTGTGCGCCCTTGCGGGACACGGAGCTTCCACTTGCACCAGCTGTTACTGGGATATGTGCCCGGGTAGTTCTGTGAGGCCAGGGTGCCGGACTCTGCGCCCAGTAGCGCATGTCCACAACCATCACCTGAAACCATACAAATAAAGATGATCCAGCGAGTCGAAAACTAGAAGGAAACAAATCATAATACAACATAAATAAGAATAATAAAGAAAACTGTTTCAAAAGTGAGATTGCTCCCAGTTTGGCTCCTGTGGATTTACCCACTCATTGATATTTTTTCTTTTTTTTTTGGGGGGGGGGGGCAAAATTAGGTTTCCAAGCAAAACACATATTGGAGTTTTCAAAGATTTTTTTCCAGGTAAAAAACAAACAAAAAAAAACACAAAACAGAATAGCAAAAATCCGTGTACAATTGACACCCATTCAAATACATTGGGGGTTTGGGGGGGGGGGGGGTGAATCCCTTACCCCCATCAATAACGAGGAGTCCACTGTACATTTAAACTCAAATTACAATCAGTAACGGCATTTCAATGGTAACTATCAATTTAAATTTCATTAGTATTTGGCAGCAATTTACAAATTATTTATTTATTGAATTTAATCCAGTAAAATATCACACATTTGTGCTAATTAATTAGGGATGGGTTTAAAAAATCGAATAGTTGATATTGAATCGATTTTCCTTTTTGAGCGTGATATCGATTCATAAATCCACGAATCAGTGATATCTTTTTTCCCATAAATTAACAAAAAAATATAAATTTAAGGGCAGATTTATTTTTGAAATCGAATCAAACGGAACTCTTGTGAATGGAAATCGAATCGATTGAGGAAATTACAATCAATACCCAACCCTATTATTTATTAACTGCAATATTTGGATATCCTATCTGACATAACATACAGTATATTCTTATAGAATAACTAGCATGAAGTGTATATTATTGAACAGATTGCATGATTTGTAAGCGTTTGCCTTCTAAGAAGCAGACCTTTTTGACACTTCTGCATTGCCACCACTTCCTGTCTCCAATGGAAGACTAATAAAGGCCTTCTCAGAACACACACAGTAAACTGCAGCCTGTTTATAACAGTCCATCTGTAAGGGAAGTGGTCACACAGACTATTGTGTATATATAAAAAGTCTACACACCACTATTCAAAATGCCACAATTTTGTAACAAATGAGACCAAGAAAAACTTTTTTTCCACCATTTAAATGACCTTTATCATTTCAAATGATTTCAAGATTGATGACATCATCTGACTTGTGAACTGACATCTGTTCCCGCGACAAACACAAGAACCAGACTGGAACACTAATATTTAGATGATCTAACTCATCAGTGGGCCACAGGAAATAAATAAGCAGTGCTTGTGTGATCACACAGAGATACGTCGGTTTGGCGTGGGCGGAACAGCAGCAATATGTTAAGTAGTCAAGTGGTCCGGGAATGGTCAAAAGACTGGTCATCGTCTGAGCTTCATCCTTTTAGTCTTCATCTTCCATATAAGGGTATTTAAGATTTGTTGAGTCCAAACTGCAGGATAACCTTGTGTGCTCACCCTGTGTCCGCACGCACGCACGCACGCACGCACGCACGCACGCACGCACGCACGCACGCACGCACGCACGCACGCACGCACACACACACACACACACACACACACACACACACACACACACACACACACACACACACCAGCCCCCAACTTCTACACTGTTTTTGCCCCTCTTGGATTTCCTGGAAAATGCCACAGCGACATACAGTAACCGTGGGCAACCCAGCATGGATTTGTCACTTTCCAGTGGAAGGGTTATTTTAGTGAGCAGTGCTTTGATGAAATCATCTTCCCCTTTCCCCGAAAACAAAAAACAAAACATGAGCTCATTTGATCCTGATTTGACCTGTTTGGAAAATGTAGAAGAACGGTTGCAGAAAAGCGGATTCATTTGGGCATAACAAGACCCCAAGCTCCAGATTTGCTGGCAGGCCCTCACAGGTCCGCACAAGCAGACGGGATGCTCATCTGTACGAACACCGCATTACACTGTCTAGTGTGGCAATAACATTTTATACAAATTTCAGGCAAACATTTTACAATAAAAACTAAACGTATTTAAATGATAAAATGTTTAAATATTTTTTTATAGTATCATTATTATTATTAAAATAAAATATTTAAACACTTTAAATAATACAAATGTAAAATAAAATTTTTTGAATTGAGATGTTTAAACATTTTCATATAACAGTGACATAAAAAAAGTTTTTAAAAAGTCTGTTTAACAGAAAAAACACAAATCGTCGCTGCTATGTGAAAAACACTTATGTCTATTTTTCCCCATTTTTTTACATTTTTATTTTTACATTTTTACATCTGTATTCAATTTCATCTCAAAAACATTTAAACAAAAATTTACAATGGAAGATAAACATTTAAATAATAAAATATTTAAATACAAATATTATTATTATTAGTAGTAGCATTATTATTTAAATAAAATATTTAAATACTTTAAATAATATAAATGTAAAATAAAAATAATAACATTTAATTTTTTTACATTTTACACGCAAAAATCCTAATGTTACATGACAGTGACATAAAAAAAAAGTTAAAAAAAAATCTGTTTAACAGAAAACCCACAAATCGTCGCTGCTATGTGAAAAACACTTGTGTCCATTTTTTCCCTTTAATATATATATATATATATATATATATAAATTGTTATGTTTTTGGGATGTCTGCGTTCAGTTTCATCTCAAAAACATACAAATAAAAAAAAGTGTTTTTCACACAGCAGCGACGAAATATTGTCATATCAAAGAACCTCATAGTAACAAATGACTCAGCATCCATATTTGCCTTTTACAGGCCATCCTGCCTCTGTTACAGTTCTGATACTACCAAGTAAAATTGATGGGTTGACTAACTTGAATTCAAACTGTGACGTAACACAGAATTATTATTATTTTTTTTTAAATGACCGTTCATACAGGAAGACCTCTTGTCGATGATTTACAGAGGTAAGAAAAATATGACAGCTTTCCATAGGAAGTGAAAAGCCTCTTTACACAGAGACACTGCAAATATTGACCCAACACTTGTTCACCTTTACCTTATACACTGACCCAGGTGAAGACCCTCAACTGTGTGCGTTTTCCCACAGCGATATACAGTTTCATCCCGCAATCAGATAATCTGATGTGCGATGAAAACTTGCTTGACAGCGACACTTGTTTTCACATAACATGTTGGGAGAAAGCAAGTGTTGTGTGTTAAACTTCATGCTTCTGTCCCAGGTTTTCTGAACACCATTACACACAAAAGCCCGTTTCTGTTACAGGATTGATATTGAGTACGTATAATTGTTGGGTCGACTCACCCAATTTGATGTTTGGGCCGTTTTGACAGATCAGCAACGTAAGAAAAAGAAAAATGCTAGTTTTTACAAAACGGTTAATAAGGGGTCTTTGGTTGTTGTCTTTTAGGGCCGATACCTATCAGTAGTCAAGGAGGCTGATAACTAACATTTGGAGCCGGAATTAATTTTCACTAAAAAATAAAAAAATAAAAATAAAAACTCAAACTCTTAACGTTGTTGATTTTTTCAAGCATATTTTTATTGAACAACTTTTAAGATTTGAAAAATATAATTATTATTATATTAAATCTTAGTTAATACGGAGCTTTGTTTTTAAATTCTAACAAAAATTTCAGGGACCTCCCCCCAAAAAACTTAAAACAAGAAAATAGAGCGTTCCCAGGATAAGCAGCTTCTCTTATAAAAGTTAATTGGAACTTGAAATAAATAATTCCCTAAAGTTAACAGTTTTAAATTGATCTATTATCCGCCGTATGATTCTTCAAGGACGAATATCGGCACCGGTAATTATAATCAGTCTAGTTTACATACAACTGTTCTGACATAAGACATTTGAAAGTTATGAACTTTGTGTGGTGTATACGTTCTCATGCAACACACTCAGGCATGCTCAGTTACCTCTGTACTTACTTTTTCCATTTGATTTTTATATTTATATTCATATTTATTTTGGATTTTTAGTTTTATATTCATGCTCTAGATGTATATAACTATATACCTACTGCGCTAGCATAGGCTAATCGTAGACTATTCAGCATATTCCGATTTACGTACAAATTCAAACTTAAACCAAGGAGCCTGCACATAACACTCGAGGGGAAATATTATTTTGACCACTGCGCGTGGGCCCCACAAAACTCTGCCCATTTCCCAGCAATTGCAAAAGTGACTGTGTAGTTAATCATCAGCCGGCGTGAGGAAACCAAAGCCACAGGGAGACCGGCCAAAAATAACACTTTGATTGCACTGTTGAGTCTGGAGTATAATGAAGATATAATGCTTATTGATGTGACATACGGATCCCACTTCAGTGTTGGAAAGGTAAACTCATAGCTGCAGGTAAACATGAAGGTAAGAGTGTGTCAAGAATGTGTCACACATCATGATCAACCAAAAAAATAAAATCTTGAAATGACAGAACAACATGCAAAAGTGTAATAAATCACTACTAGTGTATACTTAATCTACGCAATTGATACAAATGCATGTTTTGACGTCACAGTGAGATGACATTACAGAACAGTATACAATAGTAAATGTAGTAAATATAGTTTTACAGTCTGGTTGTGAGTTCGAGCAGAAGAATGACATACTATTTACAATGAAAGTATGTTTAAACATTTCAAGCAGTTGCTAGCTAGCAAACTTACAGGGGGGAAAAGCCTCGAGACCCCAATTGGAGCTAATTCAACTAGTATTTAACTTACCCTCTTGGCCGTGGACTCGTATGCAAACAGAGCTGAAAGCAAGGCAGTATCCGATTAAAAATGATTTCACCGCATCTCCGATGTTTTCACACTTTGTTCTCATGTTTTCCACAGCTCAGTGCGGGCAAGTGAAGTGCAAGCCGCGGAGGCTCTTGTGACTTCTTGTGTTCCGCTCCCAACTGAGGAAAAGTTGTAGTAGAAAGTATTGCGTGTTTACGATTGGCCACGAGGCGCTTACCCGACTTGCGATTGGCCCATCACCACTGTCAATCAACACACCGCCCGCATTCCATTCCTAAGGGGCGGGCTATTGTCCGCACTGATCTGAGGTCAGTCTGCGCGCTCTTGTTAGTGCTTTACCTTTGTCCGCAGGGAAGGTAACGCTGAACTCGGATCTACTACATTTTCTTCATGATTAATTGAAGCTGCAAGTATGTTTTGTTGACATGTTAGAACACTCCTCCCGTCACCCTTTGACAAAAGCACGTCTCCCCTAGAGGTACGTTCCAAAACAAAGAAGTAGAACCCCCACGAGTGGCATTCTAACATTTACGAGGTTTCCTTTTTAGAGTACATAACCCGTGCGTGTGTGTGTGTGCGTGTACGTTGTGTCTTTAGACGCGAGATCCGCCATGGGCTGAGAGGCGCGCCAATCAAGCGGCGCCCTCGCACATAAGAGTAATTTGACCGATTTACACAGCATCGCGTGCGAACGCACCGCTTGTCGTGACAGCGGGACAGATGCTTCTCAGGCAAAGGCTGCCTTCAGTGCGGGGAGCGTGGACGCGTCACGGCGCATGCTCTCCTACCTCTCTGTACGGCGGAGGATGAGGAGAACGGTGGCCCGCTCAACAACGGTAAGTCAAACTATGACAATGTTGACTCAAAGTAGGAGGTGATGTGTTCGGGTGTGTGTGTGTGTGTGTCTGTGTTTTTTGGAGGGGGAGGCGGGTGGGGGGGTTCGAACGTGTGCGCGCGCGTGTGTAGATGAGGTGGGTTTGTGCGCTCGTTGTGCAGCGTGCGTGCCGGGCTGTGCGTGACGCCGCGCCAGCAGACGTCAGTTTGAGTGGGTGAAGGAGTGTGAGGGAGGCACGCAACGGCTCAGGCTCAGGCTCAGGCCACTTGCTAGTGCTGCTATGTTGGAGCTCTTGCATTTGAATAGACGGTTAGTAAATAACACTTTTCTCGTGAATATTTTATTGCTGTTGTCGGCTGCTTCTTTGTGCATGACTGGCAAGCGTTTTGTCCAAATAATTCCAAAATGACGGCTGACTATTTGTCAGTTGTTGAAGTCTTATGGGAGATAGCATTTCCTTTATTTGGCCTTACTGTGGTGTACAACAGGATCTCCCAAACTTTCAGCTCAAATTTGTAAGTGATATTGATAATGCAGTACATATACCAATGGCAAAGAACATAGAAGCTACATTACAATTAAAACAGGATTTCCGCAGGTCATTAAAAAGCATTAAAAGTAATTAAATGGAATTAGCTAAATGTATTATAAAGCATTAAATATCATGTTCAGATGCAGTAAAATTAGGTTTTAAAAACATTGTTGTTCAAGCTTTATATTACATAGAGCACTGTGCACACGAGTCACTGTATAACACAATGTAGCAATAAAGTGTAATAAAAAGATGTGTATTTATGGCGACGAGTGACTAATTGTACTTTACAATGAACAAAACGGCCTGGCGTCCACGAGTTGTTTCATGTTCCAAATACTAATTGCTCTGAATATCAAAAGAAAAATTTACTGTTTCCGTCACTAATGTCAACAGGAAGCACTAATGCCACCTTGTGGCATAAAATTACTTCAACACAAACCTATGACTCAATGTTTCACACTCCTTTTAATTATTTGGTATATCATTTTAACTTCAAATAACTTTATGAATTACTATAAATGACTGTTTAATGAAGTAAAAGATATAGCCATATTTGTCCACTTTGATGTTATTTAACCAAAATATGGAAAACGTTTATTATTTTATTGTTTTTTATTTTATTATTATTATTAACACTTTATTGTACAATTAGAAAAATGCATGTGATTAATCGTGCGCTCAGTAAGGAAATCATGCGATTAAAAAATTGAATCGACTGTCAGCTCTAATATATAAACAGTATATGCATACATGTATGCTTGTATGTATGTATATGTGCACATGTGTGTATGCAATATGACGTGGTTTTAACATGCATTAAAAAGCATTAAATTGGATTTGTTGATACCTGCAAAAATAATGATAATAATGATATGTCAGTATAATATAACTATTATTCAGTATTGTCATCAGCTTTTGACATTAGGCGATCAAGTGGCAACCATTTTGAATTTAAGTGACCATGCTATACTCTACATATGATAGGTACTTTCACCTGTTGATCGCTGTTCCATTGTTGAATAATACAGCTCTTCTTACAGGACAGATTTTGGCTTAGTATTACTCTCCTCATGCGTACATTACCTTAATGCATAGGCTTGTTTTGTACAGTGAAAAAGACCAGTTCATGTGTGGATTATTGCATTTTAAAGCCCATTATGGGTTCATTTTCTATAGCGGTTGCATGTCAGACATCACGACTGGGGGGGGGGGGAGAAGCTTTCAGTGATGTGTGTGAGTGTGTGCGTGAAAATAGCGTCTGTGCGTGTGTGCGCTTATTTGGTCTACTGCTGTTAACATGCGTGGCTGGGCCTCTGTGCGTGCAGCTCTGTGAGGAGGGGTGCTGAGGTCATTGTGTCTGCAGGGGATCTCATGATGGAGAAGGAAGAGGAGGGAGGGTCCAGTGGCAACAACCATAAGGCTCAAGTCATCCTGCACCTGCAGCCCATCTTGCATGGGTAAATACTATGGACGTTGCTAGAGAGACACGGATTATACAAACATAAAAACATACAAACATGACATCCACGTTACGAGATTTGCTAATCTAATAGATGTTACATCATAATAATTCATAACGGTAGCAATATCAACCTGATTGTACGCACGTGCACATTGCAGCTACCCTAATTGTCACAGAAATGACTTGAATCTGTCAAAAGTCATAAAATAGAAAATTTGTGAATATTAACCAGCACAAATCAGACATCGATTTTGAATTGTGATTCAACCGAATAATAATTTTAGAATAATATCTCAATCTCAAGGTCCGGTGATATTAGAAAATATTGAAAATATTTTGAACATATAACTACAAAATGACACACTTTTTTGACCCAAGTAAAGGATCTGACCAATATTTGTGAGTTGTTTTACACTAAAAGACCCATTTCTTGACTCAAAATTGGGTCAAATCGACCCAAGTAGAGGATCGGTCCATTTTTGACCCGCAGTTGGGTTATTTTTGACCCAACTGTTTTTAAGAGTGTATATTCAAGTTATTTCTGTGACAACTGTGGATTTTTCTTTCATTAATAGAAGGATAGGGGGTTCCAACAATTTTGTCCACATGTGCATCATATTTATTTATACTCCAGAAACAGATGATTAGCGATTAGATGAGATCATCGTTAGCACATCTGCCTCACAGTTGAGAGTATCTGGGTACACATCTCAGTTCTGCGCCCTGCTGTGTGGAATCTGTAAGTCCTTCCTGCCACATCCCCAAAAACATGCACGCTAGCTTCAGTGGAGACGCTAATTTGTCTATAGGTGTGAGGGTGAATGGTTGTTTTTTCCCCCCTATAAACTGACTGATGACCAGTCCAGGGTGTGCGTCATCACCGCCTGTTGCCCAAAGTCAGCTGGGATAGGCTCCAGCTCACAAGTGACCTTAATTATTAAGGACAAGCGGTATAGAAACATGAAAGGAGGAATAATGTTGTTATTAAGTTATATTATTGCCAGCATACACTAACAAAATATTTGAAGACCTATTTGGAGGTTGAAATGAAAGGAGAAATATTAATAACTGTCTGTGGCATGCTATTGTCAAAATACCTCACACACACACATATATATATATATATATATATATATATATAACTATAGACATATTTTGACAACATGCCTTGACTTTTGAGTTTCACTTTGGTCCATGACCAAGTTCGTAACTCACTTGGCTCATATATCAAATCAAATTTCCACATTGTAACGAATCCCTTTCAGCCTCCCAAAAACCCCACAAATTCTTCTGTTTTGTGTTTTTGATAAAGAAAAATAGCACTGTATTGTAAAATGCAAATGTTAAAACAAAAATCATAAAACATCAGTAAAAGAGGACGTAAATGGAAAAACCTGGCTTTATGAAGCGTAATTGTGCCTTTAAGGGGGCGTGGCCAATGAGTGACATCAGTTCTACTTCGACATTTAATAGAGGTCAGTTCAATGTGAGTCTTCTCCATGCTTCTTCTAAGTGCTTTCATGTTGCATTTGTGTTTTGACTATTTGTAGCATTCAACAACATAAAGTTAACTGAAAGTTTAAACAAATAGCAGGATGGAAGTGCACAATTGTATGCTCACAGACACTTTATAGGCAGGTAGTTAAAGAGATTTACTTAGTTGTTTAATTTCACACTTGATGGGTGGGCAGACACTTAACACACTTTACAAACAAAAATATGGCAGCTACAATTGAAGACTTGCATCCATTTTATGTATAATATTAGGTGGTCTTCAGTTTTTGGCTGAGTTCCGTTCCTTCGTCAGGAACATAGCATATATTTGTAGGCAGGTGACCTGTAGTCTTTCACTTAGCTATGCTAGCGTAGTGGTAATGTCATAAAAGCAGTAAACATTTGTATGAAAACCACTTCTAGCTGTGTAAAAGAATAAAATAAAATAAAAAACACCGTGTAAATGAGTTCATTGCATGCTGTTTGTACCCGTGAAATGTCATAATTACAGTAAACATTTGTATAACTACAGCAAATGTTTGTAGGAAAAACAGCCAATGTAGTCTTATGCTGTGCGCCACTCGTAACAAAGTCAGGTGCGTCGTAACTCGGAACCAACAGAAAGTTGCTCCCAAGAACCACATAGACTGCCTTTGGGCCTCTTCTAAATATAGCTCACCAGTGATAGGACATTGTGATTTCCTAGGAATCGTGTTTGTAAACACTTCCAGATAGTGTTGCATTTTGATATTTATGTGTTTGCAACTTCTATCACAAACATGGGGGGAAGGGGGGGGGGGAATGCAAACTTCACATGGGAGACCCAGAGCAGAGATATAAAACCTAAAATCTCAGGAGTGTGAGGCAAAAGCGATATGAATTAAAAGTCAACGGTTCAGTATTAGTTTTTATGCTATATGTGACAATCTGTTGCCCTCTGCAGGGGAAATTATGACATTGCAGATACAAGCACCACGGTCTTGGCTATTGAGACTCAACATGGTAAGTACAGTAATAGACCCTGTCTGTGCCCTCAGTAATGACTTATTTAAATTAGTGTCATTTGCAATGTACAAAGTTTTATGATGGAGCTGAAGAATATTGAAATTAGCCCGTCGTTGTGATGATATCACTCAGTAGAACGTCTGCATATTTTTGCACCGATGAAAATATTGACAGGCTTTGTAAATATTTATTTATTTTTACAGATGACAGCAAATCAGAGGGAGAGAGTGTTGAGTATGGCTATCCGATTACTTGTGGAGAAAGTCGAGCTGTTTTACTCTTCAAGAAGTTTGTGTGTCCTGGAATCAATGTTAGATGTGTTAAAGTAAGTGGATTGGTCTTTGTTCTTGTGGTGTATTTGTATTTGCTTGTTTGTTTATAAGCGCACACTGTTGACTTGTTTTCGCAGTTTAACGACCAGCTTATCAGTCCTAAGCAGTTTGTACACCTGGCAGGCAAAGCCACCCTGAAGGATTGGAAAAGGGCCATCAGACTCGGCGGGGTTATGCTCAGGTAGACAAAAAACAAAAAAAACGGATACATATGTTTTTGGGACCATGGCAATATTTAAAATTACAACGTTTTTTTTTACATGTTTTTGTGTGCAAATGAGTTAAATTTGTCTCTTTTTTTATTATTATTTTTTTTAAAGATGAAGCACATTAATCAACAGAGCAAAAATCGAAACCACCTCCTCGGTGTGTACATGCTAATTTAGCACAAGTGGAAGCAATTATTGTTTTTTATTTGGTGTCCATATTTTTGTCTCATCCGTACCTGACTTGAAAAGGTAGCAGGATGAAATATCAGGCAAACAAACTGCAGTGTGTTGCTTTTCGCCACTTTATCACGTTTACTCTTGTTCCTTGGAGCACATGTGAGTCAATATTCTGACTCAAAGGCAATATCTGTTGTTTTCATCTTTTATCCTGTAGAGGTCTTTGTGTTAGTATTGGGATCGTTGTGATCTCAGACTTAAACAGCCCTTGGCACCTGCCCAATAAACAGTGTTTGGTACAACCTGCTTGGTTTCTCACGCAGAAAAATGATGGACTCCGGCCAGATAGACTTCTACCAGCATGACATGGTGTGCAGCAACACATGCCGCAGCACTAAATTTGACATGCTGATCAACAACTCGCAGCTTCCTCTGGGGACGTCCGTGCCGCCCAACCCCTCGTCCCTGGCTCTTGAGTCTCTCGGAGGGCAGGCGCCTCCCCTGGCAGGTACACGATTCACAACCACTGTGACATGGCTCATGGGTGTGCTGGGAGAGATGATCAGGTGTGGAGTGGCAAATGATCCAATTTCACACATTTTTTTTTCGGGAAATTTGTATTCACTTACTACAAATCATGTCTTAAGTAGGGATAGACCGATTATCGGCGCCGATATTCAGCATTTTGACGAATATCGGCATCGGTCATTTTGAAGAATCTTACGGCCGTTAATAGATCCATTAAAAAAATATATATTTTCATTGATGCTTCTGACCTTGGGAACTCTCTGTACCTTCTGTCTTTGTTTGAAATTAAAATTAGATAAGTAATATTTTAATACTTCAGATATTTTGAAATTTAAAAAACTTTATTTACTTTAGCAAAGAATAGGGAGCTATTTAACTTTTGAAGATGTGCTATTGCCCCTGGAAGATTCCTGAACTTTTTGTTAGATTTGTTAAACAGAGATGTCTATTGACTAAGATTTTTTTTTTAACTCCAATATCTTACTAACCCTAAACGTTCAATAAACATATGCTTAATTTTTTTTTTTTTAAAGCTGAGTTTGTATTTGTAAAAATTGTTATGCCAATATTTTCCCTTTTAGTCAAAATTAATATCTGCTCCAAATATTGGTTATCGGCGTCCTTAATAATAATGCATTGGATTTATATAGCGCTTTTCTAGACACTCAGAGCCGCTTTACAATGGAATGAAACATTATTCATGCACTCAGTAAGCTACTTAAGTAGCCACAGCTGCCCTGGGGCAGGCTGACAGAAGGATGGCCAGTGTGCGCCTACGGCCCCCTCCGCCTACCACCAAACATTTGCACCTTCCATACACCAGTGTGAGCAGCACTGGAGGCAATGTGTGTGAAGGACACGACCACACACGACTTGGGGAGAGCGGGGATCGAACAGCCAACCTCCTGGTTACTGAACAACCGTCTCTACACCCTGAGCCAAGGCCTTGACTAATAATAATTGGTATCGGCCTTAAGTATTTTATTTTATTTTATTTTATTTTATTTGTTAAATCCTTATTTTTTATTTTATTTTTATTTTAATATTTTTTATTTATTTATTATTATTTTATTGTTTTGTATTTATTTTGTATTATATCTATAATTTATATCTATTTATTTTAGATATTTATTTATTCAGGCGAGATAATCATTCATTCTGTACATCTTCATTGTCAGGTGGAAACCGCCCACAGTATGTTCAAGTTTGGTTAATTTCATACTTTTTCCACAAATTGATTCTATTGGCCAGTCCGTAAAAACACTGCCGTGAGATTTTAGTAATATCCAATACGTGTGTCTTGGCGGCTCAATAAAGATTGGGAAACAGTGCCCTAGTAGTTGGCTATTTTCAATTTGCAGCATTCTATCGCTCATGTTTCCCCCTTTGGCGTGTTGTTCCATAAAGATGCTCGCAGAAGCCCCCTGGATTTAATTTATCTGTCTCCCAAGATAATGAAATACTTTGAAAGCTGCAAAAAATAATTGCATTGGCGCATCAGTCTTTCCTCAGCCTTATCGCTATTATAAAGGGACCTCAAACCGAATGCCCCTGAGGCTGTAAAATTTGCAATTAGACCAACATTTTCTGGTCCAAGACACAAAACATCAACTGCCATCACACATGACATTATGTCTGGTCAGTTCATGACACAAAATCTGCATTTATTGCAAATATTTTTTCCATAGGAAATAATGCAAAGTGAATGATTTTACTTTTTATCATCTTGAACTGCCACTATCATAAAACGTCATTTAAATGTATAAGGCAATATTTTAGATAACATTGCTAACTCTGATGCAAATTCAAGTACAACTAAAATCACCAAATTAACTGCAGAGCGTTACCGCATTTCCAGCGTTTGATCCCCCTCTCGTTTCAGGAGAGTCTCTGCATGATGCAAGCGACTTGGAGGAGGCCTTGGACGATAAATTTGGTGGAGAGTGGAGCTCCGCGCACCTGGCCACAGCCAATGGACACACCAAGAGGAAGAGGAGTGACACACCTGGTAAATAAAACGCGCAGTTTTCCTTTGAGCCAAGCTGGAATATAAATGCAAGTTATCTTGGGTTCGCCACTTTAGAGCTGGATGAAAAGATGCTTTTTATATCCGGCGAGCAGGCAGCTAAAATTGTGTCTGCTTTATCTGTGTATGTGTTTGCGATTCATTAGAATTCAGGGCAGTGTTTGCGAGTCAAGTCAGAAATGTATATTTTTGAGAGTGTCTATCCTTCAGGGAGGAAACAAAGAATCAATGAGATGCCCCGAATGTGGCATGTAGTTATATAAAAATAAGCTACATTGAAGAAAACCTCAGCCCGAGGAGAAGTTTGCAGCCGAAGGTGGAAACATTTAATAATCATTACTTGACAGGATAGGAAATTGAATTATTATTATTTTTTGAAATATTAGTCAAATTTATTTTACTGCCAAACGTTATCCAAAAAACAACCCCTACAGTGCCAACAGATTTTGAGCATTTTCACTCATCTTTCAAGGCAAACAGAATATTGTGTGTTATGACTACTTAAACATGGTGGATACCATATGAAAGATTGTATTCCATTCTTTCATTATAAAAAAAAGTATGTGTCTACCTTATTCCGTTCTTTAGTAATCACCATTTGAAAATAGGTAATTTGAGTGACATCGAGCGAAAATGGAAAAAATAAGAAAACAAGCTTTTTATGAAAAGATAAATTTTCTGCACAAACAACAGTGACTTTGACACTAATATTTATTGTTTAGTGACGCTCTGTGAATTTGATTTAATGTGACTTTGACGATTCACGTCATCCTTGAAAACGTTCTCGTTCCTAAAATCCGCCATGTTGTCATATCATTTGATACCCGGAAGCCCATTAAAAAGAGATACAATGCTGCCATCTGCTGGCCATAGTTAGTGGCTGTTTTGGGATTTTTCCGCCCCATTCGCAAAACAAAAAAACGTAGTTTACTTTAATTTACGTTATTGCTGGTATTCAGTGGGCGTGTCTTTAACGTTTTCAATTGACGTTTTTGGCGGGGAAAAAAATGGAACTTAGCCCATTGCAGCTAAATGTACAGCTCCAACATTGATAGTCTTTTATCTACGTGGCACATAATAAGGAATAAATAGGAGAAAGATTATATGTTCATCAAATGGAATATTTTTGTTTTGTTCAAAAAGCTAAAGATGATGCATAATGAGCACCCTTAATATCATTTTAGGAACAACAAAAAAACGATACCACTGATGACTGTAGTCATTACAGTGCATTTTAGGTTATTTTTTAAACATTGCCTTCTAATCCTTCGAGGCACACAAAGCTAGCACGGCCACTTGTTTGCTCTCTTGACACTCATTTATGTAACTTATGTTATGAGAATTGTTTTTAATATGGCTTTTAAATGACCCAATTGAAACACCCTTTATCATAAACATCATCTACACGACTCACAGGCAGTTCGGGATATTTGGCTTTTGGGTGACATTTCAGGATGCACCTAAGATGCAATATAAACTGTACAGATGAACTTAACCTGAACTTTTCTAAACTTTTGAGTGCACATTTCCAACTCTGTGATATTTCAGTACTTTTTGTTCTCTGACAAGGAACCAAACAAGAAAATTCACAACAAGTGTTTAGTCCATGAACTGTAGTTTTTTTAACGTGATTGTTTTACATTTGTGCCCGAGAAGGTGAACGTTTTTGTTGCGTTTATGGTGACACCCCACCCCTTCCCCATGGGCAATTGCAACGAGCCTCAACCCGTTATGTAAAATATGCTACATAAATAAACTTGACATGACCTCCAACCTTTTTATCCTCCCATCTGTGTGACTGCTGCGCCTTTCCCAGATCCTCCATGGCTTCCCTCTCTTTTTTTTGCTGCTACCTTTTCCCTTGCATTATTTTATTAGCTCTTCTGTGCTTCTTAGTACTCTATAACTAGAAAATAAAAACAAAGCAAGAGTTCTCAAACATTTTGGGTCCAAGGGCCACTTGCAGGGGGGACATTTTTTTTCCCAAGTACCCACTCATAATCTTAATGCCAATAAAACATAACTGCCGTGTGTACCCCAAGTCTGCTGTGTTCACTCCCACAACGGCACTGTTAGGATTATAAATCGATATTATTTTGGGGAAATAAATTGGACAGTAATAGGAAAATAAAGTCTTACTTTGGAAAAAGGAAAAAGTGTTTGCAAGAGCAAAAGTATCAGTAGTATAAAAAATAGTAATAAAGGCAGCAAGTGAATTTGAAGGATACAATTTTATTTTTGTAGTATTTTGCCTTTTATTCTAGCAAAGATGCCTTAATTCCCCAAATAATTGATTTCTAATCTCCCAAAAAATTGCTGCTCCGCCCCCCCGAAAGTAGGACTTTAGTTCTGGAATAATATGCCTTTGGTTTTAAAAGAAAAAAAGCAGTTTTATTGGCAAACCGACCCCCATATGTCGCTATGCATTTTTTTTAAATGATCAGATTTTTGCTAACTATTTGTGGACCCCCCCGGGGATCCTGGGACCTCAGTTTGAAAACCCCTGGATGCTAACTTCTATTGTTTTCACTTGTTTTGCTGTCACTCGTACACACATGTGAATACAGTAAAAAAAAATGTTATTCTGCCTCACATTTGTTTGTGTCTAGACGGCATATTAAGCTTGTGGCAGGGCGTGGCCGAATGTGGGCTGATGGGGGAGGTCCTGTCCGGTCTTCAGGCACACTTATTGGCCACTCTGAAAGGTGTGGAGGTTCGCAGCGAGAAGGCCGAGCTGGAGGAGACTGGTGAGTTCCCGCAGCGAGAACTTGCAAAATACTCAAGGTTGAAACTAAAATTGATATGCTTTGAGTAGAATATTGATCAAGTAAATGTTTAATGCAGAAGGCCCCTCCGGCTAAATACGACCTTCTAACATTCAAGTCTCGCACTGTTGCTGAGGATTGATTTATTTGTCTCGTTCCAGACGCCATCATCTTGAATTCGCTGTGTGAGATGTTTGGGCTGTTAGACTCCGTCAAGCAAGCGCTGGAGCAGCGGCGCAGCCAGAAGGAGGAGGATGACGACAATGGCGTTTATGGTGAGGAGCGGTGTCATTCACAGTATGCCACTGGGGTCGACCGCAACTGAACATTCAGGGCTACGGGTTCGGAGAAAGTTCACGTGCGCCGTGGCGAAAATGCCGGCGGATCCTGATTTGCCAATTTGGCAGAAAGGTCGACAGCAAACTTGGTGGGCCGGCACAGTACAAGGTGTTGTTGGAGTGACAATTTGGTGGCAAAAGGTCAATCTGAACCTTACATCTGACCAGAACACACCTAAGTGGCCGGTAATATGTAAACAGCAGGCATCAAACCCTTTGAATCATGGTTTTATTATTTTTAAATGATCCTATCGGGCAGCACAGCTATGGCGAGTGGGAAGTGACTGACAAATGATCGTGCGCCCACTTAACGGCACAGATGTACTTCGGCTATGTCGAAACGTGCTGCATTTAAAGGAAATGAAAGTAGTCATTTTGATTGGCCATGATTGAAGTCAGCTATGAGCACTCCCACAGCGGCGAGATACGGAGGTCGCCATTCGGGATTTATGCTGGTCACGACAAGACAGCCCGCAGTCAATTTCACTAAATTCACTACATTTTTAAAGGCAATGTCCCAAAAATGAAATAAATAAATAAATAATCATTTATGATGTTGGCCAATTTTTCAGAATTTTTCAAGCAAATTTCTTTTCATTTCTAAAAGATACTAAATGAATAATATGACTTTTATTCAAAAAATAAATAAATGCAACAGACAGAAACAAACAAATACATGTAACAAACATCCATTCATTCATTTTCTATTATGGTCTTAGTATGCTAGAACCTATCCTGGACTGGTCAGCCAATCATAGACAAACAAACAAACAAACAATAAATGCTTAAATAAAACAGACATTTTGTCCAAT